>NW_024412404.1:26125530-26329612 GCF_014898765.1 Herpailurus yagouaroundi | reverse complement strand
ACATACATGAGATATATATACATTATGTGTATATATATATGTATATGAGAGAGAGAGAGTGAGCAAGTGAGGGAGAGGGGCAGAGGGAGAGAGAGAGAAACGTAAGAAGACTCCACGCTCAGCACAGAGACAGAACTTGATCCCATGACCCTGGGATCATGACCCAAGGTGAAATAAAAAGTTGGATGCTCAACTGACTGAACCACCCAGGCACCCGTGTTAATGTTTACATTTTAAATGACTACTAGTCAGGACAGCCTAGGTTATGCTGTAACTGCAAATAATCTCGACATCCCAATGACTTTATCTCATGTTCCATGTACATCTTGGTTCATCAAAGGGCTCTCTGTTCCAGTAAGTCACCCAGGGACCCAGACTGATAGAGGCTCCACGGCCTTATAGTTAGTTACCTCACCTGGAACATGCAGTGAGTGTGGTGGTTTTAAAATGTGACCACAAATTAATGTACACTTCCCTTTCAAAAAGTAAAGACTAATCTCCCTCCCTTTGAGTGCAGAATGTACTGGGTGGCTTGATTTTAATTAATACAGTGTTGCAGTGATAATGACACGTGGTTTCTGAGACCAGATCATAAGAGGCATTGTGACTTCCTCCTTCTTCTGTCTAGGATCACTCATCCTCTAAAAAGCCAGTTGCCATGTTATGAGAACCTTCAAGCAATCCTATGGAAAAGCGCAAATGGCAAGAAACTAAAGCCTTTTTCCAACAGTCAGAGAGAAACTGAGGCCTCATGCCAATAATCATGTAAGTGAACCATCACATGAGCAGATCCTCCAGCCTTAGTCAAGCTTTCAGGTGACCACAGCCCTGGCCACCATCATGACTCTCAGTTCAGGAGAGGCTCTGAGCCCAAACTACCCAGCTAAGCTGTTTCTGAGTTCTTGACCCACAGAAACTGTGGGATAATAAATATTTACTATATTAAGCCACTAAGTGTTGGAGGTAGTTTGTTATGTAGTGATAAACAACTAACACACTGAGTTAGGGCAAGAGGGCATTGAAGAGTTTTCTTCTGGCAAGTCAGTGTTTTAGCCCAGAAGAGGTGCATTTAATTTCTATTCTTGTCCCATCAGCCAGAATTGGCCAAAGTTTCATGCCAAACTGCAAGGTCCTTGCACACAGGAAGAGAGAATTCAGATATGGACAACTGTTATAAGCCTCCACTACAAAGCATTTAAGACATCAAAGAGAATCTTATATATTTGACTTGTACTTTTAATTAACTATTTGGGAAGTTCGATTAAATAGGCTTTTAATAATGTATCCATATTGGGAAATTTTTCGTTCATATTTCAATCACATTCATAATTATGAAGGATTATTTTAGATGTATATTTAGAGAAAATGTTGACTGTTAATATATATAATATATTGCTAATCTGCACAAGGAACCCTTTAAAGTTTAAATTTTTTTTAATGTTTATTTATTTCTGAGTCAGAGTGAGACAGAGCATGAGCGGGGGAGGGGCAGAGAGAGAGGGAGATGCAGAATCCGAAGCAGCTCCAGGCTCTGAGCTGTCAGCACAGAGCCCGACGCGGGCTTGAACTCACGAAACGTGAGATCATGACCTGAGCTGAAGTCAGTCGCTCGACCAACTGAGTCACCCAGGCACCCCAGAACCCCTTAAAGGTTAAAGAGTCTATTAAGTCTAGTGAAGAAGTGGGTGGGTGTATGTTCTGGTGCTCACAACGAAGAAAATAATAGGTTCTGAAAGATAAGACACTGCTTTTTAGGAAGTTTCTAAATGGAACTATTAAATAGAAGAAGGTGACATACCTGGGAAGGAAGGTGAGTCAGCATGGGTTCACCAAGAACAAGCCATGACAGACCAACTTGATTTGCATAACAGTGTATTTATTTCTCTGTTGATTTAAGTTTTATCAGAACATATGTAAGGACTATTTTACCCCCTTGCATTACATGACATGGAAGCATATAATGCAAAACCCATCGGGGTAGTTACTCTGATGGATCATCAGCTCATGATCCAAAACGATCCTATTAAATAGAGGAAAGATCTGAAACCAAGATGAAATCAAGTGCATTCACTGAGAGCCTTTAACTATTGGACAGGGCCACTTTGTCTATTTTACCCATTATTTTGGGCTCCCTGCGTCATGGCCAGAAATCTCTCTTCCTCCTTCTCTCCTATCTAAATATAGATGGTCAGGGCCCAAGATTTGTCTTCTGTAAGCATATCAGGGCACCTTGCTGTGTGTGTGTGTGTGTATGTGTGTGCACACCTATGTGCATTCTAGCTTCTTTACCCTAAAATGGATGAGTTAAGTCAGACTTACACTGTTTCCCAGTTGTCTTCAATATAGGATGGAGCCTTGGCGAACTAAAACAAGGTCTCTGTTCCAGTTTAGATCAGGGAAGCCTGCCTTAGATCTTGGGATGCATGCCCAGCCACTAATAAAGAGTTTTCACTTTTATTTTCATCAGTTTTTGTCTATACACCATTGGACAGAACTCTGTGAGGGAAGAGGGCTAAGTCTTAGGTGTCAATTCCCAATAGGTCTGAATGGACTATAAGCCCAGTGTGTGACATGGCTATTGGGAAAGTAGTGTTATCTGAGGTGGCATTGCCAGAATTGTGCAGAAACCAGAATGGAGTAGTGATAACCTTTTATTTGGCAGCGGTCAGACTATAGAGAAATGGTGCTTGCTTCTGAGCTCCACGCTAAAGGGAGGCGATACATAGAGTGGGAACAGGACAGTGAAAAGATGCAGGTCACGTTGGGATGGAGTAGGAAACTGAATGTATGTAACCTAGATTGGAAGGAGACATATTGATGACCTCAGGCATTGGAAGGGTCATGGGGGAGGAGCAATGGACAAAACCAGCTCCATTTAAGGTAGAGAACTAATTCTGGGAACTGGTTGTGCCAGAAAAAGGATAGGTGCAGAACAAGGAATAATTTTCCAATGAGCTCTCTAAGCATGGAGTTTTCCCAGTTCATGAGATGGTGAGACTCCAGCACTGGAAGTGGCAAAAGAGAAGTTTGATGTTTGGATTTGTTAGGATTGATTTGTTAGGATTGATGCCAAGGATCCTGACTTAGAATTAATTGAACTAGTGGCCTTCAAGTTCCTTCCTCGCCAACACTCCATAACTGTGAATCTGGGTAGCCTAAAGATAGATGCTCAGAAGTTAGCCAGATGAAATCTTAACCTAATGAAGAGAGCTTTGGTCTATATGTTCAATGCAGCTACTGTTCATCAATGTCTAGTTCTCTCCTACTTTCACTTATGCAGAGGAGTATAAGTTCTATTCCTTGAAGTGATGTTGACCATACAGCTAGTTCCTACCAAAGAAATGTGAATGGAAATGATGTATCACTCTGGCCCAAAGCAATTAACTACAGATGCTTGACCTTCTGATTCTTTCCTCATCTGCAACACAGAGGTGTTGAGATAGAGAGGCCAAAAGAAGGAGATCATCCAAATTGCTAAATATGGAGAAGAGTTGCCCTGGAGAGTCTCCCCAGATCTCAAATGAAGGTAAACTAGTCTTCTGGAGTTGCCACCTTGGTTCTGTGAAAAGACCAAAGATGTCTCCTTTGTGAGAAGAAGCCAGCACCATTTTGTCTGCAAACAAAGCATATCTGGGTCGACACAGAGTCTGTAGAAACTGAGATCTCACAATTTCCAGCGAGCTTGAAACCGGGTCCTTTTACATTCTGTCTTCTCACCAGGCCATGCTATGGCGATTGCATGAGGAACATATTTCTTCAAAGGAGAATCAAACAACACTCCCCAGGCACCATGTCAACAGCCCTGGGCTGGTGAGGAAAGGCAGTGTTCCTTACAGAAGCTCCGTTTACAGCAGAGCTCACACTTTGCCCCAAGACAGCTTTGATCACAATGAAGTTTCCACAAACACAGAATGAATGAGGAAGAAGATGGTTATGTTTTTAACCTCATCTACACTGACGAGAAATGAGGCATACACAGTCTTCAGCACAAAGATTTCCTTAACTCCCTGGCTTCAAACATCTGTCATCTTTCCTTTTAAAGTATAGGCTTCAAATAGTTGTGTATTTTTTTTTTCTGCTTGTTATCCCTTCTCATCACATAATTAAGACTCGACGGTGAAAGTCACTTATGGCTTACTGATACAGTTGAGTAGAGTACAAGCTCAAAAATCAGCCTGCCTGCCTTCAAATCCCAGTTTCTTGCATTTGTCCCTGGCTGTGTGGCTTTGGGCAAGTTACTTAACCACCACGTGCCTTAATTTCCTCATCAGTTAAGTGGGTATCATAATAGGATCTATCTCACAAGGCAGTTGCGGGATAAAATGTGTTAATATATGTAAAGCATTTGGAAAAATGCTTAGCATATGGTAAGTATTCAAAAAGTAGTATTTATATTTTACTAAGTTCTTGACTGGCAGCCAAGCAAATTCCAAGAACTGTGAACAGTCTGTGTGCTCAAGTCTAGGGGGGTTTAAAGTAAGGTAATTCATGGCGTCCCCTAAATGCCCCAAAAGTCTATCAGAAAAAACAAACAAACAAACAAACAACACCTAGACTAAGCAATAATCCAAGGCTTATTGGTAAGAAAGAAGAGTGGGCAATAGACAGGAGCTGACAGCATCTGCTATAGTCATGGTGTCACATGATCACCTCTAGCTATAGGGCTGCTGGGAAACGAATGTTTTCAAAGGCCAATGAGATGAAAGCAGATGTCTTCAGGGCCTTTCCGTCAAGCTTTGCTTTCTGCTCTGTGTTACACCTTCCTTGTCTCGTCTTCCCCTCCCTCTTAGAAACCAACATGGTCTGTTTCCAATTAGGAAAGGCCACAAGATATCAGACACCTTGATCCTGTCAGTCCCAAGCCACTGAACCAGGATCTGGTACATGAGGGGAAAAAAAGAAAACAAAACTGTAATATGTTTATGTTACTCTTGAGTGGATTTTGTTTTTTGTGGCAAAATGCAGGCCCTAACTAATATAGTCATCTCGGCTGCTCGGAAAACGAATGTTTTAAAAACAAAAGCAAGAAGAAACAGAGGATCATGGGAACCATAAAGTGGTCAGTGACCCACCAATTTCTCTTTTTCACTGAGCTTTCAAAAACTCTGCAGAGTATGGAACCTACAAATAGTGCAGAACTTGCTAGAAATGCAAGGAATGGACAACTTAACATCAAATAATAGCATTGATAATCTGTTCCTTCAGAAACCAAAATAATTAAAAGATTTAAGTATAGATAGATAGAGATGAAAAAGCTAGTTAAGAAGAAATAAAAATTGAAAAAATAACATACTTAAAGCAGGAAGAAGCTACCATGAAAAGAGAACAAAAACAGTAAAAACATCCTAGAGAGTACAGATATTTTTAACGTTTATTTATTTTTGAGAGACAGAGAGAGGCAGAGTATTAGCAGGGGAGGGGCAGAGAGAGAGGGAGACAGAATTCGAAGCAGGCTCCGGGCTCTAAGCTGTCAGCACAGAGCCCGATGCAGGCCCGAACTCAAAAACCGCGAAATCATGACCTGAGCTGAAGTCAGCTGCTCAACCGACTGAGCCACCCAGACGCCCCCAGATATTTTTGCCAGTACAACAAATTCATTAGGCATTCTTGAAAATAAAAGGGGAGATGGGGCGCCTGGGTGGTGCAGTCGGTTAAGCGTCCGACTTCAGCCAGGTCACGATCTCGCGGTCCGTGAGTTCGAGCCCCGCGTCGGGCTCTGGGTTGATGGCTCAGAGCCTGGAGCCTGTTTCCGATTCTGTGTCTCCCTCTCTCTCTGCCCCTCCCCCATTCATGCTCTGTCTCTCTCTGTCCCAAAAATAAATAAACGTTGAAAAAAAAAAAAAAAGAAAAGAAAAGGGGAGAAATCTCTCAGAGTATAAAGCAAAAGGAAAAATACATGTACATCCCAAATTGGAAGAATTAAAATTTCAAAATGGGGCAATGGAGATTGTAAAAGTATATATTTTATAAGGAAAAAAATGAGTAAGAACAGAGATAAAACAGTTGTGGGTTTTTTTTTTTTTTTTTTTTTTTTGCATTTTCACGTTGAAAGCCAAAGAGATGGTGATAAAGCTGATATTCTCTAAATAATCTAAAACAAACTTATTTAATTATTTCAAAAATCATCTGACATTAAGAACCACACGAAAAGTCACTTCCGTTAACCCAGAAATTCCATGTGTAGAACTGGGTCTGAAAGAAATAATTCTCAAACAGGAAAATTTACATATGCAACGTGCTCTCTATAATACTACTTATAATAACAAACAAACAAAAAAAAAAAACAAACTGAAAACAACTGCAAAATTCTTAACAATCAAAAAACAGGAAAAAAAGCTTGAGAAAAAAATGCAAGTGACCAGTAAAGAGATCATATTATCAAAGGAATGTAAATTATTATGATAATGAGTTATCAGTTCTATCCATCAAATTGGGAACATTTTAAAAGAAAAATGTCCAATGTTGTGTCTAAGATGTGGGTAAACACAATTTTTATGCTCTATTGGTGAGAGGATGGGCCCAACATTTCTAAAGGATATTTTAAGAAAATCTTTAGGGGGTGCGTAGGTGGCTCAGTTGGTTAAGCATCTGACTTTGGCTTGGTCCTGATCTCATGGTTCTTCTGTTGTAGTCCTGCCTTGGGCTCTGTGCTGACAGCTCGGAGCCTGGAGCCTGCTTTGGATTCTGTGTCTCCCTCTCTCTCTGCCCCTCCCCTGCTTCTGTTCTTTCTTTGTCTCTCTCTCTCTCTCTCTCTCAAAAATAAACATTTTTTTTTTTAAAAGAAAATCTTTAGGATAAAATGCACTCATTTTGACAAGGTAATTTTATGCCTAAGTGTTTAACATTAAGATACAATCCAGCATTTATACAAATATATATAACTGGGGAATTTTATTAAATGGTATTTATAGTAGCAAAAAACTAGAAATGATGCAAGTCCATCAGCAAAGAGCTGGGGCACTGGGGAGAGCTACCTCTTACAGTGGTACCCACAGTCTTCAGCATGTTTTAGTAGTTCTGGGTAGGTTCATGGCCATGGTTTATTAAGTTCAAAATTCAAGCAATAAAACAGGTCTCTTACCTGATCTCATTTGGGTGAATATATATATATATCATATATAAAATGTAAATATGGGGGCACCTGGGTGGTTCAGTCAGTTAAGCATCTGACTTTAGCTCAGGTCATGATCTCATGGTTCATGAGTTCCAGCTCCACCTCGGGCTCTGTGCTAACAGCTCAGAGCCTGGAGCCTGCTTCAGATTCTGTGTCTCCCACTCTCTCTGCCCTCCCCACCGCTCACATTCTGTCTCTCTCTCAAAAATTAAAAAAAAAAAACATTAAAAGATAAAATAAAATAAAATGTAAATATGTATGTTGATGGCGTTTGGAATTATACATACCTTAATCATAATAGTTGCTATCACGGACTTCTCAAAGTTTCCAGGAATTTTTTTCTTTTTCACTTTCAAAAATTGTTAGACATCTGCTTCACAATACATTACCATTTTAATCAGAAAAGTAAAATAAACAAAACCACTTTTGAGGAGGGAAGGGATGAGGAACGCCTTCCCCCCTGCCAGCCTCCCAGGCTTAGAGGTACAGAGAGCAAAGAGCGGAGTCTCTTGAAGCAGGCACGCCCCTTTGGAAGCCATGAGAACAGATAGCTAACCAGGCATCTCATTAGTGTCAGATCAAGACCAGCCATTTAAAGCCGAAGTCATCACTTTTGCAAGGTTTCCCCTCACATTTTACTACGTTTGGATAATGACCCTGTGTAGGTCCAACTCATTCATCTACTTAGAGGTACTTTTTACAACTGGTTTATCTTGGAATGTTCATCAGGAAGTCACATAACTTAAAGTAAGACATCCTTTGCTAAGCTTTACTAAGGCTTTTATGACTAACATGAGCATTTAGTAACACCTATTTTAGATTTTCCAGCCTAGAATTACTGCTATAACATAAAATCTTGGGCCTTGAACACACTCTGTCTATTGATAAAGTAAACCCCAATTTCTGGCTTTGTTCACTAGCTCTCTAAATATTCTTTTGGGTTGGTTTTGTGCCTGACACTGTTAGGAACTGGAGATACAATGGTGTTATGGGTTGAATCAGGTCCCCTGTCCAAACATTTTATATGTTGTGGTTGTATATTTATTTGTTTATATTACCATTTGTTTACACTATTAAATATAATTTATTTGGATAGGGGCTTTACAGGGGCCATCGAGTTAGGGTAAAGTGGTTAGAATGGGCCCTAACCCAATGTGACTGGTATCCTTATAAAGAGGGGAATTTAGAGATAGGCATGCATAGCGGGTGAATGCCATGTGGACGTGAACATGAAGATGGCCATCTACAAGCCAAGGAGAAGACCTGGAAGCAACCTTGTCAACATCTTGGTTTTGGACAATTGGCCTCCAGAACTGTGAAACAATGCATTTCTGTTGTTTAAGTCACTCAGTTTGGAGTTAGAGCACAGGATCAGATGAAGCAAACCCAAAGACAACCAGGGAAACTCCCAGTTGCTGACTCTGTGAGGACATTGGGAAGGGATCTGTCGCCTGCCCTAACAGTGAGTATTCAGCTGGAGGCCATGGGAGTCCTGAGTCTCAGCAGCATAAGCTGAAGGGAATCTCCTGGGTAGTTGTCATGGTTTGTTTATACTGAGGACACCAAATCATATCACGTGATCATGGCTTCCTCTTCTTGTGGGTTGCTTGGAACCTCAGAAATACCTTTAAGATCCTAAACATATAGGACCTTGCAGTGGACATCCCATGTTTCATCTTATTGTTTCTACCCTCTTAACCCACACTGACTTTTATTTTAACCCATATTAGCTTTCATGAGTATCTCCAGTAACTGTTTATGTGAAGACAAGCATGGATGTTTGTGGTTTATGTGAAGAGGGGCGTGGATATTTTAAATTAAATAGACAATTTAATTGACTCTGGTAACCACCCCAAAATATTTTGTTCAGTTGTTAAAAATGATATAACACCATGAATATTTATATTTAGTTATAATTAAGTTTTTTGTATTTTATGTGAAGAAAAGGAAGCCCAGATGGGCATCTCTTTCCAGCAACCATCAGCCTTCAATGTGAAACAAACTAGGAGCAACTCCAGGAGCCCCTGAGAACAACTCTGGAGCCATTCCAGGGAGCCGAACCAGTCTGCGATCAGGGGGGTTCTGAAGCCCAGAGCAGGGGCGTCTGATGACATGTCCTCACTCCTGCCCTCAAAAGTCTCCTCTCACTACAGAATCAGGCTCTTCAAAGGCCAGGGTCTTATTGTCTAAGCCAGGCCCAGGGATTGCAAACTAAAAAGAGAAGTTGGTTGCTCCCATCCCCACCCCAAGACACAAGGATGAGATGAAGCAGGATAACTCAATAGACCCTTCCACCCAGAAGAGGAAGAAGCAGAAGCATGTCACAGTGACTGAAATCCAGCTAGACTCCTGCAGACTGGATTGTAGGACCATCCCTTGATTAGGGACTTGTTCTTTTCCCGCGAACTGGCTTCTAATTCACTGTTCTCTCAAGCTCTTGGAGCCATTATCTTCAATGTCCTCCCTTTTCTATAAGAAATGGCTATGTTTGCAGCTGAGTAGCTTTCTCAGCTTGATTTCTGCCTGGAGATATTTAGGGACCCAGAGGTCTTTGGGGGATTTTCACAATCTCAGTCCCTGCTGTAGCAATGTGGCCATCTAGATCCCTTGAATGAACCTCTTCACTGAAACAGATAAAACAATAGATGTAAGAAACATCTTGTCAAATGTAGTACTGAGCTAGCACAGAAGTTAGAAATCCACAGAATGATTTAGAAATATCAGAGACCAATCCTGGTTCTCTGTAAGATCTTAAACTTATAAAATTTAAATGACCTCTTTAAGAGAAAGAACACTAAATTTTAAAAACAGAATGAAGTTCAGCATCTTGGAAAGAGCCCATGTAATGAGGAGTCTTGAAGCTCATGTTTCATTAGTTTCACAGTAAATCTGCTTCTAAAAGTAACCAACCTAGAGAAAGTATATTAAGGGTACCATTTGAGATGGCAATAAAGATACTGATAAGTTTTAGAAACTCTTAAATATGCATTTGAAAAAGCTAAGGTAACCATTAATAGAACAAACATAGAGTGTATACCTTTAAAACAAGTAGAGGGAAAACAATGGAATCAGATTTTAAGGCACAGCATCTAAATTAAGGCATAGAAGAGAAGATAAAAAAGAAAAAAACGATGCGACAAATAGAAATTGCATAGTAAGATTGAAGGCATAAATGCATATCACACTAAATATAAATGAACAAAAATACTCCTAAAATATGAGAACCGTCTGTCCGAGTAAAAAAAAAAAAAAAAAAAGAAAAATGAATTCCAACTATGTAATGTTTAGAAGAGCTAACTGTGAAACGTAGACACAAAATAGTTGAAATCAAAATTGAGAAGAAAATTCTAAACAAGTACTACTAATAGCAGCTTCAAATATATATGAAGCAAGAATTGCCAGAACAACAAGGAGAAATTGATAAATGTACCTTATTAAAGGAATATTTTAACACAGCATCTCTAAGTATTTGATACAAGAAGCAGCTATAACACCTAACAAATGGAGAATATACACTTTTCCCACACAGGAAACATTTACAAAATCTAACCACATACTGATCATAAAGCTAGCCTCAACAAATTTCGAAAAAATTATATTATACAAATCACATATTCTGACCACAACACAATTAAGTCAGAAATAAGTAATAAAATAGATAAGGTAAAATGTGCTTCAAAGTTATATAAAGACATTTTTAAATAATTCATGGGAAGAAAATAAAAATAAGAAAATATTTATAAATGACTATAATAAAAATACTGTGTATGGGGCATCTGGGTGGCTCGGTAGGTTAGGCATCTGACTCTTGGTTTCAGCCCAGGTCATGATCATGATCTCATGGTTTGTGAGTTTGAGCCCTACATTGGGCTCCTTGCTGACAGCATGGAGCCTGCTTGGGATTCTCTCTCTCCCTCTGTCTCTGTCCCTCCCCCACTCACACACACACTCTCTCTCTCTCTGAATAAATAAATAAACTTAAAAAGAAATACTACATATTACTTTTGTGGTACTTAGAGGGAAATTTATAGCCTGAAATACAGTGAGAAAAAGGCACAAAATTACACATCCAAAATATTAAATCAGAAAAATAACAGCAAGGAATATAGATGGAAGAAAACAAATACAAGAGCAGAAATTAATGACATAAAAATAAACATAAAGAGGATAGGCAAAATTTAAATCAAGTATTTGACAATGTTAATCAAGTAGACAAAGTCTGGGCAAGATGAATGAAGGAAAAGAGGTAAAGCACATCACAATTGGGAAAGAGAAGGAATATAACTCAAGTATTGCAGAAACTAAACCAATACAAAGAAAGATTATGAGTAATTTCATGGCAACAAATGATGAGATAGTACATGTCTACAAAAATACAAGTTATTAAAAATATTTCAAGATGAAAATGGGGAACTTACTAGTTCCTAGAATTCTCCCACCGAGGAAACGACAGACCCAAACCACCTTAAGGTTGATTTCTATCAAACATCAAAGATCAGACAATTCTGCATCATAAACATCATTCCAAAGAACTGAAAACGTGAAACCACACACTAAGTTATTTTAGGAGACTACCTGATAGTCTTTGTTACTAAGACTGACAGGGAACCGAAAAACATAAAGCTACAGCTTATTTCCTTTATAAATAGAAATGGAAAATGGAAAATTCTAAACAGAATACTATATAGAATGTAAAATACTTGAAAGCAAAATGGGTATCATGACCATTTTGAGATTATCCCAGGAATACAAAATTGGTTTAGTTATGAGTTAGTGTAATTCTCCATATCAGCAGATGAAAGACACAAGATCAAATACTCATGTTTATGGATGCAAAGATCTCTTTCATATAATTTGACATCCATTCATGGTTTACCAACAAAACAAAACTTTTAGGGAACAAAGAATGAGAGGACTGTTCTTAACTTGCTAATGGGCACCTAACAAAATCTACAACAAATTATATGTAAAGGTGTTTAAGGCATTCTCTTTAAAAGCAGAAAAATGACAAGAATGCCTGCTTTCACTTTCCTATTCAGTGATACAGTAAAGGGCTTATCCTGTTCAATAAGAAAAAAGAAAAACAGTGGAAGCTACTGGAAACCAGCAATCAAAACTTTCATTATTTATAGACATTAAGACTTTGTATATGCAAAACCCAAAAGAACCCACAAATATAGTTTAAAATTAATAAAAGAATTTACCATGTTTGTTGGATTAAAAAATCAATACACAAGGGGCACCTGGGTGGCTCAGTCGGTTAAGCGTCCGACTCTGGCTCAGGTCATGATCTCACCGTTTGTGAGTTCGAGTCTTACATCTGGCTCTGTGCTGATGCTGGCTCAAAGCCTGGAGGCTGCTTCGGATTCTGTGTCTCCCTCTCTCTCTGCTCCCCCTGTGCTCGCACTGTCTCTCTCTCAAGAATGAATAAATGCTAAAAAAATTTTTAAAAATCAGTACACAAGTCTACTGCATTTCTAACCACCAGCAATATATAAAATGTAATTTTTAAAAAAGATAATATCCTGAAAACCACACTGAAAAGTGAAAGACGATTCAGACCACATTCAGGATGACCATTGCTGGGAGAGAGTAGGTGAAGTGCATCTGTGGAGGGGCACACAGGGGGCTTCTAATGCATTTATAAGAGTCTGTGGTAGATTTTATTTTTCTTGTTGCAATGGTACAGTTACTCTTTTTGCACCCTTTTTAAGGTATGATTTGTTTTTGCAATTATTTTTATTATTAAAAAAGCAGCATACTCTTTTATGCAAGGTATTGCTCGCGATTATTTTTTATTATGAAAAAAAGCAGAACACCGTATGTGTATCTGGCATCATTCCAGTCATGTTAGGCACACGCATTTATGGTAATAGTGGTGGGGCTGTAAATGGCAAATGAGAAAGCTGGAAAATTTTAAATAGGAGGAAGACATCGAAGGGCCCTGGATCTCAAATGCCATGCTAAAGAATTTTTACTCTGTTCCAAAGGAGTAACTGTATATTCTATTAAGAAGCAATAAATGTATATATAAGCAAGTGATTGACTGAATTATATCTATGCTTTAGGAAGGTAACTAGCAAAGTACTAGGGTGATTATCTTGGAATTTTAGAAATGGCTTTCTATATAGCTTGACATACGTTAGTGACTTTCCAGAAGTTAAAGCCTTCTCTCCTTGTCTTCCTTGAGCATTTCATTGTGAAGAATTAAGGCACTGCTCAGTTATGAGATGTCCTGTTACACTCCCAGTCAGAACTCCTCCTTGTCCTTTAGCAAAAAACCTAATAAGGGGTTGCCTGGGTGGCTCAGTCGGTTAAGCGTCCAACTCTTGATTTCTGCTCAGGTCATGATCTCACAGTTCGTGGAATCTAGCCCCAGGTCAGTATCCTCACTAACAACATGGAGCCTGCTTGGGTTTCTCTCTCCCTCTCTCTCTGCCCCTCCTCCACTTTTGTGCTTGTGCTCTCTATCTCTCTCTCCCAAAACAAACAAACTTTAGAAAAAATGTTAATAAAAAATGGCTAATAAGCTGAGGTGGTCTTGTGGGACAAAACCTACCTAGCCCACGGTATGCAGGAACTGATCTCCAGGCCACCTGCCAGCACCTAATATAGATGAGTTTTGACTTTCTTTTGGGTGTTCTCATGCCACTTGTCCCTGGCTTGTCTCTTTATCTTTGCATCTGCCTAGTTTCTGACCCTTTTGGGGACAAGGTAAGGGGGGGGGGAGACACAGGGAGGGGGTCCTACTGTCTGCCCTGCACTTGCTTTTTGAATAGGAGCAAATTAGGTCTACTTTGACCCGTGGCACTGGGTCTCAGACAGCGTTCTCAGTCACCCTCTATCCTGACTGTCTCTTGTCACTGTCCTTTCTGGAATGAGCCCAAATCCTCAGGTTCCCAGCCCTGGGCTGCAGACATAACCAGCATTCCCTGGCCAGGCCTGCTCAAAACCACTCAGGATCTCAGCTCCCTTGTCATTACGATAAGGGCTTTGGCCCTGATTAGCATTTGCATATCTCCTGAGATCAGTGTTGAAATCAATCCTCACAGTGTTTGGCCTTGACCACAGTTTGAAAAACTGTGGATTGCAGCCATTAGTGGTTTGTGAAGTCATTTTGGTGGGTCATACGCAGCACTTAATAGAATCCTATTTTTGAATAGGACGGCAAGTATCACATTGCTTCACACACGGTAAGGGTAAGTATGGTTCCTATAAAGCATATTTTGATTAAAACTTATCCCGATGTACTGAATTTTGACCCTGTCACAGACTAAAATGTGTCCCCTCAAAATTCACGTGTTGAAGCCCAAACAGCTAGTACTTCAGAATGTGACCGTATTTTGGAGATAGGACCTTGAAAGGGGTGGTTAAGTCAAATGAGGACATTAGGGTGGGCCCCCATCCAATCTGACTTGTGTCCTTGTAAGAAGAGGAAATTTGGAAGCACAAAGAGGCACCAGGGGCACACGTGCACAGAGGGAAGACCATGTGAGGACACAGGGAGAAGGCAGCCGTCTGCAAGCCAAAGAGAGAGGCCTCAGAGAAACCAAACCTGTTGACACTTTGATCTTGGACTTCTGGTTTCCAGAACTGTGAGGAATACATCTCTGTGGTTAAAGCCCCTAGTCTGGTATTTGGTCATGGTAGCCTTAGCGAACTAACACAGACATATAATGCAATTCTCATGGTGGATTCAGTCACTGGCTTAGATGACCTCAAAGCCTCCTCCCAATTTTAAAACTCCTTGGAGGTTGAAAAGAATAAAGCCCTGCTCTCTAATCTGCAAAGAAGCTTCCTTCGGGGTCTCTGGAAGCCACCAGCACCTCCCATGAGGGCCCCCCAGTGTGACCCGCGCAGGGTAGAGACAAGGTGTACAGTGATCCTCTGAGAAGCTTTCAAAGACTGTAGCTTTGCCTGTGGTCATGAAGATGGAAACACACAAAGTCTGTGGGAGCTAGCCAAACGAGTCCAGGGGCCAGACAGCCCTTTGCAGCAAAGGATTAAAAAGAACCTGACTTTTGTTATCTAAATCTATCTATCTATCTATCTATCTATCTATATCTATCTATCTTTAATGTTTATTTATTTTTGAAAGACAGAGATAGAGCGTGAACAAGGGAGGGTCAGAGAGACAGGGAGACACAGAATCCGAAGCAGCCTCCAGGCTCTGAACTGTCAGCAGAGCCCGACGTGGGGCTCAAGCTCACCAACCACGAGATCATGACCTGAGTGGGAGTCAGGCATTTAACAAACTGAGCCACCCAGGCGTCCCAAGAACCGGGCTTTTGAAACGTCAGGGTCAGGTGCTCATTCGGCTGACACTGGGTCCCTTGTGTGTGATAACATGAGTGAGGTAGTGGGTGTTTCTGGATCCTGCTCCATTTCCTTCCATCAATCCACCCCTGAGCACCACCCCAACATAAATGAGGGTGAGTCCAGTCCTAGCAGAGCAGGCCCCATCCTGGCTGGAGCGACGGCACGCTCGCTGCAGCGTCTTCCAAAGGTAAGTCTGTGAACGCGGTCCCCTAGGTGCCATCTGATGACGGCCTCCCCTTGGCAGTTCTGCCTGGACTAACCGAGATGTCACTCTCATAGTCACTGTTAACCTCCAACGCCTGCTGCTAAAGAGTTTTCTGTCTCCAAAAATAATCTCCAAATGATGGTTAGCGTGGCCCCAGCATAATTCATCCCTTCTAAATAAGTGAAAGGAAGTTAATGCCCAACTTCTGGCATAGCCACAGAGCGGGCCTTGGAAGAGGAGGTGGCCATGACTTCAGTCTTTGGCAGAGGGCTGTGGATGGGACGCGGAGCCAGGCCAGCACCAGGACGCCTGGCAGGGACATTTCCTTCTGGCTGGGGCCAGGAAACAGTTTGAGGCTCCTCCACTACTCTTCCTGGGCTCTGGGAGTCTGTCACCTGAACTGGCCACACAACCATCTCAGGGTGTCACCAGGATCTCACTTTTCCAAGAGCTTCCTGATGGTTACTTGAGGACCAGGGAGCAGGTGCCTGGTTGTTGGATCTGAACCCTGATTGTACAAAGAGCATCTCTCCAAGTCCTGACTCCCCACTGACCCCAGAAAGAGATCGAATGTCCTTGCACATCATTCTACCATAGACACAGTTGCAGTCCAGGCTGATTCTCGGGACTAGATACGCATTACTGTGTGCTGAGAGAGGGATGTCGTGTGTCTCCGTGTGCAAGCTTTCTGCACATGCTCTTTTCCTCATGCATGCAGGGCTCTGGCTGATCTGGAACATTCTGAGGCTGGGAGGAGTTGGGAATAGCATCTGCAGTGGAACAGGAGGAGGCTACTTGGCATCATCAGCATTTAATTAATCTTTAGAGCAGCCCTGGGAGAGATAGTTAGCATACCCACTTTGCAGATGAGGAGACTAAGTCTTGGAGGTCAAATAACTTGTCCCAGTGCACCAAGTCCATGAAAAGGACTCAAAGACAGTTTATTTGTTGGTTGAGATCAACGATCTTTGCACTCTCCCTTATAGTGAAGCTGGAAAAAATATTGTAATTGGACGGGCTGAAGAAGGGGCCCGAGAATGACCATAAAGATGATGAGAAATCTTCAGGGGGTTCTCCAGAGCATTGAGGGTAGGCCCAAAAGGCAGGACCTGGAGATGGTCCATGGCCAACCACAGGTTCATGGGGTCAGTTCTGACCTTTGATGCAGCCTTCCTTCTTTTTTTTAAAAAAAAATTTTTTTTAACATTTATTCATTTTTGAGGGACAGGGAGAGACAGAGCATGATCAGGGAAGCAACAGAGAGAGGGAGACACAGACTCTGAAACAGGCTCCAGGCTCTGAGCTGTCAGCACAGAACCTGATGCAGGGCTCGAACTCACGAACTGCGAGATCATGACCTGAGCCGAAGTTGGACGCTCAATGGACTGAGCCACCCAGGCACCCCGATGCAGCCTTCCTTCTTTAGGCTTTGGAGGCATCAGGCCCCCTGGGGAGCAAATAGGGTCAGGTCCAAGATCACGACCACTGGCTGAGTGACCCTGGCTAAGTCGCTACACCACTTGGTGCCTGTTTCCTCATTCAGAAAATGAAAATGGCCCTCCCTCTCTCAGCATTCACGACAGGATTCGGCCTTCACTCCGCACGTGTAGACGATGTGGGCACGTGCTCCTCACCTCCTCACGGTGCTGGAGGTGTTGAAGCCAAATGGAAAATGTATGCCTCCTCCACAGAGCTCTCCTTGTTTGAATGAACTGAATCTTTATTTCTCTTTTACAAGCAAAGAGGTTTTCATTAATTTGTGCCAGACCATTTAATATATTCTTAGGTTTCTACGGCGCTCTCGTTTCACTTAATTTTCTAGATTTCCAAAAAAGTTTCAGGACTTGGTTTGGTGAAAGACTTTGAAGGAGCTGAGGAAAAGAAAAAGAATGGGAAGCAATTTGTTTGCAACAAGACTTCAGTCTAAGGATCTCACCAAGAAATAAGTACAACTGGATGGATGCAGGGGTTTTCCTGCAAAGTCTGGATCTTGGTTCTCTTTGGACAAGGTCAGATTGGCAAGAAATCAAGCCAGAAACTCAACGACCTTGTGAACGCAATTTTGTGTGTTTTGATTAGGACCATTAATAAGCAGTAGAAGCCTTGGAGAATGGGGGGAAGGATTCTTGGAATCGACCTGGGAATCCCATATGACTCCAGTGGGGGAGGGGGTTTCCACTGAGAGCCAAGTTTCTGAGTCTGGGTTGTTCTTCTTGTTTTGCAAGTAAGAACTCTGAAGTACAGAACCCTCCAGTGACTTGCCCGAGGTCCTGGGGCAAGTGATGGAATCTAGCAGAACTAGAATATTCCAGAAGCCTTCACTGCAGCTTGCAGAGTTGGGGTGGGGGGGTATGGAGCCAGAGAGAGGGAAAGAGGGAGGGAAAGGGAGAGAGAAGTGAGGAGAGGAGGAGGTGGGAGGGGAGAAAGGAGGAGAGAGGAAGGAAAGGAAGGGGAGGGAGGAGAAAGGACGGAGGAAAAGAAAAGGGAGGAAAAGAAGAGAGGGGAAGAAAGGAAGAGGAAGGAAGGGGGAGGGGGAAGACAAGGAGAGAGCAATGGGATCTTGCTGGAATGGGGAGGGAACTCAGGGGCCTTAGTTTTCCCTCTTCATAGTTACCTTACGAGTCGCTTCAGAGGCCAAAGGGATAAAATGATGAGGGGACAGAGCGCCATGCAGAGACATTACTTCCCGTGCCAGACCTGAGTGGGGACAGTGAGCGCTGCCATCCTCCAGCTGCATGAGCACCTTTCTGCCCTTGTCTCTGAGCATCGGTTTCCTCACCCTCGAAACGGGGCTGAGAATTGTCCCTACCTTACAGAAGGTATGAGGAGTTGCCACTTGCTGAGTGACCCATCAGAGATACAGATCCCTAAGTGCAATTATGAATATGATGCCCAGGGGTGCCTGGGTGGCTCAGTCGGTTGAGCATCCAACTCTTGATTTTGGCTCAGGTCATGATCTCATGGTTTGTGAGATCGAGCCCCAAGTCAGGCTCCAGGGAGTCTGCTTGGGATTCTCTCTCTCTCTCTCTGCCCATCCCCTGCTTGTTTTCTCTCTCTCTCTCTCTCTCTCTCTCTCTCTCTCTCAAGATAAATAAATATTTTAAAAAATGAATATGATGTCCATTGGGAAGTTTAACATACAACATAAGCAGCTGTACTGCTGGTCTAGGTAACCAGGAGCGTGTTGGTCGCAGGACTTGGGGGAAAGTGTGAGAGGAGGTGCTCTGTTGCATGCACAGTACCCTCCGTCACCTTGGTCAGGGAGGCCAGCAGGGCCCTTGTCCCGGGTGCCCTGGGAGCTCTCAGGGGCCTTTGCTGGAAGTTTCCCTCCACCCTCTTGGCCTGGGCCTGCTCACTTTCTCCCCTGAGTAGTGTTGGCAGATAAATGTAAAGGATGCCCAGGTCATTTCGACTTCAGGTAAATAATGAATACTTTTTTTAGTAGGCATGTGCCCATGCAATATTTGGGGTATACTTCTACTGAAAGTTTGATGCTTGTCTAAAATTCAAATGTAACCAAATACTCTTTATATTTGCTAAATATAGAAACCCTACCTTCAAGGAGAATTTCTTTTCTGATTATGAAAATAATACACGCCTGACGTATAATCTAGGAAATACTAAAAAACAAGAAAAATGAAATAGTAATTCCTCCATAACTCCATGAGCTGATGTTTGAAAGACTTCAATACCTGAAAACTGTGGCCCATTTCCTTGTATTTTACACAGTTGAGATGATATTTTTGATATTTCATGTATGGATCTTATTTATCTTCCTTTGGCTTGACATTAGACATAATCTCCCTGTGTCCAACTGTCTTCTCCACTGCATAACCTCCACCTTCTCCCTGGAGAAGCCGGTGGTTCCCAGTGTGCATATCTGTGCATAATACTCTGTCCACACGTCTTCAGATGATCTCTCACGTGGCTTTTAAAATTATTCTAAGTTATATATGTATATAATCATGGCAATTTGGAAGTGATGACACTTAATATCTCATGGTGGCTTTTTTCTAGAGCTCTCACGGGTGCAGTCAAAGCTTCCCTCCCAGGCTCAGCAGAGTGACCCTGCAGACGGTCCTCCTGTGAGCTTGTGAGCTGATGTTCCAAGGGAAGAAAAGTCGGCACTCAGCCTTTGTTCCTCCCGGAGCCTATGAACACTCATTTCCGAAGAACAGCATTGGTTTGAAAAACACACAAATAAGATCAACGGGATGGTATCTTGTTTCCCAAGGCAGAAAGAATGGACCCGTGGATAGTGTTTTCCACCTGTTGGCTGGGACGTGCACAGAGAGAGCTCACCCCCCCTTTAAGATACCCCTTACACTAGTGATTCTCACCCCCAGCTACACATCAAAATCACTGGAGGAGGTTTAACAACTGTCATGTCACCCAGCCGCACCCCAGCCTGGTCAATACTTATCTCTGGGGGAGGGGTCCCAGGGTCAGCATCTTTTCCTAGAGGTCCCTGGGTGACTTTAGTGGGCAGCCAGGGTTGAAGACACCTGGTTAGGAGACTGTGAAGCTATTATTTGCGTGAGTCAAACGAGAAGAGGCTGGAGACAACAGAAGGATGTCTGAGACCTACCTGAAGCTAGGACTTGAGAGTCATCATGCCTTTGAGTTCACCCTATCAGCCGTCTGTCTGTTGGTCTCAGCAGGTTCTCTTCAGGGCTTCTTCCAGAATCTTCTCTGAGTCTTGCAAATGGCCTGGTCCTCTTGGGGTCCAGCTCAAGTCCTCCACTCTCCCCAGACTGCTCTTGACTGACAGTTAACATGGCCTTTGGCTGTCTGCCTGGTGGTCAGGTGCAAGCCCCTTGGGGCTGCGCCCCTCCTGTCCATGGTGCCAAGGCTAGCCCACGGACCTGGAGCCACAGTTGCTTCTCTTTCATCACTTGGTGGGCCTGTCCCCCTCTCCATGTGAAGAGACAGCTTTGAGGACCTGCGTCTTCCCCTGAGGATGGAGAGGGGTCGGTTCCCCGCATGGCAGATTCCTTGCTCCAGAGCTAACTTTTGCTCTGTGGGAAACCAGAGCCATTCCTCTCATCATTCAGTGTCCTTTCCAGGCAGGGACACCGCCACCACCCACGCAGGGACACTAACCCTCCACCCCCCACCACCACCACCCCCAGAAGCTGTACACATAGGACAGGAGAGAAACTTCCTGAGTAGAGTCAGGGGATAGGCCCAGGGAAGGCAGGGGCCTGGAGGAGGCTGTCAGGGGCTCTTCGTCAGTTTGGGCAGCATTAACAAAATACCATGGACTGTGCAGCTCAAACAACAGACACTTATTCCTCACAGTTCTGGAGACTGGGAAATCCCAGACACGAATGCTGGCATGGACGGGTCTGGTGAGGGCTCCCATCCTGGGAGCCTCCTTCTTGCTGTGTCATCACATGGTGCAGGGAGACAGAGAGAGAGAGAGAGTGGCTCTGGTCTCTTTGTCCCCTTATGTGAACACTACACATGGGGGCTATACCCTGGTGACCTCATCAAAACCCGGTCACCTCCCAAAGGCCCCACCTCCAAGTACCATCACACTGGGGGTTAGCACTTCAAAACACAGATTTGGGGGGGGGGACACGTTCAGTGCATAGCGGGGGGTGTGAGGGGAGTTAGCAGGGGAAGAACAAAAATATCTCGGGACAGTCGCCATATGTTTGAGGAAACGTCAAGCCCCGTGGATGGCCTGTCAGCGCGCAGCATTGTGGAGGTGAGCATGCTATGTTGGTGGGGGGTTTGCCCCTCGGCCCTCTCCTCCAGGCCCTCCCGAGGTACAGGAAGAGGTGAGAGAGGACAGAGGAAGTGAGGGGTTGTGATCACGTACTGGGTTCCGGGTGTCTTCCGGTTTCCACCTGTCTCTGTGGCACCCCCATCGGCGAGCACACATGGGGTGAACAGCAGGTGTGGTCCAGTGCCACACAGCAAGCAGCACGAGCACCCGTTCACTTCCTCGCGGAGTTCACACTCGTGTGGCGTCAGACGGGCAGTCGCCGCACAGTCACACAGACACACGAGGCCCACAGGCAAGGTGTGCAGATCTGAGCCCCCGCAGGGCCTGTAGCCTGTGGCTGGGTTCACCCACGGGTGCACCAAGGGAGACCAAATGGTGGAGGAAGGAGGCGGGACGTGGGCCTGCTGCAGGCCCAGACTGGCCGCGTCCTCTGCGGAAGGTTCCGCTCCTCTCTGCCTCCAGACCACCTCCAGGTTCTGAGAACCACTCCTGCTCTGCCCACGTGGGTAGAGAGAGATAGGGATCCCTTCCCCAAAAGAGAGCCCCACTGCCTCGGAGGACCACCCCACCCCTCGAGGCTTCCCTAACCCCAGCCTCCACTTTGTAGCCAGTGTCTTCATTGAACCCTCATCAAATTACGCAATTTAAATATACCATCTGTTTCCTGCTGGGACCCCAACTGACCCAGTGACCTAGACTGGGAGGTCAAGGAAGCTTTCAGAGAAAAGGATGTTTGAATTGAACTCCGAAGGGTGAAATTCCAGTTGTTCTTAATGGGCAGATCCAACATGTGTGTTTGGTCAGTAAGGAAGGTCCTGTTGAGCCTGAGGTTATAGTGAAGAGGGTGGCGGTGGTGCAGAGGAGGACCCCATGAAGCCCTCCCTCTTCTAGCCATACCTGGACAAGGTGTCAGTGGGCCTGGGTTCAGCTATAAGAAAGAGTAAGAGGCAGCTCACATTCCTTCAGCACTGCAGGGACCAGGAGTCTGCTGGTGCCCATCCTGGTAGGAGACTTTCCGTACAGGTAGACCTGGGAGCCTGAGGTCTCACGCTCCCAGGTTGTGAGGGATGTTCCCTGAAAGGCCAAGGTAAGCCACTGGAGGGCCAGGAATCAACTTTGGAGGGCCTTGTGGGAAGATCTGGACCCCACGCATGGACTGTAACTTTGCATCCCTGAGTTGGTACCCCAGGAAAATGTGGGCTAGAAATAGTCCCATAGACATATACTCCAAACTCCATTGCATAATCCTAAGGTTTCATTATCTAGCTGTAACAGTTTACCACAAACTTGGTTGCATATTTAGATACTTATTCTCCCACAGTTCTGGAAACCAAGTCCAAAATCAACGTGTCATGGGGTCTTGCCCCTTCTAGAGGCTCAAGGGAGTATTTATTCTTTGCCTTGTTCAGCTTCTGGTGGTTTCCTACTCTCCTTGGCTTGTGGCCATACCATGGCAACCTTTAAGGCCAGCATCTTCAAATATCTTTCTGCTCAGTCTTCCCATCACCTTCTCCTCTCTGTGTACAAAATCTCTCCTGGTCTCCCTCTTGCAGACACTTGTGTTTGCATGTGGGGCCTTTGGGGACAACCCAGGACAATCTCTCCAACACAAGATGGATCTTTAACCTAAACACATCCAGAAAGACCTTGTTTTCACGTGTAAATTGATATCCGTAGGTTTCAGAAATAAAGATACGGGTATCTTCTGGGGGCCACATCTCAGGCTACCACACTAGGCAGTGAGACGTCATCTTTCTGAGTAACCCACATGGAGTGGCAGCTTGATTCTGGTAGAGCTGTTAGTTGACAGAAGACCTCAGGATTCCTGATGAGCTGCTGTCACTGAGTCCTAGTCCTGGGTGAGTCACTAGATCTCTCTAAGTATTTTCCTTCTGTTTCATAAATGAACAGGTGGAGTTATATGAGTTTCCATGAACCACTAGAGTCTCCAGATAGGCCTCATCTGTAGACCTCTTGCACAATTGGTCTCATGCATATGTGGATACTTCTTGAAGCTCTCCCTAGTTCCTCTGAAGGCCTGGGACCAACGAAGGCTCATAAAGGATCAACTGGGTGACTCCTAAGCCTAGACAGAGAGCCCTGGGAACTCTCAAAAAGTAGCCAAGCCCCAGATCAATTCAGTCAGCACCTGTGAGGATGGGCTGGACATCGACAGGCTGTTTAGTCTTTCCAGATGATTCTAATATCAGACAGTGCGGGAATAATGAACCTTTGCAGATTTTTTTTTTTCAATGTTCCTTCCAAGTAAGGCATCTGAGGAATCAGTAGAGACAGAACCGTGAGTGTCAACTCTGGCTTCACCTTGGCTCCATTCAGGTGGATTTAATTGATCTGGAGTGACATGGGCTTCAGGATCTAAAGCTTCCCAGATGACCTCAGTATCCAGCCCAGATCGAGAGCCCTGTGACGGAATGAAAGGCACCTTTCCACCTCAGCTGTATTCCAAACGGCAGCTGTTGGACCTCCAGAGGTCTCCCTGACTGGGAGTTTCTAGACCATAGAATGGCTCCTTCTATGGGAGATGGCAAAAGTCATTTCTCTGGAAATCCTGACCCATCAGTGAGGTTTCTAGCCACAAAGACCTAGCCATGACTCTGCTGCCAGAGGGTTGAGGCATGGATTAGGTGACCTTTCAAAATTCCTGACAATTCCTTCAGTTTATGAAAACTGCTAATCAAGCCTGCCCTTGATATATTCTGCCACCATTTAGACAAGGAATGTAAAAAGAATAAAAATAACCCAATGAATTCAGGATCGTGGAAAATGCCATTACTGGTAATGAAAATTACAGGAAGCCTTGCTGACTCCTGCTACCTCCCCAAGACTAACATGAGAACATGTTTTTTCTTCTGATGCAATAATTAAGTTTGCCCAAGAAAACGTTTCTCTGTGCATGCCTCAGGGCAGGGGCTAAATGAACCCTTTAACTAACTGATAAATGCGATCATCTCAGTTTCCTGAGCTCTCTGGGACAGATGGGCTTCCCAGGTAGATTAACTGAGCAGTCATGTGCCTGGATGGGGTGGGGGTGGGGGACTTCTAGAGAAGGCACTGAAGATTCCCGAAGCTCAGATAGATTTACTTTGTGAGAAAATGGAAGAGCTAGCAGCAGCCACACTTCTAGAACCAGAGACCAAGATGCCAAGATGGAAATAACAGCTCAAAGTAACTCTCATCAGATACCACGGGGACGAGGGCACACATTCCCTCAACACCGAGCACAGACGAGGCAGGGACGCTGTGTGGGCACCTCAGATACACGGAGAGCAAAACAGCCCTCACTGCCCTGATGAAGATTTCACTTAGTTCATTTCATTCACAGATCTTAACCTAAGAGCCTCCCAGGGTGCTCAGAAAGCTGACCGAGATGGAGGGACAGATAGCTGACCCGTGACCTGACAGCTGAAAAGCTGAGCAGGATGAAACCTGGCTGGGGGTGGCCACCCTGGACCCATACACTAGGACAGAAGCAGCAAATTACATGGTTGCAAAACATACAAATGAACAAGAAGGGAAAGTTTTAGCCTCATTAGTTAACAATGAGAACAACAGCCAGAGCCTCTTGAAGAATGATTTCTCTCCTCTGGAGGAATACTCAAAAGGATGAGCAGTGTTTAATGAAGTGGGTCCCCCTCTGCCCTGGGGTGAAAGTGTAAACAGCCATGAGCCCCTGGAGAAAAAATGTGGCATTCTGTGTCAGTCCCAGGAGCATATTTCAACTCCCTGTTTCCATCTGTGCGAATTTAAGAAACATTCTATCATAACAAAGGCTTTTAAGCTAAAGGGTATATATATGGAGGTGTTATTTATAAAAGCTGTGAACTTAAGCCAAGGCTCCTCCTACAACCACAGAGAAATGACCTTGTGCCCCCAAATAGGCATGCGCACAAGCGCACACACACACACACACACACACACACACACACACTTAGACCCATTAAAATGAAATCTATGAAGAGATCAAAGATCCTAATGATACAAAAATGTTAAGCAAGGGGTGCCTGGGTGGTTCAGTCAGTTAAATGTCCGATTTATGCTTAGGTCATGATCTCACTGTGCGTGGGTTCAAGTCTGGTGTCAGGCTCTGTGCTGACAGCAGGAGCCTGGGCCCTGCTTCAGATTCTGTGTCTCCCTCTCTCTCTGCCCCTCCCCTGCTCGTGCTCTGTCTCTCTGTCTCTGTCTCTCTCAAAAATGAATAAACATTAAAAAAATGTTAAGTGAAACATATGAGATAGAAAATTATGTTCATTTCAGCAGCAACTTTGTAAAAATAAGAGGTTGCCTCAAAAAAAAAGGGAAAGCAATATTTTTAAAATATTGGAGTTGTGGTACTAACAAAAACTTTTTTAATTTTCTGTATTTTCTTATTTGTAATGAGTATTATTTATAATTAAAAGAGGGTTTTTTTTTATTTGCCTCTTTTAAGTAAAGGTTAATCTATTTCAGTTGTTAAATGGAATTGATGGGCAATTATTGTGGTCGCTGCCTTTGTCACTGCTGGTCCTGTGATACACTCTCTCCCCTCCTCCCACACACTCATATACACAAACCTTCCATCAGCAGAACATTCATGTCACATTATTCTGATGGAGGTGCTAGGGTGGTAGTAGTTGGTGACAGAAGGAAAGAAAAGTGAGACTGAAGAGATCAAAGAGTAAAATCCCTAAACTGAGGGATTTTGATGGGTCTAAGAACAAAAGAATAAATTCTGTTGGAAAAGTTAACATAACATTTCGGTTGCAGGTAAAAAAAAAAAAAAAAAGGCCTGAATAGGGCCTTTCAAGAGGCTTACTTTTTGTATCTTTAGGGAAAGGGTGGGGTTTCCTACCCTTTGTAATTACTTCAACACACCAGACCTCGGCACCTGCAACTGAGATTCAGAGCAAGGAAAAATTGATACATCTCATCCCTGAATTCAGATCCTCCCCCCATGTAGAGATGATGAGCTGTCTCACCGTGGCAGCACAACTGGGACCAGGCCACCAATTCCTCAGCTCTTTGACGGCTTGCTTTTTCTGAGGCCCCAGAGTCTGGAAGTCCCTACGGACAGTTCCTGCCAGGCCAGCTCATATTGGACCTGCTATACTCCAGACAGCACAGGGCTAGCACTCATCACTTGCGGACTCTCCGTCTTTTGCATTTCATTCCCTGTCTTCTGACTTACCAACCTCTCCAAGAAATCTAAAGTACTTCTGTATGCCAATGGCTCTCAAACTTCAGTGTGCGTTCAAATCACCCAGAAGACTTGTTAGGAAACAATGCTGAGCCCCTCTCAGAGTTTCTGGTACAATAGATTTGGGGCGGGGTGGAGAAACGACGTTATTGACATGGTCTCAGGCATGCTAGTGGTTGGGGGAACACTGTGTTCTATGCAAACCACAGAGCCAACTGCACATTCTTCTCTAGGCAACTCTACATTTCCCTACCTGCTAAGAAGCCAAGGTCAGTGCAAGGAAGGACTGCAAGCTTTCTGAAATTGAAGATAAGAAGAGACTGTCCAAAGACTCCATGTCGTTGAACTTCAGAGAAAGGTCTGACTTAGTGATAGGTGTTAGGTGGTGGCTAAGTCTATGGCTTTTGCTATGAGGGCTTTGAGAAAGGCACCACCATGGTGGGAGTTTGAAGGAACCCAACTTGGGGATTTTGGTGGTGTTGGGGGGAATAGGAAAAAAAAAAAAAAAAAGAAGAAGGCACTTGTGTTGGACCCAGAAGCAGAATAAAAAAATACAGTAAGAGAAACTGGGTCATGGGCAGTATCGTGAATTGAATTGTGTCCTCTAACAAGATATATCGAAATCCTAACTCCCAGACCCCGTGACTACGACCATTTTTGGAAACAGAGTCTTTGCAGATGTAACTAAGATGTAAGTTAAGATGATATTATGCTGGAGTAAGGCGGGCCCTTAATCCAACATGACCAGTGTCCCTAAAAGAGGAGAAGCACACAGAGACAGGCACTCACAGAAAGAAGAAAACCATAGCTGGTGACGGGAGAGCCAGAGACTGGAGCTGTGCAGGCAGTTGCAGAAACACCAAGGGCTGCTGGGAACCCCCAGAAAACAGGAGAGAAAGCACAGCCCTGCTGGTGCTTGGATTTTGGATTTCGGGTCTCCAGAACTGTGAAAAGATAAATTTCTGTTGTTTTAAGCCCCCCAGTTTGTGGTGCTTTGTTATGGCAGTCCTAGAAAACTAACACAGGTAAAGAATATTGATTTTCTTCTTTCAGATGCAATAAAGTTGGAAGGTAGCTTAAAGGTCAACAGTTCCATTTGCTCACCTTTGAGATGTGTCAGCTGAGCCAGAGAGGAGCCCAAGGGAACCCAGAATACTTGCCTCAAGGTCAATGCGTTTGCTTTGCTGGTCCTCCCACATCTGCCTGCTCATGTAGCATCCTGCCTTGGTTTTTTTTCTTATTGGCTCAAATGCATCAGTGAGGCCCCTGCCTCCACAAAATGTCAAGTCCTCAGTGGGCCAGGTCCTACCCACCGTGAAGAGAATGCTGGTCAGTTGGTTCTGTTAAAAGGGATTGCAGGAGGGGGGAACCTGCGTGGCTTACTTAGTTGAGTGTCCGACTTCAGCTCAGGTCATGATCTCACATCGTAGGTTTCAGCCCCACATTGGGCTTTGCACTGACAACATGGAGCCTGCTTCAGATTCTCTGTCTCCCTATCTTTCTGCCCCTCCTCCACCTTCTCTCTCTCTCTCTCTCTCTCTCTCTCAAAAAAATAAATAAACATAAAAAAAAGTAAAAGCGAGCGGGACTCTGGCTCCTTTGAAGGAAGTCAATGCTGTAAGGAGTCTGTGAGACCCGACTCTGAGCCGTCAGGCTCAGCTCTATGCCATCAAGGAAGGACACGTTAGACCTGATGATGCAAACAGGCCAGAATTCTCCCCATTGAGCGTTTGGATTGCAACTCTGCCCTCATAATCCCAAAGTTGTTCATATGTGGACCAACTATGCTTCTATCTTTTCATTTCCCTTTCTTAAATGCAACAAATCCCACAATGTGATACTGCTTGACACCCACTAGGATGTCTAAAATCCACAATACAGAAAACGACACATGTCAGTGAGTACGCAAAGAAGCTGGACTCTCACACTTGGCTGGTGGGAATGTGAAATGGTGCAGCCACTTTGGAAAACAGGCTTGCAGTTCCTCAAAAAGTTAAACATAGAATCACCATATGACCCAGCAATTCTATGTCTAGGTATATACTCAAGACACATGAAAACATGTCCACCCAAATACTTGCATATGAATGATCATAACAGTATTATTCATAACAGCTAAAAAGTGGAAAACAACTGAGTATGCATCAATATGGTGGCATATCAATACACTGGAATATGATTCCGCCATAAAAAAGGAGTGATGTAGTGATCCGTGTTACAAATGGATCAACCCTGAAAACATACCAAGTGAAAGAATTCAGTCACAAAAGGCCATGTGTTTATTCCACTTGAAGGAAATGTCCAAAATGCCCAAGTCCACAAAGACAGAAAGTACATTAGTGATTGGCATTGGCTAGGGGGAAGGGGAAGTAAATACTAATAGGTACGTGCTTTCTTTGGGGTGTGATGAAAATATTCTGGAATTAGACAGGAGTGATGGTTACACTACTTTGTGACTATACTAAGAACCATCAAATTGTAAACTTTACAAGAGTGAATTCTGTGGTCATATGAATTGTATTTCATGTGTATATGAGAACATGAGGCTAAGAGCAGCATCGGATGAGAATTATTCTGGCAACCCTGTCTCCATAGATTGAGAAGACAGATGAGAAGCTACAGACAATGAAAGCAATTGAAGAGAAAAGCGCTACAAAATATGAAGAGCCAAGGACCAATACGGAGTTTCTATGGAAACAGAACAGTAGGACACATAAAAACAAGGAGCAGAGTTGTCTGAGGAGCCTTTCAGAATACAGTGATAGTGGGATGACCCATAGATCAGGGGTCTATCCAGACATGGCTCCGGAACCCTCAGGATTCCAGAAGTTCCATCTGTCAGTCAGAGGTAATGAATCAGGCGACCCCCACCATCGGTCGTTTGGGCTCTACGGCGAGTGTAAGAAGGAATCAAGGTTTCCAAACCTTCCCAATCTTAGATTCTCTCTTTCTACCTGTGACAGCTGGTCTCTAAGACACCCCTCCCCCAATAAATCATGCCTCTCAGTATTCACATCTTCATCTAATCCACTCCCTCACAGAATCTGGCCTCGCCCAACGTAACCAATGAAATGCAATGGAAGTGACACAGTGTGACTTCCCACATTAGGTGATGAGTATCCTTGAAGTCCCTGCCTTTGTCTCTCGGAACTCTTGCTGTGGGGAAAGCCTGACATTCTGGAAGAAGTTCAACCATCCTGGAGCTTCCATGATATGAGGAAGCCCACACTAGCCAAAAGAAGTGGCCGTGTGTAGGGAAAGATTCCCAGCCAGCTCCAAGACGTCCTAGCCATTCCAGCCCCAGCACCAGGCACAAGAGTGGAAAAGCCCCCTTGGATGTCCAGCCTAGGTTAGTCTTCATTTGACTCTAGCTCCAGAGGACATCTGACCGTGAATGAGCGAGAAGTCATCCAGCTGAGTCCAGTCAACCCACAGACTCATGAAAGGACATGACAAAATGTTTTGTCTCTAAGTTCTGGGGTGGTTTATTATACAGAAATAGATAACCGAAACACTGACCTAAAGAGCCAAGTGTGGACCACTCTGCAGACACTCAGACCATTTTCATGGATCAGGGTAAGAGGCAAGCTGTCACCCCTGCCCCCCAGTGGCTTTAAAAGCTTCCCCAGGTGTGGAGCATCCATAGACACCAGCCCTCTCCACATTTCTCTCTTGAGCTGAGAGACTCACCAGAGCTCACAGAACCCACAGGGGTTGACTGCTTCTGGCTGCTAACTCCTCTAGAGGCGCACCATGATTTGAGCAACACTTAGGACCCTGTCGTGCGTCCCCTAGCTGAGTCTCCAATTCTTCACCCTAGTGCTGTGAGATGCCCTGCTGCTGCCTATTCCAGGCCCCGGGAGACCTCACCGAGGAAATATGGGAAAGACCTGGCAAGGGAGGAGGCTGTAGGAACGGGTGCCCAACAGAATCTTCCAGGTCAGACTGGAACACACCGCATGCCCTGACTCTCTGTGCTTCTTGACTTGGACTGTATTTTACATTTTATTACTTCTGGCCCTCAGCCGAGGCTGCACCTAAGTATTCATGTTGGCAACTGGGGGTGGCATTTCCCAGGCTACATTTTGGGGGAAGGAAAGTCATATTTCAGAGATTTATCCTCTTTGTATGTTGTCAGCTTTCTCCTCCTTGTCCTGTCCCAGGGCTTACTTCTTGGGGTGAAAATTCCATTTCTCTCCTTTTTGGGAGACAAACTAACACCCTCCACAGATGAAGCCCTCGTCGCCCCCCACCACAGGTATAGTGTGGATCCTCATCGGCGTGACCATCATGTTCTCCAGAGTTTCAAGTCGAGGGTCCCAGAAAGGTATGAATACGTGACATTGAGGGGCCAGCCGTCAATGCTGTTGGCATCTGTGCCCATGATTTCCAGACTGGCTGTCACATTCAGTGTTACTGATTGATGGTCTTCACCTGTGTTTACCCCACTACTAGCCAAGGCCAACCCCAGATGGTTAAGACCTGGAGGAAATAGGGTGGGGGCTGGAGTAGGAATGGTAAATGCAAATAGATTATTAATGCAATGGTTTCAAATTATTGACCAACTCATTAAACACACATACACATACACATGAACACATACAAATGCGTGTGTGTGCCCCTGAGTGAGTTAAGTGCATTTTGGTAGTGTTACTTTTCAAATTTCCACTGCCCAGAAACTGGTGCAGTTTGCAGGTTCCACACACAACTGAAAGTTCAGAGCTTGTCCTGGGTTGGGAATCTGGCCAGCAGCCCTTGATTTGTGCTCCCTTTGGACCAGCAGCCTAGAAAGGAGGAGCCCAAAGCCAGCCAGGGAGGGACCAGTGGGGCCAGCTAGAAATGGCTGCCTTGTTTGCCTCTTGGCAATTCCCAAAGCCCACTCTGCACCACCCAGGGAGGTTTTGCTTTCTCTGACTCCTTTTCTTGCTTCCCTGTCCTGCCTTGTTTCACACTAAGGATGGAAAAACTGAGCCATCGGGAAGTAAAGCCAGCGAGCTGGGCATCAAGCAAGGAGCAAGAGAGCCAGGTCAGAACCCAAGAGTGACCCTGTTGCCCAAGAGGCATGGAGAGAAGCCACCAGGGCTTGACAGTGCTGGAGAGGCTGAGGCAAGAGGATGCATAATCCAGTGAGGGCATCTCCTGCCAGGACAGGCTTTGAGCTTGAGCCAATGGCAGCAGACTCACCTCATGCAAGGAAAGTCACTTGTAAAGTACATATGTGAAGTATCTTCACCATTATCGCTGTAGCCAACAGCAACATCAGACGGGACCCAGAGAAACCCCTCATGCCAGCCTTCCACATTCTACCTGGCAAGTCCAGGAGCAGAAAGATTCCAAACTGCCACCATCTTGTCCTTCCCTCACTGGAGGCACACGCTACTACTCCTCATATCTAGAGATGAAGTCTAATCTCCTTTCTGGAAAACAGACTGGCCGCAGACCCACCTGACAGTACAGTGTGTGGGGGGAATAATATTCAAGGACTTCTGGGACTACACCAAAAGATGCCTCGCAGCTTCCAGTTGGGCCTCTTGGAACACTTGCTTGGGGGATGCCCTCTTAGCGGCTCACTTTGATGCCACATGGAGAGGCCAGGTGCAGGTGTGACAATCCCAGCTGAGCTCCCATGACAGCAGCTGGCCATGTCAGTGAGTTGTCCTGGATGTCCAGCCTAGCTAAGCCCTCAGACACTCCAGCACAGCCACCGTCTGACTGCAATGACATGAGACACCCCATATAAGAACAATCCAGCTGAGCCTTGAAACAGCTTTCCGTAGACCTACATGCACCCAGGCTCCCTGGTTCCCCTGCCTGAACCCTAGAGTCTGAACTGCTTTTTCATTTTCCTACTGTGGCTTCCTCTCTGTTCCTTAGCATTACTCCCCGTTACTCCCCACTTGCCTGCCCTACCCACAGATAAGCCCAGGGAGTTTGTCAGTTTAAGTGTCTTTCTAAATTAAATTTTTTTTTAACGTTTATCTATTTTTGAGACAGAGAGAGACAGAGCATGAACGGGGGAGGGGCAGAGAGAGAGGGAGACACAGAATCGGAAGCAGGCTCTGGGCTCTGAGCCATTAGCCCAGAGCCCGACGCGGGGTTTGAACCCATGGACCGCGAGATCGTGACCTGAGCTGAAGTCGGACGCTTAACCCACGGAGCCACCCAGGCGCCCCAGTTTAAGTCTCTTTCTACAGCTTCCCTGCAGGGGCAAAGATGAGATGATAGAGTGACAAGCACATAGAAGTGACATCAGAAATACCCAGCATGCCATTCCTAGCCCAAGGTGGTGACTTCCTCTTTAGATGATAACCAGGAGAAGCTCCTGAAGTCTTGCGAACAAATTCAGAGCTCCTTCTGACCTTTAGCCCTCAATCCCTGCCCCAGGAGCATCTTGGAGCAGAGAAGCATGAGGATCCCCATGTGTGACTCGGTGGTCTGGAGCATTCCTGGCTCTGTATGTCCATCCTGCAACCAAGAGTCTGCGGCGCTTATCGCCTCCACATGCCTCCTCAGCTTTGACCTTCACTCTCCAGGAGCAGGGAGCCTGGCCAAAGAAATGGCTTTCAGAAGAAGTGGCTCCACCGACCTGGCTTTCTGGCTCTGATGCCTGTGAAAGCAGCACAGATGTTAGGGCTAATTAGCCACCCGGCTTATCAAACATCCCAGGCAGCGAGGTTGGTTCTGGGCTGAAAGGTGAGCTGTTTGTTTAAGGGAGGTGGGTGGTCTCTAGCAGGACTTTCAGATTAACCTAAGCCCTCTGAAAATAGAAAATGCAAAGCTGGGCAGCCTGGGGTACCAATCAGGATAAGTGTAAGCCAGGCGTGAGGTCCCCTTTGATTTCAGGATCTCCAGGCGGAGTGAGGAGGAGGGAAGGGGAAGGAAAGCAGAATTCTTTCTGGCTCCAGCCAGAAACTAGAGGGGCAGGATGTCTTGGGGCAGAAAAGATACAGAGATCTCCTGCAGCGCCACATGGCATTTCTGGGGAGGAAATTTCTAAAGCCCTTGCATTCTTGAGCAACACCATGGGCTGTCAATTCCTTCCTATTTCTGGGAGCAGCAGGAGGATTTGGCCCCAAGGCCCTGGCTCAGCATCTATTTTCCTGGGCTTCCCATAGGACTCGCACCAATTCCTGCACTGGACTCCTCTCTTCTAAGGAAGGAGGTTGTGGTCTCCATGGGGTGTCTGGGATGAGCTGCAAAGGTCTGCACACATAAATCTTGCCAGAGGTCTCAGGACAGATGAAAAAATTCCCTAAGTCATGGGCGTTCAAAATATAGTACTTCTCTCACACATCCATCGGGAGATAAACAGAGGAGTCATACCAAAGGCTGTCAAACGTCACCTCTATTACTAGCAAAGCTGATTGGAGAAGATGCCCTTAGATATGCAGCAAAATGGGCCTGCCTATAGAAATTTCTTCTCCAATCCCATGTGGCCAGGAGTGCACAGAACACCTGTTCTCTGCAAGACAGGAAGATCCCAAGGCAGAGAAGGGAGTCTGAGCACAGCCTGGCAATTCCCATTCTGAGCCTCGAGGGAAGAAGGGTAAGGCCCAGAGTGTTATTGGGGGGATTCCTTCTCCATAGAAACATGGGGTCAAGGGAAGAAACATCCTTCCTACCAGCAAACAGGAGCAGCCCTGGGAAATCTGGGAGTTCCCAGAGAACTTAGATTCATCTTCTTAGTAGCATCTGAAAGTCTCCCCATCCCCTCGGGAGTGACAACATGTGCTAGTGGAAAGAACTCGACCATGGGGATCGCAGGTGGGTCAAATGGCCTCTTCAAAGCCCCTGTTTTATCCTTCGCAATGTACAGTGACAGTTCCTGCCTGGCAGGAATCCTGTGGGAGCAACAGAGCCTGGGTTGTCCCGGTTTTAGAGACCCGGGAAACCCCTCCGCTTCAGGCAGACTGGGATAGCTGGCCATCCTACTGAAACACATTGAGTGCTCAGGAACTATTTGCTATCCTCCTTGCTCACACTTCTATTTTTAAAATGAAATTTGGAGAATTGCTCAAGCAAAGAGCCCAGGCAGCCCCTCGCTCTCTCTCGGGTTCATAACGGAGACCCCTCTAGGGAAGGGCAGGAGAGTAGACTGGAGCAGGGCATTTGAACTTGGAACACCCTCTGGAGTCTGGAATAAACAGACTTGCATTTCAGAGGAATCTTTCTGTGGCATCACCCTCAAGAAAGGTCAAATGGAACCACCCCTGGCACACAGCTAAGTACATGTTGCTGAGAAAATGTTTGGACTTCCCTTTGAGGTGGCCAGAGCGAAGCAAGAGGACGTACGAACTGGTTCACCAACAATATCGCTTTTCCAACCATGGCCCCATGTGCCCCAAAGCCCACCTCTCAGCCCTTTGCAGCCAAGTTCAACATCAGAATCTCCTGCCTGCTTCTGTGTGGGTACTGCCACGGGTGTCCATGAAGCCAGAATGTCTCTAGAAAATAGGATCCTCTGGGACAGATACAGTCTAGAAGCCAAACAGCCTTTCGGATGGATATTCCCCACTAGATAACTTCCCGAATCCAGTGATGGAGTTTGAACGGAATTGACCAGCTGTCTGGGTGCGTTCTGCAGGAGAGGAGCAGACCTTCCCCCTTTGCAGCAAGGCAGAAACCTCATCCAGTCGGAGGCCTCAGCTTCCACGGAGGAAGTGCCTCTGGGGTGGCCAAGGGAGTCCTATTGCTGTGTTTGTGGTTAGAAAGTTCTAGAAGCCCCTGTGTAAGTGCCACACAAGAAGAACATTGCCAAGCTCTACTGTGGAAACCTCTGGTTTCCTGAGCAACTGGTGGGCTCTCTTTGTGACCATGAGAATGATGTAATCAACAAAGTTCTCTTTTGCTGCCAAAGCTCAGAGTGAAACTCAAAGCTCATTTATAGCACCGAAGTTGGTCCTCACAGTTGATATATGTGTGTTATTACCTAGTCTTGATTCTCTCCATTTACTGATTTTCCCCTAGGCCTGGCTTGTTATTTTTGTGGTATCATAATATTATTATATGTATCTTTGTTAGAAGCCGCCTCGATTTGGGGGTGGGGGTGGGGGTGGAGCTGGCGTGAGGGGAAGGAGAAGGTAATACCGCCTCATCTCTCTCAAGTGCACAATAATGGCTGGGTTTGTACCAAAACAAGCTTGTTGCTCTAAGTCTCACCCCGGAGGAACCCAGTTCTGCTAGCATTCTGAGGATCAGGTACATAAAACCACACCTCCTGGAGATCACGTAAAAGGTAGTAAACAGCAGCTCAGACTTTGGGTTCCAAACCTGGCTCTGCCTCTTACTAACAGTTAGATTTGGGGCAAATTGTATGTATAGCCGTCTTTTCCTTACTTACCCCATCTGTCAAATGGGTACCATAATCCCTCACCTTCCATCCTAAGGACTGAGATGAACCATATACCTGCCATGACACCGGTACTGATCCCATGGTTTCCCCACGACTTTGCACACAAGGCTCAGACATTTGAGTAAAGGATTTATCTCTCTTAACCACACAGGACACCCATACATAGCCCTGGGAGACAAATGTTCTCCCCAGCTGGCAGATGGGGGCACTGAGGCTCGGGGAACAAGTTACGCAGCTGGAAACGCTGTGAATTTAAATCCAGGTCCTGCCGCATCAAAGCCCACATTCTGGATCGCTGAGCTGTATTTCTCCACACTGTAACTGGGGGATGACAAGTGCCATCTGCCATTATCACATGGACACCTGTGGCCCTCTGTGTGGTTCTCTGGCCTTTTGCTGCTTCTGTCTGAGAGTAACCCAGGCCTCCTGACCCCACAACAAGCTAGTGAAACTGCCAATCACTTCCTCCTTAGCTCCATGTGGCCCAGCATGGCAACCTCTCTGATGAGGGCAGGCCACCAGGACTAGTCAAAATGTTGGAGGGGAGGCGAGAATGGCAGACACAGGGAAGGCTTTAACCCAGGCCTAAGCCAGAGGCTCCGAGTAGAAGTAGAAAGTGAACTCTCCCAGCCCCTCTGCCCAAGATGCAGAAAGAAGGGGACTACTAGGCCCCAAAGAAGGAACAGGAAACCAGGAGGAGCCGCCTAGGACTCAGGGAAACCTCGCCAACAGCAGGCAAGACACTCAGGCCTCTGTTGACTTACGGGCCTCCAGGGACTGGGCTGTGTCATCTGTGTCTTCTTGGGCAGAGCTAGTGGCAGCCTGTCGTCACTTGAAATGATGAAAAATGACTGATGGGCCATTCCTCCCAGCATGGCCGACCTCCTCTCTAGAGCCCCCAGGGCGCCCCCTGGACCAGACCCACCCATACAGACATGTCCAAGGTAAGGCCCAGCGTCAGCTTTACAGCCTGGCTTACGGCTACTGACTGGCTCAATAAAAGCCCAGATGGCATCTCACCCGTGCGTCATAGAAGCCAAGCCAAGTCTCTTCGGACCCTTGAAGGTTCTCCTGACATTGGCCACAGGCAGGGTATGGATGAGGCCCCTGGCCAGAAATTTGCAAATCCCTGCTCTAAAGACCAACACTCACTTTGCATACTTGAATGTTGCCCCCATACTTGTCTCAGCTTCTCATTATAGTAATAGTTAATGTATCTGCAGCTTTTTAAAGTTTATACCATGCCTCACATCCTCCCTACTACCTTGCAAGGAGGTGTTATTATCAAATATATATATATATATATATATATATATATATTAGTTTTAAGTATTTATTTATTTTGGGGAGAGTGCAAGTAGGGCAGGGGCAGAGAGAGGGAGACAGAGAATCCAAAGCAAGCTCCAGTCTCCACACTGACAGCAGCTAGCTCGATGTGGGGCTCGAACCCACGAACCGTGAGATTATGCCCCGAGCTGAAGTTGGACAGTTAACCGACTGAGCCATCCAGGCGCCCTGTATTCCAGACCGAGAGAGGAGGAAGCCAAGACTGAGGGAGGCCACGTGAAGACTTGCTGTCAGAGGGACTCTAGGAGCCTCTTGCACATGTGGACAAGGGCATCTATGTGAGGGCCTGGTGCATCGCACAGATTCTGAGCCCCTCTGCCTCTCCCTGGAGATCCCTCTGCTGCCAGCGGTTTGTCTAATATCCAGACCCAATGACGGTCCTCCCTCTGCACCCCCTCCTATGCATAAAGATATGGCCTCAGGAAACACCCAGGACAAATGGGACACATAGGCAGGACCGGCAGCTGGGGCATGGCCCCTCATGTGCATGGGGTTCAAGGCTCTTTGGATGCTCCTTCACATGCCTCTGAAATTTCTCACCCAAGTGAGAATGGTCTAGATTGACTTGGGGACACTGAGTACCTTACCAATAAGCCTCAGACACACAACGTGTGCTGGGTCCGAATCCTGGCTGCTGTCCTGCTCGCCCTCTGGGAGGCCTTTGGAGAGTCACCTGATTTCAGAGTCTATTGCCTCATCTATAAAAGGGAGATGCCAGAGGTGTTATGGGATTCAGGACACGTGGAGGGAGTGACTGCAGCTCACAAGCACTTAGGTACAAATTTAAGGTGGTGCTGTGCCCATGTCCTCCAGGAAGGGGCCCTCGCAGCTTAAACACAAGGAGTGGGCTAAGGTTGCTTTTATACGAGGCCCAGGCCTCCCGTCACATACCGCGCCACACCATACCCCCAGCCTCCTTGGGACAACCAGGCAGATGGGGCCCGTAAGCACAGCACAGACCTAAGAAGGCACGTCCAGGGAGCAGCACTGGAAGCTGACACTTTGGAGGGAGGTCTGGCTGCAGCACACACAGTGTGGACGTATCATTGGAAACAGATGCCCCGGATCGAAGTGCTCTTTCTCATCTTTGCCAGGCTTCCTGGGCCTGTGTGACAATCCACTAGGACAATGCACGCTGGACGGGGCAAGGGGACAAACCGCTCTTGGAGGTACAGCTGGAGCCCGTGTAGGCCACCCAGCATCAGCCTGCAGGGAGCCCTCCCCCTCCTGCTGTGTCTTGACCCCCAGGCTGTGTGACTCCAAGCAAGTTCTCAACTGTTCTGTGTCTCAGTCGTCCCTCAGGAGATGGAGACAATAACAGCACTGACCTCCTGCTATGAGGATTAAGTGAAAAAAATTGGACAGTTCCCTCAACACCTAGTAAACCAGCCTTCAACGCGGAGCCTTAACTGACGGTGTTACCTCCTGCTCCCCTGGGTCTGACTCCACCCCATTCTCCATTAGATGAGCTTCACTGTGCCAGGCAGTGCCAGGTGAGGAGAGAGAGAAATGAGGGAGCCTCAGCTGAAAGGGGCAGGCGTATAATTGATCAAGACTCTGCTGTGCAGCAGACTTGTAGCCCAGGGGACATCACTGCTATGGAGCCCCAACATGGGGCTAGCAGCCCAGGGGAGGGCGTGAGGGGTCAGGCATTGAAGCCTGAGGCAGCTTTTCTAAGGCCGGATCAGGGTCCTAAAGCTGCACAATGTCCTCAGCATTTTGCCCCCCAAAAGTGAAGCTTTGCAGGTACAAAGACAAGCCTCCCAAATGGTGATGTGTTAGGCCTTAGAAGACAGGCAGGGAGGTGCCCGTGGGTCAGGACTTTCTCCCGGCCTTTCTTATGCCACTCCCAGTGGGGACACAGACCCATCTGAGGTTGATTCTGGCCACAGGATGCGCCATAGGCATCCTGCAACCTTGTTGTCAGGGAGTGTGTGCCTCAGGCAGCCTAAGCAGGAAAGGAGGCTTGATGATAGCATGGCTCCTCACTCCCTTTCCAAGAGGTGGGAACATGGTCTGCAGCGAGGGTTACAGTTCTGTGTGCTCCAGCTTGGCCACACCGTCCATGTCATCTTTGCTGCTGGCCTCCCTGCATCTGTTTTATTACCTTCCTTTCAGATCTCAACAGCCGCATCCTCAAAAGCAAGTGCCTCATAGGGTCCTCCAGGCCATCAGGTCTTCTCCAAAGTGGGCACTGAGGCCCAGAGCTTTCCCTGGGCCTGTGGGACGCTGGGACAGACGTGCTGCGCTGAGCTCATCATCCATCCACCTATCCATCCATCCATCCATCCATGCATCCATTCCTTCTCCCACTTTATTTTCTCTGAGGCCCTCCAAAGCTCCATCCCTGCCAGACAAGCCCAGCTGGGTTCTCTGGGGAGCAGGCTTGGAGGCAGAGTTAAAGAGGATAAAAGTTTCGCTGGGGAGTACCATTTGTGAAGGTAGACAGGGCAGAGGATTGGTCAGGGAGTGGGCAGGCTGGGATGCAGAAGTGACCAAGTCTCCACCAGCTCCTGGGGGCTCTAGAGCAGACACTTGCCATAGAGGAGACCCCAGTGAGTGAGAAGAGCTATGCCCTGGTATCACCACCTTGCTCAGTGGTGACAGAGCCTGTCCTAGGAAGAGTGTGATAAGGCGGGAAAGCAGCCAAGGCTGTCAACTAACCATACCTCTGGCAGCTAGGCAGTAGCAAAGCCTCCTTTAAAGGGGGACCAGCAGTATGCCTCAGAGCCCACCACAGTGGCCCTACAAGTGAAGGCAAGATGAGGTTGTGACAGAGCCCCATCCCCAGGAACTAGCGGGCCCAGGTGCTATTAAGATGCCAGAGGCCCCAGCCCTGGGGGGACAGGGAGCCTTCCTGAGAGTGACAGCTAAGACCTGAGCTAAACAGTGAGTGACCAGTACCCAGTGAGAAAGGACAAAAGGCCACTGGCCTGGGATCAGTGCGTACGAGGAGGTCACAAGATGGTAGCTGGTCACAGCAGAGGCCCCGGATTGCGGCTGCGGGACTGTTCTGGAGCCCAGATCCCGTGGCCCTTTCCGGGCGCTGGCAGGAGCTTTCTATTTCAGGCTTCTCAATTCTGCCTGAAACCATTGAGCCTGGGGCTGTCCCAACTCACTTCCTCCCCGTCCCCATCATCTTTATTTGGAGCGTGGAACCAGAGCACGCAGGCCCCACAGCGGAGCTCTTGTTTCCTGCGAACAGCCTTGGCCTTGTCTGCCTGGCCGGGGGGTTGCTGGTTATGGAGGCAGGGCTGGCGTCAGGGTGAGTTACCAGCTAAACTCAGACCGCCCTGTTAATGTGCAGCAGGAGGGACCATTGTTTTTGGCCTCAGGAGACGACTCAAAAGCCAGGGTTGATTTTGGTCGTGTTTAGCCGTGTGCTCTACAGGCCTGGTTTTAGCGAGCAAAGGGTATGCATATTGGCCCTGAGGGCCTGAGTGGGGAGGGTCGGGGAAGAAGCGGAACCCTGGAGGCTGGAATTTAGGGGTGCGCCCAGCCCCTCAAAGAAAACCCGCCTCATCTCCTTCCCCCAGATTGTTATCAGGCCCAGGCTGTTTGAGCCTGCAATCTGCCTGCCTCTGGCACAGCCACACATCTACACTGCTACTGTTTTCCCTTTAATTTGATTCCCCCGGTAGCCCGCAAAGCTGGGGCAAGAGTTATTTTCAAACAAGAATCCGTCTTGTTTACTGAGCATAAGCTTCCACCTCATCAGAAAATAATATAGGGCTCCTTCCATCAGATTTCTCTTGGAAACCAGACCTCTATTTGGAGGCAAAGCATCTGAGGAAATTGAGTTCTGGGACTCTCCCCTGCTCTGCCTGACGCAGGTCCCAGCAGCCTGTCCCGCTCTGCTGTGCACGTATAGCCGTCAGGGGCCTTGTCAATGCACGTGTTTGGGTCAGGACCCCGGGGAGGGGCTGAGACCCTGCGTATCTGACACATTCCCGGGCGGTGCCCACCCTACTGCCCCACAAGCCACACAGCAGCAAGAGTTGAGGATCTCGCCAGAATTCTGTTCTCCAGAGGGTCCTCTGCTCAGACTCCCAGAGGCCAAAGTCTACATGGCATCCTTGGTAGAGGCAGCGGATCCTCCCAGCCCAGCCACCATGCAGGTTGTGTGTGACCCACAGAGCACTAGGAAGGGAACACCCACCTCCATGCCTCCCAGACCGCAGGAGACCTCGGAGTGGACAAGGTGTGCCAGGAGGCTCGGACAGGTGCAGGAGAGAGGACAGACAAGGACAGGTCTGGAGGAGACCCAACATCTAAGTTACCAGCAGAAAAATGGGCCTGCGAAGGAAATGGGGAAGGAGTGCTCCAGGAGGGTGGAGAGATGAACAAGTAGCATCCTGAAAATGAAGGAGGAAATGGTTCGCATGTTCCAGTGTCGCGGAGAAGTCACAGAGGCTGAAGGTTGAAAGGTATCGTGCAGGTTGGTTTTCACAAGGTGCTCACTCAGCTTGTGGGCTGCAGCCCTCAGCCCAGCAGAGCAGGTTTGCTGGGGACAGGCGGGTGGAAACCTGTGGACAGAGGAGGGGTGTGGGCGTGAGGCTGGGAAATAAGATATTTGGTCAGAAAAGAGAGAGTGTCCAAGCAGTAATTGGGGGGCAGGGGGAAGGAAATTGACACTCATTTCTTTGTAAGAAGGAAGGGTGAAGCAGAAACCAGCAAGGAAAGGGTAAATAAAGAAAATTACAAGAGGGGGGGAAGGGCCCCCCAAAGGCAAAGCCCCAGGAGGCACAGGGAAGTGTGTAAGAGACAGTGGAAGGGGAGTTTACCCCTCTTCCCTCAGGGCTGCAAGGTAGGAGGTGAGAACAAAAAGGAAGATTGGAGGTAACCATGGTGGTGAAGGGATTCTGATGGCTCCGCTGGGCACACAACTGATTTTCTCCAACAACACAGAACACACGGAATATCAGCTCTGAGAAAGGGTAGTTGGGTCAGTTCATGACTGGGGTGTGGCCAGGAGGACTCAGCCTGGGGAGAGCAAACAAAAGACGTGAAGATGCCTGTAAGAGAAAGGCTGTAGTTGCTTCACGGACTTGAGCAGAAGAGGAATGGATGAAGGCAGGCAGGAGCCCAGGAGAGGGGAGAAAGCAGAGGGCTCCCTGGTCTGGGGCATCCAGTGCTGTGACTCCAGAATGATGGGTTGAGACAGCTATAAAGAAGGACGTTAAGGGGAAAGTGAGAACATTTAGTTCTGGACCATAGCATCAGTGGGAAGAACAGGAGCAGTCGTAGTCACTATCGCTGGTCAGGTGAGGAGCTGGAGTCCAGGAGAGGGGACCATCACCCCGGACAGTGGCCACCTATCATAATGACTACTTAGCCTCTCAGCTCCATTGAGACTCATCTGGCATCCCGTTCCTGGGTTGTGGACCCATGGAAAATCATGTTCTCAGGACAGCACGCTCCTGCTGCTGATGAACAGCTATGTGCGTGGAGGTGGTTTCTGAGAACCAGTCCTCCACTAATGGGGAGATAGCCAGGGCTGAGCCCACAGTCAGAAGCAAGGCACTGTGGTCTCTAGGGATGCTCCAGGGCAGCAGCCTTGCTTTCCCAGGGCAAGGTCTCTGAGGGCTGGCCTTGTCCACCCAAATGACCCAGCAACAGGGGAGATGTCACCAGCACATCTGGTGGGTGTGAGATGAGATATAGGACAGGGCTTTGGAGCGGCCATTGCTTCAGAGAGAAACAGAGAAAATCTCCCCAGGAGGAGATGGATTCTCAATTTTTTTTCCTGTTTAAGAGTCTGACAATTTATATCCCCTAAACTGACTGTAACTGTCACTATTAGATCCCACTGAACTCTGTGCTGGATAAGTGTTGCATACACTATCGAATTTAATTCACGTAACAACCATGAACTTGAAAAAATGTGAAGCGACCTGCATGTATTTCTATGCAGACACTTGTGTTTACCCAAACCAAAAAAAAACAAAAACAAAAACAAAAAAACCCCCAAAAACCAAAAAACAAAACAAAACAAAACAAAACGTAGGAACTCTGGTACAGAAATTACTTTACAAGCTCTCTTTCTCATCCAAACACCCATTCGAGAGGGACATCGAGATATCCACATGCAAAAGAGTGAATTTAGACCCAACCATACACCATATACAAAAACTAATTCAAAATCAACCAGTGAGTTGAATATCAGAACTAAAGCTATTACTTTATTAGAAGAAAACGTAGAGAAAAAATCTTCATGATCGTAGATTTGGCAAAGGATTCTTGGATACGATATCAACACACAAACACAAACACTGGGTTGAGTGGACATTGTAAAATTTTAAAACATTTTATGAGGCACCTGGCTGGCTCAGTCGGTTAAGCATCTGACTTTGGCTCAGGTCATGACCTCACGGTTTGTGAGTTCAAGCCCCGTGTCGGGCTCTGTGCTGACAGCTCAGAGCCTAGAGCCTGCTTTGGATTCTGTGTCTCCTTCTCTCTCTGCCCCTCCCCTGCCCCTCAAAAATAAACAAACATTAAAAAATTTTCAAAAAACTTTAAAACTTTTGTGCATCAAGGGACGTTATCAAGGATGTGAAAGAACAACCTATAAAGTGAGAGAAAATACTATAGTCACAAATCATATATCTGATAAAGGTCTAGTATCCAGCGTATATAAAGAACTCCCAGAGTGTAATGATTTTAAAAAGTTTAAATATGAGCAAAGTATCTGAGCAGACATTTTTCCAACGTGGATGCACAAGTGGCCAGTGAAAGATACTTGACATCTTTAGCCATTAGGGAAATGCAAATCAAAGCCACAATGAGATATCACTTCACACCCACTAGGATGACTATAATCGAAGTCAGATGATAATGAGTGTTGGCAAGGATATGGAGGAATTGAAACTCTCCTGCACGGCTGGTGGGAGAGTAAAATGGTGCAGCTGTTTGGAGAACACTTTGGCAGCTCCTCAAGAAGTTAAACAAAGAATTACCATATGACCTCAGAGAATTACCATATGACTACTCTCAGGCATATACCCAGGAGAAATGAAAACATCTGTCCACACAAAATCTTGTATGTGAAATTTTGTAACAGCATTATTCATAATAGCCAAATGATGGAAACGACCTAAATGTCATAAAGGGATAAATGAATAAACAAATTATGGTTTATCTAGACCCTGGAATAGTATTCAGCCATAAAAAAGAAATGAGGTACTGCTCCACGGTACAACTGGGATAAACCTCATAAACATCTTGCTACGTGAAAGAAACCAGGCGCAAAAGGTTACACATTGTATGTTTCCATTTATATGATCTATACAGAATAGGCAAATCCAGAGACAGAAAGCAGATTAGAAGTTACCAGGGGCTGGGAGGAGGGGGGAATGGAGACTGATTACTAGTGAATATGGGGCATTTTATGGGGTAATGAAAGACTTTGGAAGCTAGAGAGAGCAGAGTGCTGTGCAGCATTGTGAATACACGAAACACCACTCAATTGTCCACTTTGTTGGTTGTATATTATGTGAATATCACCTGTCAGCCTCACAGAGAGCAGCTATGTGTGGATGGAAAGGGCCAGCCAAGATTGAAAAGGACATTGTAATTCACATCCCCCACCTGCTCGCTTGTGGGCTGGGGACAGGTGGACTCTGGCTGCAGGTGAAGAAGGTCCTGGCCACTTGTCTGCGGCATGGTTGTGAGCGAAACCTCACTCAAATCAATGCCCTGCCCCCCTCTGCCTGATCACCACGGTGCCCAAAGTCAGTTCTTCCAGTGTGTAGCCCCAGGTGGGGGAGTGGGTAGGGAAAACCAGTGAAGAAATGGCAGCAAGACGGTTCACAGGGAGAGAGGCAAGGAGGGATTCCTTACCCTTCTTTAGATTAACGTCCTTTCCGCAAGATCAAACACATTCTCCTAAGTAATGTTGAGTCCACTAAAGACCATCTTCTGGCCCCCTGAACCGTTAGAATACATCTCTCTGAGATCACCTCGTCATCCCAGCAATGAAGAAAGGAGGCCTGGAAAAAAGAAAGGAGTTAGTAACAAAAACACAGTTGGAACCACGTGTTTTGTCATCCTGTCCATTTCATATTTACGGAAGCAGAAGTCATTGCTTGAAGGCAGCAGAAGTAAAAGGTGCAGGAAGGAACAAGGGTCCAGGATGGTGTGACAATTGGGAAGAGGAACGTCAGGGAAATTCTTAAACTAGGAGAGGGAGATGGTGACACGTGCACGTATTTCCCTGTCCGTGCCGCGGGCCATCAGCAGTGAGGGGAAGGAGGCGCACAGTGAGGGACCCAGAACATTGAGGCTGAACCTGAGGTCTACAAGTTGGCACAGACCTCGTATCATTTCAGCTCAACGCATTTCAGCATCTCGACTCCCCTCAGTGCCGCAGAAGAAGAGGGCCAGCAGCATAGGACCACGGTCAGGTTAGAGAGTGACCTGGAAGGCTGTGGCAGTCTCACCCTCTTCATCATGGAGGCTGGGAGCAGGTGATGGGATGAAGGGAGCCAGACTGTCCTCAGGGAGAGGCAGAGGAGCCATCACTGCGGCCATTTCCTGCCCCCCAATTCTGCTCCCGGTACCCCCGCCGTGACACGAAGCGTGGAACCACCCGGCAGACACCCGCACCTCCCAGGTCTGGCCGGGAGCAGCCAGCTGGCCACCAAGGTGTTTTTCCCCACGGCCGGGGGCCATCCGTGGCTGTTCTGGCTGGGTGGTGATTCGCAGCTGGCAGGCCTCTGGCCCGGCGTTATTTTGAGATCCGGCTCCATGATGGGCTGATGTGACAGCTTTGTCTTCTCAGACCCCTTTGATTTGTGAATCTCCCTTTGTGGTTGGTGGGGGACGTTCAGGCCCTGCTGTTTCTGGGCTCCGGCATCCCCCGGGCTGGGCAGGCTGGGCCAGCTGCAGAGGGGGTGGCGGACAGAGGCGGGAGCGGCAGAGCCCAGGGCTGAGCAGCCGCTGGCCTGGGCAGCTCAGCCTTCATTTCCAGGCAGCGTGGGGCTGACTGGGTGGTCGCGGAAGAATGATAAGTGCCTGCTCAGAGCCAGTTTTGAATGGCCAGATCACAAACCGCAGGGCTGGACAAGGGCTGCCCTGCTGTGCTTGGGCCTGGGCCCAGAGCTCTCTATAGTGTCTGCGAGGCTCAGGGGCGGACCCACGAGGAGCTGCCCGGGGCTCATGGGGCAGCCAGCCCTTGGGAAAGAGTACTTGGGGCCCGGGAGGGCTCTGCTCGCCAGGAAAGGCTCCAGGCCTGTCAGGCACGGTCTGTGGGACCCCGCTAGTAGCACTTAACTTCAAGGCAGTTACTGAGGAGAAAGAGCCTCAGAGACAAGGACAACTGGGTTCACATCCCAGCTCTGCTCGGAGCTGGTGCTAAGACTTTGGTCTGGTTACTTAACCCCCAATCTCCCACCTGTAAAATGGAATTATAAGACCCATCACTCAGTTGTGAAAGGTCTAACTGGGTTATAACATATACAGATGTGCTCAGCATTGTATCTGCTTAGCAAATGTAGTCACACATTTGTAATCACACAGGTCAGTCTGCCCCAGCTGCCTGCCTCCTCCTGCTTCTGTGGGGTAGGAGATGGCCACTTTTCAGGTGCTGCCTGGCTACGTGTCCCCTCCATCCTCATGGCACCTTGAATCCTTCCCTAAATAGATGTATTCCCAGGTCAATAAAGGCCAGTTTCCAGCCACCCGACTGGGAGCAGCTGAATTCAGCACACACACCACTCCCTCCACTCACTGCTAACTCTCAACTCCAACTCAGCAGATACTTGAGTCAACAGGGCCTTGTTTGGCTGCCGAAAATCATGTGGTTCCTTCCAGCTGGATCCTTAGCTGCCACTGGGCAAAGCTGCCTACAAAAGAGGGGAGATGCAGATCCCAAATCAAGGCTTGCTGAATAAAAGAAGGAGGCGACAGCCAGAAGCTTCGCAGATCCAGCAAGATGCAGCGCGTCCCAGGGTTTCAGGGTCTCAGCCTCAGAGCTTCTGGCACCCGGAGGATAGAGGGTGAGAGTCAAATCTTAGGATGCAAATGTCTGGGTGGAAGAGGTCTTATGTGTCACCCTGCCCGAGGCCCGCGTGCTGATGCACATCTGCACTGAGAGCCGAAGAAGCTTCCACTGAGGTTCCACCAGGAGCAGGCGTTCACCCCACTTAGGCAGCTCACTGTCTCAGCAGGGCCTCTGTAGAGCGAAACCCGGCCTCAGGTAGCTTTCAGTAGTTGAATCCTATCTCCTGTCTGGGGCCACACAGCAAATATCTGCTCCTCTTTCCTCAATGCAAGCTGACGGACCCTCGGCAGCTTCTGTGAGTCTTCTCATCCCCCAGAAAACCCCACAAACATCCACCCACACTTCCCTTCAGGGAATGGCTTCAAAAGCCCCATTCTCTTCTGCTGTCACTTGCAAAGAACAAAGGCCCCAGCTTCCCACTGGAATGAGAGGGCCTTGAGGGGGCCTCCAGGGAGCCAGGGCTGATAGCCTTCCCCCGGGGCCACCTCTCCACGAGGACCTCTTTAAAGGCCTAGGCCCCCCTCTCCCCGGGGGTCAGGGTGCTCTCTTCGGTCAGTCCTGCCTGCACTGGGAGCAGGTCAGATTGTCTGGGAGCCTCACCTTCACCCCCAACTGTGGCAGCTTTGATCCTGTAACTCTCAGCTTTTCCATCAGAATTCAGAGGGCAATAATAGTAACTGTTTGCTTATAAAATGCTTGGAGCTCAGAAGAGAAAAGGTGTCAGACAAGTGTGAAATGTTATTACTGGCACAGGCCAGAGACTGGGATGGAAAATCACCAGCACAAAGTGGGAACTCAGAGGAAGCCATTTGTCAGCTCCTCTGGACAAATGGATACGGGAAAAGGGGTCTCCCCTCTGCAGCCGGCACACCCCAGGTCAGCCCGAGGGGCTGGAAAGGAGGCAGGTGGGCCCAGAGGAAGTTTCCTGCTTTCTGACCTCAACACTCCTAAACTCATTCAGTAGCTGTGTCTTCAACCTAAACACCTACTCTCCCTCGCTCGCTGGGGGAGGCTGTTGGCCTGGCCCAGGTGCCCAGATCCCCAAAGCACCCAGTTCAATCAGAGAAAAAGCCTCCTGGGCAAAGGACCACTATACCCACATCGGATAAACCTACCTAGTTTTCAAACAGGGATGCACCAGGGAGATAAAGCCGGTTAGCGTCTACAGTCTACAAAGTGAAGACTGAAGAGGCCGATAGTAGAATAGACACAGTGGGCATACAGATCATTCAGGGAACAAAACAAACTAAAAACTCTAATTAGTACTCTCAAAAATTCGGGAAGATAGTACATCTATAAAAGAATATTCTGGAACGAAACATCTTCTTAGACATTTTAAATGGGTTCCACCATGCCACATGCCCAAAATATTCATTGCTAAGTGAACAAAACGATAAAACCAAGGAAATCTAGCAAAACATAGAGCAGAAAGGTAAGGAAAAGGAACTTCATATTAAAATGACTCATATTAGGATGAGTGAAAAAAATATCAGATAACATTTGAAAACACAAAGGATAAAGAGGAAACAGAAACACGTATAAATGAATAAAAATCAGACTTGGGTTTCAGATGAACGAAAATTGTTGGAAACGTGGCTGGTTTTAACACACACCATGTTCCTAGATGGGAAGGCTTAATGAGGATACCAATCTCCCCACAAGCAATCCAAACGTTAGATTATTCTCCCTGACTCCTGACAGCTAAAGCTTGCATGTGGACAACTTAAGATTCCCACTGAGAACACGGAGTCTGAAAGCAGTGCTGCGCAGAATCGGGACAGTTCAGAATTCCCTCTAAAGGCAGTGGTGACGGAGATGGTGCTGGCGGTGCTGTGGTGGGGGTGGTATTGGTGGGAGAGCAGCATCCAGGAGCCAGGGTCTAGTGTAGACAATGCCAGCAGAATCAAGAGAACAGCCTCTTGGCAGGAAGCATCCAGGGACAAGGACTCTCGTGTGACCACGCTGTCCCCGTGGTATCATTTTGCTGTGTTCTTGGTTCTCTGACTTCCCTCCACTCCGACTTTTTCCCCCCAAACTTGTTTCCAAACACCCCATCCTTTCACTAAGATATCCAGCATCCTTCTAATAAATCTCTTTTCTGAGTTAAATAAAGTTGGTTGCTACCCCTCGCAACTAAGAACATGGACAGGCACAAAGGAGTTTCTAATCTTGAGTCAAAGACAGGCTTTTGGAAGCAAGACACGAACCAGACATATTATTTTGAAAACAAAGGTCTGGCTGAGGGAAGCATAAAAACGTGAAACAATCTAATAGCAAAAAGCAGGGCCATGCTATTAAGGGCACATACAGAGGAAGGAAGGCTTATAGATGCATCAGACGCTCAATCTCCCTAATAATCAAACACCTTCAGATTAAAACAACATAATATCAGTTTTGCCCTTCAGGCTAGCAAAACATATAAATCATACATAATATCCAAGGTGCAACAAGGTGGGAAGATAGGTTCTCTTCCAGGGCATTGGGGAAAACAAAGAAGTATGGCTTTGACTGGGAAGTGGGTGGCATTTCCCAATACTTGAAGTGGGAGTTTCTTCTCATCAAAAATGTTAATTCTAGGGGTGCCTGGGTAGGTCAGTCGGTTACGCGTCTGACTCTTGATCAGGTCATGATCTCACGGTCCATGAGTTCGAGCCCTCCATCAGGCTCTGCTCTGACAGCACAGAGCCTGCTTGGGATTCTCTCTCCTCTCCCTCTCTCTCTGCCCCTCACCTGCTCATGCTCTTGCTCGCTCTCTCTCTCTCTCAAAATAAATAAACGTTCGAAAATAGTTAATTCTAAGTATGTATCCTATAGAAACACTTGAACAAAAAACACAGATGCTAATAGCTGGATTATTCATGAAAGTCAAAAATTGTAGACACCCTAAATATCACCTACAGGGGAATGGTTAAACAAAATATGGAAAACACAGAAGGAATTCAAATGAGTTGATAATCTCTATTGATCTAGAAGATTCTTTTTTTAAAATTTTTAAATGTTTTTATTTATTTTTGAGAAAGTGAGAGAAAGAGAGAAAAAAAGAGAGAGAGACTAAGTGCATGCAGGGGAGGAGCAGAGAGAGAGGGAGACACAGAATCTGAAGCAGGCTCCAGGCTCTGAGCTGTCAGCAGAGAGCTGGCTACAGGGCTTGAACTCATGAACCACTAGATCATTCCCTGAGCCAAAGTCAGATGCTTAACTGATTGAGCCACCCAGGTTCCCCATTCTAGAGGATACTTTAGTTTATTGTTCAGTGAAAAAAAGCAATTGCAAAATATTCTATACGGGATGATTTGTTTTCTCATCAAAATAATGGTCATGTTTTACTCACACACCTCTGTAAACAGGCAATATTATAAAACGAGCGTGTTTTACTTTCGCAATTCTTCAGAAAAAAACTAAAAGTAGAAAGGAATTGAAGTTGACAGGAATATCCGTTTAGGGATAAATCACCAGGAGTACTTTGACGTCGTCATGTGTCATAGTGAACCTGTTCAGTATTAGGCTGAGTATGGGTCGGACCTTCCACTGTGTCCTATGTCTTCCTGCGGGGGTAAGTGGAGGAGGCCGAAGGGGTAATTGGTTTTATCCTATGGCCTCTGAAAAATTGCTTCTGAGTCTAGGTCAAGCTAATGGGGAAAACGCTGAAAAGAGTAATAGTTACCTTGCATAAGAACTGCCCAGTTCCCTGAATGTGTCACCAGAGGAGTGAAACTAACTGGAAAGAAAGCCCCCTCCCAATACCTGGACTCACAGACAGCTGAAAAGGTGTTTGTTTGACCCAGTAAGTACAATATACAGTGCCCACAGCACATCCTGATGGAATATTACTAGGGGGCTGCCTGTATTTTGCAGCCTGACGTCTCTTTGATTTATGAAGCCAAAGTAAATGACAGGCGGGGCCAATAAAAATTCTTTAGAGATTTAGCCTCGCTTTCCATTGCATTTTGTAGAGAAGATGAAAAGGCGTGCATGCCTGTAAGGGGACCGAGTGAATGAAAGTCATGAGCCACGCATGATCGGGGTATCCATTCATCTGTGTCAGACGGAGACTTTCATCCAGGGCGGGTTCTGAGGCAGGAGCACAGCTCCATCTGGGGGAGGCCTGAACTAGATAAACATTTTGTCCACTGCTGGGGTCTATTGCCTGGCTCGGGGGGACCAGTGGAGCTGGCTTGTCCAGGAGCTAGGTTCCTGGAAAGTGATCCACAGCCCCTGTTCCCAGTGGGTCGTCTTGCCTTTCAGAAGAATCTGGAGAAGGTACCTAAGAGAAGGTAGTGTTTTCATGAGGGAATGATCTGGCCCTTCCCTGAGTTGGACACTCGCACAAAGCCTGAGAGGAAATAACCACTAACGTTGTAGGATGTAGTGGGCTGGGGTGTGACACCTTTGAGTAACTTTGTGTAAGTCACTTCTCTGAACCTTGCTTTCCTCTTGTATTAAGTGGGCACGGAACCACCTTTGTCACAGGACCAGAATACTTATGAAATGACATGATTTGTTAGTTTGCCTGGGCTGCCTTAACAGAGCGCCACAAGCTGGGGGCTTGACAAATAGAAATTCATTGTTTCACAGCTACACCAGAGGAGGCCTGAGCCAGATAGAGGCCTGAGGCTTCATATCCGGAGGCTGGAAGTTCAAGAGCAAGGTGTCAGCAGGTTGGGTTCCTTCTGAAGTCTATACGGAAGAATGTGGACGTTAACAGCCCTGTGGCTTTCGGCGGTTTGCTTTCAGTCTTTTCATGTTTGTTGGCTTGTAGAAGAATAACCCCAATTCTGCCTTCATTTTCACGTGGTGTTCTCCCTGTGTGCGTATATATGTCCCCAAATTCCCCCCTTTTTAAAATAAGGACAGTCTGTCGGATTAGGGGCCAATAACTTTGTCTTAATTAGTTACTTCTAATTACTAGTTTCCAGATACGGTACTAAGGGTTAGGACTTCAACATAGGAATTTGGGGAGGACACAATTCAACCCATAACAAATGACCTACGGAAAGTGACTGGCATATCGTATTTCTTCTTGCTATCATCTGGGTTTAAAGAGCTGATGAATCTGGGAAAGAGACCCCCTTGTCTGAGGTGGCTTCTCCAGGTGGGGTGATACCCACACTACTCTGCTTCTGTCCTGTGCACCTGCCCCTCAGCGAGGCTGTCCTGGCATTCTACCTCCTGGGTGGCCAGCGCCATCTCCCCTGACCCCCAGGGGCTCGGGCCTACTGTCATCTTCTGGTAGACCAATGTCCTTGCTGACACAGGTTCTGTTTAGGAACATGTCTGCCTTGGTCCTCGTAATGTCTCTGTGCTGTGACTGCTGAAAGCCAAGATCTGCCACACCATCACTATGTACCCCCAAGAGTGGACCAGCAGCTTCAATAACAAGGTGAAACCAGTTCGAAGGCCTGTTCCCCAGGTGTCCCTCCCCAGAAGCTCCCCCAGTCGCATGCAAAGGAATCTTGTCTTTCTGGACACTAGCACGGATGCCTACTGGCCAAGCCACCAGGCACTTGGCACAGATAATGACCCAACACCTGTGAGAGCTCTTTGCCGCTCAGAAAGGACACAAAGGCCAGAGTGAGCAGAATGGGGTCCACGACAGCCCCAGTATCCCCGGGGGATAGCAATAGGCATCAGCAAGTCTTCGCACAGCAGACTGTAGGAGAGAACCCTGTACTCAGAAGGCCAGCGGTTAAGCCCCGGCTCCCACTCTATCTACCCATTCAGCTGCCAACGTGTCACCAAACCTCAGAGCCTCCAGGTTTGACTTGCAAACATGAGGTTAAGGACACTGCCCCTTGCTGTAAAGACTCAGAGGGGAAAAGGGCCAAGAGTTGTGAAGGGCAGGGCTTGAATGCACGGGTTTACTTCGCAGGGGCATTTCTGCAACATGCAGGCCTCACAATTCACACCAACAGAAGTTTCCAAGTTGTCCCCCCGAGGTAACTGCAAGGACACGGAGCGCTGAGAAATGTTCTCATCCTGCCTTTTATTCGGTGATGCTCTGGACTGAAGGTTTGTCTCCCCTTAGATTCATAAGCTGCAGCCCTAACCCCCAATATGACGGTACTTGGAGACAGGGAGGCTGGGACATAGTGAGTATTAAATGAAGGCATGCAGGTAGCGCGTCATAGTGGGATTAGTGCCCTTATATGAAGTGACACCAGAGCTAATCCTCTCTGTCTCCCTATCTCCCCGACACCTGAGGGCAGAGAGTAGGTCCCCATGTACAAACCAGGAAGAGGAACCCAACTGTGACGGCCCCCTCATCTCAGACTTCTGCCCACCAGCTGTGGAAGAAAACAGTGTCTGTTACTGAGGCCACCCAGCCTGTGGTGTTTTGTTATGGCAGCCCGAGCAGACTGAGACAAGTCAGAAAGCACTCCAGTTTCACTTTTAATAGGAATTCATTGTCTATTTCTTTTTTTTTTTTAATTTTTTCATGTTTACTTATTTTTGAGAGAGAAACAGACAGATGGAGCACGAGTGGGGGAGGGGCAGAGAGAGAGGGAGACACAGAATCCGAAGCAGACTCCAGGCTCCAGGCTCCGAGCTGTCAGCACAGAGCCCGACACGGGGCTCGAACCCACGAGCCATAAGATCACGACCTGAGCTGAAGTCCGATGCTTAACTGATCGAGCCACACGAGCGCCCCATTTACAGTCTATTTCTTATAAAAAGTGCAAATATATTCAAAAGCGCCAAGAAAAAAAATGAAATTCTCTTGAAAGAATGGCTAAGGGAGAACATGAAGCGATAGTTTTGTATTTAATAGCAGAGCTATCTAGGATGATAGCCACCAGCCATGTGTGGTGATGGCGCACTTTGCGGTACAGCTGGCCCAGCTTGAGATGTGCGGTGAGTGGGAGCTACGCGATGGGCTTCAGAGACATACTCCAAAAACAGAATGTGAAGTTAATAATTTTATATTGATTACCATGTTCAAGTACCAATATTTTGGATCGACAGAGTTTAAAAAAGAGATGTTACTGGAATGAGTCACCTGGTTTCCCTTTTTTTAATGTGGCTACGAGCAAATATAACATTACGTATTTGGCTCATATTTATGGCTCACATTCTATTTCTATTGGATGGCGCTGGTGTAGAGTCTGAGGCCATAGACAAAGCATGGACCTCTGAGTCAACAGCTCTGTACTCCAATCCAAACTGGCATTACCAGTTTTGTCAACAAGGGCAAATGATTTAACCTCCATGACCTTCAGTTTTCCCATATGTGGAGTGGAGATAAGAATGCATTTCCCCATGATGTGGCAAGGACCAGGAGGAGTCCAACATACAGAACGCCTACCAGGAGCTTGTGACCTAGGAGAAACCCCCTCAATGTCTGTTTCCAACCCCCTAGTCAACAGGAAGGGAAAAGCAGGCTGTCCGCACTCTCCTAATCGGCGCAAGTGCAGGGCTGGTGACTTTGCAAGGATGGGCCTCTGGGCAAGCACAGTGAGCGAGCAGATGTGAAACCACACAAAGAAAGTCCTCGGTGTTATTCTGTGTGAAAAGTTTAGAGTTTTGAGGGGGAGTTTCTATTTGACTTGATCTGCTTGTATTTCTTTAACGTGGGCTCTGAAACGTGGAATCTGTCCTTGATGAGTAGAGCATTGTGACAGATCGGTGTTGCTGTGGTGTGATATAAAGGAGTAACGGCTGCACAGAGCACATTCCCCCATCCTCCACTCCACACACATTGCTCAGAAGCCTCCGAGGCTTCTTACCTGCAGGGCTCTCACCTCCTGGTCGCAGGGGCCTCGAAGCAGCTCCTGGAGCTACATGTGACGACACCTCTGAGACCTGGAGATAAACAGTCTCGTACAGCCAGTCTATAAAATATAACTGAGATGAAATACAATTGAGATACACTGAATATTGTGTCATGTCTTATCCTGGCTTTGTTGTCTGGCCGTTCATACTCAGGGCAGTGACTCTAAGCTGGGTCTAAGACCCCTCTGGGCTGTGGCTGTCCACACTACTCAACGTGGCAGATGGATTCTGGAGGCATGGGGCGCCCAGAACATAGGCACCAACAGCTCCTGTGCATGTGGGCTCATCTGAAGGACGGTCTAGTTCTCCATACCACTCTTAGAATAGAGGGAAATTTAAATGCAGAGCTTGTCCCAAGGAAGATAAACAGGTAGGAACCATGCCTCGTGGAAACAATTGGAGGAATAGAGTGTTTCATTGAAAAGAGTCAATAAATGTTGGAGTCACAGCATGTGAAGAAAGTTCTAGCCTCACTTTGCAGCCTCCTTCGGATGGGAGAGCAGCCAGCAGGTGGGCTCTCTGGGAGAGAGGAGATTCGCTCCAATGAGGAGGAATGTACTTATTTACTTCTGCCCTTATTCCTACAAAGATTGACAATACGTGAAAGGAACAGGGGGGTTGCCCAATGCAGCAAGCTGTTTTGTGAGGCTGTACGTAGGCTCTGGGTCCCCAGAGATATCTGAGTAGCTGCTGTGTGTGCTCCAGGGTGAAGACCTTTGTTCAGTGAGGACCTCCAACCCTCAGCTTGGAAGTGTAGACACAACTCCTGACACAGCTGGGGTGTCTCCATGGAGCTCAGAGGGCCCACCTACTACCCATTCCTCAGTATCCTAAGCACTGGGGCCCTTCGTCAGCTACACATGCAAATTTGTGAAGTTAGAGAGTTTGTCTGGAACCTTCTTCTCTTCTGAATAATACATCTCCCTTTAGTAAAGTTCACGTTTCTTGTCCCTTCCCCAGATCCCAGTGACCTCAGGGTCCTGGCCCCCCATCAGGCTGACAGAGACTCCCAGACCAGCCCTTCTTCTGGTGAGCTGGGGCCACAGTAAGTGCCTGCCCTGGCCTGGATGCTGTTTTTGCCAGCCGTGCCTGGACCCTGGACTAAGTGAACCCCAGGAATGGGCTTCTGTTTGGGTAGGGTGGGAGGTGCTCTCAGTGTTTTCAAACTGCACTTGCCTTTGGGGAATGGGAAAGAATGAGTCAGACACAGTTCTTTGAACCTGGGACCCCTGGCCTGAACTTTGAGAAGACAGGAAGGCACTCTGGTTAGTCACTCCTTTTCTGTGGGGCCATGCTGGGGGGCAATGCCTGATCACATGTGTTAGCACTATAGGCCTTTCCACGGGCAGGCACCAGCATGCCTAGGAACAATGACTTCTGGTGGAATTGTCCAACACTAGCCAAGCACGCCCAGCCCAGAATGCTCTTCAAGGCTTCTGAAGACCATGGTTACCCACAGTTATGGACAACAGAGGAGAATGGAGGGAATAGGGGGAGGTTGTGGGGGGCTCATGGAGTACTTTGTGGGCAGACTCACAGGCCAGTTGGCTGGTCTAGGACAAAGGGACAAGAGTTTTGTGAACAGAGCACTTTCCCTGCTCCCTCTGGGCACATGGCAGGTGGAATCCTAAGGTCAGCCTTTCCCATAGGAGATAAAGAACATAAAAGTGTTCATACCCTTTGATGGAACAGTTCCACTCTAGAAACTGATGCTAAAGAATTGACCCCAGGCTTAAAAATTAAAATACCCAGAGATGATCACTGCACTATTATTTACAGCAGCCAAAGCTTGAAATGGACTAATTAAGCAACAATCAGGATTGACCAAACTTGTACTATTTAGGGAACATCTGTAAAAAATATAACCTCACGATATGAAAATGTACAATGGTATAATCATGGCTGCACAAAAGGATGAAAACACAACCAGGAAAAGTCAAGGATGGAATGGTATAACAACGGTAGTTAACTCTGTATGATAGGAATGATGATTATGTATATTTTTCTTTTTGGTATGTTCCAAACTGCCTCCAATGAGTGGATATGTCTGATAATTATTTTGATGTCTTACAAAGTAACTTCAGGCTTAAAGCAAATCAGCAGACCTTCTATGCCTCTGTAAGTGGGCCGGTAACAGAGAAGCTTCTCGATGCAGGAGACTTCCATGTTGATGGGGCTTGATGGAACCTGGAGACTCATAATCCATAGAAAGTTGCCTGAGGACAAAGTTGCTAGCTAGTTCCATTGGTCAGGGTTTTGCCTTGCCATCCTGACAGGAGTCCCCACAGGGCCCCAGAGAAACCTGACTATTCTCCAGGAGTGATGCTCAGCCCCCATGTGGCTACAGGGGAGGCGACCGCTACCTTCCTGGATGCCTCTGGATACAGCCCGTGGATGGACATACCCAACAATGGACTGACTGTGTGTTCCTAGTCTACCAAATCTCACCCCTGTCTCCTCATATTGGTGGTCACACAATAAAAGACTTCCTCACTCTTACCATTGGTCTGGCCCCAGGACAGAAAGACACAATTGCCACATGTGTCCCATTTGCCAGCCCCAGAGGCCATGACCATTGTGCCAGAGGAGTAGTCAGATGACTCATACGTGGCAGGACTTGGCATGCCTCTTTGGTTTCTTCATCACCACTGTTATTTTCCTGTTATCCCCACCAAAGGAGGATGTTTTTGTCCTTCAGTTGCATGTGCTTCCGGACCCCGCAGAGTTGTGCAAAAATAATATTGTAGTCCCTCAAAGAGCATTTGTCTCCTAAGGGATTAAGAGCCATAAGCAAAGTGATTCACTAGAAAATCTCTTACTGATCAACACGAAGACTCGTGTCCAACTAGGACAGCTGGAGACTTTGACAGAGGGTGGGGGCCCTCAGGCCAGAGATCATTCGAGCTGCATACTTGAGGTGTCTTCATGCTGTGCCCTTGCTTCTCTTACACGTGGGGGAAACTGAGGCTTGGGGAGAAGGGGATTGGCTGACTCACATTCCTTACAGAACTAGGACAGGGTCTAAGATGTATTCTACCATTGGCAACCTGGTAATCAAAGGGCCACTGTTCTCATGAATGTAGTCAAGCAGGAAATTGACCCAAGGAACAGATATCTGGAACTTCATGTATCACTTGCAGATGGTGGAGTCGTTCTGGAACCCCTGGGCCCTTCAGAACTCAAAGAACTCTTACTTTCTACCTGCAAGCTCTGTCCTCAGTTGCCAGCTAGTGGGCTACTTACTCCCTAACCACCCGCTACATAAAGACACATAAAGGAAAGATGTTCCTTATTTCTCCATCCTGCTCCGTGATGCTCAGACCCATGAGTTCCCACATGGAAACTAGCCCACCTTCTACCTGAAGGCCTCAGAGTTCAGATGGTGGGTCAGGAATCTGCCTCTTCTGCGAAGGGCAGACAGCTGGGAGAGACATCCCTAGAGACAACCCCACCGGATTTTGCCCTGCTGTGGACACTCAGTGCAGTTGTCACAGTGCCATGACTAGGACATACAACAGACGTCTCCGTGACAGTGCTGGGTCCCTTATGGAAGGAAAATAGCACAGAGGGAGCACCCACCATATGCCTGGTGGTTTGCCAAGGGGCAGTGTCACCACCTCCTTTTTACTCATGGGGAAACTGAGGCTCAGAGAGAGTAGGGGACTTGGTCAAACTACCTAGTCAGCGTGTGGTAGGGCCAGGCCCAAACCCAGGAATGTTTATCTTCAATCCCACCCTCCCCCGCACCCCCGACGTGGTTGCCTCCAGGAGCTCATTTGACTCTCGTGCCATCACCCCCATGTTAGGGTGAAAACCGAGGGTCAGAGAAATGGTGAGGTGTCAATTTCAACCGAACGTGGTGGGTACATGTGGCATTCTGTCCACTTACTCTCCCAAATTCCATTAAAATGGCCAAAGGAGAAACAATTAAAGCCATAAATCTATCAAGGAAAAAAGAAAAAGAGGGATGGCGGCAGATTAGAGAGGTCAATAGAACTTCGGGGTAGTTAGAAAAGCAGAAGTTACACTTATGGTAAAGTGGGCAATAAGAAATCTGCTGATTTCTCTCAATAAAACATGGGGAGGCTCTGGAACTCGAGGTCCTGGACCGGTGAACGGAATGAGAGGTGGGCTGAAAACAGACATGCTGTGGAAGCCTGGGATTGGGAAGGTTATATTGTTCCATCCTGTCCCCACCCTGCACAGCCAGGGGTGCTCCCTCAAAACAGGTGCAGCATCCTCTCTGGGGAAGCAGAGGGAAGCAGCTCTGAATTCAGGGACAGCAATTACCACCACGGACTCAGGGGAGGTGCCTGACCAAAAGGGGGGATAACTGCACTTCTAGAGGTGAACCTTCTAGTCCTCCGCTCCTTCCCCGTCCATCTGCTCGGCCACCCTGGCAGCCAGGCACGCCTGTGCCCAGAAATGGGAGCACTCCTCATGTGCCCATGGGACAGCGAACTGACGTCTTGGGTCCCCCGGTGGAACGGCCATGTCTCCACGTGACCATACCACTTGGAAGACCCTCACCAGACCACCTCCAATCCTCAGCCCCGTGCATACCTTGTACCCAGAGTTTCCAATCAGTTTTGGTGCCTCGGTCTGGGTGTTAATTTTGTATTTTGCTCTGATGTTAGAAAGACAGATTCGAGCACATCCAACTCCTCCATTCAGAGCCCACCACTGGTCCCTGCAAGCCCCTGTCTGTGTCCGTCCATCTGTTTTCTCTGCAGCTGCGATCCACGGTCCCTTCCCCGATCCCACCCTCCCATAAGGAGTCATGCTGATAGGTTTAATACAATTTCTAGGTTTCATCCAGTCGCAACAGGTCTCTCCTCCCCAGAAGCCCCCTGACCAACCTGCTGCTGTCACGCTCTCCCGGTGGCCCTGCTTCGGGTCTTTCTTAGAGCCCTCCCTGCGGGAAGAGGTCTCGTACTTTATCTGCTCACCTCCACTAGAATACAAGCTCACGGGGCAGGACCATAAGTTTCCAGGGCTCAGAACTGGCCCTCCAGGGGGTCGGAGGAACCTGGCTGAATGGGCCAGGGACATCCTCCGGCTCTAAAGTGCTCGTGGCCCGGAAGCTCCCCATCAGTCGCAGGCTCCTAGGAGCCTGCCCTCTGCCTGCACAAGAAGACACAGCAGGCCCCAACTTGGGGCCTGCCCACCCCACGTTCTCCACCCCTGGGTCTGGCTCAGTCCAGGCCTTTCATGAACAAATGGAAACAAGTATCTCAGGAGAGGAAAGCCATAGATGAGGAGGGTCTGGTGTCCTCATTCTGTGGCTGGGCCTCCCTGGGTGTGCCTGCTGGCATGGCCCAGTGTCCTCTGCTCTCTGCTCAGGCCCAGCCAGGAGCACAGATGCCCGCAGCCACCTGTATGCCTTGTCTGACGCAGGTCTGCCTGGCCCAACAATACTAGGCATATAAAAGCCACCTGCCTGCCAGCCCACTGCCGGATGCCCCTGCTAGCTCCAGAGAGATGCTCACCAGCCCGAGACAGGTGGTGAGGGTCCAGGACACACTGGGCTACGCAGGATCCCCAGGCACATGGCACCTTGGCACAGAAAGCTGCCGAGGTAAGGCTGTGGTGGCAGGTTTCAAGAACACCGCCTGGGGGCCCTCTGTCTTTGAGGTGGAAGAGACCGGGCATCACAAGTGATTTAGGGAATGATGTTGCAACCTGGGCATGCACTGGTGGGACAGATCGTATACCAGACATAGACGCCATCCTTGGGAAGTTCAAGGTTGTCCAGGGTCACACAGATGGCAGGCAGAGGCATATCCTCTACCTTCGCTGTCTGATTTGGATGGCCACTCTCCCTGCCTGCTCCCCTCCATGGATGAGGCTTCAGAGAACCTTCTCCCGGTCTGTGAGAGACCAGATACCCTCCCCAGGGAGAGTAGAAAGCCATTGTTTCTAGAATCCCAGCTCCCAATAAAGCCATGGGCTCTGGAAGACTGATGGATGGCAGTCCTGCTTCACACATTCTTTGGTTCACTGCCCAGCAGGAGGACCCCAGCTCTATGCCTCTGTCCACGGAGGGTCCTTATGTTCCTCTGAGACGTACTGCAAACTCACTCTCTGTTTCAGGAAATGCCATGCGCTTCTTCCTTCTCTCCCAATGGTCCAACTCAGTGGTCCTGGTGGCTGTGATTGTTTGAAAGGTCTACAAGAGTCAAGGGTATCCTTGTCTCTCATCTTACCCAGTCACTTGCCTTTCCTGGAAAGACCATGCCTATTCCCTCTCTGTCTGCCTCCTGTATCCTGAGATGTGGAATGCTTTTTCTTCTTCTCCCCCTATGTTTCTTTCTCAGCCAGCTACCACCTCCTCCAGGAAGCCCTACTGGACTTCACCCTGGCTCAGTTAGGGTTGCCCAATGAGATAGCTATGCTCCCTTCTTGCCCCACGCCCACCTTTCTAGCCTCATCTGTGTCCCCTCCCACCATGCTTTCAGTTCCTAGGAGCTGCCACACTGCCTATAGTCTTGGGCTCCTGCTCTTTGTGTCTGCACCCCCAGAACTACCCGCACACAGTGCTCAGCTCGTGGTAGGCCCTTGGGACACACTGTCAAGTGGATGTGAAAGAGGAAATATCCCCCAATCCCACTGAGTGCGGTGAGAGTCCAGAAATAGGACTCCAAAGGGCCCTGTGAGCCAGGCTGGGGTGAGGGTAGTGCCGGTGCCTGCCCAAGCTGCTCGTGACGGAGCATTCTGGCACCCGCTCCAATCTCCTGCCGTCTATCTGCTTGGGGGACCAGAGCTGGTACTTCTCACCAGACCCCACGCTGGCAGAGTGGCTGCCCAGGATTGGGGGTAAGGGGCCAGCCTGGCTGCTCAGGGACCTTGGGGCTCCCCAGAACGGGGTGGGGGGGGGTGAAGGGATACAGAGAAGACAGCTCGACCACACAGGAAGGAGGCCTCCGTGGCCACCTGGGGGTGTGGGCTGCCTCTTCCACAGTGCAGCCTTGCCAGAGGGCTCCATGGAGCATCACAGCATCTCATCCCTCCTTACAACCCTTGAAGGGAAGCCCTCTGTGTCACCAGGAAGGATGTACAAAGGCTGACCGATGGGTTCAGAGGAGGGAATGTGGCTCAGGAGGTCCATTTATGCATAACTTCCATGCCCCAGGTAAGTGAGTGATAAGTCAGCCATCGTAGTTCACCTGCCTCACCTCACATCATGGGCCCAGGAAATCCCACCCACACCAAACAGCAGGGGATGAAATAGAGTCAACCACACAGGAAGAAAATATAATTCAATATTTAACCCCTGTGGGGGTGGGGGGTCGTGACAGGCTTAGAAGCATCAGTGATACCAGAAGAATTAGACCTGATTTTATAAAGTATGCAAAACTTGGTACATTTAAAAAACTGATCTTAGTGATGTTGCTTTTGGGGATAACAGTCTAAAATATGTACAAAATCCGTATACTATTTTATTCTTTGATCATATAATTTCACTACCGTAAATCTGTTATTTGGCATTATTTAGCAGATAATTTGCCAAAGCCACAATAAATCTAAATGTGGGGAATATTTTATTGCACAAAGATGTTCCTTTTGGTATTGTTTATAATAGGAAAATCGGGAATAATCAATGAGGGAAGATTGGTTAACTCTACCATGGTAAAGCAAACCAGAGAAATATGCCGTCAATTCAAATATGCTTTTGAAAAAGTTTTCTTGTGACATAAAGAAATGCTTATGTTCCAATGTTTGGTCGCAAAAGGAAAACCCAAATATGCGAACACTGAATGATCTCAGCTGTGTGAACAGGAAGGCATTCACAGAGTAAGGATGGGAGAGAACTGAATAGCCTGTCAAAAATGACTTTGTGGGGTTCAAAAATAAGGAATCCTTTTTACCTTTGCTTTTTTTTGTATGCTAATTTTATTCATTTTAATATGAAATTTATTGTCAAACTGGTTTCCATACAACTCCCAGTGCTCATTCCAACAGGTGCCTTTTTATATTCACCACATGCTCTCCAATGAGTTTTAAGTATATGTATAATAAATAAGCAAATACCCTTCCTCAGCAAAGCTAAAAGGATTCTGCCCACGTCTGCACTTCTGCTTTACAGTCTGATGATGTGTTGAGTTGGAACCAATACAACCGTGGGCTCAGGGTCCCTGGTCACCAAGGTGTCCCCACGAGACCAGGGACAGACACCAAACTCTGTATCATGCACAAAAGGGAGCAAGAGTAAGCATTACACCACACGAAGGAACACATATTGAAAAAAGCACTACATCTGATGAGTTTTACCTGAAGTAGGCAAATGTGATAAATTCTAGAGTCCTGGGTGGGGTAAAACCAAATGCTCACAAAGCAGAAAGCAGGGGAAAATCCTGAGAGATTACCACCAATCTCATATGGGGCGATCCTCTGCCGTACAAAATGTAAATTTGGCTAATATGAATTTGAGGCAAGGGCACCTCTGGGCAAACTGGCATTAGAATGGCCTGTGAGTCTAGCTCGCTTTGAGGGGAACTGACTTTAACTCTCTTAAACTCAGCCCTGGCAATAAAGTGGCAGAAACTGATGGCCTTGCATCCTCCAGCCATAGCTCTCCGCAGGCACTGGGAACACAGGAGGAGAGAAGGCTTACTGTCTGAGTCCTTTCCAGGGAACAGGCAGGGGGGTGGGGGGGCCTCTCATTACCTCCCTCCCAGGGGGCCTCCTAAGCCCAGGCTCTCCCCAGTCAGTCCTCCAAGCCCCTCCTGGTCAGCCCCTTCCCACAGACAAGCCCCCCCAGGGCTCCCATGTTCACGGAGGCTGCACACTGGTGCCTAGCTGCCTTCTCAGTCCAGCCCTTCCCACTCTGTTCCCCACCCTCCCGTGCTCCCCATGTTGAGTGCACCAAACCATTTACTCTTCCCTGAAAATAGCTAAGGGTTGTTAAAAAGCCCAATGTGTATCATTATGAACAGAGGGAGTCCGGAGAGGTAGCACCTGGCATCCAGGGGAGGCAGCTGGGTTATGCGATGCCCTGGCAGTGCAGCGGGATGCTGGGGAGGACAGAGGTGGTGGCAGGGAGGTGGAAGTTTCCATTGGCACATTTGCCCCGTCTCCAGCAGGCAGGCCTGAGTGAGCATCAGCATGAGCACAGGGGGAGCCCAGACATAGGCTTAGTGGCAGCAGGGCATGGCCTCCCCCCTTCCAGCGGGGCCCGGATCCTCCTGGGATAGGCCAGGCTAGAGGGAAAGCTAAGACTGAGCCCAGCACATGGAGAATATCAGACCATGGGATTGTCTTAGGCGTCTTCACACAGCAGCCAAGGAACCATGGGGTGGCCTGGGAACGTCTCAAAGTTGGAAATGGAGGTGTGCTAGGATATTGGTCTCCGTGGAAGGGCCATGGGGAGAGAGGCAGAAACTAGAATTGATGGCCCTGTAGCATTTATTGCAGTGTTCATTTGTCCCAGACTGAGAGTTCCCTGGGTGGGGCAGGACTTTCAGTGCTAAAACCCGGAAGGTCCCTGGCCAATCAACATGGCGCCCTAGTCCTGTGATGGGCCCCAAACAGTACATATTATCTCAGTTGTTATCTCTTCACAACCACCCCATGAGGTAAGTTCATTATTATCTGCATTTTACAGAAGAGGAAACAGAGCTTGCCAAATTGCCACACCTGCTCCAGGATGAAGCCAGCAGCCAGACCCTGGTCCACAAACCCCAATGTGGTCTCTTTCCAAAGGGCCATGGTGATTTCCAGGGGGCCAGAATTTAAATAATACTGAGGTCTAAGCTGGGGCCGGATTCGAATGGGAGCCAGGGAAGGGAGAGCAGTCAGCCAGACCAGACAGGCCGGCCTAAGAGGAAACTGCACACAGATGGGCTGACCCCGGAGGTGAGCCCAGCATGAAGACCTTGGGCAACCAGGGAAGGAGACAGAGGAGAGGGTCTCCCCCTGGGTCTCTAAGGTGCCAAAGGGCTCGACAAACAGCCTGAATCCACAGCACTTTTGCCTTGGCCCAGAAAGATGCCCAAATCTGTGCTGGGCTCCACTGGGTCCACTGTATGGGGTTTGGGGGGCTCTACCAACAGGGGCAGAAGCAGGAAGGTCACAGAGCACAGCTTTGGCCATTGTAGGGTCTGACTGGACATGAGCCTACTCATGCCCCCTAGAATCTGACCTCTTAAAGGCAGGAAGTGGGGCTGGCAGAAGGGCTGTGGGGAAAGGAGGAAATGTCAATAAGAAACCAAGTAGGTCCCAGGAGAGCAAAATTATGAGTCCGTCTGGATGGAAGAATACCAACTGGGAGAAACATACGGCAGCCTGAAGTGCATTTACAAAGGTGAAAAGTGGTCAGGGGACCAACTAAACTCTTAGCAAGAAAACGCAGATGATGGAACACGATACGTGGAAAAAAAAATCTGGGTTCTTAAAATCATGCCGTAGTAATAATCAAGACTGCCTTCACAAAAGCTGAGCTATGTTCAAGGGATATAGAATGTACTGCACATTGATTGTTTTCTAGATCTCAAACCGCGTTTTACATACCTTCATCTAAGACATGGTGCGGCACTCCGCCACCAGGAAGCGGTCAAATAACCCCTCCTACAGGTCTCTCTCCAGATTGCTCCAGAGTTGGGCATCTGGCTTGAGCCAGGCCACAGTCCTGCCCCCAGATTTTCATACTGGGCTGGTAGGGAGTCATGCCTTTCCTCATTGGCCACAAGTAATGGAGGACAGAACAGAGAGCTGCCGGGCCCATGACCCCACCACTCCTACCCCCCATCATTCTGGCATAGGAGAGAACGAAGCTGATAACTGAGGCAGAAAGAAAATGTCTACACCAGGAGGTGGCAAACTACAGCTTACTGGCCCAATTCGGCCCAGCACTTATTTTTGTAAATAAAGTTTTATTGGCACACAGCCATGCCCTTTCATTTATATATTGTCTACGATGGCTTTCATAGGCAGAGTTGAGATCACATGGCCCACAAAGCCTAAAATACTTTAGAAAAAAATATAGAAAAAAAAGAAAATTTGCCTACCCTGGGTCCAGATGGTAACCAGGATGTTAATAGGGGTGCCTTATACATCGTTCTCATTTTTTTTTTTTTTTACAATAGCCAAGTAGTAACTTTATAACCAGTTAACATTAGAGCTGTTTTCATTTTAGAGCGGAAAGAAGGAAGGAAGCGGGGGAGGGTGCTAGCAATGTGGAGGTCTGGGGTTTGAGTTTTCCCAAAGGCCGGCTGCACTGCTTGCTCTAGACAATCTGGTTATCCGAGCCGGTGAGCCCCTCCTTCTCAGTTGTGCTAGCTTAACTTTGGTTTCCATCAATCCTCAGTAAATCACGGAGGACTAGCAACCTTCTAGAACCAGCAGAAACTACCAACACGCTCAGAGCTGATCATTACTCTTCTTCTCTCTTGCCTTGTGTTCGAGGTCTCAAAGGGGAGGCAAGAGGGAAGCAGGGGGCAAGGAGCTGTAAATGGCTGCAGAAGCATCGTCCCCAGGCCTCTGAGTCTCCCTCTCCCCTCCTGCAGCCCTGGAGCAGACCTGTCTTTGCTCCCTAAGCACCTCCACAGGACAGACGCTCAACAGCCACAGTCTCCCCAGGAGCCCCCAGTGTACAGGGACGGGCCACATGCAGGAACCTCTCTATATATAGGTCTGTCTGGAGCAAGTCTCATTCTGAAGGTGAAGAAAGAGCTTTGGAGGCTTAGGAGGCTGTAGGGGGGCTTCTGGGACAAGACAGACCTTGACCCTGAATCTTGAAGGTGGGATAAGATTACAAGGGTGGGTCTAGGGTGGGGGGGGGCATTTTAGGCTGAGGAAAGTCTTGTTTGGGGGAATGATGGGTGTAGGTAGGAGGGACAGGTGAAACCAGGGTGCCAAGAGGAGAGGGTGTGGAGGAAACTGGTGGTGGAGGCAGGGCTAGCCCGAGAGGGTCTGTTGTACCAGGGGCGAGGGGAACGAGTAATGCTTTACAAACAGGAGAGCGACGGAGTCAACTCTGACATGAGAAGGATTTACTGTGTTGTCCAGGAGGAGGGGAACGAGAGGTAAGGCCAGATGGGGACAGGAAGCAAGAGATGACAAAGACCTGGAGAAGGGGATGGCCATGTGCATGGTTTAGGGGTGTGGTTAAAGAGGGGAGGAGCCAGCAGTGAACCTGGAGCTTCAGGTCTACATACATCCATCACAGCAGAAGCAGGTGTGCAGGGAAAAGCCTGAGATCCAAGAAAGCGTTTTGATATCCAGTAGCCGATGGGACACACTGGCCTGCGATCCAGACCTAGGTCCAGATGGACATTCAGAACTGGGATTGGTTGGAGTCATCCAAAAAGAGGAGTAGAGGAACAGCAGAGAAGCGGGAGCTCAGAATCTAGCAAGAAGCTGGGGCGCTGGGCCGAGCAGCCCACGAAGAACAGAGTCCTGCCAAGAGCCTCATGAGGGAGGTTTGAAGCAGATCCTGCCCTACTTGAACCTCAAGATGACTGTGGTCCCGGCCGACACCTTGACTGCACCCTTGAGAAAGAGTCTGATCTAAGCGACGTTCAGATTACCGACCCATAGAAACTATAAGAGTGTACTATTTTAAGCCACTGTAAGTCTGGGGGTGATTTGTTACACAGCAATAGATGACTATCCTCCCCTTCCCCCCTGTATTCATCTCTGCCCCTCCCCGCTTCCTCCCTCGGCTGGCACAGGTGTCTTCTGTTAGAGATGGGCATCTCTGTGTTACAGAGAACATGGCCGGAACAGGCATCATTCCACATGAGCAACCTGACGAATAGGGCTTATTTATCCCATCCAATCCGCTTGGAAACATCCTATCAGTAATGACTGAGCCGGCTAGCGATTCCTCTCTGGGATTCACCGTGACCAGGACAGGTGTTGGACTGGCTACCATGAACTGGACCCACTGATACAGCTGGAGGGCAGCCTCTTAGGCAGCCACACTGAGCCACATGTGTGGTTTGGGCGGGGGGGCCTCCCTCCTGCACGGGAAGCAGAGGGCTGTGTCACAAAGCAAGGGAGAAACCACCTGGGAAGTCGAAACAACAGCTGGCCACTGCAGGGACCTCAGTTTTCTCAGGGGTATAGACGCTGGGCCTTCCACTCGGGAAAGGGAGGCTGGACAGGTGTGAAGCTGGAGAACATGCAGAAGGGGAGAGACATGCTGGGAGGAGCAGGAGGATGCCGGGGTGAGGCTGGCAGGGTGAGAAGCCAGTAGCCTGGGCCCAGCGTGGGGCTCTGAAAAACCCAGGGTAGGGACTGGCAGGTGGCCCAGGGGAGGTCCAAGTGCTGCTGGCTGGAGGAAGGGTAGATGGTGGAAGGTGGGACCATCCCAGAGAGGCCAGGCCATCCCGGGTGCTCACAGTGAAGGTCAAGGAGGAAGGATTGGTTGCAGCAGTGAGGGAGAGGTGCTCTGTCCTCAGAGGGTCCACAAGAGCAATGGTGGGCACATTCCGCTCCCAGCCCAGACCTTACGGGGAGGGGGACAGGCCAGGGGGACTGACGGCAGCTGCCAGCGCAAAGAAGAGATGAGACTGGGATGTCTCCCGGAGAATGACCCATGGGGTGGGCACACAGGACAACAGTCTCTCGTCCAGCCACCCAGGAACCAGATGCAGAGATGGATTCTAGTGCAGCAGGTGTATGGGGAAGGCACACGGAACATCACCCATGAGGGGTGAAGAGACAGGCTGGGCAGAGCAAGAAGGTGAGGGAGACGTGGTTTCAGTGGGGGCTGTGGTTGCTCCCACGGGGGCCTCTGGAGTGAGATGGCCCCTTAAAAGGGTCCAAAATTAAGCCAAGGGAACCCAAGCCTTTGTACCGTCACATGGACCAGCCAAAGGACACAGGGTGGCCCTGGAGAAAAAGAGCATGATGACCACGGGCTGGGCAGCTCTTCAGGCAGCTGGGGCTATTCCCAGGGAGGGTCTCAGCAGTGAATCATCTGCAGACAACGCTCCAGATGTGGGAGGAGTAAGTGGCTGGGTCCTGAAGGGGCAGCTGGGTGGCACCACACCATCTACACAGGCTGCCTTCTCTGGAGCTTGGGTCCATTTGCTTCCTGTCTTGATCCCACCCTATCTGGGAACCCTGTCCCAAAGATTTTGCTTGGTCTCTTGTCCTGGGAAAACATATAAGAGGAAGGTTAGAGGGATAAGGAAAGTTAGCTGGGCTTAGGACCAACGATACTCATCATCGTTCTCCCCTACTACACGTTCTAGATTCTTTTCCACCTCCACTAGCACCTCTGCTGGGCTCGAGGGCTTGCCTGGTGGGGTGACCCAGAATGTCACCCTTGGAGGCCACTGTGTCCTTCTCAAGCTGTGGCTCCTGCCAATGTCTATTTGCTGTTGGAACTGTGCAGGGAGTACCAGGAGATGTCCCACTGGGCCAACTGGGTGCTAAACATAGCCTCTCTGCCCCACTGTGTCACAGCACAGGACCAATTACCTGTGTAGGATGGTGACTCCTGTCCTTCCCCACTGGCCTCTAAGCACAGTTGCTGGGAGGGATTGGCCAGTACCTGGCACTGAACATGGAAAGGAAATCCTACTATGCATCCTAGTAGAAGCATTTCTGGCCTGGGTGTCAAAAGTTAAGGACTCAGGAGCACAGTTTGCCCTAGTGGGCCACTGACAGTGATGGTGACAGTGCCACTCCTACTTCGACAGCCTGGTTCCTGGACCATGAATTCGACCAGCTGAGGGCACAGCATCACATATTCATCATTGATTCAGAGTATGTGTTATGCTCTGAAGTGTTGGCACCCCATCCTCTGAGTATCATCTCAAGACGGTACCTCAGCCATGTTTTCCAATGCTCGACCAGGCTGGCAGCTGATGAGTTGTAACAGAACCAAAAGATCCGTTGGCCTGTGTCTACTGTTGTGCCTCTTTTGCTGAAAATTAGTCCGTCAGTGCAAGACTATGTTATGTGGGACCCTGTGTCAGTGCATCAAACCCTCTGAAAGTCTGGTGGCATTGGCTGAAGTGCTGAGGGAAGAGTGGGATGAATTCAATGACATCATCCATCCACCAAATAACTTAAGCTCATCCTGGGGTGGTGTCGTAGCACAGGCTCAGCATTGGTCTCCCTCGCTGGTAGGCTGGACAACTGAGTGAGATGGCCCCTCACTCAGGGTTAGCTGTGGGCAGCGGGCACTAATGCTGCTCCATTCACACACCAACTTGTCAGCACTGGGGTGACTGATGACAGAAGCTGGCTGACGTCAACCGACCAAGCCATCCTATATCCTTGGCTGTTTAGTGCCTCTTCTGCAGTGAGTTTTCTCTGGTGGACACTAACATACAACATAAAGATCCTCTCACCTCCTGCCCACTCCTATATATTATCCACATGTCTGTTCCCTGGGCTCCTTTATCCCTGATATTTCAGTCTGTTTTCTTCAGGTCCCCAGTTGACCAAGCAAGCCATTTGCCATTGCCCACAAATCTACCTATATTCTTACCTGACGTCACTTTTCTTTCTACACAAGGTGGTGACCAGGTGTGCCCCATGAAGCTCCGCCTGTAAGGAGGATCTCCTCTCATTACTGGCTTTCAGGGCCGTCTCTAAGTGAGGCTGCAATGCAGTAGAAATCCATTTTCAGTTCGTGCCCACATACCGAGCCTACTCATCCACGGATGAAGCCCATACATTTTCCTTCTCCATCAATTGATCATAGGGAACGCTCCAAGTGGTCATATAGGTGTAAGCGGAAAGAGAGAGACAAGAGCAATGGTTTCTCTCTCTTTGTGGTCATCTGTGGATGGCACAGAGGTCTGAGCCACCTGCTTGCACAGCTTCATTGCACCCTTGGCACTATTCAGGCCCAGTCTCAGATGGACTGTGTCCATCTCAGAAGAATTACTACAGCACCCACCCAAACACATGACTTGGTGAGCGTAAGAGAACATAGCTCATGATGGACACTTCGGGTGATCACCTGATGTGATGTCCCGTGGTTAGGCTTTCTATGCCTGCCAGTGTCCATTTGATCTATTGCAACAGAGGCAGTAGAATTAACATGGCCCTAGGGAAAGAAATACACATACTAGTAAATGTATAAGGGCATCTTCCCCACATAAATGCAAACTATTTCTAAGTTCTTGAAAGATATGGAAAAGAGCAAACTCACCAGATCAAAGGCTGCACACCATGTACCCAAAGCCATGTCAATCTATTCTAGCTGAGACACTGCTGAGGCACCAATGCTGCAATTGAGGTGATTGACACTACACTTGATTGAGTTCGTGGTTGTCCACTGTCATTCTCCAGTGTCTGTCTGGTTTTTGCAGAGACCAGTCTGGTGAAGCATCCTTTGTGCTTTTAATTTTTTTTATGTTTGCCATTCCCCTTGGGACATAATACTGATTTTGATTTCTTAATATGGTTAGGGCAGCAGTGAGGGAACAATTTCAGAGGCTTCTACCTAGACTTTCCTACTGTAAGCTTCCACTTACCTTCCCCACTGCCATGGCTTTTACCCTACAGACTAAGAAACCATTGTGAAAATTCTGGTAGCTACCAAAGACGTTCACTCCAGCTATGCATCTGAGGTTTAGGAAAGTGGCTATTGTATGAGACTGTGGGCCCAGTGATCTGGGATGGGCCAGGATCCATTTACTCACTAACCCCCATACACTCTGCTCTAACAGAGGGATAGTTTTGTTTGGGGCACCCAGTATCAATGTCAAGTTGGACCCTGTGTCTATCCATCCTTGAAGTGTCTGGATGCTGCCCGTCCCCCATATATAGCTGTTCCCTAAGCAAATGGCCATAGGTCCCTTTGGGGAAGGATGAGAAATTATCACCAATCATCCTTGCTGTGCTGTTGCCGGCTCCTTCCTCCCATAGATCTAGCCCCTTTAGTCAATGTGACCTAGGCATAAAAACTGGTCTAGATCTAGAAATTGGGGAAGGGAGTATGACTTTTATTAGGGTAACTGCCCTCAGCCTCACTCATTCATTCTTGGTTTAGTTCTGATTGTACAAATTGATTGAATGAAGTAAGCAATACTGTTGTTGGTTGCCCATCTCTCTACCCCCTAGGGCCTCTGTGTTCTAGTAAGCTCCTCCCCATCTCTGTGTGAGTCAGGTACTCCGGCTACACTCTACATATGCCCTCTGTTTTGAAAGTTGTGTTCACTTTGACTTGAATAGTTTAGCGCTCCATTATCTGGGGATCCCTTTGTCCCACTTCTGCTGATGTCCCAACTCATCAATAACAACTCCCAACCTGAGCCCTAGCCCACAGAGAACAGCCATCACTGAGCTTTTCATAATTTGGTGTTCCTCTCACCACTGCATTGCGTGTCACTTTGGTAAGTGGAGAGTCCTCTGAGACCTTCCATGGAACATATAGGCTTGTGGTTTTCTGCCCTTATAGACCCTCTCCACTGCCACATATCCACTTCTCTGAGCCTTTAATCTGTCTCTCCAGCATTTACGATGGCAATTTGTCACTGTTACTTCACTTAGTGAGGGCCATTACTTTTCCCAAGCATCCAAGAGCCAACCCATAAGCATATTAGCCTCATCTACTGGGGCCCTTGCCACGGTGTAAGCCCTGCAGCATGGGACAGGGCTGATAATGGAGTGAGAAACACTCCATTATCCAGCTCTATATCCTTGCCCCCTTGCACCACCAGGAGCCAGTCCCAATCATCTTCTGCTGGTGCATGTTGACTCCGTATTAAAACACTGCAATCTATTGTACCTTTCCCAGTTGGTGGGCCCAGCGCTCTCCTGGCTGAGCTATGTGGTGACATGACCCTGGCAGCCAGAAAGGGGGTGATGGGTAGATTACGAGAGGGACACATGTTATACCTGCATCATCTTCGAGCAAGGGGAGCATGAGATACTTCCTCGGGCCCAGAGCATGCAAGCAGGTATAGAGTTTTCATGTTCTCGAGTGCATCAATCGAGATGCCCCCATTCCAAGTCTCAGGGTCCCTCTCCTTCCCAACTAGGACCCTGACTTTGGCATAACGGACTTGCTGGGGTTGAAAAATTCAGCCATCACTTGAGCTCTGCTACCTTCATATGTAAGTCCTGGGCCTGTTCCCCAGCTGCACCAGCTGCAGGGGGTTCTTCACAGGCTGCTGGGAAGGCTCTCTGATTTGCACACTTTGGCTTAAATTAGTGACTGATCACCCTCAACCTTTCATTATCTCTCTCCCATGAATCCATCCCACTCAGCAGGAACCGACTACTTCCATTGTCTTTATAATGATCACTTTCCCCGAACCTTTAATATTTGAGACATTGAGCCCTCCGGTTCCCCACTACATATGCCAAGGGCTATCTGAACTCTAGTGACAGCAATCAGAGTCCTCTTTGCCTTTGGACAGTAGATGTAGCCCCCAGATCCCATCTTAGAGCCCACTTCTTCACATCTCTCCTGGTACCAACTATCATAGGTCAGGTGTCTCAGGAAACAGACTGTGCGATGGATGCAGTCTGTGCATGCAGAGGTTTATGGGAACATGCACGTGGAAAACGGGATTCATCAGACCGAGAAGGTGAATGTGATGTGGCTGTGACAGGAGCCTCAGCAGAGCCCACGGCGAGTCCTGGAGCCCACGGCCCTTCAAAACTGTCCTGCCTTGGGACAAGGGGGTCGGGCCTTTGCACCCTTCAGCCTAGTGGCTGCATCTGGGCTGTCCCAGGGAAGCGGACGGCTTTGGGTGATGCAATGCCTGGGGAGGTTCTCAGGTGTGAGCCATCAGGAGACTGCTCTCCTGGCAGCTGGGGGGATGTGCACCTGGGTTCTGAAAGAGGTGCTGGGTGGCATAGCACAGTGTGACTCTAGAAAAGCATGGCCGGAGGAGGCTGGCATCGTACTGAGAGAATGTGGGTCCTTCCGAATCCGGGGCTCGAGAGAACTGGCAGGACTGGAGAGAGGCTCACTGAGACAGTCGGGGGACAGTCAGGCCAGACATTAAGGGCTCAAATGCCAGGACAAGGATGTAAGGCTTTGTCCTTCCTGCAAAGGTTCCAAGAAGGATTGTTTTGGGGTTGTAAGGAGCCCATGCAGCCCCAAAGGGGGTCCTAATTCCCAAGTGTCTCTTTGGCTGCCTCCCCCGCAGAAGTCTCCTAACTGCCTTGCTCTGGCCAACTCACACACACCGCTGCCCCCTCCCCCAAATCGGCCCCTTCAGATTGTCACTCCCCACAGTGCCGCATTCATGCGTCAGTTCTAAATAGTCCCACTGTTCAACTTTAACGAGAAGTAATACCAATTCCCATGTTTGCTCAGAGAGCACCATATTTCATCAAACCAGAGCCCGTGCCGGCTCAGATTACTGACCGAGACAATGTTCTATAATCCTGGTTTATTCACATGTCACGGGTATTTTAGCAAAACAGAAATGAATGGCCCGAGCCACCCTAGGAAGTAACGGGAGGGTTGGGTTCCCGCCCAGGGGAAGTCATGCTTTCTCCTGCCACAGTTCTCAGAGGAGCTGACTTTGATTCTCCGAGCTTTTCCCGACTTTCAGAAAGAGAATATGGGCTGAGGAGGAGTCACAAAGTGGGTAGCTATTTCCCTATAAAATGTTAACTCCACGGATGGATTTTGCCGGAGCAAAAATAAAATCTGTCATTGATTATAAAGTCCTTTGTGCCTGTTACTTCACAGATTTACTACACTCGGGCCCGGCGGCCTGGGGAGGCCCTGGGATTCTTGTCTCCAGCGCCCCTGCAAACCCGTTGGCTGCTTTTTCACAGCTCATACCCTAAAAGAGAAAAGGAACTCACTCACATCTCTTTTGTCCGTGAGGGCCCAGAGCTTTGGAAGTCTAGATGAAGGGCTGTCAGTCACACACCCACCCCCGCCCCCACCAATCTCTGGACAGGGACCCACAGATACCGCCGGTAGAGGTCTATGACTTCCTAATCACAGAAACATTTTCCTTCCTTTCCCTTTCTTTTTAGCTCTTGGCGCTGTGCACTAAGAAATGCATTTCCTCTGCAGAGCGAGGCTAGGCAGAACCTCTCACCAAATTTCTCCAAGTCTGCGTCCACTTTAAATAGGCTACAATCTCTTCTGAACACACAAAGAAAGAGTTGTAACAGGGATCCATGCTATTTAGGACTCTCTCATGCTAAAACCCTGCTAATAATCCTCAGAATACCTTGCTCCTGTCCCCATTTTAGAGCTAAAGAAACTGAGGCCCCAGAAAGCTCCAACAGCTTGCTGAAGGCCATACAGCTGGGTAGTGGGGGAAACAGGCATACAAATCTAGTCCCAATTGACTCCAAAGGTCACAATGTCTCTCTCACTTCCAAGGATGGGTTGACCTGAGGCCACAGCCTCAGGCATCCAGTGTTGGAACTGAAACAGAGCCCAGGGGTTAGGCTTCTCTTGTAAATGGGAGGCTGCTGGGGTTCCAAAGAGGCGATGGGGCTGGGGACCCAGCTAGTGAGAGCCGAAAACTGACCCTCCCACCAGCTCACTGGACAAGATCATGAAACGGTTGCTCAGGAACTTTCACGCGGTGTTTATTTGGGTAGAGGTTCTGGAAGAAACCAAATGAGCCTCCCTCTCAGAACTGTCCGCTTTGGTTTCTCCTTTACTCACACAACGAGCTTCTTAACTATTTGAGCTTCTTCGCTTCTTCCCTGGGGTTTTCTGAGCTTCAGGGAACCAGAGTGTGGCAGACAGACCTGGAAGACTGAGGGCCCCCAAACAATTTCTCACCTCTCTGAAGAGAGTCCTCCTCCCCATCCCAGTCGTCAAATCCAAGACCTCGGGGCTCCCGATAAGAACAGTGTATGACGCCCCCAGGACCCCGATCCTTTTAGGAGGAAGCTGTCAGAAATCACAGCTCTCAGGACTGGAATCCAGAGTCCGCCATCTCAACTCTTATTCTGAGCTACAGCCTGAGCTATTAAAAACAAAACCTTCTCGTTGGCAAGCTCCACAATTAGCCTCATTTCCACGCTAGAAACACTGTTCTGCATGAGCTGAAATTGCACAGCAATTGTTTCTTGTCTTAGCGATGCTGTTTGCAGGCCGTGCTGGGAGCCAGCGAGGATGTGACCCGGTGGTAATCTGAATTGCTTCACCAAACACATTTTTATCCCATCATCTCGGCTACATGAAAGGGGGCCATAGTGCTCCAGTGTTCAAGACTTAAAGTCCCGCTGTTCAGCAATAAAATGAGGCAAGAAATATTAGCCGTCCCTGGCTGATGCCTTAATTCTTTCCCAACAATTCAGAGAATCTGTACCCTACAGGTTTTAGTGCTGGCTAAAGCCTGACCCTCAGGCTGGCTTGAATGGAGGGGGAATGAGTTAAGGAGAGCAAGAAGGCTTTAATGGACACAGATCCCGAATAGCCCAGCTTGTCCCGGCCTCCTGCGGACTAACCCTCCTTTTCACAGGCCTCGATTGTGTATGGCTCCAGCAGAGACAAAACTACCCATGAGCAGAGGTTACCCCCAGCCGGTACAGGTCAGAGGCATTCTGGGGGAGAAGGGGAGAGGAGGGGAGAGGGGAAGTGAGGGACACATGGAGAAGGAGGAAAGCAGGGGTGGGGGTGGGGGAAAAGGAGCTGTAAAAGTCTGTGTGGATCGTTTATAAGGGCAGATCCATCAAGTCTAAGGCTGTGACTTGATCATCTTACCTCCAGGCGAGCCGTTTTGAAAGCTGTTTCACAGAACAAACGGGAGCTACATTAACGGGAAGTTGAATGTGATGTGAGATAATTATCCAAATAAATAAAATGCTTCTCTATAGTCTTCCAAAAGCTACAGGCCTGAGGGTCAGAGGCTTTCAATAGGATGGCCTCTAATCAGACACTGCAAGATTTAAAAGAATTACAAATAGGTTGTGTTTTACACACTAACAGAAGCTTTTTCCAGCAATTTTTCAATTATTGCATTGTGAGCCCTCCAAGAAAAGTAACGACTCTGGCTCACGGAGCCCAAAGTTACCAAGTAAAGGGAACAGGGTGTTCACAAGTTTGCAAGCAGTCCTTTGAAATGTAGCATAGGCAGTATCCTAGATAGTTCTGGAAGAACATGGGTTTGAAGAGGTCCTTTCCTTCCTTCACAGAGATTTGTAAACTTTTTGTGGGGGCCTTGGACAATTTTCTCAGTCTGATGAAACCTGTGGACACTTTTTCAAAAGAGTTTTTTTTTTTTAATATACAATATACAAGGAAGCCAATTCCATTAAAATATAGTTATCCAAATATTTTTAGTATACGTGCTGCCGAAGTGAGCACTCCAAATATTTTTAAAAACAACTTTCCAACATAGTAATCTAACTGCCTTTTTATTAATTAATGGAAGTCTCAGGTATGTTTAATGCCACTGTGATTGGTTGCCTACATTTCTAATATTAGAAAATGCTAAGTTTCAGTTACAGGTTATTGAAAATAAAAATGTAAATTTTCCCCATCCAAGTTCACAGACCCCCAGAAATTCTCTCCATGGACAAGAAACCACACTAAAGGCAGGATGAAGTTCAGGACCTTCCGACCCAGGGCTAAGCTGAGGGGCAGTGGGCCAGGGACTCACTATCCTGTCACTTTATTGTGAAACCTTGGAAAATCTGCTTTCTCTCCTCCTGTCCTGACGCCTTGGAAACGTTTTGTAAAGCAATTTGAAACCACATCCTTCTGCAAGACAATCCTGATGGCTACTTGTCCAAAGATTAATAAAGACCTTTGATGTACTCCTTCAACAACTGGAATCGTTGTTGCCAAACACGGGTCAGTTAATGGACTAATTCTGAATTTTAATGAGGATCTGGTTCCAGTTGCCCTGGGTTGGTTAAGCTTTGGAGTTAGGATTTCTCTTTTCAGAGGCTGCCCCGGGGAGGGGGTGTGTTCGCCTCACTCTTGCATTTTGGATACACACCGGCTCAGAGGCAACCTGGCATACACACACACACACACACACACACACACACACACATCCCCTTTCGGGTCCTCACGGGGGAGCTGTCATCTTGCAACTACATAGTCATCACATGCCATTACAGGGGCAACCCGGCAGGCGGGCCCCTCTCCCAAGGCCGCCCAGCCCCCCGCGCAACCCTGGCCAGGCTGTGGCGCCGACACACAGGAGCCGGCCCGGTCCGGGTCTCCGTCTCTCTGCAGGGGAGCGGGGAGCTAGCTCGCCCACGCCCACGCCCCCCACACTCCCGGGCGCACACCCCTGCGCGCGCACGCCGCCACACACGGGCGCACGCACACCGCAGCCGGGCCAGGGACAGCCGTGTCGGCGGCGGCCCCGCGTGGTCCCGGGCGCACAACCGGTCCCCCCGAGGGCGCCACCGACCGCCCCGCCCCGCCCCGCCCCCCGAACCCGCGGAGCAGGGCGCCCAGTGGGCTGCAAAGTTTCGCCGCGCGAGTCCGCTGGGGCGTCGCGTCGGCTCAGGTTTGGCTCGGCTCCGCGGGGCTCCGGACGGCCGTGACCGCTGGCCCGCGGCTCGGGCGGCGAGGACGGACCTGCGCGCTCGCCTCGGGTCCCGCTCTACCCCGCGCCCCGCGCGGATCTCAGCATCCAGCGCCCCGCGCGCCCTCCCGCCGCCACAGGGTCGGTCCGCAGTCGCCGGTGCGCCCGCGAGTTCTCTCCTCCTCCCAGGCTTCGACCCTCCTTCGCCGCCGCCACCCACCATGGCCCGTGGCCCTGCTGGGACGAGCCCGGGAAGGCGGCCCCAACTGTTGCCGCTGCTGCCTCTGCTTCTGCTGCTGCTCCGGGACGCGGGCGGCAGCCACCCGGCCCCCGCCTGGTCCGCCTTGCCTGCAGCCTCTGATGGTCTGGCTGGGATCAAGGACCCCTGGCGGTCCCTGGGGGACGCGGCCACCACTCTGGGCCCCGGCGCCCAAGACATGGTCGCTGTCCACATGCTCCGGCTTTATGAGAAATACAGTCGGAGGGGCGCGAGGCCAGGAGGGGGCAACACGGTTCGCAGCTTCCGGGCCCGGCTGGGTAAGTAGAGGGGGCCCCGGCACCCCCTCTTCTCCTAGTCCCCCTTCCTCACTTATTCATCCTCCCCTGCCACTGCACCCTCTTTGCTTCTTCCTTCTAGTCATAGACTCATTCATTCATTCATCCATTCACTATTCAGCAAGCACTTTATGCCAGGCTCTGAGACTCCAGTGGAGACACCAGAGTGGCAGTGACACAGAATTCCTGCCCCTAGCGTGCTGCCAAACCTGGGAGGGTGTCACACTTGTGTAGACATAGACCACCCCATACACAAAGCTTTAAGCGTAGGGTGAGATGGCACTGGGCTGGGGAAGCTCATGGTGGGTGGTATCCATGTCATAGGGGTGAGACGTGTTGGCTCTTGACAGATGAGAAGGCTCTTGACACTGAGTGGGTCCAGTCAGGTGGGCATAAGGCAGTCCAGATACTGCCGGACATGGCCCAGGCAGAGGACGTGAGGCTCTAACTGGGGCACACGGTGAGTTGGGTGGCTGGGCCAACAGAGTGAACTGAGAAGGGCTTTGGGTGCCTTGTCTTGGGTACACACAACTGAGACCTCCATGAAATGCAGCACTAACCTTAAATGTTCAGACCACAGGGCTTTGAGGAAGGGTCCAGAAGCTTGGGCAGTGGGGGCATCCTACTCGCCTCCCACCCTTGCCCCACCCAAGCAGATCCTTTCCCCTCTCCTCATTTCTTGGAGGGAGCTGGACAGAGGCCACTTAAAGAGAGCCCCCCCCCTCCCCCCGCCCTGCACTGAGAGCACTTTGGGGCTGTGGCCTCAGCTATCAACCAGCCCCGGCTGGGCTACCACTCCAGGCCCTGGGCAAGGTGCAGCCTGGTGGCAGGAGTGGCGGGAAAACCCTGGTTGTCATGGAGACCACTCATGGTCACAGAATATCATTCCAGAAAATGTGGGTAGGGGTCCCTGCAGCCCTTGTGGGGGAGAAGACCATTTATCAGGAGAAAGACTGTTGGTCTCTAAGGTCCCTCCTGAGGTGGAGGGGAGCAAGCCCAGCACTGGGGCCAGACAGGCTGGATCAGGTCGGCCACCTGTTGATTGCTGGTTGTGTGACTCAAGGTAACACCTATGGTTTCAAAGCCAGACCTGGGAAGCTTGGCCGTGTGTAACTGTGTACTGGGGACTATCTGCCACGGAGAGGCCTGTCCCCCCCCACCCCCCACTTAGCAGACCACTTGGTCAGTGTTTCTGGGCTCCAACCGGATCTAACTCTGTCCTCCCCTGTACTTTTTATTCACCGCATGGAGTCCATGTCTGGAGCATCATTATTAAGCCACTCAAGAATTAGCCAGCATAATAATGACCTCGGGCAAATCACTAAAGCTCTGTGGACTTTAGTGTACTCATCTACAAAATGGGCAGGTCATGCCAGTATCTTTCCTGTGGGGTTGCCCAGAGCCCAGCACTGGCCAGATGAGGTATTGGTGCATGTTGTTTCCATGGGAATACAAAGCATTTGTGTTCATATAGGTGAAGACTTGACCTTGCACCCACTGACGCAGTCCTCAAAGCCTTGTAGTTGAGGAAAGCAACGCCAGCCAAGTCACTGCTGCAACAGGGGTGAGCGCGTCCACTGAGCGCACCCACTGCCGCAGCCCGGGCCTGGAGGTGCGTGGCCTTGTCTTTCCACTTTCACAGAATGGGGGCAGTAGAAGTAATAGCGAAGCATTGGATGTTAGCCCTGAGCAGGACCTGGAGACAGTACTTCAAATCCAGCCCTCCCATCTGACAGATAAGGAAACTGAGGCTGAGGTAGGGGGCTGTTCACAGTGGCACCTCCCATCTGCTGTCCCCACTGCTAGTATCCTCTTCCCACCTTCAGCAGAACTAAACCCGGGACTTAGGAGACAGAGGGCAGAACAGACAATTCTCTGGGAGATCAGAATTATTCTGGACCAGTGTGCGACAGACAAATGCAGCACGCTTACTTGGAACCGTTCGACAGCCATGAATACCAGCCCCAGCCAGCTCCACCAGCCTTACCCCTCTGGCATGGGTTTCTTGTGCACACAGTGGGTAGGGGAAGATTCGGTGGGATGAGGTGGGTTTGTGCCTGACATAGCGTAGGCCCAGGCAGTTTGGTTTCTCATCCCCCTCCTTCCATTCACACCAAGCCCCTCACCAGCCCTCAGAGATGCCTGGTTTGTGACCCCGCGATCCAGCTGCGAGCCTGGGCAGGGCCCCTCATCTTTGGGTGAGGCACAAATGTGGGGCTTTTAGCTCCGGCCCTCGAACATACTGGTACCATCCTGTGGCCTGACAGTGGCCTCTGCAGCCCCAGTGGTCTAGTCCCTGCAGCCACGTTCCTTGTTGCAATGGAACCACATAACTTGCATGCCACCACGCACCATAGCTCAAGTGCTGAGTGTGGGCTGTGAGCTGGACTGGTAAGGTCCAAATCCTGAGGCTGCGACCAGCGTAAGGGACTAAACTTGTCCACCACTCAGGTTTTGTTTTTCACTTCTAAAACGGGGCTAGTAATGTTCCCTTCCTTATAGGGTTTTTAAAATGAACTGAGGTATGTCAAGTGCTTAAGACAGTGCCTGGCACGTGTGTCCGCAATTTATTAGATGCTACTATTTTTGCTTCAGCCACCCCTGCCTCCCTCCCTTCCATTGCTCCCTGAAATGTGTCTTGTTCCCTATTAAGTCTACCGCAGTGGAGAGAGTTTCTGAGCCAGACGCTGAGGGTTAAGGTTAGGTATTCCCTGCCCCCACTGTGTTTAAATCTGAGCTTTTCCACTGGCCTGTGTGAAATTGGGCAAGTTACTTAACCTCTCTGAGCTTGATTCTTCATCTTTAAATGAGAGTAGTAATACATACCTATCTGCCAACAATGCCAAAAGTCACATTCATTTCAGTTCTCCCGAGCACTTCACTAGGTGGCAGGTGCTGTAAGTTCAGAGGATGCAAAGATGCAGACACTCTTGGCCCTGCTCAGAAAAATGCACGAGCTGGTGGGTCAAAGAGAAATAAATGCCGTGCAGTGAGAAGGGGCTGTGGGTGTGTTTCGGGGGCCAAGGGACCTGATGACACTGACCCAGCAGGGAGAGGGCCAGTGGGGAGGGGCCAGTGACGCCTTCCCAGAGCAGATGAGCAGACATTGGGGGGTGGGGGTGGGGGGGGTAGGCAAGGGAAGAGAGGGGGAAGAGAGAGAGCATGAAATAAATTTGTGCTCACCTGCAAATCATAGAAAATCACAGTAAAGAAAAGAACTCGTCCCTAATCACAAACCAGAGTTAATACATATATATTATAGTTTATGTAAATATATCACTATATTCTGTATATATGTACAGTATCTAATAAGATCATATCTTTAACATGCAGGTAAAAGTTGCTATATCCTCATTTGAAGTTACCTTTTACCCATTACTGGTCATCCCGAATTGGTTTTCATGCCTGTCGGCCATTTGCAATTTTCCCTATGGAAATGGCTTCCTCCTTGATGGGGTTCTTGACTTTTTCTTACTGATTTGTAGAAGCTTTTTTGTGTAGTAAGGATATTGACTCTTCATCTGTAATAGATGATTTCCTTACAAAGCATGAGTGTGATGCGAGGGATGACAGTGATCTGGGGCCACAGTAGCAGTTGAGGAGGGGCCATGGGTAAGGACAGTGGTGGAGGGCTGCAGAGTCCAGGATGGCTGCGGAGAAACAGGACACAAAGCCAGTAGGAACTGCGGTTGGTCAGACGCAGGACGAGAGAGGCTGTGAGACTCTCTGGCTCCTTCTAGAGGTGTGGACAGGAGGACAGGGAGGGGGCAAGGACAAGGTGCCCTGAGCGTAGCAGTAGTTGGTGACACCACACGGCCAGTACGTTCTGAGCGTGTTCGGTGCCAGGCAACATGCCGTGAGCTCTACAGAGATGATCTTACAACTTTGGGAAGTGCCTACAAATACTCTGCTCAGCTTAGTGTGGAACCTGAGGCAAAAAGAGGCCCCATGACTTGCCTAAGGCTCCATAGCTAGTAAGTGATGCAAGCAGGATTCCTCTGGGGCCTGCCTGAAAATGGATGCTTGATGCATGTTTGTTCTCTTCCCTCTGTGCCCATGGCTGGCCCATGGCTCCCTTCCTCCAGCTTCCATGGGTGCTTCAGCCTCACGTTCTCCCTCTGGTCTCCCTGTTGGCTATTTCCAGGGCGGTGGATGAAGGGACAAATCCCATGTGGCTTGGGTTCTGTTCCTATAGGGCAGAGCGGTCTGAAGGTCCTCTTGTCCTGAAGGTTGGCCGGCAGGGTACCTGGGGGAACCCTTGGGCTAGAGCTACCTCTCCCCCCACCTCCAGTCCCATCCCCACTACCCTCGGAAAGGAGGCTGAGTGCCCCCAAAGCGGACCCAGTGAGGGTTCTGAGATTTCAAAAACTCCAAGGAGAGATGGGTTTGTCTAAATAAAGTCAGTCCTTTCTTTCTCGGAGAGGCAGAATTCCAACCCATCCAAATAATGACTTGTGTTTGCAAAATGTTTTACAGTTCACAGCACATGGCCTTTGTTACATTTGCTGTTAGGTAGATCACCATTCTATCTAGAGCACACAGGGGAGCGTGGCCTTGGGGTCAGACAGACCCGGGTACTCTGCCCCTTACCAGCTGTGTGACTTTAGGCAAGTTAGATACCCTTTCTGAAGCTCCATCTTCTCTCAGAGAGTGAATGACCCGTCTGCTCTCCTCTTTGGGAAAATGTGGAATCAAACATGCATACATGCTGGAAGCCTGGACCTCCATAACTGATAAACAAGATTATTCCTATTTTATTTTTTTTCTTTTTAATTTTTTTTTTCAACGTTTATTTATTTTCGGGACAGAGAGAGACAGAGCATGAACGGGGGAGGGGCAGAGAGAGAGGGAGACACAGAATCGGAAACAGGCTCCAGGCTCTGAGCCATCAGCCCAGAGCCCGACGCGGGGCTCGAACTCATGCACTGCAAGATCGTGACCTGGCTGAAGTCGGACGCTTAACCGACTGCGCCACCCAGGCGCCCCAGATTATTCCTATTTTAAAGAGGAGAAAACTGAGGCTCAAGCGAAAGTAACTGGACAAAGATCCTGCTGCCCCGTGTCTCCAGGGGGATTTGTATCATCTCTGTCTTACCAAAGAACGAGGTTTTCTGGACTTCTTTCAGGATGTGTTTGCTGAACCCCAGGGCAGCAGGCCAGGAATCACCCTTTGTTAACTGGGACAGACAGATCTAGCAAAGACCCCACTCTCCCCCGTCATTCACCACGTACTTCTGAGTGGAAGTTTGAGCAGAGACCTGAAGGGGAGAGGGGGCAGTGCCTGCCGCAGGAGGCTTGATGGCCAAAAAGCCACAGCTGAGGCAAAGCCCTGAGAGAGGATGCTTCCTGTTGGAAGGACCAGAAGCCAGGGTGACTGGGGCAGAGATGGGGGTGGGGTCGGAGGCAGGCCAGGTCAAGCAGGGCCTCTGCAAGGGGTCCAGTGTTGCTTTAGGGCCAATGGAGGGCTCTGAGCAGGGCAGTGACCTGTGAGTGAATGCCCAGGGCCTCCCTTGGACAGTGCTCTGCAAAGCTGTGACAGGGCAGCAGATGGCGTCATCACGATGGCCTGTCTATGGCCTGAGGTGGCTCTGACCACCTTTTCCAGGACCCCCCATCAGCCCAACACTTAGCCCAGAGTAGGAGTTTCGGAAATGTTTACTAAGAAAGGGAGGGAGGCACGGAGGGAAGCAAGAAAGAGAAAGGAAAAGAAGCATATAAAAGGAAGGAGAGAGGAAGGAGAAAAGAAGGGAGGGAGGGAGGGAGGAACTTTTCTTGCTGACCATGAGATATGGCACCAGAGCGGTTCACAGGAAATAGGAAGTTCTCTTGGGTGTTTCGCCTTTGAGGCCCAGGCTCATCCAAGCCGGGAGACTTCACATAGGTTCCCCTTATCTCAGCCACAGCCCAGAGCCCCCTGCACTACACGACTCAGGAGCGGTCAGAGAGCAGACCCAGCCTGCGGCCCTTCGCAGGTGGGAGACGGGGGGACCCATCTCCACCCACAGTTCCCAGCAGAGCGGGTCTTCAGGCAGCAGGCTGCCTCATGAAGGACAAGCTCCTGGTGTCCAAAGGTGGCTCAAGCCCAACGGAGGAAGGACTCCTGTCCTGAGTGGGATGGATCAGGCAGCGTGACCTCAAAGGTCTCTCCCCCTCTCTGCGGTTCGGAGCCTTAAGAGAGGGGCAGCATTTACTGTCCCTCTCCTGCATCCTGGGCAGAAATACCCCTCAGGGAAGGCCAGCTCTCCTCTGAGGCTCCTTGGGGGCAGGCCTCCCAGCACCTTCCTTGGACCACACCTGTTTCAGGCCAAAGCTGCTGGCCCTGCCATGGTGGTCACAGCCGACCTTCTTCATAGACCCTGTAGCCCTTTAGCTCCACCACTAAGAGGGAGGCTGAGGGGCTGTTCTCTGGGGAGGCCCATCTCTGTGCTCCCAGTCTGCTGCTCACCAAAGGTTCTAAATTCCTAGGCCAGAGATGCTTGCTTCCTGCTGTGATGGGCAAGCTCCTTGGAAAGAGTCAGAGATGTCCATCCTAGAGCCTCTTCAGCATTTTCTAGCAAAGAATCTGTAGCAGAAAAATACGCTCAAATTGGATGAAAGAAGAAATACTTCATCTGCCTTGTGAGCTGGGTTACAACTCAGATAATTTGGATCACTGAGGGGACACCGAGTTGCTCGCCAGCCTTGATGTTTGGATAGAAGTGGGAGGGAACCACATTTAGGGGTTCTTCCTTGGTGCCTGGCGCACTACATATGCTCTTTATTTAATCCTGCAGAGAATTATGTGAGATGGAGACCCGACTGTCCGGGGCAGATGAGCTTGGGGTGGTCCTGATGCAGCCTGGGGGCCTGGTTCCTGCGGCCCTTTCTATCCCGATGAGTGTGGGGGCTGCATTGTTGGGGAGCTTGCTCCCCACCCACACATCAACCTTAGATTCACAAACCGGCCTGGTGGTTGGAATCCCCCAGGATGCTGTTCATAACACAAATTCCTTGGCCCCTCTGTCCCTGACCCTCTGAATCAGCATCTCCAGGGGAGGAGAGCAGAGATCAGGAAGTTGGGGAAATGTGGGACTTGAGCCCGTAACACTCCAGGCTGCAGTGTCTGGAGAAGCCAAGTGTAAATGGCCTTCAAGGCCCCCTGCACGGCTCCTTGTGTGTGGAGCATGTTGGGAGGCTGCCACTGTCTCCTGCGGGTTTGCTCCAAGGGGTCACAAAAGGCAGGGTCTTTAGAGTGTCATCCAAACCTTGATTGACATTTATCAGGCCCTCCTTGGATATGCTTTTCCTTTCCTTTTTCTCTCGTAGTCCCTTAAGAGTACACGACAATTCCCAATCGAATTATACCTTCTTCCTAATAGAAGGAAATAACCTTAACCTGAAGATTTTGGTTAAATAAAAAAAAAAAACAAATCCAAGCTGACTCTGTGGGTTCAGGTGTTAGAGAAGCTAAGGACCTGACACATGCCCTTTGGGCCCAGTGTCCTTGCACACATACACACTCCCATGCTTGGGGGCTCCTTCCTTCTGGCAACTTTTCCCAGAAGCCTTCACCAGCAGACAGACTGCCCAGAGGCCTCTGGAGAGCAACCTGGTCTTTGGGGACTCTGTTGAGTGGTTTTGTGCAACCCTGATATTGCCCTTTCTTTGTAAAAAAAAAAAAGGCTTTAAAAACCCTTAGGCAAAACAAATAGGAGACACCCAAACAGCTGTGCCCTTAAGGCCAGTTTTCCTCAGAAAGCACTCAGGATGCAGGGAAAGTATGGTAAGAGGGGCTCTACTTCATTCACCTCGTTTGGAAGAATGACTGCATTGGATATCTGTGAAACAGAGGCCTGGGCAGATACAGGAGGGGGGCTGTCAGCAGGGCTTGGACCCAACCCAGCCCATCCCAGAAACCTGATTCCACCTTATCTCCTCCACCAGCTGTCAGTGATGTTTGGCCATTTGTTCACTGAATGGCACTGGAGTGCAGGGAGAGGAGGCATGTGCGTTAGGGCCCGGCAGGCCTGAGCCCCTATGTGTCTACTACTCTTTGCTTGGAGCAATGGTATATTTATTGACAGTCCCCAACTGCTCTGACCTCAGTTTTTCATCCGTTCATTGAGGATAAGTAAGGGTACCCTCCTCAGATTACTGTGAGGATTACATGAGAGGAAGAAAGCCTGGCTGGCCTGGAGGTGCTCCCTAAATGGGCATTGTTCTTCCAACCTGGCCCCTGGAGGGAGACCCAGGGACCACCCGGACCTATCTTAGAAAGAACCTAACCTACTACGGTCTGTTCTTCCCTCACAGAAGTGGTCGACCAGAAGGCTGTGTATTTCTTCAACCTGACTTCTATGCAGGATTCAGAAATGATCCTCGCGGCCACATTCCACTTCTACGCAGAACCTCGGTGGCCCCGGGCACGAGAGGCCCCATGCAAGCAGCGGGCCAAGAACCTGTCCTGCCGCCTACTGCCCCTGGGCCTGCCCGCTCGCCAGCACCTTCTCTTCCGCAGTCTCTCTCAGAACACGGCCACACAGGGGCTGCTCCGCGGGGCCATGGCCCTGGCGCCCCCGCCACGGGGACTGTGGCAGGCCAAGGACATCTCCCCCATCGTCAAGGCAGCCCGCCAAGATGGCGAGCTGATCCTCTCTGCTCAGCTGGATCCTGGGGAGAAGGCCCCAGGGGGGTCCAGGCCCAGCCCGCACGCGCCCTACATCCTCATCTATGCTGACGACCTGGCCATCTCGGAGCCTAACAGTGTGGCAGTGACACTACAGAGATATGACCCCTTCCAGGCTGGGGACCCGGAGCCCGGCGCTGCCCCCAACAGCTCGGCGGACCCCCGCGTGCGCCGGGCCACGCAGGCCACCGGACCCCTCCAGGACAACGAGTTGCCAGGGCTGGACGAGAGGCCGGCGCACGCCTCCCACGCCCAGCACTACCACAAGCACGAACTGTGGCCCGGCCCTTTCCGGGCGCTGAAGCCACGGCCTGGGCGCAAGGACCGCCGGAAGAAGGGCCCGGATGTGTTCATGGGCTCCTCGAAGGTGCTGGACTTCGACGAGAAGACGATGCAGAAAGCCCGGAGGAAGCAGTGGGCCGAGCCGAGGGTCTGCTCCCGCAGGTATTTGAAGGTGGACTTCGCAGACATCGGGTGGAACGAATGGATCATCTTGCCCAAGTCCTTCGACGCCTACTACTGCGCCGGCGTGTGCGAGTTCCCCATGCCCAAGGTAGGCTGTGTCTGAGTAACACCGATGCGTTCAGCCCCTTGTCTGGCTGTGACTCTCCGCACGGCCCCTGCCGGCAAGTCCCTCTGCCCTGGGACCTGCTTCCTGTCTGTAAAATGGGGATTGGAACACCTCGCATCGAATCAAGGTAGGGGACAGGTAGGCAGAGGTCCTAGAGCAGCAGCCTGTCAGGCGAATACAGCCCACAGACAGACGTGGTTTGGCTGTGCTTTTGAAAGTGCTGACTTAGTTGAGTTTGAATTTTAAATCAGAACATTGCTTCGTTTGAAAAGGAGAACCCATCTCCTTAGGTGTGTGTTCCCACAGCAGCTGCCTTACAAGGATTGAGTCCATGCTGCCCCCCTGTAGACAGGACAGGCCTCTGAAGCCCCTTCCTCACCAAGGCTCTCATTTCTGTTCCTGGCCCAGAACTCAGGGTGTTGGCATCTGTGACCAGTGGAGAGTTGGCCTCAGTGGCTTCCTGTATGGACTCCCTGCTCCCCGCCTCCCACTCGGGGCAGGGACCCACGGGACCACTAGCTTTCACTTGTACGAGTCTGCAGGAAACAGCGCATGAGGCCATTGTGCTGGCCCTGGGGTTCCAGACCCTCACCTTCCCTCCAGTCTGGGTTGTGGCTCTGTCCATCCAACTCCCCACAGCCAGAGCTGTGGTGGGCTGGCTGCCAGCTGATGTCGCCCCTCCCCACAGTGTGCACACTTTACTCCAGCTTAGCTCCTCTGCTGAGTTCCAGGTCATTCCTTCCCCTTCCAGAAAGGAAGTCAGTGCATAAATCCAATTTGAATGTAAATAAATCAGTCAGCTGGGAAATCCCAGCCGCAGACACAGGCAGCATTAACCTGTTTGGGGAATTAAGGGGCTTTTCCTTAAAGCCATGCATGTGCAAGAGAGAGGAAGGGAGGTGCCCAACAGGGAGACAGGTATTGGCCGGAAGAGCCTAGCACAGGCCTGGGCAGATACAGGATGAGCAGTCGGCAGGCTCCAGCTGGCTGACCCAGCACTTACCTTATCAGTCTAGCTGGCTGCCTGCCACCTTCCCTGACAGCAGCCTGAACCCACAAATCAGATGTCCCTCCTATCACCTCCCCACGCAAGGGGGCTTCCTCATGAATGCACTGTATATAAAACTTCCTTTGGCCCGAAATGAGCTGAAACTCCCGTGGCTTGTTCTTGTTTCTCTTGTTGGAGGTGTGTGAGACAGCATTCTCTGTGTTTGTGGCTACGGCCCAGGCTCTTCTGGGTATGCGACTCCGCCTGGGGAGGGAAAGAAAACCCGCGTGGCTCCTCCAACTTTCCTTGACTTTTGGCTGCTTCCTAACTGAGCGGTCTTGATCAGGTTACTTTGACATTTGAAGCTTCCATTTCCTATTAGAATTAAGGTAGTCCCACCCCATACCACTGATACTATGACGAGATGAAGCAGCCCCTGACATCCCGGCCCGCGGGGGGCGGGGCGGGCCGCAGTCACACCCTTCTGGGAAATGTCCATTTCCAGCCCCATCATGCTGGCGCGCCCACGCCTGCGGGCCTTCTCCTCCAGTGCTGAGAACACCCTCCCACTGGAAGCATGTCTGAACTCCTCGGACTGTGAAATCTGGGCAGCTGTGGCCCAGGCAGAACAGCTAGGCATCGCCCTCTGGATAACTCCTGCCCAGTTCCAAGAGCTCCTTGGGGATGAGCGACGCACAGGTGCCCCCAAGTGGCCAGTGCCATGAAGGGATGTGTCTTCCCTCCGGGAGACGTGAGGGGCAGGAAGGCCTGAGGCCCTTGCACATCTCCTTGGGACGCAGTCTGTGGCTGACTTCAGAGGAAATGTGTGCCCAGCCCCGGAAAGTCACCTTTTCTCCTAGATCGACACCTTTTCTGTGGCCTCAGTCAAGGACGCTCTGGTGGCGCAGTGGGTGGGTGAGGGCAGAGCGCCTAGGTAACCATGCCCTTTCCTGCCTTGCAGATGGTCCGCCCGTCCAACCACGCCACCATCCAGAGCATCGTCAGGGCTGTGGGCATCGTCCCGGGCATCCCAGAGCCTTGCTGCGTTCCCGACAAGATGAACTCTCTTGGGGTCCTCTTCCTGGACGAGAACCGGAACGTGGTTCTGAAGGTGTACCCCAACATGTCTGTGGAGACCTGTGCCTGCCGGTAAGACCAGCCACTCTGGGTGGAAGGAAATCTCCGCCCCACCCCACATCCAGCAGGGTAGCATCCTCAGGGCCTTCTGGGGTGAGGCCTTGATGAGGGGTGCAGCTGTATATGTGGGGCAGAGCTCAGAGGCACCCTGGCTGGGTCCCAGAAAGATCTGTCCCCTGGGGCACATTCTGGGGTCTCTCATTGCCAATGACTTAGCCCCCTACATGCCAGTCTGAATCCCCTGAAGGAATCTGGGAATTAGGGCTCGCCTGAAGGCTGCCCATTGCCCATCCCCTCTGCTCTGAAGACCTGAAAGCCGGATGTGTCTGTAGTGTTGGCTTTTGTGACCATCATCTCAAAACCTTGGGAGAAGACTGCAAACTTGAGGGCACCTGCTGTCTTCACAAGAAAGAACCTCTGTTTAAAGAATCCGTTTAAAACACTCTGGGCCACATACTGATTCTGGAAAACAGGGCCTAAATAACGGTATAAACTTCCAAACTCTGCTGCAAAAGCTTTCACAGAAGCCGTATGCACCTATAACCAATTTTGGTTTCTTTTTCTTAATATATATTTTATTTTAAAACAAAGAGGAGGGGGTGGACGCCATTCCCCGCAGAGGTAATCGTGCCGGTTAAGTGTGCATTGTTTAAACATGTTTATTGAAATAACACCTACAATAATATGTTGGAATACTAAAAAATAACCAAGATTTTTATATTTTTGTAAATTATACTTTCTATACTGTAGATTGTGTATGTTATGTGTTTTTATGGGATGCTAATAAATTAAAGGTACAGTGGTATCTTGAAAAACTGAATGTCACCCATTCCAAAATATGGAAGGATCCCTATCTATAAATATGACATCTTGGGGGCTGCTGGGGACACAGCCTCCTTTAGGAGCAGAGCCGCACCCCTCCCCCCAGGCCTCTTCACACCTTCTCGTCTCTATCCTGAACTCCAGAAAACAGCTACTCCTATGCCTTCCAGCATGCTGCCCACACACTTTGCCCCACAGGTGCCACCCTGGGCTCATCCAGGCGGGACAGGGCCCCAGGCAGGCACAGTGGTCTCACGGAGCTTTCTCAATCCTTAGCTTCAGAAGGGACATTGAGTGACCGAAAGGTGTCTGAGACATTCAAAGGAACGTCTGTGGTTGCCTGGGTAGAGACCTCTTACTTGGGGTAGTTCAAGCAAGAGATCTAATGGGAAGCAGTCAGGGGTGTCTCCTGAGGTCCAGGGGCTCCTGAGGAACTGGAATGTCTGCTTCTCCCTGTGCATGTTTGTAGAACAGCCACCCTGCTTCCTCGTCAGCAGCTCCATCCCAAAATAGCTTCCTCTAAATGGTTCCCTTATCTCCTATCTCCGAGCTGACACCACCTTACGACTATAGTGACTGAAGCTGATTGACCAGCATTTCTGAAGAAGAATCTGGGTCCAGTTTGGGGCAGGTGTGTAACAGTCCTTCGGCTGGGACCTGAGAGGGTGACATGCCCCTAAGTCTTGTTTGGAGGAGACCGAGAGGCCATGAGCTAACCTCTGAGAGGGGACTTAGGAGGAGAAAAGAAACCCAAGGCATCTGTCTTAAGTCTGGCCACTGAGTCCAGTGTTCCTGGGAAAGTGATGGCTGAGGAAGTGCTCCCAGGAGAAATAGGTAAGGAAGGGGTAAAGCTGGTCAGGAGGCTGAGAAGCCAAGCATCCCAGATCTTGGATCTTGTGGGGAGCTCTGGAGCTTAATTACACCTCAGGGTTAGCCCAGCCTTGAGGCAAAGGAGCTGGACATTCAGACCTCCTCTCCAGGCTACTCCCAGGCCTCTGGCCCCCTGCATAGGTGGTCACAGTAGCTCTGGAAGCCCAAGTGGCCTCTGCAGAAGGCCACAGTGGCTGCAGCTAGAGGCAAAGCAAAAGACCCTGGAGGGAGGGCCCAGAACAGGTAGGTGAGGCAGTGTCTTGGGGCACCCAGGGGACCCAGCACAGTCTGCCCAACCTCTCCTCCAAGGGTCTTGGGACATGTGTGGGAACAGCAGCCCTGGGCCTGTGGCCCTGCCTCGGCAGAGATTGAGGTGAGGGTGGTCCCTAGCACGCACACTGCCTATTCCTACAGGGACTGTGCTGCACCCAAATGGTCTGTTCACTGGATGTTGGGGCGTCTCAAACTGATCTGCAAACTTAGCACCTGGCTGGCCACATCTAATCCTTTTTGGAACATTACGGGATATAAATTAATAACAAAACAAGTAAAACTACTGGGGCTTGATAAGGCTCCAAATGCCTTTCTTCTCAATATTAGATTCCTCATTTTTCCTCCTCCTCCTCCTCAATTATTTTCTCATACACTGCTCTCTTTCCATTTCTTGATAAAGCCGGGGTGTCTTACAAGAGTTCTGTCTTAGTCTTTCTGGCACTTGCAGTGTCTGGGGGAGCTGAGTCTCGGGCCTTCATTTCTGGTTTCCAAGGATGGGGAGCAGGCTGGGAAGATGACCCCCGGGTCTAGTCGTGCAGAGCCTCTGTGCTTGTGCCAGGATGGCTGTCACCGGCGGTGGTGACTGCGGAGTGCGCTGGAAGGAACTGGTGTCATCAGTGACTGCTCACATTTGTAAAGCACCATGAGGTTTCGACACGGCATCTTGTTTAGCCTCCTAGCAAACTTGCAAGTGGATTACCCAATTGTTGCCACAGAAACACAGCCTCAGGATGGGGTAATAATATGCCCCGCCCCAGTGTCTTACCAAGACCACAGGCCATGTCAGCTTTGATGCTCAAGGATGCCTGATTCAAGGCCTCTGTGGCTGGTGCTGATCCCCAGCTTCTGGGACAGTGGCCCCCACTGCAAGCCTATTAGGGTTTTCCCAATGGCACTGAGTGACCTTGTAGGAGAGCAAGGTATAGAAAGAAACGTACGGATGAAACAACTTTTTTTGTCCCTCTCAAAAGCCAAATATCAACATCACATTGTTAACAAAGGCAAAAGGCTCCAGGACACAGCCAAGATGTGCGTGGGTCCCTGAGGTCACCCAACCGCCTCTGTATCAGCTTGGAGGCGGCAGTGTGGTGACCTGCAGAGCCCTATTCTTGAATGTTTATATCCTCTGGAAGGGTAGGGCCTCATATATTAATTCGTGTGAAAAATAGAGACAGTAAAACGGAGAGCTAGAGACTTTAAGGTGGAGGGGAAACTTTGGAAAACCTCTGATGTTATCTTTTTTCTTTTCGCTGACACGTGGGGAAACTGAGTCCAGGTGCTACCAAGTGTCTTGCCCGAGGCCTTCTGATAGGTGCCTCTGTATGTCTGAGTCACTCATAAAATGCCACGCAAGCTGTAACCTACAACTGATGCTCCTTCTGGGGCCAGGATGGATGTAGGGCCATGCTGGAGGAGCCTGCAGAGGTCTGGGGTGAGGGTGGGAGGGGTGAGGAGGGGGCTCCAGGGGGAAAGGAATACAGTTGGCTCTGCCGGGATGGAAGAGCTAGATTGGCTGGTCGCATAAAGACATCACAGGTACCAGCTGGTGCAAAACGCATTTAGGGCCTGGACCAGATTCTGGTGGGAAGACCAGGAGGGCAGGCCCAGCTTGCCAGCCCTGGCTGTTCAAGGCTCTTTCCTGCTCCCAGAAGCTGCAAACATAAAATCCTTCACTGATAAACTGGTGCCCCTGAGATTTTTTATTCCCTTTCTCTTTTCTACTCTCAGAGAAAATGATGCTCACTCAAGCTTTGCAGTACTTTTCCTACCTCTTTTATTTCTAATCCCATTCTAAATTCCTCCGTCTCCCCCAGCAGTCTTGCCTGTATGAGTAGGGGGTGAGCAGAGGAATGCACCTGTGTATTCAATTATTTGGCACCTACTGTGTGCCAAATACCGTGCAAGTATGTATAAAGTATACGCATACTTTATCTCTTGGAAGGCTTGTATGAATTCTCTTATCAAAACCAATGTGCAGACCTGAATGTGCATTAGAATCACACAGAGGACTTGACCAGGTTGCTGGGCCTTGCCTCTAGAGCTACTGACTCAGGCCAACATTTTGCATTTCTTTCTTTCTTTCTTTTTTTTTTTTTAATGGTTTTATTTATTTTTGAGACAGAGAGACAGAGACATGAGCAGGGGAGGGGCAGAGAGAGAGGGAGACACAGAATCTGAAGCGGGCTCCAGGCTCTGAGCTGTCAGCACAGAGCCCGATGCAGGGCTTGAAATCACAGACCGCGAGATCGTGACCTGAGCCGAAGTCGGACGCTTAACCGACTGAACCGCCCAGGCGCCCCCTAAAATGTTGCATTTCTAACCAGTTTTCAGGTGCTGCTGCTGCAGGGCCAGGAACCACACCTTAGGAACCACTGTTCTACTAAACGTGCTGCCCAGCTGGATGCAGTCCTGAGACAGGTTGCTCGCATTGGAAGTACTTACTGTGTGCCAAATGGGAGTAGGGCATCACAGAGGCTGGGCGCAGAGCTGGGAAGGGACCTAGGCCTTGCTCTGCATGGCTCATTTTCTCTCCTTACAGCCTTAAGGTGGGTCCAGTTTTCATTCTTCTGAGCCACTTGTGGGTAAACGTTGGAGTCGGAGAAGCTCACAGAGCGATAGGTGTCCTCCTGCCATGCCTCCTGGGACAAAGGGGTTCCTGACTCCCAGGAGGCAGCTGTATCATGGAAATTTAGGCAGATCCTCTCCTACCTCTGTAAATGAAGGCTGAAGTCTGTCTGCTGGAAGGATGAGCTTCAGCGATCCTTGGAATAAATGGATGAGTCAGATATGCCTCTCTTGTTAATTAAATTGTGCTTCTCCTGTAGCAACTGCATGGGATGACTCAATTTCTGTAATTCATAAGTTTCAGGAGAAATGGTACTACAGAGGCTTTAGTTAAAAATCACCATAGCACAGGGGGCCCTGGGTGGCTCAGTCGGTTAAGCATCCGACTTCAGTTTAGATCATGATCTCAAGGTCAGTGAGATGGAGCCCAAGGTCAGGCTCTGTGCTGACAGCTCAGAGCCTGAAACCTGCTTCAGATTCTATGTCTCCCTCTCTCTCTGCCCCTTCCCCACTCATACTCTGTGTCTCTCTCTTTCAAAAATAAAATAAAAACATAAAAAAAGTTAAAAATTTAAAAAATCACCATATCATAGTAATGCCAAACTATCTGGCCATCAAGTCCAGACAGGGGGACCAGGCTGGGTCAGCAGCCACCAGGGCAGAACCAGCCTGACCAGCACACTGCCCGGAGTACCCCGAGGTGTTCATGACAAGTGCAGCATAAGCGTAGAGTCCTGCCCAGGGAAGGCCTCAGATCCACCATGAACACAGGGCCAGCTCTCTGGGCATGTCAGATTGCAGGAAGGATGTGCCAGCTCAAGCCAACAGCAGACAGTGGTCCTAGGGCCCTTCATAGTGGTTGTCGGGTGGTTCCAGATGCCTGAATGGTGTCACTCAGAACACAGAGGCTGTGTGGTGGAGGGGTCCTGGGCAAGCACTGAAAGGCAAGAGGGACTGGGCCCAGGTGGAGGGCAGCGGGGGAGTGAGTATGAGGCATCCCAAACTGAAAGCACATCTAAAGCAGTGGCTCTGCAGAAGGCAGGGGCAGAGGAACAGAAGGCAGGGGAAATAGACACAGCGATAGAAAGATCAGACCTTGTACAGACAAGAGCAATAATGAGTATTTCTTGAGCACTTACCATGTGCCAGGCTCTGTGCTAAAGGTACGCAGTGTTCCTGAGGAGCACCCAGCATCTGTGGATCCCTCCAGCCCTCTCCCTGGACACACAGGGTGGTACCAAGTAGGATTCCCAAGCATGGGCCCTGGACCATGTGTGGGTAAGAGGCGGCTACCCCTGTACCTTCCAGAAGACTAAAGTCCAGACCCTGTGGGGCGGCTCATCAAAACATGGAGAAAATATAGTCCGGCGCAGCTAGCAAAGCAAATTCACATTTTTTTTTGGTCATCAAATTACTAAAGACTAAAAAAAACTACCGCTGAGGGGTGGTAAGTCAGGTACTCCTAGGCTCTGCTAATGTAAGTGAATATTGAAAGAGCATTTCAGGAAAGCAACTTGCGATGTTTACCCAGAGCTTTGAAGACGTTTGCCTACACTTTGATTTGGACATCCCTCTTCCGATGAACCGCCTGAAGATAAAATGTAGACTATACCAGAGTGCCTTGCAACATTATCATAATAAATAGCCCAATTGTCCTACAGTTGGAGACTATTGGATACATTAGGATATGTCCATACCATTGAATAGTCTTCAGTCATTAAAAATGAAGTATGTGGTGGCTCAACCAGGTAAGGGTCTGACTCTTGATTTCAGCTCAGGTCATGATTTCACAGTTGGTGGGACTGACAGCATGGAGCTTACTTGGGATTCTCTGTCTGCCCCTCCCCCACCTCTCAAAATAAATAAGTAAACATTTTTTAAAAAACGAATTTTTGAAAAATTTTCATGGCATGTGAAGATACTTGTACCTTCCTTTAGTAGCAGCTTCTGGTGACCAGATCTAACCCCCTCTGGGGGAATTATTTCAATCTTTCATTCCTTGCCGCCAGCGGCATCACCCCCACCTAAGCCAATCAGGGCGTTAGATTCCCCTCGTCGCAATGATTGGCTAAGGCATGGGCAGATGACCCAATCAGGACCAAGAAGCCACCAAGAGACTAACTGGGACTTCCAGTTGGGCTTTTTCTCCCTCCTCCTCCTTTTTCCCTCCTCCCCAGGATGCAGACCTGTTGCTGTCAACTTGCCAAAACAGAGAGGCAGAGGGTGAAGACCGCACAGTGGAAGGCAGCTCTAACATTATTACAACTTTGCCTAGACTCTAGACCAGACTGTGCTAAGTCAAAGCTTCCCTGGACTTTGCAGCTTTCGTTAGCCGTAATCCGTGTTGTTTGAACCTGTTTGGTTTTTAACAGTCTGTAGTCGGTCTACGAGAAAAGGAACTCTAAATGATATACTTTTTTAAATTCCTTTTTCAAATTGTGGTAAAATAGACACATCCTAAAATTTACCATTGGCAGCTCCGTGGTATTTGGTACATTCACATTATTATGTAACCAACAGCACCATCCCTCCTCAGAACGCGTTTCATCTTGCAAAACTAGAACTCCGTACCCAATAGTCAATCGCATCCCAGTGCCCCTCCACCCAGCCCCTGGCAACCACCATGCTACCTTCTGTCTCTATGCATTTGGCTGTGAGTGCAGTCACGCAACATTGGTCCTTTTGTGACTGGCCTGCTTCATTCGGCATGTCTTAAAACCTCATCCACGTTGTGGCATGTGCCAGAATTCTCTTCCTTTTTAAGGCTGAATAATATTCCATCATATGTGTCTGCCACATTTTCTTTATCCATTCCTCCACCAGGGGGCACTAGGAATGCTTCAACCCTTTTGGCTATGGGACTAATGCCGCTATGAATGAACGTAGGTGTACAAATATCTCTTCAAGACCTTGCTTTCCATTCTTTTGGGTATATACACAAAAGTGGAATTGCCGGGCCATATGGTACTCTATTTGGGGGAGGAGAAAACTGGGAGAAGAAGGGTAAATACTATCTTTTGCGGTTCAATTAGGGCAGCCTGAGGCCTGACTGGTGGCAGGAGAGGGAGGGGTCCTTTTGCATAAGGATCCCGGCATCTGTTGGGAAAGACAGAATGAGACCCAAACCTTGTTCCCTAAGGCACAGAGTTAGGGGGAATCTGTCCAGCTGGACCAAGGGTCATTTGCACAAAAAGGTAACAAGGTCTCTGAATTTACACCACCTTGAGGAAAGTGGGAGTCGGAGCTGGTGACCCAGGCTCCCTACAAGAACCTAGAGATCTGTGTGAATGCAGAATGGGATCAGAATGTGGCCATGGACAGCTTCTTCTCTCACCCCAGCCACCTACCTTCTGAGAAATGGTAAGCCGGGGAGTGTGCTTGAGAAGTCTGTTATCTTGGTGCCCAAAAGAGGACATCACGGAGATCTGGGCAGAAACTTGAACCAGCCAGGGCATCCCAGCAGCTGTGCTCAAGCAGCTCTTAGATGTGTGGGACCCACCCCCAACAACAAAACCAGGTGTCATTGAGAAGCCACAGCAGCTGGGACCTGCTAGGAGCCCTTTCGCCCCAACCACTTCTGGCATTAAGAGGCTGGACTGATACCATCTACCTGCACCTCATTTGAACTAAATAAACCTATAGCACACTTGAACAATGTAGGCAACGGATCAGACTTCCTGATAACATGGATCAGGAGGCCTGATACAATTAGTTAAAAACAACAAACGACATATGGATATATTGATACCCTGAGTCTGTTGGGCAGAGCATTCCAGAAATACCCAGCCATGTTGCTTTGCACTGCTCTGGGGGCATCATCCACATTACCGTCTATGTGACCAGTGCCTCCGGGCAGGGCTCATGTGCAGCCTCCATGGGCACATGTGGTGACCCCATATGTAAACAGGTCCACAGTCCTTTATTTGAGATCCCAAATCCAAAACTATCAGAAAACCTGAAGCTCCTTTTAGCTCTTTTCCTGGCAAAACTTGAATTGAATGGATATGTGTGTTTTTATTTGTGTCACTGCAGAAATGTTAATGTATTTGGTTATAAGGTATTATCTCCAACCCCATTGGGATAGTACGGTATATGTGCCATACCGAATTTCCAAAATCTGAAAAATCTCAGAATCTCAAAACACTCCTCGCCGAAAGGGTTGTAGATAGAGGATTGTGGAGCTGCATATCCTCTATTTCAAAATATTAACTGTGGGCGTCACTGGTCGGGGAGACGTTTGGTTATTTTTATTTCCTTCTTCATGTTGCATTCCCCCAATTATCTGCACTATGTACTACTGGGATAATCAGAAAATAAAACCTACCGTGCTTTTAAGAAAACATCAGGTAGCAGCCCCTTACGCTCCCCTGACCCACATTCAGGCCACACCCGTGTGTCCTTCGGCTCCGCCTCTTGAATGGGACCTGATTCTGGGCTACCTCCAGGAACTGGAGCACCATGGGGGACGCCTGGCTCACTTCCCAGCTCCTCCCAGGCCTTCTTTGCTGCAGCTCCATTTTCAGGCTCCACACCCCGTCATCTTTTCCCCGCCCCAGGGAGTTCTTGCACTGAGCTGGCTCAACGCCCAGCGTGCTTCCTGCCCCCTCTCCAAGCAGCACTTCTGAAGCTGCACCCCTTCCCGTCCACCCGCCTTTGACAGTGTCCCCAGAGGATGGGGACAGCAAGTTCTGTTCAGGCCCGGCAACTCTGAGGCTCTTGGTTTCACCCTGCCCCCATTAGGGGTGGGAAGAACACTGGGCACACACTGGGATCTCTGACCTCCGCCAGCTGGCCTGCCTAGGCCCCTCCTACGTCTTCCTGAAGCTACTCAGCTCAGTGCTACCTCTCCCCAGGAGTCCTGCCAGCATGGAAAAACTTCGTGTTCAAATACCCCTCAGAATAGGCCCCCAAGATTGTTAACTATCCCCATTCCTTACCTTGGTCAATGCCACACATAGTGGAAATGAACAGAGCCTATGTGTGGGCACGATGCTCTTACAATTTCACAGACCCTGGGACCTTGGCCTCCTGGGGCCAGGGGGACGTCTCCTGGGCATATGCTAGTCTCAGGGCTTCCCTGCCTCCCTGCCTCTCCCCAGACTGCACACCTCTCCTGGCTGGCGAGTGTGGCCCAATTGACATGAGCAAGGAGCCCCCCCAAGCCCAGGCACAAAGGGCTTCTGGGGCTTGGGCAACAGGTCTCAGGGTGGGTGTGGTGTCCCGGGAGGGCAGGCCGGGGAAGCACAGGGAAGTAGCAGCCAGAAAGTGGCCACCCAACAGATGGTGCCATGATGTTTAGCATAGAATCATCTTAGATTCCTCACAATTCTTTTCTGGACCCCAGGGTCATAGAGGTGATGTGACACTAGTGGGTGGCATATGAGGGAGCCAGGGTTTGAACCCTCCTCTCAGAGGTCCAAAGCCTCCATCCTCCCTGATCCCTAATGTTCAGGGATCTCACTTGACAGACGACAACGCGGACACCGGGCTCTCCAGACACACACACAGGCACACATGTGCTCTGTAGGGAGCCCGCCTCCCACTGACCCTGGGCCACCCCGCTCAGCCACCCACCCCACCCACCACTTCTCTTGTGGAAGTCTTCTGGGAGTTTTGTGTTGTTTCTATATTTGGAGGACTTTTTGGTCTTCTCTGTTTCCCGAATTGTTTCTGTGGCCCTGGAGATGGAGCCTGGGTCACCCTGTCTCTAGATTCTTCTGAACGGAGCTGGCAAGGAAATGAGAGAGGATCCTAATTAGGGGGGCGATAACCCCACGGAGAAGTTCAGATTCTCTGCAGCAGGCCGTGGGCTTCCCACAAGCCCTGCGTGTTTGTCAGATGTTTATAGAGCCTTCATTAACGGAGAGCTCGCTTAGATAAGAGGTGGGAGCGCAGCATCGAGGGCCAGATAAGAGCGCGCGGAGGCCACTCCGGGGACTGCGGCTGAGAGCCTGTGAGCCGGCCCGGGGGTTCCGTGCAGAGGCAAGAAAATGCGGGCGCGCTCCTCTTGGGCTCCTCCCCGCGCCCGCTAACACCCCCGGCGGCCGCCCGCAGTCTCCTGTCCAGGGCGACAGCGCCGTCCCAAGATGTGCTGCGGGGCGCTATGGGTGGCCCTGCCCGTGCTCTCCCTGCTGGCCTGCTCCGTGCAGGGGAAGCCGCTGGAGAGCCGGGGGCGCGCGCCCGCGGGGGGAGACGCCCACCGCTTGCTAGGGGGGCCCGGAGGCGAGCGGGAGGGAGGCACCTTCGACCTGAGGATGTTTCTGGAGAACATGAAGGTGGATTTCCTGCGCAACCTCAACCTGAGCGGGGTCCCTTCCCAGGACAAAACCCGAGCGGAGCCACCGCAGTACATGATCGACCTGTACAACAGATACACCACCGACAAGTCGACCACCCCCGCATCCAACATCGTGCGCAGCTTCAGCGTGGAAGGTAGAGTCGGCTCCGCCGGGGCACCCCGGGGGGACTCAGGGGTCACGGCTGCACTGCCCAGTACGGTGGCCACTGGACCCACGAGGCTCTTTGCATTTCTATTTAAATAAATTAAAATGAAATAAAATTAATAATTTAGTTCGCTGTCTTCAATTCAAGAGCTCAATGGTCAGGTGTGGCTAATGGCTACCTTATAGGACAGTGCCGAGTGTGAAACGGTCCCGTCCATCGCTGCAGAAAGTCCTACTGGACAGCTCTGCTGTAGAAGGTTCTCCCTCCCCGGCCCGGTGCCACGTTTAACACATTAGGTGCCCCCGAATGCCAGCTCCCTTTCTTCCATCCCTTCTCCTCTTCCCCTTCCTTTATGTCCCCTTCCTACTTTGAAACAGACAATTTATTTAGCCTCACCCAAGTGGTGTCTTTTTTAACTCTGAAAGAATGGCTATTTCTGTCCCACCAAAAAGTATCTACAAGTCTGATCAATTTTTGTGAGAGAAACATCAGAGGACAGCTTTCTTATTTTCTAAATACAAAATGATTTGCCTGCTTTCATAGGACTGGAAGATAACAAACATCGACTTAGGGCTTGTGTCCACTAATGGCCGTGACATAGGTGAGATGATCTTGTGAGCAGGGAAGGAAGCCAAGGCTTGCAGATGCTGAGGGAACTTACCCGGGTCACACAGTGGTTCGGCAGCTGCATTCTGACCCAGGCCCCACCTGCCTACAAAGCTCAGGCTTTTCCTGCCTCTGCTGTTTCTCCGAACAGCCAGGCACAGGCGGCCTCTCTCCTCCAGGACTCGACCCCTGCCGACCCCTAACAGGCCTTGCCCAGGACCATGGTAGGCCAGACCTGCCCACCTGCAGAGCTCATGCCCCGTCTAAAGGACGCGAGAGTCATGATACATGCCCAGCAGTGCTGCGTTTCCTGATTGCCCCAAAGAAGAAGAATAATCTAGATTTCATGTGAACTTGCCTGATTTTTAAAATATTGGCTTCATTTTAAAAACTACAATGCGCGGGTCACCCAGATGCTGCCAGCACCTCACCGTCCCCATGGGGCGTGCCTGTAACCTGCGCTTTAGGAGAAGGCTGAGCTTCTTCGGCTGGATCTCATCACCAAATCCCAGAATCTGGGAGTCCAGCATTTGGAGCCATCTCCGTTACCATCCCCTCCCCCACCCAGCATTGTCCATGCCCCCCAAACGAGTGTTCTGACTCGATCCCAGCCCTGCCTGTGGCCAGCACTCCTGTGGAGGGCAGGTATGCTTCCGTTTACAGATGGTCCACGTGCAGCTCAGGTGGGGAGGGTGTTTGTTTTCTAGATGTGTGATGTGGTCCCACAGCCGTCTGCAAAGCATGCCACAATAAGAGCACGGTAGGGCATTGATGCTCGTAGAGCCCGTTCGCTCTTCCGCGGGAAGAGCCCGTTCACACGTTCACACGTTCTGCAGGAGCTAGAATGGCACAGCCACATTGGATGAGGGGCCACATGCTTTGAGGGGGGAACGCATGTTGGGGAGGAGGGTCTGGGAAGGCGGCGAAAGATTGATTGAGCATCAGCTCTGAGGCAGGGACTGTGTCCGTAAGTTCCATGTGCCCTCTTGCGGAAGCCTCACACCAACCTTGGAAGGCAGGTAGGATGAGCCCCATTCTACAGATGAAGAAACGGAGGCCCAGAGAGACGTGGGACTCCTCCAAGGTCACAAGCCTAGGAAAGGGCAAGGTCTGGATTAGCACTTTGGCCTGTCAGACACCGCTGGATATCACCGAAGCATGCTGTGGTCTCATGTTTGTGACTGAGCCACGGCATAAGAGAGATGTCCTGATGGCTGTGCATCAGCCAGGAGAGGTTGGACATGGACATCATTGTATAGCTAAAAGGCAAGCCCTGTTTTTGCCTACCATGACACAGCAGTGGAGGCTAATATGTTTTCTTTTTTCCTCAAACATAAAAAAATCCACTTTAACTTTGCTCAGAAATTACAATTCTGAATGATTTCTATACTATTTAAAAGCTCAGATTTTTAACATTGTCTTGATGTTGGAAATTCACCGCCCCCTCCCAGGGTGTCTCCTTTAACATCATACACTCAGGATCTGCACTCTGAGGCTGACAATGTGCTTTGCTATGTTATTTGGTTCTTTCTTTTTTTTTTTTTTTTTTTAAAGTGAAGAGCTTTACAAGATGTGTTCGCTTGGCAGTTAAACATTCTAAATACCAGTCTCCACATCTGTAAAAGTGGAATAATAATTAGACCCTTGCAGGGTTAGTGAGAAAAGCAAAGTGATATATAGAAGGCAAAGCTTGTAGTGCAAGGCTGGGCACTGACTAGATGCTTACTAAAGAGTTGGACCCGTGAACTCCAATGCAAGGCTTTCCTGCCTCTGGTTTTCTTTGGAAGATCCTAAATGTAACTTTGAAAATTCTCTTCTACATTAAGGGCTTAGGTGAAACGCAATAAAGATTTGGTAGAATCGGTCAATGTCATCTTGGGTGCCCTTTGACACGAGCCATGAGTCTGTTTTGGTGTAATGAAAGATGCCCATCGCTGACTGTGTGCCTGCATTTCAGATGCTGTCTCTCTTGCGGCCACGGAAGAGTTTCCCTTCCAGAAGCACATCTTGCTCTTCAACATCTCCATTCCCAGGCATGAGCAGATCACCAGGGCCGAGCTCCGACTCTATGCCTCCTGTCGAAACCACGGAGACTCTTCACATGAGTTGAAAGGGAACATGGCCATTTATGATGTTCTGGATGGAGCAGATGCCTGGGATGCTTCTACGGGAACCAAGACATTCCTGGTGTCCCAGGACATTAGGGATGAGGGCTGGGAGACCTTTGAGGTCTCCAGTGCCGTGAAGCGGTGGGCCAGAGCAGACTCCACCAAGAGCAAAAATAAACTGGAAGTGACTGTGGAGAGTCACAGGAAGGGCTGTGACAAGCTGGATATCAGTGTCCCCCCAGGCCCCAAAAACCTGCCCTTCTTCGTCGTCTTCTCCAATGACCGCAGCAATGGGACCAAAGAGACCAGGCTGGAGCTCAGGGAGATGATTGGCCATGAACAGGAGAGTGTGCTCAAGAAGCTGTCCAAGAATGGTCTGGCAGAAGCAGGGGACAACAAGGATGAGGATGGGGAAGGTCACAAGGCCACAGGGTCATCTTTAGCCAGACGGAAGAGAAGTGCCGGGGCCAACAACCACTGTCAGAAGACCTCCCTGAGGGTGAACTTCGAGGACATCGGCTGGGACAGCTGGATCATTGCACCCAAGGAGTATGATGCGTACGAATGTAAAGGGGGCTGCTTCTTCCCCCTGGCTGATGACGTGACCCCCACGAAGCACGCCATTGTGCAGACCCTGGTGCATCTCAAGTTCCCCATGAAAGTGGGCAAGGCCTGCTGCGTGCCCACCAAACTGAGCCCCATCTCCATCCTCTACAAGGATGACATGGGGGTCCCCACCCTCAAGTACCACTACGAAGGGATGAGCGTGGCAGAGTGTGGGTGCAGGTAGTGCCGGCCTGCAGGCAGGGGGAGACAGGGTGGAGGGGTCCTGCTGAGAGGTCCTGTGTCCCTCTGGGCATGACAGGGACTAAGTCTGTCTGCATGCCAGCCTGAAGAAGGAAAGGAAGCTGCCACATCCTAGAGGTAAAAGCCTGCCCACGCATACACCACTGGGTCCAGCTTCAGGGGAAGACAATAGGAAGGGGCTGGGGGTGAGAGCTTAGGAGAAGAGGAAAGCCTAGAAGGATTGTTGGGGTGCTCGGGGAGACAACCAAAAGGTGACAGTAGAAAAATAATCCAGAGCCAGCAGAAAAGAACAAAAGGGAGGCAGAGGAGTACAGACAGATGGGGCAGAGATTTATGGAGACAAGAAGGACGGGGTGCATTCCAGTAACTTCAGGGAGTGAAGGGGACAGGGACAGCTATGTGCTCTACACCCATCACTTCACAGATTCCCACAACCCAGTGAGATGGGTGTGACGAGTCCCAGCTTACACATGCGGAAACCAAAATGCAGTTCAAGTAATACCGGTCAAAGGCATGAATGGTTCCAACCCATAGGTCTCCATCGGTCTGTCGGCCACCAAAACCCAGGAGCTTCTCAAATATCCCATCAAAGTTTATCAGGTCACCTTTCACCTGAAGAACAATTAGATGCCGGGAGGCAGGCACTGAGGGGCAAGCTGGGCTCAGCCCTGGCCAGTACCCACCCGGATGACTGGGTTGCTTGGAGCATCCGGAGCACATTCTGACTGCTGGTGCCTGTGTTGTATCAGTGGCCCAGTGCTTTTTAAGATGACCCTTGAACCACTAAACACTACCCCCAAAACCATCTGCAGGATGGAAAGAGGGCATGACAGAAGCCCTCGGGTAGTAGCTTGTACCACGGCTGCAGGTGCTTGGACCCAGTGGCATGATGCTTGCACAGCCAGCGGTTCACACGGGGCCACCGGCTGCCCGTAAACTCAGACTCTGAGATGGTTTGGGAGGAGCAGGCACAATTTACCCCAAGGGATGGGGCAGCCTACGGCCCGCATCTCTGCAGTTAATTTACTCAGCATAACCAGCTCACCAGCAGAACACATCTGTGGGCTGCCCTCCCACAAGGACTCCGTGGGAGACAGGACCTGGATTTGCATTTGTTGGAATAAATGCGTTCTTGCTTTGGTATTTGCAATGTCCCTATTTTTACTCCTCGGTGACATGTGTTCAAGTGATGATGTCCAGCCTTCCTGGGGGAGGGTTCCCAGCCACTGAAGAACTCAGGTCCTTAGTGGCCACATCCAGCTCTGCCTGCACCTGCCGGCTTCCTCGAGCAGTGTGTGTTCAGCTCTGTCCTGGGCTTGGGCCTCAGGACTGGACTCAGCCCCCATTGACCCCAAGACGGGACAGAGTTTCCATTTCTTCTGAATTTCATTCTCTTCTCTGACTCTGGAGGCCACACATGGAATGGGGTGGAGTGAGGAAGAGTCTAGAGGTGGTGAAGATTCCACTCCATGGCCCTTCTGACCGCTGGCCAGAGGCAGAGCCTATAAGAGGCCTAGAGAGGCCCAGGCCATTCCCACTGGTTGAAGCTCTCAGTATATTTTTTTAAAAAGTGATTTGTGCCAGATGTTTACAAGGAACTAATGAAGAGCTTTAACATAATGAATGCAAATTAATTAATTTAAATACAATTAATTACTGGAGTTACAGAAAGTACTAATTCCTGGTACGACAACGTTGCTCAATCATAAAGATGGATGGGGAACATCTTTTAGTCCTGGTGGTGTATTCTGTGCCTGCATCAAAGTTTCACTTGGAAATAAAGTCAAACGTCTAAACTGTGGACTTTTCCTGAACCTGAGACCTGGGTTTGACGACTCCTCAATGCCATACCCTCACCACACCTCCCCACAGGCCCTTCTTTCCCTGGGTGGGGGGCAGAGGAGAAGGGCATGGAGACAGAGTTGCCACGGTGGCGAGTGGACAGGTGTGGGCAGCGTCTCTGTCTGCAGGGAGAGTGGACGTGTCCATATAAGGGCATGTGTGTGGGTGTGTGAGAAAGCAGATGTTTGCAAGCAGGCAGCAGTTAGCCCCATGCCGTCCCTCAGTTCCCCCATGTCAGGGGAGGGAGGTCTGGGCCATGAGTCACCCCTGCCCAGTGGCCTGGGCCCTGCTCCACTATTCCAGCATCGGCTCCCAGTATGTGCCCGCTCAGATGCCAAGCTCCAGCCCACTCCCAGGGCCACTCCCTGGAGATGCCCTCAGCCGGCTGCCTGGCCACCTCACTTCCAGCTGCAGAGCCCAAGTCACCATCCGTGAAGGCTTGACTCTAGTGGCACCCCTTTTGTCCCCTCTCTTGATGCTCCGGCTCTGATCTTCCTGCTCTGAAGAGCACTACAGTGCTTCTGTCTCGTGGGTCTTATGGGCTCAGCGTGGGGACCTGCTTACCTCTTGTCTGAGGTGTCTTGTCACCGCATGTGCCACCAAGTCTTCAGGAGGCAAGGCCTGAGAGCCTCTGACCTCGGTCACTCTCAGAGGGCTGCCGTGGGCTGTGGCTCAGGACAAACTGACTTGGACGGATGTGCAGGGAAAAGAACTTGCAAGGAGCGTCCCCAAGAAATGCTGTCTGGCTTCCACTTCCCTGGGTTATTCTTCCCACCAGATTCCCCAAAGCTTTCTTCACCCCAGGCCAGAGAACAAAATGCAACAGCGCCATCCTCTGGACACTTCGTTATGCGGACAGTTAGCCCTGTGCCTAATGACCAGCACACTTAGTACTGCGTTTTTAACATGTCCTAAAGCGCGTTCGTTTTTGCCGTATCTGGGTGGTGATATTACCGCTACCACACGTATGAAGAAGCCGAAGCCCAGTGAGATGACCAGTTGCAGGGCTGACGGGCCGTCCCCTGTTCCTCGTGTGACCTATACTCCGGGCAAGGAGCAAGAGGAGAGAGAGGTTCAGGGATGTCAAGCAGAAAGCCACAGGCAGACACAGAGAGACAGAGAGATGGTGGTGGCGTGGAGAGGCCAGGAGAAGAGCCAGGGAGGAAGGCTGGGGGGCTCCTGGAGGACCAGGCAGGGCTGGGGACTTGTACTTAGTGGCTCAAGCAATAACCTCAGAATAAATGACATTTTTATCCTGACTTTTGCAAATGAAGAAGACTTTTGCAAATGTGGAAGCACTTGGAGGCCTCACACTTTGCTCAGAGCCACTAGCCAGGAACTGCTAAAGCCAGGATTTGAACCCTGGTTGTGACGCTAAGCCCAAATTCGCTCTGTTGCCCTGACCTCTGTCCTAACGACCTTCTCTATGGTGAAGGTCATGGTCACGTTAGCAGGAAGAAGCAAAGACAAAGCTTGTGCTCTTCTGGGCAAGTGCCACCTTCTGTGCCCTCCTTGGCCACTTCCTCTCTGGTGCTACTTGTGCGGAGACCTCTGGTCAGCCAGGCACCAATGGACTGGAGAAGGTGGAGAAGGACACACTTGTCCCCTGTGATTAACATTCTATCAGCTGGGTCATGAAATGATAGACTAGGCACTTAGTTAGACAGGAGCTGGAGGCAAGGACAGTGATAAGTAGATTACACATTAGAAACCTGGGGGCACAATATCCTGACTTTGTGGCCTCCAAGACCCCTCAACATCCTGACCTCTTGGCTCCAGCGTCCTGGGGCTGACAGACCAAGAGCCACAGGGGTAGCATATATGTTCTCCTCTTCCACCTCTGCCCCAGTGTAGCCCCTAGACTCACAATAATGCATTCACACTGCAGCTTTAGCCCCCTGCCAGGGGGGAAGGCTGCCATGCTGGTTCAAGTACAAACCTTGGAGGGATAAAAACTCCCTCTCCCACCCTGTGGGAGGAGTTTCCCAAAAGATTGGAAGCAGCTTCCATCAGAGACCACCCTGTCTGTGACCTGAGACCCAGCTCACAAAAGCCTCAGGACAGTGGCCACCTCAAGGCCTGCCAGCTCTCCCACCTTGGAAGTGTACTTTCACTTTCACAAACTGCTTCGAGCTACTTCCCTTCTGGCTGTCTTTATTCCAGGGTGGATCCCCACGATTCCTGGGGAATCCAAGAATCAATACCTCCGTTCACACAATGCAGACTCTCCTACCTGTAACAGAAACACCGTGGCTTGTACCTCTTCCGGAATTCTATCAAAATTGGGAGAAAGCAGGAATCCTTGAGTCAATCCTTCCTTGCAACTTTCTCTTTCCAAGCCCAACTGAATTCCCATATGAGCAGGGCCAACACAGGCGGGTGTGGGAGGTCACATCCCTCTGAACTCAGAAACTCTTTTCCTCGAATATACAAGGCTGTGGTTCCATATATAGCTCATCTGACGAGCTCTCTCTGTCCTGGACATCAGTTCCTCTGCAGGGCATAGTGAGGAATCCAGGGCGAGCCCACCTCTGTGGGTGCAGTCTGCAGCAGGCTCCAGGCATTAGCTATGATGGCACTAAGCGACATGAGGAGAGGCCCCTGCCAGCCTCTTCCCCACAGGGAACCTGCACTCACCCCACTCTAGAATGCACACAGGCATCCCTATGGCCTGGGCAATAGCATGGGACCTGCCTGATTTAATGTTCTGCTGTTGCAATCTCGAAATTCACAATAATTTTTGAACAAGGGTCCTGCATTTCCATTCTGCTTTTGGCCTCACACACTGGTGTAGCTGATCCTGAATGCATGTGTGCACTTGATTTCCCAAGTCCCAGGGACACCCTGGAGGCTGCTTCAGACCTTCACATTGATGTGATTCTGATGTGCCAGGGAGTCTGAGCTTTGCTGCTGAGAGCTTGCCCCAGGGTCCGAGTGAAAGGACTGGCCCTGCCCCCTTCTCCCTGGTGCCTGCAGAGGGGGCCCAGAGGCGTCTCCAGTGTGTGATCAAAGGCTTTCAAAGGCAAGCCTATTAGATCCATATGGCAGCTCCTTGGGGATCCAATGTTGCTGAGAAAGTTTGGAACAGCCTGACACGAAGGGGTGCGGCTTTTCCGAGACTTGCCTTCATGTGGGGACGGGTGACTATACCCAAAGCAGGCAGCCCTGCACACAGGTGGCTTACATTGGATCAGACTGAACGAAACTTCCAGAAATTCTTTATTTTTTAAGTCAGGCAGAAGTCTAACACCATGGGCCTCAGCTTCCCGGAACACTTCCCACTTAGGACTGCCCCTCCTCCAAGCAGCCTGTTTCATGAGTGGGCAGTTCCGGTTCTCAGAAAGATATGCCTGAGCAAGGGCCCAAGTCTGCCTCTCTGTAGCTCCCTCCCGTGAGTGTTTGTTCCTGCTCACGGGTCCCTGCGGTCCAGGAGAGCTCTGACATGCCAGCCATCTACATAGGGGCTGAGGGGCTTTGCCGCGGCAGGTATGGCCAGCATGGACCTATGAGGGGTCGGCAGCCTTCTCCAATCGGGATCAAGTAAACAGACTAAGGGCCAGCAAGTATTGTTTACAACAGCCAAGTGCAGTTCAAACATCTCCTCCTTTTTAATGAAATGATGGACATCACAGGTAGCAGGATTTTCTTCTTTATAATGTCCATACTGGGCAAAATAAAATACACTATTCAAAAGGATTTTGAACCATTATAGTTTTATGACCCAAGTCCTTGGCTCCTTCTCAGTTTGTTCCCCACCTACAGACCTGGGAGTTCTCAACAGAAGCCCCTCAGCCAGGCATGCCTATTGATGTTGTGACATCCATGAAAGGAGCCAACCTTGCCGACCTCCATCTGGGACCTGTCGACTTTGGGCCCAGCTGCAGCCCCCCCGTGTGCAGAATCTGGCCAGACCATCGTGCCCTCCGATCATGCCTCTCCTGGTCTGGTCCTTCTCTTTTCTGCTTCGCAGACTCCTGGTTTTGGACACCAGTGCCTAGCACCTGCCCACCACAGACCCACGCACGATGCCCATTTTCTCATTCCTCTCTGGTTTTGACATTGGTCCTCACTCTCAGATATGATTACAGCAAGTTCTTTGTCCCTTCACATGGTTGGTGATGCCCCACCTTCTGCCTGCTTGGTGGGACCCATACCAGCTGCCCACCTAACTCCCTGACAGGAAAGCACCTCCCATCAATAAGATGTAGAAGCCGGGGCCAGCTGGCCAAATGCCAGGTACACACACATACCCTCTCGGGAAGAAATGCAGCCTGAGAAGCACTGGAGCGTCACCTCCAGAAGGAACCCAAGAAATGGCCATGCTCCTGAGTCCCCCACCTGGGGTCTCTGGGCCTCCTCATGGAGGTCTCTTTTAGCTAACTGCAGTGCCAAAATGGACCCCAAATCACGTAAGTGCTCCCTCTCTTCCTTCTTTCCCCACTTTTTTAGGGAGGAAGAACCTTTGAGGCCTGTCTGGGTTGTTCTGTGCTGATGTAGGTAACAGGTAGAGCTAAAAACATAGAAGGGGCCTATAGAGCTGGACAGTGAGTATATGAGTTCTGTGACCTTCTCAGGACCCCAATGTCACGCTCACATTCTGGAGGCCGTGCCTGACCCCACCTCCCAGAGCCTTTGAGGTCTTCCATGTCAGTGTTGGACTCTCCTTCCTTTGCTGGACAAGGCCCCAGTCACGTGGCCGCTCCCGGAGCTGGCATGTGGGTACAGGAGGTCTGCCCAGGACCCCATGACGGAACAGTATAGTGTCTCGGTGCCACCGGGAGAAGCTGTCACATACACAGACAGAACAGCAGCTTGACCTCCTTCTGCAGCTTGGTCCTTTGAAGAGGTGTTGAAAAACATGGCAAGACTCTAACAACATATTTGACCAAGACTTCCTCTCTTGGAAATTGTGAACTAGCATCAGTGAGCAGTGTGCTGTGTGGGAACCCACCGACAGATATGTGCCACACAAATCACAGAAAGCGGTGGAAACTGAGAATAAGCTGAAACAAGTGTATGTCCCAACTTACCAGCTAAATCCCAAACACATGTCCAGCAGCAAAAGCACAGCCGTCCCTACGGGTAGGGCCCTGGGGCCACCCACCAATCCAGGATCCTGGATGGGAAGGGCCTGTGAGAGTTATTACCCTACGCAGCCTGTCTAGGGGCAATCCTGGGCCTTCCTAATATACAGAATGGATGAAGTACAGCATGTTGGCTACACTGGAAAAAAATTTATGGGTCTGAAAATGCTGACACAGGCAGACTAGCCATCTCCCAGCCCCCCAGGGGGGTTCCCACGTTAGAAGTTTCTTGTCCTACAGGCCACCCAGGGAATGCAAGTCCATAACACTGGTAGTCGTCTCCATGAAGATCCATCAAGCATTCTTTCTTCAGACTATGAATTTGCTCACCAGATCTGCAAAAAATACCTTCCAGCTGCAGACAACAATGACCATTGTTCTTATTAATCGTGTTGCCATTAAGGCAGAATGTGAGCTGCTTTTAAATTCTTCACTTCCTATGTTCTGCCCCTGATCACTTTTGTCTTTCCCTCTTGCAGGGTTTGCATTAAACGTCATTTGTTTGGAGAAATTGAAATTAGATGTAAAAAGACATGAGATTTGGAGGAAGCACGCGACATCACCAAGGAGACAGCAGCAGCCAGGGCTGATGGAAGATGGAAAGGCAGAGGGGTCCTTTGGAGAGACAGACCCCAGACTTCAGTGGGGCCCCCTGCACAGGACCCAGAGGACACAGGGCATAGGGGCTGTGGCATCACTTAACAAGACCTCAAGCCTGGCTCGGCCCTGTGTTGGGTTGAACATGGACCCCAGGACCTATGAGTATGACCATATATGGCACAGAGGGACTATCACTTTACTGGCAAAAGATGTGATGAAGGATTTCAAGAGGAGGACCATACTCTGGGTTATCCAGGTGGGCCCTGAATGCAATCACATGTATTCTCACGAGATAGGGAAGAGGGCAGACAGAAGAGGAGGAGTGGGGGGTGACCACAGAGACAGAGACTGGAATGGTGCAGTCACCAGAAGTCGGAAACGGTGAAGAACACATTGTCCCCTAGAGGCCCCAGAGGGACTGTGGCCCTCTCAACACCTTTATCTCTGGCTTCCAGCCTCCAGAACTGAAAAGGAGTAAATTTCAGTTGTTTTAAGCCACTCAGTTTGTGGTCATTTGTTACAGGAGCCACAGAAAAGCAATACAGTGCGTGGCCCTGCCCTGGTGGCTTTGCGGGCCGGACTTGTGTGGACCAGCTTCCTGCTTGTTTTTAGGCCATGCGGTCAGTCTGTGGGGCAGAGTGTGCTCCTAAGGAAGGAGCGTATGCTCAGAAGCACAGTGTGATCTCATGCACACAAATGTGAGCACACAAATACACACAAGTATCTGTGTGCACACACGTGCATACCCACATACACACACATACAGGCACAAAACCAGCAGAGATGGGCCATCCTTACTAGTTAGGCTAGGCCGTGCACTGGGCCGAACCCCTGAATTGCCGAGTCCTGGGGAGACAGGGTAGCACAGTACATTGTTAAGAGCCGAAGATAGAAGATGATGAAGCAAACTCTCACAGGATCACCAAAGAGGAGAGGCCATTCTAACGCAAGTGTGGTTCTTGGAGGCCTTGGGAGAACAGATGGAGGAGTGAGCCCAAGCCATTCTGGACATCTGGAGAAAGAGGGCTGAGGAAATCTAGGTCTGACTTCATTTGGTGAGAAGTAGGGCACCGTTGGGGCTAAAAATTCAGGGGCAGTGGAATGAGGAGTTTAGGTTTTAGAGAAAGTCAAGTCACTTGCAGTATGTGTGTATTTGTGGTCAATGAAACTGTTCTTTCTGGAACCTGTTTGCAGAGTACTCAAGTGTTCTCTGAGCCTAGACTGTTCTCAGAACAAACAGAAAGGCCTCGTGTGGATGTGAGGGCTGAATGACTTTTTGGAGCTTGTTTTCAGTTCAAGTTCTCACTCAGCTACTTACTGTGCCTTTGGAGAAGACTTTTGACCGCTCCAGGACTCAGTGTTTTCACCTATAAAATGGGAACAATATCACAATATCAACAATGATGGTTAATTTTATGTCAACAAAGCTTGGTGCCAAGCTGTTTGGCCAAACACTAGTCTAGATATTGCTGGAAGGTATTTGTGAATGTGATTAACCTTTACTATCAGTTGACTTTAAGTAAAGCAGATTACCCTGTATAATGTGGGTGGGACTCATCCAATGAGTTGAAGGCCTTAAGAGGAAAGACTGAGGTTTCCTGATGAAGAAGAAGTTCTGCCTCGGGACTTCAGCATAGAAACTCTGCCTGGGTTTCCAGCCTGCAGGGGCCAGCACTACAAATTCCAGACTTGTCATCCTGCACAGTTGATTGCCTGAGACAATTTCTTAAAAATAAATCATCTCTCTCCCTCTCTCTCTCTCTCTCTCTCTCTCTCCACACACACACACACACACACACACACACACACACACACATCTTGTTCCTTGGGTCCACTACTGAAGATCAAATGAGGAAGTGATGGGAAAACAGGACTTCCACAAGCAAAAGAATGAAGTTGTACCCCTACCTTACATCATATACAAAGATTAACTCAAAATGGATCAAAGACATAATAAATATAGGAGCTAAAACTATAAAACTCTTGAAGAATACCGAAAGATACATCTTCGTGGCCATGGATTTGGCAAAGGATTCTTAGGTATGACACCAAAAACAAGAGCAACAGAAGAAAAACCAGGTAAACTGGACATAATCAAAAAATTTAAAAAAATTGTGCTTCAAAGGACACCATCAAGAAAGTGAAAAGATAGCCCGCAGAATAGGAGGGACTATTTGCAAATCATATATCTGATAAGGGACTTGTACCTAAAACATGTGAAAAGTCCTCGTAATTCGATACTACAAGGACAACTGTCCTAATTTAAAAATGAGGCAAAGGACTCAAAGAGACATTTCACTAAAGAAGTTGTACAAATGGCCAATAAGCATATGAAAAAATAGCGGGCATCGTTAGTCACTAAAGAAATGCAAATCAAAGCTACTTCACACTCACTAGGATGGCTAGTATCAAAAAGCCAGATGAGAATGAGTGTTGACGATGAGGATGGGGAGAAATCAAAACCCTCACATGTTGCTGGCAGGAAGGTAAAATGGTGCAGCTGCTTTGGAAAACAGTTTGGCGGTTCCTCAAGAAGGTAAACAGAGAATTACCACATGACCCAGCAATTCTACTCCCAGACATACCTCCGCCCCAACCCATGGGCAAAAGACCTAAACAGATTTTTCATCATAGAATATATACAAATGGCCAATAAATATATAAAAAGATGCTCAACACCATTAGTCATCAAGGAAATGTCAGCTAAAATCACAATGAGGAGCCACTATATACCTATTAGAACGGCTAAAATCAAAAAGTCTGACCACACATACCAATTGTTGGCATTGATGTGAAGGAATCAGAAGGCTCATACGCTGCTGGTATAAGTTTAAGTTTTGGAAAACAGGTTATTTCTTAAAATGCTAGACATATATTCTGTTCTAGTGAAAATAAACACATATACCCACACAGAGACTTCTGCTTAAACAATCACTGCGGCTGCATTTGTAACAGTTCTATACCTGAAGCAACCTGCGAGTCCATCAACCTGTGAGTGGATAAAAAATTGTGGCACACAGTGGACTACTACTCAGCAATGAAATAAACTAATGGTGAACTCGCAACATAGGCGAACCTCAAAATCATTATGCTGAGTAAAAGACAGGGGAAAAAAAAAACAGTACACATACTATAATCCCATTTAAAGTCCTGGAAAATGAAAACTGACCCACAGTGGTGACAGAAGGCAAATGCAAGGGGGTGAGGGGTCAGTAACAAAGAGGCATGAGGAAAAACAGAGGGAGAGGGAAATATACATGACCTTGATCTTGGTGATAGCTCCATGGGTGAATACACATGTCAAAACCAGACTGTATGCTTCAGATACAGGCAGTTCAATGTATGTCAATTATACATCAATTACGTGGTTTAAAAAAAAAAAAAACAGAAAAAAATACACATTTATTAGATAATTTAAAAGTTACTGAAAATATGATAAAGAAAATATCATAAGTGCATGTGAACTTATGATAAGTGAACTTGAGGTGAACAAGTGCACGTACTCGTTGATTCGTTGAGCCAAGGTTTGGACATTTAGTCTACAGAAACAAGAAGCACTAGTCCTTGTGAACACATGTTTGAGAACGTTTATAACCATAGAAGCAAAAAACAGAAGCAAAAGATCAGTAAATTACCAAGGACTACGATGCAACCATTAAAAGGATGAACTTTATGTATAGGCTTCAACATTGAAGGTTGTTTCTGCTGTATGCTTAAGTAAGTAAAGCAAGATACAAACTTTATGTGTATGCAGTATAGACACTATGTATACATAGGTAACACTAAACAAATGGACAGATGGATAAGCATCCATAGGTGAATGGACAATACATCTCCTGCATATGTGCTTCCATGTATGAACGCAGAGAAAGGTGAGGACAGCTACACATTAAACATTTATGTATGTATAATACATATTATTATTGGCTGGGTTAGAATGGCTTTGGAAAAAGATTGTTCACACATTTATGAATTCTTTAACCTGTAAAAAGGAGTATGTTTCAATCTTATTTTTTAAAGAGTAGAAAGAAAAAGGATTAAAATAAAGACAAGATTCAACGTGCTTTGAAATGCATCCAAAAAAAAAAAATATGTTGGTCTGAGATTTAGGGAGAGGGTCAGAGAGATAGAGGTGAGATAATGAAAGGGTAATAAAATGTCAATGTTAGAATCTAAGTACATGGGTATTGGCTGTACTGGTTGAAAATGTCCATAAAGAACACTGAGGGAAAGATAAACATCAAACAATGGATGGATGGATGGATGGATGGATGGATGGATAATAGACAGAGATAAGGCCTCTGCCCACAGCAAAAAGTGAATCTGTAATGTAACAAGTGATTTGCTCCTTCTTGGATTGCCCAGGCTCCAGGCATGTTCCATGTGACCATCCCAATAGCACATCTTCTGTGCTTCATCCCCCTTTTAATCTGACATTTGGATCGCTGCGGGTTGTGCTCTGGAGTGAACACTAAGCCCTAGCTTTTCTCAGGCATACAGATTCTCCAGACACACCGAGGCCAATGGCAAGTTTGGGGCCTCAGAAACATTCCATATGCCAGGGGCCCGAGGGCTATTTCTGCCTGTTGGGGTATCTCTCCCCACCCCCACAGGGGAGTTCTGATCATAGGCTGCCCCTCACCAACTCCTACTGAGTCCTCAGCTTCTCTGTTACACCTGCCAACACTGTTGCAACAATGCAAACTGTATCCTGTTTCCCTTCCAAGGAAGCCAAGGCACAGAGCAGTCATGTTACTTAATAAAGGTCTCTACCCTAGAAAGTAGTAGGGCTGGTCGGGGCGGAGGCTCCCAAGCTTGTACTCTTGACATCTCTGCCGGCATGGCTGCTTGTGCAAGTGACAGGGAGGCAGGGGCTTCTGACTTCATCCCAACTCCAAAATCCAACCCAAGGTCACATGGGACTCTCGGTAGCCCCCTAGACTGATGGCTAGCAAGGATTGGATGGGAAGGTGTGGAATTTCTCTCCTCCTGGATTTCGCCGTGGACTTGTCTGAGGTACACTGTCCTTAGCCGACTACCAAGTACTTATGTTCCCCCTCACCTGGGGACCAGGGAACATCCCTGGTTCCTTGACAGACTGGAGGACTTTGGGGACAGAATTTTCTCCCTTCACCCACAAGAGGACACATCACATCCCCTTGCAGGCACTAACTCTGCCCCCCTGATGACTTGAAGTGGACCCTCATTTTGTTTTCCACATCCTCTGCGAGGCTCTGGGCCATCCCCACAAATCAGGGCCCAGCGACAGCTGCAGGAATCCCATCCTGAGGCTGCATTTTAAGGAATGTCCAGGGGAAGCACCTTCCCCAAAGAAGGACCTTTTCCTGATTGTTTTTATCCTCCGCACTTCCTGGCCCAGAGGCTTTGCCTGAGCTCACGCAATGACAGAGAAGTGCCCTCAGAGGCCCAGGATGGCATACTCTGAGATGTGATTCCCCAAGTTGGGGCCAGAGTGAAAGGCCCAATCTTCCCAGTAGGGACTAAGGAGGCCTTATTGTTATAATAAATCAGGCTCACCTCATTGGCTGCAAATAGTGATGTGACCATATGTCACTTGGGCATTAAACAAATCCTAATGAGCTAAAAACATGTTTGTTTTAGCTAATTGACCTCTTTGGCTTTCATAAACCACTTGGTAAACATCCTCAGACAATGATTTCCAGAGAGCGGATTGTGGTTCTCAGGGGCGCTGAGAAAGCCCCCCGTCTCCCGGAGCACCTCCTGCGGGGGAGCCTGCTGAGGGACACATGTGTGCCCGCCTGCTGCCCACACGACTCAAGAAGTGCGTGGTGGCGATAACAGAACAAAGTGAGAAGAGTGGAGGCAGGCCGCTCTCCCAGCGCTCTTCCTGGCTGTGCAGTCTGAGCCGTGCTTGTCTGATAAATATGGAAAGTGCCCACCCTCAGAGGGGTGCGGAGACAAAGCAGGGCTTCTAGACTCTGGGCTCCATGGCAGATACGCTTGGAGATCTGTGGCAAGTCAGCCCTCAGCAGGACCCATGTCCCTTCCATGCCAAGGAGCAAGATCTGGGAGCCTAAGGGTCCAGCTGTTCACCTGAGACAGGCCTGTATGCTCTGTGCAGGTGAGGGAATGATCTGGATGCCTGTGAGGTCTGGGACCACAGACACCTAAGTCCTGCAGTTGGGTTCTTCCCGCAAGCAGCGGGCCATAGCTGAGCCCTTACCCAGAAGGGGGTCTTCTTTAGCCAGGAGAATGGACACTTGTCAGGTCTCAGAGCTAACCTCACCTGACCTAGAATCACTGGTCCCATGGTGTCTAGAAGGCAGATGCCCCTCCCACTCACCACATCCTGCGTTGAGGTCCGGACATCGTATTCCTACTGTTTGAAAGCTGTTGTGGCGGCGGGAGTGGGGGACCACCCCAATTCCCTGGATGCATTACCAAGATATAGAAAAAAGCTTCAAGCCCTGAAGTAGATGGGAGCCCCAGACTCAGCCTCTGCACTGTCTGGGCTGACTGCAGTCCCCCCAGACTTCTTCTCAATGTCCCCTTCACCCCTAAGGTGATGGGCTTCAGTAAGCTACTGAGATCTATTTCTTCAGCTCTACAGCAGAGATAATACCTACCAGGGAGAACTTATCAGCGACGGAATGCTTCCGTCTTGCCTGAAACCGTGAAATGCTTTACACATATTTTCTCACGTGATCTACACAATAAGTAAGATACTTCCCTAAGGCCACAGAGCAGTGAGTCGCGGAGCCGGGCCTCCAGTGAGCTCTACCTAATTCCAGAGGCATGGATCACCCAGTGTAGTGGGAAGATGCTATTTCCAGCAGGTTAACAGCTCTATTTTGCAAGGCTCTGGTGAAAACTGTCACCTTGTGTGAAGCATGAAGCATGGAGTCCAGCATGCGGCAGGAACTGCAAATAAACGGTGGTTATTCAGATTACTATACACAGAGACAGCATAGTAGCATGAGATCCAACATACCTTCTGGGTCAAACCACTTCGGGCCCTTCTCCCCAGTCCCCAGGGCTGATGCGCTTGAATTAGACAGGATTAAAGGCTTACTGGAGCTGGAAGCCGCACCCCAACTCCCGAGTTTAGCCCCGGACCTTCTGTCCACCTGCTGAGAAGGACGAGGGAGGAAGGCAGCCGCACAGGGCAGTGCCGTGGCCTTACGCACAGTCAAGGGAGCTTTTGCTTGGGAGCCAGCTCTCCTTCTGGATCCCCATGACGAGAGAATGGGCCCTGCTCTTGTCCATGCTGCTCTGTGGCCTGGCTGGCCCCACGCACCTGTTCCAGCCAAGCCTGGTGCTGGACATGGCCAAGGTCCTCCTGGATAACTACTGCTTCCCAGAGAACCTGATAGGGATGCAGGAAGCCATCGAGCAGGCCATCAAGAGTCGTGAGATCCTCGCCATCTCGGACCCTCAGACTCTGGCCCATGTGCTGACGACTGGGGTGCAGAGCTCCTTGAACGACCCTCGCCTGGTCATTTCATACGAGCCCAGCACCCTTGAGGCTCCCCGGCAAGCCCCAGCACTCACCAACCTCACAAAAGAGGAAATGCTTGCCCGGCTGCAGAAGGGCATCCGCCACGAGGTTCTGGAAGGCAATGTGGGCTACCTGCGTGTGGACGACATCCCAAGCCAGGAGGTGGTGAGCAAGCTGGGGGGCTTCCTGGTGGCCAGCGTCTGGAGGAAGCTCATGGGCACCTCTGCCTTGGTGCTGGACTTCCGGCACTGCACCGGGGGCCACGTTTCCGGCATCCCCTACGTCATCTCCTACCTGCACCCAGGGAACACGGTCCTGCACGTGGATACCATCTACGACCGTCCCTCCAATACGACCACTGAGATCTGGACCTTGCCCCAGGTGCTGGGAGAAAGGTACAGTGCCGACAAGGATGTGGTGGTCCTCACCAGCGGCCACACTGGGGGCGTGGCTGAGGACATCACTTACATCCTCAAGCAGATGCGCAGGGCCATCGTGGTGGGTGAGCGGACTGTGGGGGGTGCCCTGGACCTCCAGAAGCTGAGGATAGGCCAGTCTGACTTCTTCCTCACCGTGCCCGTGTCCAGGTCCCTAGGGCCCCTGGGAGGGGGCAGCCAGACATGGGAGGGCAGTGGGGTGCTGCCCTGTGTGGGGACACCAGCCGAGCAGGCCCTAGAGAAAGCCCTGGCCATCCTCAGTCTGCGCCGGGCCCTGCCAGGAGTTGTCCGGCGCCTGCAGGAGGCGCTGCAGACCTACTACACCCTGGTGGACCGTGTGCCCAGCCTGCTGCACCACCTGGCCAACATGGACTTCTCCGCAGTAGTCTCGGAGGAGGACCTGGTCACCAAACTCAACGCTGGCCTACAGACTGTGTCTGAGGACCCCAGGCTCCTGGTGCGGGCCGTGAGGGCCAAGGACGCCTCTTCTGGGCCCGAGGTTGGCGAGGACGAGCCTCAGGAGGTAGTCCCCACGGTGCCCGGAGCCGAGGCTGCCCGGCAGGCCCTGGTGGTCTCTATGTTTCAGGTGTCGGTGTTACCGGGCAACGTGGGCTACCTCCGCTTTGACAGCTTCGCCGATGCCTCCGTGCTGGAGGTGCTAAGCCCCTACATTGTGCGCCAGGTGTGGGCGCCCCTGCAGGGCACGGAGCACCTCATCGTGGACCTGCGCCAGAACCCCGGGGGGCCGTCCTCTGCTGTGCCCCTGCTACTGTCTTACTTCCAGGGCCCCGACAACGGCTCCGTGCGCCTCTTCACCACCTATGACCGCCGCACCAACATCACGCAGGAGCACTTCAGCCGCATGGAGCTGCTGGGCCGGGGCTACCCCACCCAGCGCGGCGTGTACCTGCTCACCAGCCACCGCACTGCCACCGCGGCTGAGGAGCTGGCTTTCCTCATGCAGTCGCTGGGCTGGGCCACGCTGGTGGGCGAGATCACCGCGGGCAGCCTGCTGCACACCTGTACGGTGCCCCTGCTGGAGACGCCGGAGGGTGGCCTGGTGCTCACCGTGCCCGTGCTCACCTTCATCGACAACCACGGCGAGTGCTGGTTGGGAGGTGGCGTGGTGCCCGACGCCATCGTGCTGGCCGAGGAAGCCCTGGACAGGGCCCAGGAGGTGCTGGAGTTCCACCGCAGCCTGGAGGCCCTGGTGGAGGGCACGGGGCACCTGGTCGAGGCTCACTATGCACGGCCAGAGGTCATTGGGCAGACCAGTGCCCTGCTTCGAGCCAAGCTGGCCGAGGGGGCCTACCGCACTGCCGTGGACCTGGAGTCACTGGCCTCCCAGCTCACGGCCGACCTGCAGGAGATGTCTGGGGACCACCGTCTGCTGGTGTTCCACAGCCCCGGTGAGATGGTGGCCGAGGAGGCGCCCCCCCCACCCCCTGTCGTGCCCTCCCCAGAGGAGGTCTCCTACCTCATCGAAGCCCTGTTTAAAACAGAGGTGCTACCTGGCCGGCTGGGTTACCTGCGTTTCGATGCCATGGCCGAGCTGGAGACGGTGAAGGCCATCGGGCCACAGCTGGTGCAGCTGGTGTGGCAGAGGCTGGTGGACACAGCCGCGTTGGTTGTCGACCTGCGCTACAACCCTGGTAGCTACTCCACGGCTGTGCCACTGCTTTGCTCCTACTTCTTTGAAGTGGAGCCCCGCCAGCACCTCTACTCTGTCTTTGACAGGGCGACCTCGAGGGTCACGGAAGTGTGGACGCTGCCCCAGGTGGCTGGCAAGCGCTACGGCCCCCACAAAGACCTCTACATCCTGATGAGCCACATCAGCGGGTCGGCAGCTGAGGCGTTTGCTCACACCATGCAGGACCTGCAGCGGGCCACCATCATTGGGGAGCCCACAGCTGGAGGGGCACTCTCTGTGGGCATCTACCAGGTGGGCAGCAGCCCCTTATACGCCTCCATGCCCACGCAGATGGCCCTGAGTGCCAGCACAGGCGAAGCCTGGGACCTGGCTGGGGTGGAGCCCGACATCACCGTGCCCATGAGTGAGGCCCTCTCCACAGCCCGGGACATAGTGGCCCTGCGGGCCAAGGTGCCCACTGTGCTGCAGACAACCGGGAAGCTGGTAGCCGATAACTATGCCTCCCCTGAACTGGGGGCCAAGATGGCGGCCAAACTGAGCCGTATGCAGAGCCGCTATTCAAGGGTGACCTCAGAAGGGGCCTTGGCTGAGATGCTGGGGGCCGATCTGCAGATGCTGTCCGGAGACCCACACCTGAAGACAGCCCATATCCCCGAGGATGCCAAGGACCGCATTCCTGGGATTGTGCCCATGCAGGTGAGACACAAGGGAGACTGAGCCTAGCACAGTCCCAGCAATGAGCCCACCGGTTGTCTGCACATCCAGGGCTCTGTGCACGGTGCCGGGCAATCGCTTCCAGACTCATTTTCGTGTTTAAGTTCTCATTAGTCACGTCTTTCCCTTCCTCTCATCCTGTCATCCCTTCTCCTTCTGGTGTCCCTGAGCACCTCTGTAGAGCACCCATAACCCATGAGGACTCAGTTTGAAAACCCCTGGTATAGAAGGAGTGGCACTCTTGGCGGGGTGGAAGGCAAATGTTTGCAGCACTTCTCATCATCAGTGTTGGCGGAAAGGTCAGGTCATGAGAGGTCACTATGGTTTCGTCCCCTGGAAATGCGGGGTTTGTGTTCATTCTCACCACCTGCCTGCCTCAGGGGGTTTCAGATGGAGAGAGAGGAGCAAGCAGAGGTCTTGGCCTCACAGTTGTCTCAGAGCTAAAGCATGGAGCCTAGACACAGGCTGTGGCATGGTCAGGGGTGCTGACGGTGCACAGCCTGGAGAATCATGGCAGTGGTCAGGCACCCCCTGCCTTCTCCTCCCCTCCCATGATGCAAAGCATCCGGAAGGAGCTGCACTTGGTGGGTGTGCAGTCTGGTCCAAGGGCCAGCTGGATGGGAAATTCCGAGCAAGGCTATTGTGGTCAGTATATTCAAAGCTGGCAATGGCATTTGGGGAAAACACTGAAAAGGTAAATCAAGGTTGAGGAGTTTTGCTGCTGGGTGGATGAGACAGAAGTTCTCTAGACCAGTGGCCCTGGATTCATCAAGCACTCCCATCAGCTAAGAGCTTCATCGGGAAGCAGCATTTACAACATCTCTCCATGTAGTTTATCCTCTGTGATTTTGTGGCAGAGTCACAAGTAGTCAGGGCAGCATTTGTCTCGGGGTCCCTTGATAGGAGGTCTAGGATGCAGGCAGTTCAGGTGGGAGGCCGTCTTTGAAGCAGGAGTGAGGAGGAAGGGAGAATGGGATAGGAAAGGAGGAAAAGCTGATGGGTAAGGGCATTATGGAAGCTGTTGTTTCCTAAAATTCGGATGGAACCCTAACAAGAGTGGGGAAGGCTTCCCGGAGCTGTCCATCTACAGACGGGACACAGCAGTTCCTGTCCTTCTTTGGCTAAAGGTCCCCCTGGGGACATGAACTCTCTCAAACTCTGAGACAGCTTGGAGAAGGTCCTGAAATCGAGAATGGAAAGACATAGGGGTGTGCTGGAGGCAAGGCCCTGTCAGGCGAGGGGCGGTTGTAGCAAAAATCAGAGGAGGGCCAAGGGCACCAGAAGCATCTAGTGCAGAATCATCATCCCTGTTTTACAAAAAGAGAAATGGAAACCCAGAGGGGTGCAGAGGAGTGTGACCCATGGCTGAAGAGCTTGTGACTAAGGGCAAAGCAGACCCTGGAGGCTGGGGGTCCCAGTTAACATTCCGGCCCTCAGAGCCTGTGTCCTTCTAGCAGTCTTGAAGAGAGAAGATGAGGCACAAAACATGTTGGGGGAGCCTAGAATGTGCCAGCACTGTGCTAGACTCACAGGGCCACCAGATTCCAAATCGAGGACCCACTCCTTTCCAGCATCGCCAGGATTCATGGTTTGGAATCACATATGGATTCAGCTTCTGGTTCCACCACCTACTGGCTGTGTGACCTTGGGCAAGTTACTTAATCACTCTGTGCTTCAGTGTCCTCATTGAAAGGATGGGGATGCTATAGGGTGCCCTCATAGTGATGGTAAGGGCTGCAATGTGCTCAGCACAGGGCCAAACCCCCTTCTAAAGGTTCAGGGGCCCAGGAGCTAGCTAATGTCTTCCCTCCCAGCCCTAGGGAAGAAGATGAACTCAGAACCATCAGGAGGTATCTGGTGAGGTCAGGGGAGTCAGAGTGGAGACCACGCCTGGGCCTTGCAGCTCTGGACACCGCGTTGTGGGGTTGACATGCATGAACGTTCTCTGTAAGGAGTCTGCCAACCTCATTTGGGTCCACATCCTAGGCCCACCACCCACATAACCTCCTAGGCGCTCCATCGGAAACCTTCTTCAGAAATGTTAATTCCCGCCCATACCCTCAATATCTTTCATGTATAAAGGAAAACTGTGGTGCCCGGTTTCCTGAGCTGTAACATCTGCTCCTCTGCTGACACTGAGCTGGACCCCCACCCATTTTTTTCAGATCCCTTCCCCTGAAGTCTTTGAGGACCTGATCAAGTTTTCCTTTCATACTAATGTGTTTGAGGACAACCTTGGCTACTTGAGGTTTGACACGTTTGGGGACTGTGAGCTGCTCACCCAGGTGTCAGAGCTGCTGGTGGAGCATGTTTGGAAGAAGATCGTGCACACGGATGCCATGATCATTGACATGAGGTCAGTGGCTGGGGGGGCAGAGGTCTCTGGCCAGCCAACCCAGGGGTTCTGGCGTAATCGGCCGTGGGGGACCCCAACATCGGTGATCTTTCTAAGCTCCTCAGATGATCCCAGTGTTAATTCCAGGCTGAGAATCACTGGGCTACTCCTGTGGTTTCCAAACTTGCCTGGCCATAGGACTCAGCGGAGAGAGAGGGGGAAGGGAGACTTTAAAAACAGATTCTGGGGGCTTAACGTGACCCTACTGAATCTAAAGCTCCGGGGTGAGGCCCAGTCATCTGTGTATTTGAAAGGCATCACCCCGGGTGATTCTGGTGATCAGTCACGTTTGGGACAGCTAGCTAGGCCACCACCTGCATTGTGCCTCTTATGTCATATAAAGTCAGCCCGTGACCACCCTGATCATGAGAATTGGAAAGCCAGAGTCCCCGAGAGAATTTGAGAATAAGCCACTATTGTGGCAAAAAGAATTCTTTGCATCACAGAATGGCTGGTGGAGGGACGCTTTTAGGTAGAGACCTCCCTCCTGGAGTGGGTGGAAGAACACCCACCCCCAGCGACCAGGCCCCTGCCTCCATGGACACAGGGAGGGGCAGGCTGCTCCCCCAGGATACAGAACCCCACTTTGCAGCTGCAGGAGACAGGCTGCCAGAATTGGCCAAGTCACGACTTGCTTGTCTGCAGCTCAGCTGTGGTTCTTGTCTGTCACTAGAGGGCTCCAGATCTCAGAGGCTTGTTCTCCAAAACCTCTCCCAGGGCTCTGTGGCTACATTTGTAAAAGAGGAAGTGGCCCAGCCTACAGAGTACTTCCAGACCCTTCTAACCTGAGGTTTGGAGTTTCAGACACTGACGTCAAAGGCCCTAAACCCAGCTGGGCCAACCTAGACCTTCAACCAGAAGAGAATCCTATCATATCACCAGCTCACACTTCTTATTCACAGATGAGGAGACAGGGTCCCAAAGAGTTCACATAACAGGGCAAATCCGAACGTCCTAGGACAGGCACAGGTTGTCCCCTCCCCCACTCTTCCACTCCCCATCCAGTGTGGTTCCACAACTCTGAGCACTCGGCTATACTAAGTAGCAGCTCTTTAGGAGACCTGAACAAAAATGCCCAGTGGGTCTTATGAAATTATAGAGAATGCAGCTGGGAAAGCAGTGTCCTCACAGGCAGCATGGGTGTGGAGAGCAGTCCATGGTCAGTTAATGAGGAAAATCTATCAGCAAGTTCATGACTGCAGGACTTGTCAGAGCCTTTAATGTAGTGGACACAATATGTATCACATAATGTATTAATATGTGATCAGAAAGGGCAGGTATGGCACCAGTGTTTTGAAATTTCTCAAGAGACTTGTACTCTGGGAAATGCCAACCACAGAATTCTGCAGGAGAAGGATGGGACAGGGAGGCTGCCTGGAATTAGTGTCCTCCTCAGGGCAAAGGTCCCAGGCTCCCAGAGGGGAACCGAGGGCCTCCCTGTGAGCTCTGCCCCAATGACCCCCACTTCCCTTCCCTTAGGTTCAACATCGGTGGCCCCACCTCCTCCATCTCTGCCCTGTGCTCCTACTTCTTTGATGAAGGTCCTCCAATTCTGTTGGACAAAATCTACAGCCGGCCCAACAACTCTGTCAGTGAGCTCTGGACCCACACCCGGCTCGCAGGTATGTACAGACGCTTTCCCTTTCCTGTTCTCATTCTAGAAGCTTCTGGAAAATCAGGGAAAGACAGCTTGGGTCCAGGGAAAAGTAACAGTAAATGGAATATAAAGCTCTGCATGCACTGCACTTTTACATATGATTCTTAATCCCTACAAAATGCTACCATTATGCTTATTTTCTAGATGAGCCTTGACTAGGTCGAGTCTCTTGTCTAACATCACCCAGCTAATAAGTGGAAGCGCCCAAATCTGAATGCCGGTTTCTCTAAAACCAAAATGCCCTCTGTTCTGGCCACGACAACCATCAGCATGCAAGGCACGGCAGAATTAGAAGGACCCTTGCCCTTCACCAAACCCCACAGAGTTGCTGGTGCTCATCCTCCCTGAGCTGTCAGCAGCAGCTCAGCACACCTGCCTGAATAAAGTTTGTGGTTCTGATGGGGCCTCTGCCCTGCACAGGTGCCACGCTCTGTAGAGCCAGGGCTCTCGTGGTCCCCGTCACGGGTGATAGGCTCACTCTGACTCCCTTGCTCAGCATGACAAACCAAGAAACCTGAGCTCCCATCCTACAAGGGGCTGGGAGAGCAGTGGGGGGAAGGGTGCATATGACCAGAAAAGCACCCCACAATTTTCATTTGTACACTTCCTTATCACACAAGGATTCGAGGGAGATTCCAAGGCACACATTCACAAAGACTGCAAAACGTAAATAAAAATTAGAACCGGGTGAACTGTAAATTCAAACAGTATTCAAAACCAGGAGTTACAGACTCAAATCTGCAAGAGCATGGGGTCCTAGATTGCAATGATGTCCAGTATGGGAGCCGCTTGCCACACGCAGCCACTGAGCACTGAAATGTGGCTCATATGAGTTGGGATGTGACAGGTGTAAAATATACGCCAGGTATTTTCGGGCTTTTTATGGAAAAATAAAGATGTATAATATCTCCACAATGTTACTGATTACATTTTTGAGACTAATTTGTTTTGGATATGTTGAGTTAAATAAAATATGGTTAAGATTCATGTCATCTGTGCTTTTTTTTTTTTTCTTGTTTAATGTGACTCCTAGAAAACTTGCAGCGACATCTGTGGCTCACTTTCTGGGTCACGTTGTGTTTCTATCAGACACCGTTGCCCTAGAGGGCTGTTGTCGTGAAGCCACGAGTTTGGGTCTTCCGGGAGTCCAAAGTGAAAAGAGAATCTGGCAGGTTAGGCATTCTTATGATTCATGAAGAGGAAGCACATCCTTTCCTCGGGAGAGTCAAGGCTTTTCCCGTCACTCAAAGATAAAAGTGCCAGAAGTGTGTGAAGCAGCTGTCAAGCCCTTACAAACTGGAGATGGGTGGGGCACACGCTCGTAGCCCCATTTGACACTTGCAGAACTGGGGCTCACAAAGGAATGCCCTGCATGTGGACACAAGGCCACAGAACCAAATCCCAGGCCTTCCTCTTTGCGGGTCCACACGGTACGGAGAAGGCAGGTGCCCCACAGTGCTGACTGGACTCCCCATCTTCTGTCTTCCAGGTGAACGCTACGGCTCCAAGAAGAACGTGGCCATTCTGACCAGCGCACTGACAGCCGGCGCCGCGGAGGAGTTTACCTACATCATGAAGAAGCTGGGCCGGGCTCTGGTCATCGGGGAAGTGACCAGCGGGGGCTGCCAGTCACCACAAACCTACCACGTGGATGACACTCATCTCTACATCACCATCCCCACGGCCCGCTCAGTGGGGGCTGTGGATGGCAGCTCCTGGGAAGGGGTGGGTGTGGTGCCCCACGTGGCTGTCCCTGCTGAAGGAGCCCTCACCAGAGCCAAGGAGATGCTCCAGCACACTCTGCTGAGGGCGAGGAGGAGCCCCAGGATGGGTGGGACCTCCAGGCCACACACCAAGGGCACTCCGGCACGTGGTCCTGCCTGAGGCCTCCGGGTTCAGAAAAGGGACCTGCAGAGCCCCGGTAGGCTTAGAGTTGAAGGCACCCTTGGAGTTCACCCGATGGTCTCTTCACCATTGCCAACATCTCTGAGCACACAGGGACAGGCAGCTCACCCCTCAGAGGCAACCCCCTCCATAGTAGTTATTTTGGGGAGGCGAAGTCAGATGTACCTCCTACCCATGCTTCTTAATTGCCAAGCCCTGGTCCTAGAGCAGCTCCATCCGACAGAGCTACGGACATGGGCCGCAGATTGCGGCACTCACGTCACTTTACGTTTTCTAGTAGCCACCTTCTTAAAAAGTAAAAAGAAACAGGTGATGTGTATTTTACTAGTGTGATTTATTTGCCCTACTATATCCACAGTAGTATCATTTCAGCAATATAAAAATGATTGTGAATGAGATGTTTTTGCACGGAGCCTTTGAAATCTGGTAGGTAGTCTGCACGTACAGTGCTTCTTCCCCTTCCTCACGCACATGTCTGGGGCTCAGGGGCCACCTGCGGCCGGCGGATCCCCTGTGGGACAGTGCAGGCCCAGAGGTCAGGGACCTCCACTCCCCCAGCACATTGTCCCCCTTCTGCCCTCCCTGCCTCCGCATCTTCCCCATTAAAACACCTCTCCCTCCTGCCCTGGGATCATTTCTGTCCCAGCATTCTCCTCAGGGGTGGCAGCCATCGTGCTCACCCTCGTCTCCCACTGCCCATCGCTTAGCACAGCGCCTGGTGCAGGAACGCACGTGAGTATCTGGCAGCACGTCTGTCTTCCCTTCATGTGTTCCGCCCAAGGCCTTGTTCTCTGGCTTCCGCCAGGGCCCCCAAAGTGAGCTCTGGTGTCATGCGGCACTTAGACACGCAGCATTGCTGTTTAAGGGTAGAGTGGCCCTGGGCGGTGGTCTGGGTGCCTGCCTTTCTTGGCCTAGGGCAATCTGTCACTGCACTGGCTGTGCTGACCAAGCCCACTCCTAACAGGGCAAGAAGGCTGAAGACCCCAAGATCTCCTCCAGAACCGGGCAAGCCCCAGGAGGAGACAGGAAGCCCGGGGGGTGACCTGGAGGAAGGCAGCCACTGGCTGGCCCCTGGGAGCTAGGCAACCTTACTCCACTAGAATCAACAGGGACCCAAAAGTGAGAGACCTCCAGGACTCTGCCCAAAGTCACAGTGGGGATGAAGCTGTTACAGCAAGGACATCCCCAACCCTGCCAATCAGTGCTCTCAGAGTCCCAGGCTCCAAGATGTCTGAGTGAGGGAGGATGAGGGACCGTTGCCATCTGGCCTCGCTGTCTGGTGAGTCCAGCCTGCAGCTGCCACAGGCGACTTCCCCAGGGCACCGGGCTGACCTCACTACACAGCCCTGGCTCCACCAGCCCCCTCCCCAGGCTCCAGGGAGCTGTGGAATATGGCACACCCCTGGGTCACCACCAATATCTAGGGGGTTCACCACCTGGAAAACCTTGAACCAACCCTGCTGAAGTAGGAAAGCTCTGATACAAGGCGTTCTGGGTCCTTTCCCTTCTGCTAAATTCAAGTAACACGAAGGGCATGATTGAATTCTAGCAGCATCACATATACTGGGATTTCACCTTTTTCTTCATTAGACCTATTAACATCCAGGCAGATGTGTGAGGCCCCTACATGCTTATATTCTAGGGGCTCTTTCTCCTCCCTCCTCCTTCCCGTTCGCGCCCCCCCCCCCCCCCACACACACTCATAGCTATCTGATGGTCACCTACATCAAACAATGGTTCCTCTAGGTGGTAGAACCAGGGACAATATTTGAACTCTTCTCTTTCCTTAAATCCTTATAATAAGCATGTATTATTATTTTCAAATACAGCATTCTTCCAAAAATAAAATAAGATACATTGTACCTTGAGTCCCTAACCATACCTTAGTGATCATTAGCAATTGCTGATTTTTTTCACACGGGTTTTCCTTATAGATCACTTGGATTTCTTTGATTTGCACCACTGACATTTGTTGACTGTTTAGTTTGTTTACGGTATCAGGCTAGGTGTTGTGGGGTTTGCAGATGGCAAAGGTCTCGATGGGTCTTAAATAGGGGGAGGGGTGGAGCAGCTCCTAGGGTGGGTGACAGACATACTTCTCTCTTCTGGGCTTCACAGTGCAGAGACAACCATTTTTTTAAATGGAACACCTCACGAATTTGCATATCATTCCTGTGCGGGGTCCACGCTAATCTTCTCAGTACCATAGACAGACATTTCAGTACATGTGCTGCCGGAGCGAGCACTGCACAACCATTCTTATCATTTCTGCAGGAGTCAGTGGACACTCAGTCAAGCTCAGTAATTCACAGGGGCTTACATAGGCAGCACAGCAGACATTCACCCTACTTTAGGCCAGCCAGCAAAGGCACACCCTCTGAATGTTCAGAGAATTGCTCCCCATCTGATCCTGTGGGAAACAGACTCCCTAAGAAGCAGTGAGGCATTTGGGAGCCCTGTCTGGGTGGATAGGCCAAGACAGCTACTTCCCAGCTATGGAACTCAGGGCAAGTCACTTTGCCTCTCCAGGCCTCAGTCTTCTCATATGTACAATGAGATCCACAATAGCACCTTTGGGGCTATGAAGATGAAAAAGGTTAATCCAGGGGCGCCTGGGTGGCTCAGTCGGTTGAGCGTCCGACTTCAGCTCAGGTCATGATCTCGCGGTCCGTGAGTTCGAGCTCCGCGTCGGGCTCTGGGCTGACAGCTCAGAGCCTGGAGCCTGTTTCCGATTCTGTGTCTCCCTCTCTCTCTGACCTTCCCCCATTCATGCTCTGTCTCTCTCTGTCTCAAAAATTAATAAATGTTAAAAAAAATTTATAAAAAAAAAGGGTTAATCCAGTGCCCAGACAATGTCACCTGTCACCATTTCCCCACTACCAAACTGGACACACCACAAGTTCACTTTTCCAGCTTCCCGGCAGCAGGGTACGGGCACAGGGTTCTTTCTGGGCCAATCAGAAGTTCCTATGAAGAATGTTTAATCTGTTTAAGTAAGTTGAATGGGTTTTTTAATGTTTATTTATTTATTTTGAGAGAGAGAGAGAGAGCACGCACAGAAGTGGGGGCGGGGTGGGGAACAGAGAGAGAGGGGGAGAGAGAGAATCCCAAGCAGGCTCTGCATTGTCAGCACAGAGCCTGATGTGTGGCTCGATCTCACAAACCATGAGATCGTGACCTGAGCTGATACTAAGAGTCAGACGCTTAATTGACTGAGTCACTCAGGAGCCCCAAACACATTGAATGTTTAAACAAGTGATAGCTGGGCAGCAGCAGCAGCCAGGTGCCCCATGTGCAGGGCAGCATAGCCATGCCCCTACTCAGCAGGAATGGCAGCAACATCTTCCATAGGCCACCCTGGCTGACCTTGGCTGAGGTCCTGTCCACTGTCCAGCTCAAGCCCCCAGCCTGCCCATCAAATACTGGGTGCAGCCCAGGCTCCCCTCAAGACATCCAGGCGAGGGGCAGGCGAGCTTTGAACCCACATCTGTCTGGCTCCAAAGACCCTGATGTTCCCACCATACCATGAAGAGGTCCTGGGCTCAGCCTGGGGAGAGGGTCTATAGTGGGAGAAGCAGACCCAGAGGGTCCCATGCAGACCAAAGGGAAAGGGTCAGCGTTCCTGAGCCAGCTCTCTTACACTCTTACCTCCTTGGAGACAGAAGGCTGGAGAAAAAGGAAAAGGAAAGGCTTCTCTTCTGGTGGCAGAACCAGGTGACCCACAGCTGCCTAGCAGCCTCTGTTCCGAAAGACTACAGGCCCATTTTGCTCTTGATGTCCCAGTATGAGCTCATCACCTCCACCTTCTCTCACCTTACCTGGATAAGGTCTGCTCCTGCCCCCAGGACCCCATCCTGTACACAGCTACCCCTCCCTCCTGAAATTAGGGCAGAGATCTGAGAGTGAACCCCAGCTCCCTCCTCTCTGCTCCCACCACCACTCCCACCCAGGTATCTACATAATCACCAAGACACTAAATGAGTTGTCAGAATTAATAGTTAATAGTTCATTCCCCTCTCCCTTGTTTTGGGGTCCTGGTTTGGTTCCTAAATCCCCACCACAGCCTCCTACCCCATTTCTGTGGCCCAGCCTGCAGTCAGGGCCACTGTTCTGCCATGTAACCTTCTCAGGTCCCCTCTGCTTGAGGACCCCTTCAAGGCACCACTGATCTGTGGTGAGAGGGACCGGGCCAGGCTATCCTCCCCATCTCCCAAAGGTAACCCCAGCCCACAGACAGGCTGAACCTTTACTTCACCATCAGGATCCTTGCTGGAGACTTGGCCAAAGACCCCAGTCCAGCAGAGGCCAGGGACCACACTGGAGCATGAGAGGGGAGGACCCCAGCTTTTCTCCCATCTCACTCACCTTCCTGCTTCCTATGTCCCTGCATCTGCCTACTCAGCCCGTCACATGGCCAATGGTCATGTTTGTGTGTCAGTGAGGGCCTTGGTTATCCACACAGCTTTAGTGCAATGAGAGAACATGACTCAGAAAAAAAGGATGCACACCAAATTACTTGTGGGCGAAGAAGCCTGCCTAGGAGATCCCCACTGGAGGGCGCCTGTCTCACATTTCCTGGGTTCCATAGGATTAACTGCCACCTGGCCTAAGGACCTCCTTGCTTCCTTGCTGATGAGAGAGGCTGGAAGTGAAAATAGCCTGCTAATCCAAGCGGCTTAGAAATAGCGAGGGTATCAGAGGCCACTGGCTTCCTGTCTCCTACCCCAGGACAACACAAGATGACCAGGGAAGAAGATGTTAAATTTAAGGAACCCCAACCCTCCTTCCAGAATGTACTGCCTCTCAACCCCCACTAAAAATTAGTGTCTGAAAATCCCTAAGAAGTGGTACAAATCAAAGCCTATTGGAGAATATTTTTAAAATAGAAGTTTTTTTCCTATGGGATCTATCTCTTATGATATGATTTTTAGTCCTCTCTCAAGACTTCTTCTCCAAACAAAATAAACAAATTATACAATTAACCAGGGTGTGTAAAGCCCTCTCTGAAGAGAAGTGGCCTGCAGGGGAGGTCTGTAGCCTCCAGAGGGAGCCAAGAACCTTCCAAGGAAAGGGAGGATGCAAAATTTGCCTTGGAACAACTGGTGAATTTCTCCCATATGTGAGGGGTTCTCTTATTGTGCCCAGAAGAATAGGGCCAGGCCCAGCACCCAGCCTCTTCCAAGTCTGGATGCATAACGGAGTCAGGGGTTTCCACTGCTGGTCATTTCTCCCCCTCCCCCACCCCCTCCCCACTAATGTGCTTCCTTAAATCCATGTTATTCTGGGCATTGGTTTTTTAAAAACTGAATCACCAATTTCACATACAGTCCTGATTTTCAACCTCTCTTGAGGCCTGCATTCAGCCTGGCGCTAAAGAGCCTTCACCATAGACAAAAGAGCTCTAGATGTCAGGTCCAACCTCCCTCCTCTACCCTCCCTTTCCCTAAGCTCAGTGGACTTCACTCCTGTTCATTAATTATACAGTCTAATTATACAGTTATTTGACTAGGATACCCTGTCTTCAAGGTCTAAGATTCAGGAAGGGGCCAGAAGTTGAAATCCAGGATACCAGACTTGTTAAAGTTTCACTTCTCTTCCAGATAAAAGCAGGTGGCGGGGGGAGGGTTGGGGGAGTGGGAGAGGAGGCAGATTTTAGTTAAAATTGAGAACTAAAATGGACCTGAATTCCGAATGTCTTATTTTAGCCTCATTAGCACATGTTGGGGTCTCTTAAAAAGCTTATTTGAATGGCTGCTGCTTGGGAGATTTCTATACATACATTGCTGGGGCACCTGGGTGGCTCAGTCGGCTAAGTGTCCAACTTAGGCTCAGGTCGTGATCTCATGGTTCGTGGGTTTGAGACCCACATCGGGCTGTCTACTGTCAGGCCCTGTGCTGACAGCTTGGAGCCTGGAGCCTGCTTTGGATTCTGTGTCTCCCTCTCTCTCTTTCTCTCTCTCTGCCCCTCCCCCACTTGCACTCTGTCCCTCTCTCAAAAATAAACATTCAAAAAAAAAAAAGGTATACATTGCCATTTTCCCAGCCACTATAAGGTATTTTCCCTAGCCTATTCCAAGAAATTAGCCAAGACTTTCTGAGCATTGACTCAATAGTTTTTGTGTGACATGCCTAATGACAACATTGGCAGAAAATCATCAAGGCCCAAGATCCTGGAAGAGGTGGAGGAGAGAAGACTGAACACATTGGAGGACAGAGGCAAAGACACCTCTGTATGGGGAGGTGCAGTATGGGGAGACCGCATGAAGCTAAGAGAGATTACCTTCTTAGGTGGGGCATGTTGTGGAACTTTCTGCAAACTTGAAAGACAGGGGAGGAATTTGAAAATAACAGATTGCATATCCTACCAGAACCTACAGGATCAGGGTACAGAGCAGATTAAATTAGATATAGAGAATTTAAGAAATGTGGCAATTCTTACTCCAGAATTATAGAGGAAAATTCTTACCTGCTGATGTGATGTTTTGTGGCAACATCACCAGCCAAACTCTTAACTAGTATGGAAAGTGGCAGAGGGACCTTGGGCAAAGTCATGATTAAAAGTGACTACTCTCCAATATGGCTGGAAGGGCAGGAGAGAAGAAGGGATGAGACAGGATTTGACGGCCAAGGGGACTTTGGGAACCCAGTCTGGTGATAAGTAGGAGCTGCCACATTAATCAACTGCAAAGTCTTCACCTCCATAAGTCATCTTGGAGTTTGTCAATTTAAATGGCTGCAAAGCACCTCGCATGTCCATCCGTTTTTATTAAAATGAATTCCATCTTACAAAGTTGAGTTGGGAGAAGATGTTCTGTTATGCTTCTTCATAACTTTTATTTGATTAACTTTTTTTTTTTTTTCAAAATGTCTCCCTTGCTTGAAAATGACACGGTTGCTGTTAGTAGTAATTCTGTGTGCGGCCACAGGCAATGTTCTTAGAGGCATGCGGGCGGGTCAGGGAAGATGCCTGGACTGGCATTTCAGGGGTCCTAGCCTTGACCTCACCACCACTCGCCCTGCATCACTTTGCAGATCAGCTCACCAGTGGACCTCAGTGCTCACCCCTATACACTGGAAGGATGGACTGGAAGTCTAGAGTCCCTTTCCATTTTAAATTTCTATTCGGTCTTAAGTGCACTTATGGCTTTAAAAAGGGAGTTCACAGAAATACGGACCAATCCAATAAGCCAGAAGAGGATGGCTGTGCACACCATTTGACAGATGTCAAAACACTATGAGCAGCTGGCTCAGGGTTTGTCAGGGGCGAGACTAGATCTAGGCATCTCATTCATGCATGCAACAAAAGTCTGTTGAACAACTACTATGTGCCTTCATTGTCCTTCCTGCTGGGGATACAGCAGTGAACAAAACAGCAAAAATCTCTTGTGGAGCTTAGGTTCTAGTAACAGGAGAGACGCTGCAAATAACACAAATCAGAAAACTCGTGTAGCAATCAAGATATAGAGAAGTGCTAAGAAAAGGGTGATAGGAAATGTGGGAGTGTATGCAGGCTGCAAGTTTAAATTCCAGAAGGGGTCAATGCCTGGTCCTAAACCCTACTTTTTAAACCATCCATGATACCATGTGACCCACATGCTGAGCAGATGTGTGGCAGGCTGGGAAGGATGTGAGTGGTCCTGGGGCCTTATTCTTGTGCTGCTTCTCCTGAACCTATGATCTTAGGAAAGAAGCTTACCCTCTCGGCGGTTTGTTTCTTCTTCAGTAACATGGGAATTAAATATCTACCTCCTGCACCTGTCATAGGTTAAAGGCTATATGTCACCACATAGTGTGGAGCCTCAGGTTCACACATCCCTAAGATGCCCTTTCCTGTATCACATGGATAGCAGGGGAAGGTTCCCCCCAGCTCCAGCCCCCTTCTGTGGGTAAAGGGACCACCCTGCAGAGCCTCCCTTTTCTCTCTCAGGGAGGGGGTCCTCCAAACCTCCCTGCAAGAATGGAGATGCTCTGTTGGTGCCTGCAGGGAGCATTGCTGGCTCCTTCCACATGCAGAGGAAATGACTCAGGGGGTCTTCTCCTCTCCTCCAGCCCACCCTTCTCACTGCAATCAGAGGCCCCCTCAAAGTGCCTCTTGGAGCCATCCTTCCCGTGCCCTGGGCCAAATTCCTGTCCTTTGAGGCCTTCCTACGTCTCCATCTCAGAGGGCCCCACTCAGTCCTCCTCACACCAGCCTTGAAGCATCCTAGAGCCTCTGTAGCTCTGCCCCCCACCCCCCGCCTTCTCCCCAGCTACTACCCTCCACCTGCACCTCCAGCATCTGCTGGACTTGGATGATCTGCTCTTGCCCCTGCTCCTCAGGAGGCCTCAGGGGGCACTGCACTTACTCCCACAGGTCTGAGGTGCACCTGCTCCCGTGTGCCAGGCACCCCACACGGGCTTTTGTTTGGCATCCCTCATGCTGCACACCAGGCATTGTGCACCCTGAACAAGGACCATGGGCCGAATTCACTGGGCCTCCCCCAGGGCCTGACACCGAGCCTGGCACAGCAAGGGTACCCAGGAAGGCCAATAAATGGGTGACTGAATGGCTGGCGATGGGTGCAGAATGGCTGGGTGTGTGGGTGGGAGGCGGGGAGAGGGTGAGCGAGAAGGAGGGTGGGCCGGGTGGGACAGGCTCTCACCAGGACCCTGTGTATGCATGGAGAGGGAGAGAAGAAATAGAGCTTGGAGGGTGTTTGGACGGGTCACTGGCCACCGTCTGAGATGCCCACACCAGCTCCTTCCCAACCACAGCCTGAGCTCAGTGCCAGAGGCCCCACCAGAGGGTTGGACACTGCTGGTCAAATGAACAAATCCTGAAAGTGCAGGGGAAACCAGTCAAAAGAACGCCTAACTGGAAAGAGCTCCCAACGAATGGCCTTCCCACAAACTGGCCTGAGTTACATCAGAGTTTATGACCTGAGGTTTGCAAGGGCAAATGCAGATGAAAAGAACAGTCACCGAGAGAAGCGCAACATGCAGTAGATAATGGTAACCACAACGCTCCGAATTCTCACCATGTTTTAAGTCTCAAGCTTTCGCACCATGCTTGCTTGCTGAGAGATAATGGGTGTGTGGGGGGATGTTGCTCCTTTCTCCCCCTTCCACATATTCAGCATGTGAAGAACCATGGACCAAGTGTGTCAGCTGAATGACTGGTCCCAACTCTTCATGCCTCTGTAGTAGGACCTTACATCCGCTCCCTCATCACGGCTTCCCTGTGGGCAGGTGGCACATTTCACCCACTTGCTTTGGGCTTGGTCATTGACTCGCTTTGGCTGGGAGGCTGCTAGTAGAAGTGACCCAAGCAGAGACTTGAGGTGTGCTTGTGTGTTTGGATTTTCCTTCTTGTGCTCTGGGAATGACCATAAGAGAAGTATTATCTAGGAAGCCCACTAGTCCTAGAGTAACAGAACATGAACCTAAATATAATTTGCAACCTGGAGCCAAGCCCAGCCAAGCCCAACCCAACCCAGCCAACCCACAGACCTTCGAGCGAGAATTAGATGCTTTGGGTTGCTTGCCGCTTAGACTCTGTCATGGAACAACAGCTTACTAATCTGGACAATGATGACAAATATCATTCACTCAGGAATCACACTGTGCCAGGTGGCATCCTGGCTATTTTCCACACACCTTCCCACGTAACCATGACAACATCCCTAAGACACAGGTGTTGCCCTCTCCATTTGCAGAGAAGAAAACTGGGGCTCAGATGGTGAAAGCAATGTGTCCAAGGTCAGGGCTAATATGTGAAAGGTTAGCATCCAGGTTTGTCTGCCTCCAAAGCCCAGGCTGTGTGTCAAACTTGCCTCCATATGGAACAGGAGCAGGGCCTCTACTCCGTGCCTAGCAGTCTTGATACCCTAGGTTAGGAAAGTGTGTCATTTTATTTCATGACTTTATTTCCATCAAAATGCATCAGAGCCAAGGACCGTCTTTTTCAAATGATGACCAAGTTCATCTATCAACTCCAATGCAGACAGCCCTGCAGACAACGATGACGAGCCTTTTCAAAGGAAGCACCAATGAGCCATCTCCGCCCCACCGCCAAATGCTAGAAGCTGCATCCACAGGTCTGTTCCACAGCACCCGCTAACTGTGAGAAGTCATGTGCCTGGAGAGATGGTGGCGCTCCCGGAAATACTCATGGCAAATGGGACACGTGAGGGCCTCTTCTCTCAGCTTCTTAGAATGTAAGTCAGGCCCCACATGTTCCTTTTTGTGGTGGGACCGCATGTGGAAGACCAGGTCGGAGGTCAGGCGAAAGGAGAGGTTGCATTTTGCACACCAGTTTTGGGTGGACAGGCCCAGGGAGGTGAATGTAGGTGGCAGCAGGGCCCAAGTGGCAGTGGAAGAGGATGATGATGGTGTGGACATCTGGGCTGTGGCATGCTTTAGCCACAGTGTGGGGGCCCCCAGGAAAGCACTGCAGAGAGGAGCATTTTGTGGCAATGTCTGCAGGTTCCAGAAATCACCCACCAAAAACTTAGAATTCGAAAGCTGATCCCAACAAGGGACGTCTACCGTGTTGCTGAGTCCCAACAGCTCCCCAAGGGCATCTGCAGGTCCACGTGCCTGGAAGATGGAGGTTGGCCCAGGTCTCCCTGCTGGACACCTGGCTGGTTTGCTGAAGGCGCTTTTCTGCTCCCCTCGGGCTCCACTGGGCCACACAGAGGTCTTGCTGTCAGCCAGGTCCCTGGGGGTGTCCTGGGTCAGCTTCTGGGGACCAGGCTGGCCTGTGGGGTTATCATGCTCCCTCTCCTTGGCCTGCACACCCTCCAGCCTCTTCTTGAGTCGAGGCACCTCTGTGAAAGCACTCTGCCCCTGTTCCCAGCACACCTTCTGGGCCATTGGCTTTCCCAGTCTGAGTTTTCCTGGGGTTGCTGACAGTGCCACCTCAGCAGAGGTCTCCTCCCGGCCACCACCACCCATGGCAGCCTCAGAGCCCAGGTTGTTCATTTTTTCCAGCAGCACTGGCTTGCAGCTCCAGCCCTGGTCAGCTTCACTAAGCCTCCATGTGTTTTCAGCCGAAGACCTCTGCAGAGCACCCTTCCCAGCAGCCATGACGACCAGCAGGCTGTGAGCCAGCTGAAGAAGGCGGACGCTCCAACAGCTGTCAGTCTTCAGGGCTTTGGTGTTGCAGAGGCCTTGCCCCGGGGAGGAACCGTGAGATTGGAGAGCTCCCCTGTTGGCTGGGCCAGCCACACTTGGACCACAGGACTCTGCACAGAGAGGAAGCAACAGCAGTGAGACACGAGCCCTCCATCTTCATTGTTTGCATCCAAAGAATCCTGACTGCTATAGACACGACAGCTCACCCTGACTCAGAGCGCTATGCCACCTGCTTTCACCTCCAGGATTCCGTCGGGGAGGAAGGACCACACTGTGTGACCCTGCCACCCAGGGACATGGCTCAGCATTGCCCCGCACCTGTCAGCATCCAGGCAGCAGCTGCCGTGTTCACACAGCACACGAGGTGTCCACCAGGCAGTTCTGACCCAGTTGCCAACTCTAATGTGCTTGCACCCTGATTTATGAAAGTTTTCATTTTTGTTTAGAGCATTCTTGCTACTCAGCATGCCAATGTTTCTTCCACAGCATCAGAAGTGCCAGGGCACAAGCACCTGGGGACTGGAGCTCCTGCAGCACAGGTGGCCAGAGGGTAGAAGCTGGACAGTAAATGTCCAGGCATCCTGAGTAGGTCTGTGGTTGTACCTGACCCCACTCCCACTCCTGGAGGGCAGCCACCTGTCCACCCGGCCCTGCCCCTTGGAACAAGCATGAGTCTACCCTGTATCCATTCAGACATTAATCCATTTCCTTCTCCTCTGCTCCCCTGTCAACTGTCCTCTCGTGCCGGCCAACCTGCTGGGCCTACTCAGGGAGACCAGCCTCCACTTCGGCCTGGAGGTGCTCAAGGCTCAGAGGAAAGACACTCAGGGCCACATGTGAGGTGGCATTGAAGAGGAGAGAGTGCCACCAGCCCTGCTGGGGAGGCTTTCATACCTGCCCTCCCCTAATCAACTCCACCAGCCAGTTCTTGAAAACAGGACACCCATCTTCAAGCTCCCCAATCCCAGCTGGTGAGCAGCACTGGCTGAACCAGACCCCACTGAGTGTTCTGAGTTTTCATAGTTATAAAGCAGTTATCCTCAGGCCTGCTCAGGTCCTCAGGTCCTCAGGTCCTATCCTCAGGTCCTCAGGCCCAGGAGGACCGTGATGAGTGGGCGACCAAGTCCCTTCCTCACAGGGACCTCCACAGGCTTGTTATTCATAAACATCACTGGTCTCAAGTCAGCTCCCACCCACCTATAAACAGAAGCACAGGTACCCTGCCCTCCTTCTCTCTGTCTCAGTGGCAAGAGTGTGGACAGGTGTTTTGCACGTGTTACCTCCTTCCACCTTCACTGCGCTTGGAGGACCGTCACCCTCTTTCACAGAGGAAGAGGACATGGGTTCTGGAAAGCTGAACACCCCGTCTGAAGTCCTCTGCAGTATGAGGCACTGCTGGGAATGAAACCCAAGGGTGTGTCCCCAAAGCACGCTTTGGTTGAACTGCCCATGCGGCCCTCACGATACCCCAAGTGGTGAGCACCAAGTCCAAACTATATGCTTCCAGGGGAGTCCAAGCCACTCCTAACATCCTTTCCGAATTCATTCTCAAATGGGGTGCCTTTGGCATCAAAGTTTAGTGTAGCTTATACTTCTTGAAGAGGCAGAGGCGACCACGCCAGTCTACCAAGTGTCCCTGCACTGACCATCCCACCTCTCTCAACCTCAATGTCCCGTCTATAAACTAGAGCTGGTGCTAAATTATCTCACTGTGCTTTCCAGATCTACCAGTGTGTGACTACTTGAGATGAAGCCGATTCTCCCTCATCCTCAAAGAATAGCTGGTCTGCTTGAAGCCCCACTGCTGAGCTTCTGAGCTCACAAAGACGCACACGCACCCAGATACACTCACACCCTCACATGTACTCACACACGCTACACTCACACCCTCAAATACACATATACTCACATACACACATACACACACACATATGATCGCACACACTTACATACACTCACACTGGAATACTCATACACACACAAACATCCCTTCTCTAACCCTTCTCTCTTTCTCCACCCATGTCTGCCTCAGACAGCCCTCCAGATTATATTTTAGAACCATACAATGTCTTCCCCGAGCCTGGGCTGGAGCCCACCCTGCTGTCCTCCCAGTCCTGTTGCACCCCTACATCCCTTTGCAGACAGCTCTACTGGGCTGTCTTCACAGCTTTGCCAACCACAGTCATGTAGACCTAGTTTTCAGAAGTGTCTGGAGTGCCCTGAGCCACAGATGTCACAACCCTGCTTTCAGCATTCAAATTTAGAATATGGGCTCTTACTGCAGGGCGAAATATTTGCTACCAGGGATGCTTTGTGATATGAGAATAGAAGTGACTGTTTATTGACTATGTAAGTGAATACGTGCCAGAGATGCTAAAAGGCTTCGTATGCCTTATTGCATGGAATTTTCATGATAACCACACAAGGGAAGCTGCATGATCCAACTGATCCAACCCAAGGGCATTAATCTCCAACCTGACAAATGCCACGTTGCTAAAGGCAGCACTGCCTTCCAGCTTCCTAGACCAATATGGGCCTGGATTCTGCCAATCATTATGTTAGACATTCACCCATCTTCATGCTCCATCAATTTTATTATTCAAATCTTAATCATAATAATGAGAACAACAGGAGGAGGAGAAAGAAAAGGACATGATAATAATGATGATGATAATAATAATAATAATAATAATAATAATATTGGGGCACCTGGGTGGCTCAGTCAGTTAAGCATCTGACTTCAGCTTAGGTCATGATCTCACAGTTCATAGGTTCAAGCTCTGCATCGGACTCTGTGCTGACAGCTCAGAGCCTCAAGCCTGCTTCAGCCCTCTCTCTCTCTCTGCCCCTCGCACACATACGCTCTTTCTTTTTGTCTCTTTCTTTGTCTCAAAAATAAACATTAAAATTTTTTTAAATAAAATAATAATAATAATATTGAGGAGGAGAAGAAGAAGAAAAGGAGAAGACGAGGGTACTGAACTAGCTGGGGACCTTTGGCATGACCAAGCTCCCAGAGGGTCACCTCTTTCTCATGCATCAGCACTGCTGGGGTAAGGTCACTCACACAAGTGCAAACAATGTCCTACAAAATTCTATCTGGGGCTCCCTCTAACTGGTCCACTCTGTCTATGACATTGCCAGATTGAAGCCTCTCACAGCCGAAAATGACATGTGCCTGGCGTGGCCTGTCCCCAGTGAGCCTGTGCCAGCTCCTGATGCTCGTCTCTTCTTGTTGAAGGACTCACAGGCCCTTTCCCAGGGTCAGCATCAGACTCTGGGTCTCATCCAGCTCCAGGCTCCATGCACCTCCCCTGTGATCCAGCTCTCAGATGACCTGAGCAGATGTATGATGTCACCTCTGGGGTCACATCATGCCCTGGCCAGTGAGTTCCGGGTCAGGAGATCACAGGCACAGCAGCTTGGTGCTGCCTTGCTTCTTCTTCCTACGTGGACCTACCCATGCCCTTTGTCACTAGAGACGGTTCTCAGCCAGACATTCCAGTGGATGTATGCAGCCCTTGTTCCCCTTGTTCCCATGCAATCTTAAGGGGCCCTTTGCTCTCCCTCCACTGTCCTCAATAGCCTCAGTTCATTCTGGGCTCTCGACCCAGACACTATTTACTCGTCCTCTTCACTCTGTTATGTGTGTCCTGAGAAGGGTTCTCTTGTCCTCCTTGGATCTCTTAAGTCTGAGCTCAGCAAGATAGTCTTCTGAGTCACACAGACATTGTTCAGTGCCACCCCGTGTCTTCTGACTGAGAGGACCTGATTTCAATCCCATACTTTGCAACATTTCTGAGCCCTTAGATTGTGGGATAATGAAGTAATGATCTTTGAAACCTTTTGAATCTGAGTTTCCTAAGTTGATATGGTGTGACCACATCCAGCCTTCCCTGTCATACAGGATCCTTTTCCCTCAGACTCTCAATCTTCCTGGGCCACAGTGAAGATTCCACTGACCAACACAGGAACGGCTACCCACTTGGAGATGAAGACTCACCTACCCCACAGTGTTATAAGCATGTGTGTCTCTGTTTATTACCCATTTCCAGGGCACTGAGTGCAGACTCCAATCATTCTTTCACCTGGGAAACACTGGCCACATTCTTCCATATTACTTTTCTGTTTGTGCTATGACTGGCCCATCCCATGTACTCATCAAGCCTTCCATCACATAGAGGTTAAGTGCATGGCCTCTTACGTCAGATGTCTGGATCAAACCCACCTCTGCTCTTACCAATCTTGTAACCATAGGCAAGGTGCTGATCCTCTCTCTGACGACTTTCTCATCTAAAAGAGGACCCTTTCTAAAAAGGATCATCCTGGGGTCCGCTTCACCAGGTGGTTGTAAAGATTAGATGGATTAATATACCTAAAGTATTAAAGAGCCTGGTTCAGTAAGTGTTAGGTAGCATCAATTTATCAATTATTATCACACTAGTACAAAGGGTCAGAGTCAACCTCATGGCTGCCTTCCCTCTACTCACGTGCTCCCTGGAACCAGGGCACAATACTGTTTAATGAGTGGCCAAATGCCCTGGGCATTTTCCTCCTTCCCCCTTCATTCACAAAAGAAAGAGGTTTTAGCAAACAACTGGGCAACCTCATTTCCTGAGATATCTGAAGGTACTCTCCAGCCTATGTCAGCTGGCCAGTCTCCAGCTTTTCCAAGCTGCAGCTCACTCAGAAACTGGATCTTATTCAACGATACCATTTATATCACCAGCTAGTGTCTTCCTGTGTCTGCCTTCCTTTTTAGCTAAAACAGGAGCAGATAATATCTCCTGTGCTCCAATCATTTGATTTCCCTAGACTTTGGAGATGCTTCTCAGACCCTGAAGGAAGGTTCCAGAGGATAATTATCTATCCATCTCTTCTACATATGGATTGTGATGTCCTGGGTTTTCCTGAGAAGGGAAATACACATGCATCTTCCTAGCTCTGGACCCCTGAGAAAATTAAAAACTGGAGAGTTATCCAGGCTTTCCTGGAGGCTGGCTGGTAGTGCCATTGGAGCTGGGAGAGGGGAAGGCTTCCCAGCCAGTCCCCACAGGCTCTATGTCCAGCTCTGCCTGCACCGCTTCAGCAGCAATGCATATTGTGTTCAAGCAAAACCAAATGCAGGACTCCCAGGATGCAACCACACATCAGGGCCATAATGACGTCAGCAGGAGTCCTAACACAATTTGGCCATGTAGACCAATTTCAGTGGCAGCCTTCAAGGGTAAGTCCATGGCTTGTACATCAAACTGTTCAGCCAGATTCTACCTGATGCCAATGATAGCATAACCTTCTAGAAAAGAGAAACACAGCCTACTGAAAGAAGGAAAAGAAATTTAAAAGCACTGGAGCTCAACACAAAACCTTGAAAAAAATTTTTTTTTAATTTTGTGATTTTCTGTTTTAAAGAAAATTTGTCACTTCCTGGGTTTCTGAAAAAGAAATCTGCTAAGCAAAGAAGGTATGATATTTTTAAATCATTTGCAAAGCATCCCTTTCACTCCACCCCTCCAGAAGTTTGACACATCGGAAGTCAGTGGTACAATGACATAAAAGGCAATTTGACTCTTCGATGCAGAAAATAGTCCCCTGAATCAAAGTTCCAAGCATATACTTAAGAATTTGTCCAAAATTCTTTGATTTAAAATGAAAAAATTCTTTCAATAAACACACTGCAATCCTCTTCCATATTTCATTTTTGTTTACTTCTTGTGTGATTTATGTAATGACAAATTTCCTTTTCCATAGCAACTGAAAAGTCAAATAAACTGAATAATCATTAAAAATCATAAACTAAAAGGTTAAATTATTTATTTGAAAAAAGCTTCAAGTGCTAGGTGGCAATTAATAGCTTTAAAAATAAACAGGTTTTCTTTTTACAACCATATGAGATATATATATATATATATATATGGTACATACATACATATATATATATATCATGTGTGTATATGTGTGTTTGAACATACAGCTCTATAGATGTCATAAAAATATAAAATAATAAAATTATGTCTCTGACAAAATTACATTGCTAACAAGAAATAAAACATTGCTTTAACATACAATACCTCTACTTTATTCTCCCCAAATGAGTCAGATTTGTTTTTCTAGATTTCTTCACTTAATATGTGTCTAAGATAATCTCTGATACTAAGATATTTTCAACTGTGGTCCTACCCAACATACACAAAAACATTAATTTTAAATGGCACAATAATTGCTATAAGATGCCTGTCTGATTCAACATACTGTCTGATTCAGTAATTTAATTTCTGCACATCAGCACCATTGACAAGTATGTATTTTAGAAATATACACTTAATTTCATGTTTTAACTCTCAGCTAACGTTTTCACAAGCAAAGCCCTGACCTCCCTATTGTCTTCCCACAACTGAGCTCTGATTTCCACCCCTTCCCTCCCCACCAACCTGGCTTTACCCTACTTCCCCAGAAGGAAGGTGTGGGCCCCAATGTCCCCTAAATGTTTCTGCATGCTTTAGCTTCCCGGTGCGTTGTCTGTGCCTATTACTAAAGGCAAGTGTCAAGAAAGGATTCAATCAATTCCTTGTCTGTAAAACCAAGTATTTTCTTCCAGCTCACCATAAAAACTCAGATATTTACGACTGAATCATTTATGGTTTTTTTCCCCCCAAAACAGACACTGAATGTGTTACGTGCTCAAATCTTTGGACATAATCTATTGGGAGAAAGGATCTGGGGCAGATGCACCATTACCCTGGTGCCCAGCACAAGCCCTAGCTGACAGGGACAGAGCAACAACAGGATGAGAGGATGGGTGGATGGATAGATGGATGAATGAAAAGAATTGCTGCCCCAAAAGTCAACCTAGGAGAAGAAAAATCCAAGGCTGAATTCTTGGGGCGGGGAGGGGTGGGGGCAAAGGGAAAGACCACCGAGAGAGACAGAAGGAAGAAAAGAAGGGGTAGGACAGGGGAAATACGTAATGAAGAAGAGACAGACAAGAAAAAGTGAGATAGACGACAGAGAAAAACAGGAAGAGATCAGGAGACAAAAGACAGAGGCAGAAGGCAGGGACTGGGGGGCACGGGGTGAAAAAAAAGGAGGGCGCGACCAAGGAAGCAGGCGCCCGAGGGGAGGAAAGAAGCGGGCAGTCAAGGGCAAGACGGAGCATTCTGCCCTCGGGAGAGACCGGTAGAAGTGGGATGAACCGCGCCCCCCACGTCCACTCGCGGCCCGTCCCGGGGGCAGGACGGCGCGTCTCACCTCAGCTCTCCCGCGGCGCTCTGGGCGCTGGAGACGCGCTGGCAGCCCCGGCCGCTTGCAGGTTGCGCCGCGCGACACGCGTGTGGGAACCTAGCGCGCGAGCCCCGGGGGCCGGCCGGACCCCGCCCCCCCGGACTGCTCCCGCCTCCGGGGCGGGGCCTCGGGCACCCCACCCCCACGGCCCCTGCCGGGAGGGGCCTGGGAGTAGACGCGACCCGCCGCCAGGGGTGCGGTACGGACGCCCGGTGCGCTCGGCTCCGCGAACCCCCGGCCGCCGCCAGGTGGCTCGGCCTTGGCTGCAGCGGCGAGCCTGAGGGGACGTCCTGGCGCCGGCCGCCGCGCCGCGCGGAAAGCCCGGGTGCCTTTGGAGGCGGCGCCTGGGTCGCGGCGGAACCGCCCCTGCCTCTGCTCACTCGCCCTGGACGCGGCTACTTTTCGCTGGGGTCGGCGGGTCCCCAGGCTACGGCCGGGACGTCCGTGCGCGCGGTCTGCGCCCCGCCGCGGCGGGTCCCCCGGGCGTCCGGGCAGTCGTTCCCCTGCCCGCTGAGCGGCCGGGCAAACTGCATCTTCGCAGCGCCCCCGAGAATCTCCCAAACTTCAGCGGAGCCGTGCCTCCGCCTCGCCGCCTCCTCAGCTGTGAGATGGCCGCACCGCGCCAGGTCAGGGTGAGTTCTGCGACCTCCCAGGAAGCGAAGGTGGCAGGGAACCGAACCACCCACGGAGGGTGGGATGGACCCGGCCCCAAAGAAGGGCTGGGGGACGGGAGGGAATGGCTTCTGAGTGGGCGACGGTCTTGGCAGGGCTTGAATGACCTCGTGGTGACAGGAGAGAAGAGATGGGAGAAGTGTCTCAGGTAACCAGAATTGTTGCAGTGGCAGCCAGATGTGCGGGTCACAGGGCATGAGCACAGAGACTGGAGTGCAGAGCAGATGAGACCAAGGAAGGGACATTGAGGGACTGAAAGGGAAACCAGTCCTGAGTCCCTGCGCCTTCCTTCCTTCAGTCACTCTGTAAATGTTCTGGACGCCCTTGGGGAGGCAGAAGGTGCAGGGACATAAGGTGACAGGCTCTGTGCTTTTCCCCAGGTTTTGGAGTCCCTATTACACAAATAAGATTGTAAAGGAATGAAATGATGCTAAATCTGAGGTGGGGAAAGCTGATTCAGAATAAACATTAAAACTTTGCGGGGTGGTCCACAAAGCAAAACTTTTATTTTGGTGAATATGGAAATCCCTAATGTGAGCATTTATATAGCCTTAGTGAAGGAGAAGCTTAGAGGAAAATTTGTGCCCCCAAATGGTTATGTTATGGGGGAGGAAATGGTGAGAATAAAGGAGTTAATAACTGACCTAAAGTAGTTGAAAAAGAGTAGTAAAATTAAACCCAAAGAAAATGAAAGGGAGAATATATTAGAGAAAAAAAATACAGAAAATAGTAAAATAGTAAAACAAAGCCAAAGGTTATTTGAAAAATTGTTAATATAAATAATATTCTAATGAAATTGATTGTAAAACAAGACAGTGCTTCCCAATTTTTTTTTTTAAATTATAACCCCCCCCCCCCGGGGCTTTTACACACACATTTTTCCTTATATAGGCTCATGAAATTTTAGTACCAAGGATTTATTGTATATCTCTTTATGTGCTGTGCTTTATAATTAAAAACTGTGAGACTAATTTTCACTCCCTTGGGGCAATATTCTCCCTGTTGTGAATGCATAGAATGAGAAAAGACACAAGTCATATTAGGAATTAAAAAGCTATAACCACAAATCGAGCAGAAAGTTAAGACTCAAACATATTCTTAACAACTTCATAACAATATGCGGAAATAAATATCCAAATTCCTAGAAAAATGTGGTACCTAAATGACTGATAAAAGAAATACAAGCACAAAATAATCCAGTGTGTTAGTCTGCTCAGACTGCCATAACAAAGTACCACAAAAAAGTTCCTTTAGGATGAGGGCCACATTCTTATGACTTCATTTAACTTGAATCATCTCCTTATAGGGCCTGTCTCCAAATACAGTCACACGATGTGTTAGAACTTCATAATATTAATTGAGATGGGGGGGGGCACATCTCAGTCCATAATGTTCAGTAAACATTAAACAAATGATATCAGTAGTTTTAAAAAATTCTCACACCCCTCCCCCGTTCATGCTCTGTCTCTCTCTGTCCCAAAAATAAATAAAAAACGTTGAAAAAAAAATTAAAAAAAAAAAATGGGGCGCCTGGGTGGCGCAGTCAGTTAAGCGTCCTACTTCAGCCAGGTCACGATCTCGCGGTCCGTGAGTTTGAGCCCCACGTCAGGCTCTGGGCTGATGGCTCGGAGCCTGGAGCCTGTTTCCGATTCTGTGTCTCCCTCTCTCTCTGCCCCTCCCCCGTTCATGCTCTGTCTCTCTCTGTCCCAAAAATAAATAAAAAACGTTGAAAAAAAATTTTTTTAAAAATTCTCACAAAGAAAACACTAGGCAGAGATGATATTATACCAAGTATACGTGGAGTAGATTGTTGGGATCATGTTGAAACTACTTTCAAAAGGAAAGAAAGTAAAAACACCCCAAGCACATTTTCTGAGGCTATTATTACCTAACATAAAACCAGTTAAGAACAGCACAAAAAGAAGAAATTACAGATCAGCCTTACTCATGTTCATAGATAAAAAAAATTCTAAACTAATAGTAAACTCAATCCAGCAGTATTTACAAAAATTATCATGGCCTAGTCAGGTTTATTTATAAAATATTAAAATTGGTTTTATATGCATTAATGTAGTTAATCATATTAATAACTTACTGGAGAAAAATTATATTCATCACAAAGTATGCAGAAAGAGAATTTAGATAAAATTTAACACTCGTTCATGATTTGTAGCAAACCAAGAAGAGTAGGGAGACTCCCTAATCTGATAGATGTCCACCAAAAGCCTTTCGTAAATATCATTCTTAATGGTGACGTATTAGAGGTATTTTTAAAGTCAAGAATGCCTCCATCACAGCTTCCAGTCAACATGTCATTAGAGAACTAGTCAGTACAGTGTTTTTTGGTTTTTATTTTTTATAGAAACCAAAACAACTCCACAGATATATTTTAGAATAAGGGAGCTTAGCAAGTTAGGTGAATAATCAGTAAATTAATACATTTGTCCACAACACCAATAAACAGTTTGAAAACTTTGTTTTTAAAAATGCTATTTACAAGAGCTGCTATATATGTTTATATATCTATGTAAATGTATGTGTATGTATGTATATGTATGTATGTATATATATATAAGTACATATGTATATGTATACACACTGTAGGGAAAGGCACTTGGCAAAATGGTTTAAGATCTTTATAGGGAAGTTTATATGAAAGGCGTTGAATACGACCAAATAAATAGAGACATTATCATGTTTACCAATAGGGGAGGCTAGATAGCAGATTCAAATCCTTTCAAATGTATCTATATATTTAATGTTATTATAATAAAATATTAAGAGCATTTGGGAGGAGTGGAGAATTGGTGAGCTGAATCTAAAATTTACCTGAAAGAACAAGTGGCCATAAGAAAAATAAGGCGGATGATTTACCCTGCCCTGCAAAGGCTTGCTGTGGAGCTCTGTATGTTAGATAAAATAACTGATGCCCTGTGTGTATCAGATTCAGCTGGGTTATCTTCTTGTAACAGCCCCCCACATATGATTAGCTTAAAAGCACAAACTTTATTTTCCACTTATATTCCATACCCTCCTGCATATACATATCCACCTCAGGTTTCTAAGAGGGCATTGCACAACACAGGTGCTCACCTGAATCATACCTACATTCTTAAGGGTTCTATCCGGAAGTGGCACATGTACTTATGTTAACATTTCATTGGTGGAATCAAGTCCAAGCCTGCTATGAATGTGGCAGGGAAGCACAATCCTTCCTTACAGGAGTAAGGGACAGAAAGGAAAAATAACACAATCATCCATACTATAATAAGATAGTGTGGTATTGACACTATAAATACAAACCAACAGATGGATAAAAGGAATAGGACAGAAAGCACAGAACCACATCCACACCTATATGGGATCTGAAACACATCAGAGGTGACGTGCAAATCATTGAAAAAAACATAGAATAGTCAACAAATAGAAAAGGATGGTGCTGAGACATATATTTGGGAAAACATGGAGTAAGATCCCTAGCACAAATTGCACTTATTAATTAATTACAGTTTGATCAAAGGCTTCAATGTGAAATAAAATCTTTAAAACTTTTTTTAATTTAAATTTTTTCTTTTTAACGTTTATTCATTTTGTGAGAGACAGAGAGACACAGCCTGAACAGGGGAGGCGCAGAGAGAGAAGGAGACACAGAATCCGAAGCAGGCTCAAGGCTCTGAGCTGTCAGCACAGAGCCCGATATGGGGCTTGAACTCACTGACTGAATGATCATGACCCGAGCTGAAGTTGGACATCCAACCAACTGAGCTACACAGGCGCCCCTAAAATCTTTAAAATTTTTAGGATAAAGTGTGTCTCACCCTGACCTTAACAGGGGAGAATTACTTAAGTCAGATACAAAATCCTGCAAATCTTTAAAGTATAAAATAAGCCACATGCTAAAAGAAAATATTTGCAACAACTGATAAAGGATTAGAATCCAAAATGTATAAGGAATGCCAAAGAATCAATATGAAAAGCATAAACACCTGAATCAGAGAATGGATACAGGTAGGAACAAGCACTTCACAAACAGAAAAATGAATGAACCCAAATCTCTTGAACAGAAAACCATCAGAAATTATGGAAATGCAAATTAAGCCCACCATGAGATATCTAATCAATAGATGAGTATGCAAAAATATGACAATAGCAAGTGTCAAACAAGGAAAAGCTAATATGCTAATGACATGCATACCAATCCTATCAATTCCAAATATCATTTAAGATATTCCATGGCTTTAAATACCACTCCCCCCCAAAAAAAACAAAATAAAAAACAAAATAAAACTGCCAACACAAAGCTTTTTATCACTTATACTTTTTTGTAAATTCATACTGAAAGCTCTATTTTAAACTTAGAAGGATTTTTAGTGCATATCACACTTGTTTTGTACATGCAAAAAATGAATAAAACAAAATAAATCAGTTAAGGAATTTCTAAATACTTTTTGCATCTCATACTGACTCTTTGCAATCACTTTTGACTCAAGAGTTGTCAGTGCCTATGCTTTTCCATGGGGCACAGACAAGCCATCCCCATTCAGCCTTCTCTGCATTTCTGATCCACAGAACCTGTGCGCATATAAAATGGTTCTCTTGTATGTCACTACGTTTGGGTGGTTTGTTACACAGCAGTAGATAACCAGAATGTCCCTTATTCACAAAGAACTTTGAATGTTTACACAAACCTTCTAGGCCTTCTAGATCCTTCCATGTCCATGGGTGACTTCAGTGTTCACACCAATGACCATTAATTACTGTACTCTAGTCTTCCAGTTCATCGACCTCCTGGACACCCACAGGGATGTCCTTATCTAAACCACCTCAGCTGCCTTCTTTGAGTTACAAAAAGTCAGAGTCTTGGAGATTTTAATGGCCACCTATGAGGGTTTAGGGTAAGAGACAAATGGAGGCCTCATCTTATCCCCCATCCAAAGATCCCATGACTCCTGCCTGGGGTTGTCAACAGGCAGGACACTGAGCAGAGCTGCAGGTCACAAAGTCACCATGCCAACCTTCCTGTCCATCATAAGGGGCATCACAGGGAATTCTGTCTCTGTGGGGCAGGGAAGGGCCACTCAGGTAGTGGGACTACTGCCCCAGATCCAGCTGTTTGCCTCTTCCGCCCAAAGGGCAGGTACCAGGTGGAGGCTCTAAGAGCACCTTGGAGAAAGAGCTTGAGAGAACAAGGCTCCAGGACACAGGGTTGAAGGGGAGACAGCAGATGAGGCAGAAGCCTGTGGTGGCTGGGCATGGCCAGCGCTGATCCCCCTGCTCCAGGAGAGAGTGGGGCCTCAGGGACAACTAAGAAAATGGGGAGCAGCAGCCTCTGGGTGCCAGGCCCTGCACTCTCCCTGCTCCTGCTCCTTTTCCTGCTGCTGCCACCTCCATTGCTGAGCACAGGGAGCTTCCTGCACCGCCTCCCAGCCTGGACACCCTTCCACCAGGGCACCAGGCACTACAGGAGCAAGATAGAGAAGCCAAAAACCTGCGAGGGTGCCTTTGATCTCTACTTGATCGTCGACACGTGAGCAGCCCTCCCACCCTGGGTGTTCTTCAGGGCACCTCTGACCTCAGGGTTACTGCTAGCATGAAGCAGTTCAAGTAGACCCCAGCTTCTGAGAAAGGGGAGGTGGGAACAGTCTTGATCAGACCCAAGATAAGACCCTCTGCAATCCCCTTGTTCCTGAGGCTGAGGGAATGCGCCCAAAATTTGTTCCCTGGGACTTCTCCTTTTGGAGAGGAAAAAGTGCCACCATAGAGTTGCTGGATGGCTCTCAGTCCCCCCACCAGCACGGCCTGGATCTGTGGCCTGCATGCCCCTTATATAGCTGGAGAGGCAGGTGATTACTAGGAGTTCCTTCTCAGCAGTTGTTAGAAGCTCTCTATGGTTTTTGGTTGTTGTTTGTTTTGCTTTTTACCCAAATGATTTCTGTTTTTACAGGGCCACAGAGATTCCCATGTTGCTTTTGTTAGGCATTGTCATAGTGTCACCGATTAGAAAGTTCTTTGCTCTCCTGCTGCTAAGTGTTTTGGTTTTTCTTCAGCCACTTGGAGACCATGTTACAGTTTGTGTGCACATTCACAACAGTTTGGTCTGATCAAGCTTTGTTTTAGGAAACTGGGATGTGCATCTTATGGTCTTTGATGGAAAGGGGGTGGATCTTCGTGCTTGGAGAGACTGGAGAGGTTGCCTTGGTTCCCTTTTCAACTCCTCTGGTGGGTTGAGAATAAACTTTACTGATTCAGTGGTAGCAGTAGCATGACTGTCAATATAGTGTCAATATAGCACTTTTTGGTTTCCAGAGCCCATTTACTGTACTTTTGTCATCCTCATAATCATCGTGGGGTCAGGGGGTGGGGAGCACCCCAGCATGTAGCGTACGGACGTATTTGCATTTGCAATCTCCTGGAAAGAGGACGGAACCTAGAGTTTGATGAAGTAGCACTGAGACTGGTGAGACTGGCAAGACTCAGGCTTCGTTTGTGCCCTGATGGCAGCATCCCAGGCTGTACTGCCTCTGATTCCTTCTATTCTCCATGGAGGCTGATGATTGGGGAGTTGTGTACCCAGCCCACTAGCATTTAAGGAAAGCCGGCAGAGCTGGGAGCCACTATGCTCACTGAATAAGTCCCTCTTCACTGTCCTGTGGAGGGACTTCTGAGTTGTCCTCAGCAGGTTATGCCTCATTGATACTTGGCACAGCCCAGAGGGATGGTGATTTCTCTCTTGGGCATTGGGCTTGGGAGACGGATGGGCATTGTAAAGGAATGAAAACCTCTGTGGGTCAGTCTTTGCAGAGGATGGTAATGAGTCCAAAGGGCCCCCTCAGGTGCCATGCTGTTACAGTGCTCCTGCCAATGCATATTTCTGCCATTAGGCCCGATGTGGGTACGGTTCAACCCTGCAATGGATAAGAAGGGCTCTTTGCACAAGTAGGACATGTGAGAAAAACATTAATTGAGCACTTATTGTGTGCCAGGCAATGTGTTGACCACTTTGGTCTCCTCCTGCTTAGAGGAACAGGATCTATTTTCCTATTTTAGGGTGATGCAACGGAGTCTGGAGAGTCCAGTGTTTTCTCAGTGTCAATTAAGCTAGTTTGCTGCAAAAGATTAGATAATAGGGGTTGGTCTCCTCCCCTCTCTCCCAAAGAGGGTGTAAAGTAAGGGTATGAAAAGGTACCATTCTAAAGAGGTGGTCAGGAAAGTCAGGGCTGACAGACAGGATTGTGAGGAGTTCAGGCAGGGGCAGTGTTTTTGACCAGAAGAGGTGTATGATTGGAACTAGTTTTAAGCGAATCACAGTTGAGCACAAAGGCAGAGACCAGTGAGGGGCTGGCACAGAGGTCCACAGACGACATGATAGTGGCATAGAACAATAGGGTAGGCATGGTAATAATGAGTGGCCAAGCTCTGCATCTTATTTGAAACTAGAGGTCACAGGAATCCAGACAGATTGGATGGGGGAGGCAATGTGTGACCCCAGACTGGGGGCAAGAGTAAGGTAGGAAAACAGCTTCATCACTGCATCTTCCTCACAACTGTAGGTAAATGTTATTATCCCTATTTTATAGATGAGGGAAGGAAGCTGCTCAGGGGAAGGAATGAGGCCCTTGAGGTTTGGCATTGCCTCATTCAGATTTCTCAGATAGGAAGACATGGACCCAGAATTGATACTCTGAAGTGTCTTATTCCAAAGCTCATTTCAAAGACTTCAAGGCTGGGTAGCTTTCTTGGAATACCTGTGATTGTCCTTGAAGACAAACGGAATTTCTCACCTGCAGGAAGGTCTTGAGTGGTTTGCTTTCAGCTTATTCATTAGGTTCCTTATTAATTTGGCCATTCATTAGATTGAACAGGATGAAAATGAGTGAGTGTTCCCATGTGCCTGCCTTATTGGCCAGTGGCATATGAAAGCCAGGGAGCTCCAGGCAGAGGGACTGGTCTATGCAAAGACCTGAGCACTGAGGCCCTCAGGTGATCCCAGAGGATCCAAGTATAAGGAGGAAGAAGGAAAAAGAGTGGAAGAAGGAAGAGGACAGGCTAATGAGGAGGCCTTGGGCCCATGTAGGAGGTGTGTTCTTCACCTTAAGGGCAACTGGGGATCAATAGAAGAAAAGCTTTTAACAGAGGAGAGATGGATCAGATCTATGCTTTTATTAGAGGCACTGGATTCCTTGAGAAGGATGGGTAAGAAGGAGGAAGGATGGAAGCAGCAGCTGCAGTGAAAAAGAGAATGTCTTAGAAGTTCCCAGAAGGCCTGAGAGACTAGGGGAAAATATGTAGGAACCTAAGGCAGATGTGCCCTGTGAAAGGAGAATGGGCAGACAGACTGCTAGGCAGCTCCCACATGTGTGGTATGGATGCAGAAAGAGGGGCTAGTGTAGAGAAGAGAAGTAGAGCTTCAAGATCCATTCATTCTGGGGACATTGGGACTCGGCATTGCCACTGTGGGTGCATTGGGGATTGGAGAGGAGCTCACCACTGTCTTTCCTAGTATTAAAAGGTAAACTGAAACACTTTGTAATTTTTAAGGATTTGAGCATATATGAATTGGAATCAGGAAACACCAAACCTCAGTTATTAGGAGCACTGACAGGATCCAGTGTCAAGGTTTATATAGAGAATATATGAAAGAATATCAAAGAAATTATTTGAATGATTGTAGTTTAAGTAGTTACTGGCCTTATTTGGAAAAGCCTATTTTGTTGCTTGTGATTGGTGTGCCTGTGTAGGCTTTCAAGGTATCAGAGCTACCTCAGTCCAATGGCTTTTCGTGTTAATACTTTAATAATTACTCCCTTTTGGTCATCCTCTCATACAGGAGAGACTGACCAACAATTTAGTATTAGTGCCACTTTTAGTTACCAGTAGGGTTAAGTTGTTCTTGTCTTTCATGAAACTTGTAGGTAATGATGTCAGGAACATCGGAAGAATTGTTTGTTTTTGCTATTCATCTGTTCATTTTTTTCTATTTCTCCAAGTGCAATGAGACCATCTGATGTATTGATGATGGTTGTGGACACATATTTAAGACCTTTGAGAGAATACAGCACACCATGGAGACTACCATGCTGACTATCAGGAGGATAATAGCAAGAGACTAAAGAATATTCCTTAGCCAGCAAGAGACTAAAGAATGTTCCTTAGCCAGGGTACACATGAACCAAACCAGTTGGCATCAGATAAATCAAAGAATATATCACAAGAGGCATCAACCCGTTTAGCTAAGTGGCTTGTTTGTTAATTTCTCATATTTCAATGTCTACAAACCAGGGGTGTTGGACCAGGTACAGCAGAAGTAATTGCTATGGCAGAGACTCCTCCTTGATAGCCAATAAGGAATCTAAACAAATTCTATTTTCTAAAACCACCTTATCAGCTTGAAATAATCCTTGAAACAAAGAGGCATACTTCGGGGTAGCATAATTTACTACCTATTATCTACCTCCTTTGAAATTTCCCCAAGAATTTTCAGTCTAGAAGTTGAGTTGGTAGCTTGTTTCATCTCATTGAATCCATCCCTTCATCTTGAGAATAGGTCAACTCAGTTAAACAGTGATGTCTCATTTCAAGAGGCAGTGTTGCAGGTAGGATCCCAAAATTAGACCTATACCATGTGAGCAATCAGATATTTAATAAGAGATATTTCAGTGAAAACAAGGAAACAGTTAATGATTGGGGCAGACTATACATCAGGTCCTGAGTCCAGAGAGCAGCCAATTGAGAAGACTTCCAGACATTAGGCTTCTAGATGTGGGTTCAAAGCGTCCCTTGTGTAATTTAATTGTCTCTGGTGATGTTATTGGGTGTTCAAGTGACTGTTCTGAGTGGTCCACACAGCATCAGACACAATGGTTTTCTGTAAATGAGCCATTGTGTTGATTTCTATGAAGTTTATATCAAGTTATCCAGTTCAGTTTGGAGGACTTTGGGAAAAGGGCAGTTTTTATTCTTAGTAATTCCAAATCAGAGGGGTGGAAGAAAGTTGGGATCATTAATTTGGAAAGTTGTAGACAGATATTAGAGAAAAATAGAATAATTTAGTATCCACTCCATTTTACAAATGGATAACAGTGCCTCAAAGACAATGAACAGGTTTAGAATCTGGTATCCATTAGGGTGTGTTGTAGGTTTTACTGAAAATATTTTTCATCTCTGCGATTACCCCAATTTCTACCAAAAACAATCATAATAAGACTAATTTGTTTGCAAAACATGTCTAGTCTTATTAAACTGGGTCTAGTTATTTGCATATGTGCAGCAAGAATTATGTATTGTACATAGTATATGTACATATACTATTGTATATGTATATGTACTATTATGTATACTCTCAAATATAATATTCCAGTTAAAGCTTTGGTGATATCTAAAGGGATTGTCTTTATACAGTCCATGTTGTTTTCTTAAAATTGGAAATGACTTACATTCAATTTTTAAAAGCTTCCTTAGTCTAAGAAGCCAAACTAAGCAGTTGCCCAAATTTGTCCTGTAATAAGAACAGATTTTCACTGAACTTACGCAAATGTCTATATTGTTATGTACAGTAAGAATACTCAAGAATTTCCGGATAATAGAAGGATGAGATAGAGAGAAAGAGAGAAATACAGTTGACCTTTGAACAATAGGGGTTTGAACTGCATGGGTCCACTTACACGTGAATTTTTTATAAATGCAAGACATTCATAGAAAGAGGCACTACACGTCTCTTCATCTCCACCCAAAGTTAGCAAAGCTAGATCCTGGAGTGACACCTACTCCTGGCTTTTCTACCCAGGAATATGGGAACCCTCTTTCCCAGCAGAGTCTAGGAGAAGACAGAGTACCTTTGACCATCTCCCTAGGTCACTTGCTCTACCTGACCCCTCTTATGTGGCTCTAGTACAGTTTCTGCTTGCAGGAAGTTCTGGCAAGCAGTGAGCCTCGTTTCCTGGTGCTGCCTCAGAGAACTGTCAGCACCGTGGACAGCGCCCTTCCTGCTGTCTGCTCTAAGGCCCAGGCTTCTTCTGCCTGGTGCCATCCTGCCCTGGTGTTCTCCCAGATTCCCTACCGAAGAGCTCCTATTCTGTGGTCCTTGCCAACTCTGACCAGTGACTGGACCCACCACTTTGGCAGGAATCCCTTCACAGAACTGGTTTCTTTGTGCTTCTCAGTTCAAGACCTCAATGATATGAGCTTCACATAGGTACTGGAGTGAGGAGTGCCGGGCACAGACCAGAACTCTGCTGTTCCAGCCTTCCCTGCATCTTTGCTCCAACTTCCCTTCACTTCTAGTCATTTGGTAATTTCTATACTTTTAAATCACAATGTTAAACACAGTTGTTGAGTTTTGAGAGGAGGAAAAAGTTATATGTGAATTTTCAACTGTGCAGAGTGTTGGCACCCCTAACACTGATGTTGTACAAAAACCAGCAGTATTGCATTTTTGTTTAAAAAAGTTTGCTTTACCAAATTGCTATAAGTTATAGATAGGTCAAAAGAAAGAAGAAAAGGGACCTCTTATGTATGGAAAACAAAATGTAGAAGAAACAGCTGTGTTTCAAAGTCATAAAAAATTATAATCATCCTCATCAGTTATTTCAGTCCCATTCCATGTAGTTAATTCTTTTTAAAAATTATTAGAGAGGGGCGCCTGGGTGCCTCAGTCGGTTAAGCGTCCGACTTCGGCTCAGGTCATGATCTCACGGTCCGTGAGTTCAAGCCCCGCGTCCGGCTCTGTGCTGACAGCTCAGAGCCTGGAGCCTGTTTTGGATTCTGTGTCTCCCTCTCTGTCTGACCCTCCCCTGTTCATGCTCTGTCTCTCTCTGTCTCAAAAATAAATAAACGTTAAAAAAATTAAAAACTATTAGAGAGAGAGAGAGAGAGAGAGAGAGAGAGAGAGAGAGAGAGAGAATGTGTACAAGCATAGGAGAGGGACACAGGGAGAGGAGCAGAGGGAGAGAGAGAATTCCAAGCAGGCTCCATGCTGAACCAATGCGGGGCTTGATCCCACAACCCTGGGATCATGACCCAAGCCAAAATCAAGAGTTGGATGCTCAACCAACTGAGCCACCCAGGTGCTCCATGTAGTTAATTCTTGTTAGAAGTTTTATGAATCTATCAGTTTCTCCACTAGAGTTCAAAAAATTCTCATGGCATTAATGTCAAGGTATGACATTAAAGTTATTCAGAATCTGTACTTGGCAGTCCCTTTTATGAATCTCTTTGAAGAGGAAGCACTTTTGCAAAAGCATGAGAGTAAAACAATAACTGTAAATGTCAACAGACGTAAACGTGGCCAATATTAAAGATCTTATGAGAGCCTATTACAGTGAAATTGATCAGGAAATTTTATTTTTTCTGACATAAACTTTAATATAATAATTAGAATTATGACTGATAACATTATACCATAACAGAATTCTACATAGACATAACAGACATAACAGAATTCTAAGGAATTTCATACATTCCCATGTGATTTGACATGTTAAATTAGCCTAATTGTCTAACATGTCTCTTTTATAAGGAAAGAGAAAAACAACTTTTGACATGTTCCAGGGACCCTCCAAGATATCCCAAGTTAATTTGAGATAAAAAAAGACTTCATTTAGAATTTCATTATGGGAAGTTTATAAGAAATAGCAAAAGATTTGAACACTTGATTAAAAGTCATCTGGGTTATCTATCCAACTAAAGTGATAAAGATTTCTGGGGCGCTTGGGTGGCTCAGTTGGTTGTGTCTGACTTTGGCTCAGGTCATGATCTCACAGCTCGTGAGTTCGAGTGCTGACAGCTCAGAGCTTGGAGCCTGCTTCAGATTCTATGTCTCTCTCTCTCTCTGCCCTAACCCACTCACATTCTGTCTCTGTCTCTCTCAAAAATAAATAAACAATAAAAATGTTTTAAGTGATAAAGATTTCTAAGGCAAACATAAAAATTTACATAGTTGTAAAAAATCTTAGCTCTTACAAAAAAAAAAAAATCTTTCAATAGAGGAGACTCCATTCCCCCAAGTAATCAAAGACCCAGTAATGACAGCGTGAAGCACAAGAAATTATTTTGGTAAGACACAATATATTTGATTTCAAGATAGATTATACAAGGGTATAGAGCAACCTTTTATAATCTGTTATTAAGAGCACACCAAGAGGGGTGCCTTGGTGGCTCCGTTGGTTAAGCATCCAATTCTTGGTTTTGGCTCAGGTCTTGATCTCACAGTTCATGAGATCAGGTACCATGTTGGGCTCTACACTGACAGTGAGAACCTGCTTGGGATTCTCTCCTCTCTCTCTCCCTCTCTCTCTCTCTCTCTCTCTCTCTCTCTCTCTCTCTCTTTCACTCTGTACCTCCGCTACTCATGCTGTCTCTCAAAATAAATAAATTTTAAAAAGAGCACACCAATAGTTTAAGAAAACTTTTTCTGTTCAAAATATGAAAGAGAATTACATTTTAATTTTGCATAGGTATACTATTGATATTAAAGTTTATTTTTAAAATATTTTAATAAAATCATTCATTTCTCACCAGCTTGACCAAGTAAAATGTTTCTCTCACTTTCTGCTTTCTATTTCCATTTAGTTTTAATCTTCCATTCCTCTTTTTCATTCTAAAATGACCATTCTTTTAGAACAAAATTACTCTTTTCCCTTAACAAGTTTATTTTCATACCTCGTACCTTTTCTTACAAAAATACATTCTACTCTCCCTATATAGAGTCATTTCTCTTATTATTTCTAGTAGTTTTAATTGCATATGTTGATTCAAATTTTTAGTCCTTTAATTTCTAGTGAAAACTAAAATTGAGCTATTAAGGACTATTATACCAGCATTCTGTAGATTGGCAAGTTTGTGAATAAATTTCATAATTTCTGGAAGTATGTATATTCTTCCTCATAGTAAATTTTTCAGTGTGGCATAAGACACGTTTATTAACAAACCCAAATAGCTTTAGTTCCTCTGTAATAAGCCCAATGTAGGTAATCTTATGTTGAATAATTAGTGTTTCCATTATTTTATCTTGTTTGGAAAAGGCAGTCTCATGTGTGTAGACTCATGTGCATCCAGCCACATAAGAATAAACCTTGAGCCTGGAACATGTTTTTCCAAAGAGATAAAGAACCCATACAGCCTGTGTTAGGCTTAGCACCTTGAGTGAGGACATTGCTCCTTGTTTAACTTTCTGAATGTTCTTTTGTCTCTGCTTAAAAGATGTGCATCATATGGTACCTGACCAATCCACTGCTACACCTGTCTTCTGTGGAAAGGGGCAAGGCTCCTTCCACTGTTTCAGGAGATGCATGCTTAGGGCAATTGCCATGCCTAAGCCACCAGGAGAGGCCCACTGGGTATGGGGTCTAATGCCCACTAGTGAAGTTCATCTTGTTCTGTCTCTTTATGTCAGTAAAACATTGTTCCATCCAGTGCTTGACTATTGGGTTTTTCTTGGGGACTCCCAACCATGATGTACTGATCAAAAGTGTTAGGGTTCTCTCCTGGAATTGTTAACTAGTGATCAGTAGTCTCCTCTCTTAGGTAACCAAGAGAGGTAAAAAAATTAAAAAAAAAATAAGTGGGCTTTGAATCACTTATGTAGAAGTTTTTTGTTCTCATAATAAAATAATTTGTAAGATTATTTTTTATTACTCAAAGAACTGGATTGCATTCTGAATGATATCAAAGGGCTGACCAACCCTCTAACTACACTGCCTTCAATTTGTATATCAGGGAGATTTTCTTCACCTCCTTATTCTCATTTGTTATCTCTGGTCTTTCTGATGGTAACCATTTTAACAGATGTAAGGTGATATCTCATTGTGGTTTTGATTTGAATTTCCCTCATTATTAGTGATCCTGAGCACCTGTTACTCTCTTTGGAAAAATGTCTCTTCAGGGTTTTTTACCATTTTAAAATTGGTTTACTTTATTTTTGCCTCCTCTCATATTTTAAATAGTTTTTTAAGTCTTTGTCTAGTAAGTGTGATGCCTTGGCTTTCTTGGGGATGATTTCTGTAAATTTATTTAGATCCTTTGAATGAGCAATGTTCTGCTGTTTCTCTCTATGTTTTGTGATTTTACTTTGCTAAAAATTGGGTTTTTAATTATTATATTATAACTCTTGGACATGTGAATATCTTTGAGAAAACATGTCATTTTAGGTCATACACCAATTTTTAAATTGGATTGTTTGTTTTTTTGTGATTGAGTTGTATGTGTTCTTTATATATTTTGGAAATTAACCCTTTAGCAGAATATCATTTGCATATATTTTCTCCCATTTGTGTAGATTGTCTTTTCAGTTTGTTGATCTTTTTTCTGTGCAAAGCCTTTTTATCTTGATGTTGTCCCACTTGTTTATTTTTGCCTTTGATGCTTGTCTTTAGGTGTTATAACTAAAAAATTATTCCCAAGACTGAAGTCAATAAATGATTTTCTTACATTTTCTTCTAGAAATTTCATTTTTGTAACACTAACATTTCAGTCTTTACTCCATTTCGAGTTAATTTGAGTGATATAAGGATCTAGTTTCATTCTTTTGATTTAGAATGTCCAATTTTCCCTGAACCATTTATTAAAAAGATAGTCTTTTCTCCATTGAATATTTTTGACTTCCTTGTTGAATATTAATTAACCATATAAGCATGGGTTTATTTTGCAGATTCTAAATTTTATCCCATTGATCACTGTGTCTGTTTTATGCCAGTATCCTGCTGTTTTTAACTACTATAGCATGTAATATAGTTTGAAATCAGGAATTCTGATGCCTCCAGCTTTAGTTTCTTTCTCAGGATTGCTTTGGCTGGCCACTTGGGGTCTTTTGTGGTTCCATACACAGTTTAGAACTGTTTTTCCAATATATGTGAAAAATGCTGTTGGAATCTTGATAAGGATTTCATTGAATTTTAGAAGGCTTTGAGTTGTTTGGCTATTTTAACAATATAAATTCTTCCATTCAATGCACAGGATTTATTTCCATTTATTTGTGTTTTCTTCAATTTCTTTCATCAATGTCTTCTAATTTTCAGTGTAAAGAGTTTTCACCTCGGTTAAATTTATTCATAAATATTTTATTGTTTGTGTTATTGTAAGTAAGATTGTTTTCCTTATTTCTTTTTCAGGTAATTCATTGCTAATATATAGAAATGTTTCTGGCAGCACATCCTGCCAATGTGCTGAATTTGTTGATTAGGTGTGTGTGTGTGTGTGTGTGTGTGTGTGTGTGTGTGTGTGTGTAGTCTTTAAGATTTTTTAGGTATAAAATATGTCATCTGGAAATAGAACAACTTTATTTCTTCCTGTTTAATTCTGATACCTTTTATTTTTTCTCCTGCCTGGCTACAACTTCCAGTACTGTGCTGAATAGAAGTAATGAGAGTAAACATCTTTGTCTTGTTCCTTATCTTAGAAGAATTTCTTTCACACTTTCACCATTGAGTATGATGTTATTTGTGGGCTCTCATATATGGCCTATATTATGTTAGGTGTGTTATTTCTATAAACCTAATTTCTTGAGTGTTTTTTTTTATCATAAGTGGATGTTCAATTTTGTCAAATGCTTTTTCTGCTTCTATTGAAATAACCATATAATTTTTATCTTTCATTCTACCAATGCAATGTATCCCACTTATTGATTTGCATATGTTGCACTGTCCTTGAACCCCAGGGAGGAATCCCTCTTGGTCATGGTGTATGATCTTAAGTGTTGCTGAATTTGGTTTGTTAGTATTATGTTGGGAATTTTGTATAAATATTTATTTATTTATCAGAGATTTAGTCCGTGGTTTTCTTTTCTAATAGTATACTTATCTGGCTTTGGTATCAGGGTAATAATGGCTTTGTAAAATGAGTTTAGAAGTGTTCTTTTGCTTCAATTTTTAGAACAGGGTGAGAAGGATTGACATTAATTCTTTAAATGTTTGGTAAAGTTCATTAGTAAAGCCATCTGCTCTTGGGTTTTTCCTTGTTGAGAGGGGTTTGATTACTGATTCAATCTCCTTACTCATTGCTGGTCTCTTTAGGTTTCTTCTTTTTTCTTGATTCAGTCTTGGTAGTTTGTATGTTTCTAGGAATTTATCCATTTCTTCTAGATTGCCCAGTTGTTGGCATATAGTTGTTCGTAGTAATCTCATATGTTCCTCTGTATTTGTGTGGTATCAGTTGTAATCTCTCCTCTTTCACTTATAATTTTATTTATTTGGGACTTCTCTTTTTTTTTCTTTTGGTTAGTTCAGCTAAAGATTTGTCAATTTTGCTTATCTTTTCCAAGAACCAAGTCTTAATCTTTTCTATTCTTTTCTTGTTATCTTGACTTATTTCTGTTTTTTATTATTTCCTTTCTGTACTAAACTGGACTTAGCTTCTAATTTGTTCTCTTTCTAATTCATTCAGTTGATAGATTTATTTGAAATACTTCTTTTTCCTTGATGTATGTGTTTATTGCTGTAAACGTCCCTCTTAGAACTGCTTTTGCTGCATTTCATAAGTTTTGGTATATTGTGTTTCCATTTTCATTTGTCTCAAGATACTTTTTTTCCATTTTAATTTCTTCTTTGATCCACTGGTTGTTCAGAAGTATTTTCTTCACTCCCATGCATTTGTGAATTTTCCAGTTTTCCTCCTGTTTGATTACTAGTTTCATACCATTGCAGTGAGAAAAGATTCTTGGTGTGATTTCAGTGTTCTTAAATGTATTAAGACTTATTTTGTGTCCTAACGTATGATCAATCCTGGAAAATGTTCCTTGTGTGCTTGAGAGGAATGTGTATCCTGCTGCTTATGGATGGATGAACTATCCTATAGATGTCTTTTAGGTCCTTTTGACCTATAGTATGACTAAATTTGTTGTTTACTTATTCGTTCTTTGGATGATACGTCTATTGTTGAGCATGAGGTATTAAAGACCTGGGCCAACTATTATGGTATTGCTGTTTATTTCCCTTTTTATTTCCGTTAGTATTTGATTTATATATTTAGGTTTTCTGATGTTGGGGCATAAATATATGCAATTATTATATCTGCCTTATGGATTGACCCCTTTGTCATTATATAATGACCTTCTTTGTCTCTTTTGGCCATTTTAAATTTAAAGTCTATTTTGTCTGATGTAAATATATCTACCACTCTTTTCTTTTGGTTACCATTTGCTTGAAATATCTTTTATCATCCCTTTACTTTAAGATGTGTGTTTCTAAGGCTAAAGTAAGTCTCTTGTAGACAGTGTATCATTGGGTCTGTGTTATTATTGGTTTTGGTTTTATGTTTTTATCTACTCAGTCATTCTGTGTCTTTTGACTGGAGAATTTAATTCATTTATATTGCCATTTGTTAATTGTTTTCAGATTGTTTGATAAATCCATTGTTCTTTCCTTCTTATCTTGTCTTCTGTTGTGATTTGATGACTTTTTGTGACAGTATATTTTGACTTTTATCATAATTTTTTTGTGTAACTACTACAGTTGACCCTTGAACAACACAGGTATAAACATCTACTTATATGTGGATTTTTTTCATAAATACTATGTGGTACTATAATTGTATTTTCTCTTCCTTATGATTTTCTTAACATTTTCTTTTATCTAGCTTATGTTATCTTAAGAATATAGTATATAGTACATATAAATACATAATATGTGTTTATCAACTATTTATGTTATCAGTAAGGCTCCTAGTCAACAGTAGGCTATTAGTAGTTAAGTTTTGGGTGAGTCAAATGTTATATGCTGTCAAATAACAAAAATTCAACCAAATAAATTTTAAAAGTCTAATTGGAATTTATTTTTTAAAAAATCATGAATCAGGCAGTACCCCATCTAGCAAGTAGAGGGGAGACCCAGAGGGCTACAGAAAAGGAAATGTTTTTTAATGTATAAAGGAATAGAGGGGCTTGGGTGGCTCAGTTGGTTAAGAGTCCAACTGTTGATTTTGGCTCAGCTCATGATCTCACAATTGGTGAGATTGAGCCCCATGTTGGGCTCCATGCTGACAGTGCAGAGCCTGCTTGGGATTCTCTCTCCCACTCTCTCTGCCCCTCCCCCACTTGCACGCATGCATGCACACACTCATTCTCTCTCTAAAAAATAAATAAATAAACATTTTAAAAATAAATGTAGAAAGGATATAGGAAAATGGAAATTATTAGCAAAGAATTCATTGTTTTAGGCAAGATTTCACTCCTGGGAGGAACAGAAGGGATCTATCAGTGCTGACCAGGAAATCTTCATGGTGACTAGTTAATGGTTACATTTATGGGGGGTTGAAACTGAGTTAGGTTAAATATTGTCTTGGTTTGGGGTGTCTGGGTGGCTCAGTTGGATAAGCATCCGACTTCAGCTCAGGTCATGATCTCACAGTTCGTGGATTTGAGCCCTGCATCAGGCTCTGTGCTGGCAGCTCAGAGCCTGGATCCTGCTTCAGATTCTGTGTATCTCACTCTCTCTCTCTCCCTCCCCCTCCCTCCGTCTCATACTCTCTGTGTCTCTCAAAAATAAACATTTAAAAAAAATTTTTTTTAAATATTGTCTTGGTTTACTGACTTGGGACCTTAACCTAAGTGATGCTATTTGGGGCTTGTGTTTTTTTTAACAACATAGATTTTCAACTGCATTGGGGGGTCAGCACCCCTAACTCCTATGTTGTTCAAAGGCCAACCGTATGTTGTTGTTTTTGTAGTTATGATGAGGCTTACATAAAATATCTTATATTTATAACATTATCTGACATATAACCTGACAACTTAACTTTGCTACCATTAACTAAACTTTATATACTTTTACCTCTTTCCATCACATTTAAGGTTATTGATATTACAACTTATTCATTTTTATATTGTGTATCCAATAACAAATTGCTGTGGTTATGAATAATTTTATTATGTCTGTTTTTTAACTTTTAAATTAGACTTGTGAGTGAATTATGAACCACCAATTTATTAGAGAATGTGACTCTGAATATATATTTAGTATTATCAATGGATTTTATACCAATGTTATGTTTTTATTATTTAAGTAGCATTATTTTATTTCTACTTGAAGAACTCCCTATAGCATTTCTTATAAGGCAAGTCTAGTGATGATGAACTCTCTTATCTTCTTTTGTTGTTATTCAGGAAAGTCTTTATCTCTACTTCATTTCTGAAAAACAGAATTGTTCAGTATAGTATTCTGGTTGACAATTTTTTTCTTTAATTATTTTGAATATATCATTTCGTTCTCTCCTGACCTAGAAAGTTTCTGTTGAGACATCTTCTGACAGTTTTATGGTACGTTCCCTTATATGTGACTGTGTTTTTCTCTTGCTGCTCCCAAAAGTCTCTCTTTGTCTTTGACTTATTAAAATTAAATATAACGTGTCTGGTGTAACCATTGTTAGGCTTAACCTATTTGGAGTGCATTGTACCTTTTGAAGCTGGATTTCTATTTTTTCTCCATGTTTGGGAAGTTTTCAGCCATTATTGCTTTAAATATACTTTCTGTCCCTTTCTGTTTTTCTTCTTTTGGTATTTCCATAATACCTGTATTGTTTCCTTTGTTGATTTCTCATAAGCCCTGTAGGCTTTCCTTATTCTTTTTTATTCTCTTTTCTTTTTGCTTCTCTGACTGATAATTTCAAATGTCCTATCTTCTAGTTCATTGATTGTTTATTCTGCTTCTTCGAGTCTGCTATTGAAATTCTCTATTGAATATTTCAGTGCAGTCATTATATTCTTCAGCTCCAGGATTTCTGCATGATTTATTTTTATGGTTTCTATCTCTTTGTTGAATTATTTACATCATTTTAAATTTGTTAAGACTTGTTCTGTGGCCTATATTCTCTACCTTGGAGAATATTTCACAAGCGTTTGAGGAAAATGCATTTTGCTGTTGTCACATAGAGTGTTCTTTACATATCTGTTAGGTACAACTGGTTTAGAGTGTTGTTCACATCCTCAATTCCCTTATCCATTTCCTGATATTTTGTCTAGTTTCTCTGTCCATTATTGAAAGTAGAGTATTGAAGTCTTCAACCTTTATTGTAGAGATTTCTAGTTCCCTCTTAAATTCTGTCAATGTTAGCCTCATAAATTTTGGAGCTTCAATGTTTGGTGAATATCTGTTTCTAGCTGTTTTGCTGTCTTGATTATTTGACCCTTTTATGAATATATAATGTCCTTTGTTATTTATAACAGTTTCTTGTTTAATGTCTATTTTATATAATATGGTTACCCAGCTCTCTTTGGGTTTCAGTTTGCCTTGAATATCTTTGCATTCTTTCACTTTCAACCTATTTATGTCCTTACATCCAAAGTGAGTCTCTTGTAGATAGCATACACTTAGATCTTTCTTTCATCTATTCTGCCAATCTATCCCTTTTGTCTGGATAGTTTAATCCATTTACATTTAAAATAATTGCTATATGGAAGGACTTACTTCTGCCATTTTGCTGTTTATTTTATGTTTGTCTTAGGCCCTTTTGCTCCTTATTTTCTCCTTTACTGCCTACTTCTGGGAAGGGAATCAAAACTTATTAGTACAAAATAGAATAATCAAGTTTTTATCCCCTTCTCATTTCCTCTGTGCATTCTATTATAGATATTTTCTCTATGATCACATGACCACTAACTGTAATATGCTAAATTTATAGCAATCTAATTATAATTAATGCCATCTTAACTTTAATCACATATAAAAACTCTACTCCTAAACTGATACAATCCCTCCTTTGTGTTATCAGTGTCACAAATTACAGCTTTACACATTGTGTGCCCAGTAACAGATTTCTAATGACTTCAATGCATTTCTTTTGAATTCTATAGAGTAAATGTTCAGTTACAAACCAAGATTACAATGATGCTAGCTTTTATATTTGCTCTTGTATTTATCTTTACCAGAAAGCTAAGTCTGTATCTTTTTTTAAATTTTTTTTTCCACGTTTATTTATTTTTGGGACAGAGAGAGACAGAGCATGAACGGGGGAGGGGCAGAGAGAGGAAGAGACACAGAATCTGAAGCAGGCTCCAGGCTCTGAGCTGTGGGCACAGATCCCAACACGGGGCTTGAACTCACAAACCGTGAGATCATGACCTGAGCCGAAGTTGGATGCTTACCCAACTGAGCCACCGAGCCTCCCCTAGTGTTTTATTATTTTAATGTGGTACTCTGGAAATCAGAATTCTCCATGGATACTAGATTGCTTTTGCTTTTGTTATCTATGGTACAAGTGTGTAGATTTTTGTTTCTTCTGTGAGATTTCCAAACATTTTTTGTAAAGAATGTAACAATATCCTTGTATGTGATTACTGGAGTGTTTGTTCCTTTAGCTCACATTCAGCTAAGGTTTTGACAGAGATTTCCTTGAATGCCAGGAGATAGAACAAACATAAAACAGCACAAAAATTCAAAACAAAACACAGAGAACGAACACATCAACCAGTGTGTTTGCAAATGGTACTTTGGTGGGCATTCCTTTACCACTTAGTTAGGCTTGCTCAGAGCCTAGAGATCAGCCCAAAGTGAAAGCTTAAGGGTTTTTATGGGATTTTTCTAAGCATGCTTCTGACTGGGCATACATGTGGCTTTTTAGATGTACCTTTGTCCACACCTGCTTTTGTACATTCTAATTGACCCCAGCCAGGTTAGAAGAGATGTACACAGTAATTTGTGAGTAAGGTCCATGCTGTCCCCTCTGGTTCAAGGAGAACTTTGAACTGGGCTACAGATCAAGACCAAAACTGCCACCAGGCTAGAAAGAGAGTGGGGAAAGAATGATTAAAAATGCCACAAATCTTACCTGTCATTTGAAGAAGCTGTTTCTTGATTTGGGCATTTTCTTTATTGCTATAAACCTTTGATTATTTTGTAGAGCTCCTACAGAGTAGAAAGTTGGTGAAGAAAGCTTTTGGTTATTTATTTATTTTTTTTTTTTTTGGCATGTTATTATTGGGGAATGAAGGCTTGGAGTTTCAGAATCTGCCTTTTTGCTGACATCCTCTATGCTATTAGTTTTTGTTTGTACTTTCATTTTTTTCATTGGTCAAAAAATGCTTGAACATAAATTTAAAAGCAAACACTTTGACTTCTGCCTAGGAAAGAAGAGAATTTAGTTTTCTTATAGTTTACCTCTCCTACATGGATCTTCCCCACTCTTTCCATTCCCCCAGAGTAGTGACATCAGTAAGATATTTTAGACTCAATCTTCAACAGTAGAGATGCCCTCAAATGTCTGGTGATCCCCATCTCTCCATTCTCATTTCAGTGTGGGGTGATAAAACATGATTGGAGCTCTGTGTGCTGGAGCTCCATGTGGTTGCTCTGTTCCATACTGCCTCTCTCCTAGGTACTTATATCCTTGTGGTTTTTCCCACTACACAAGAGCACTCACATTCTTCTGTGTTCTAGAAGCTAGACCTTCCTTCAAAATCATCACAAACTTTTCCAGGGCTGGTAGATGGGTTGAAGACTCTTATCCTGTGAATCTTCTTTGGAAGATCCTCTTCACTCTGGGGGAGAACAGAGGAGAGTAGTAGGGAGAAGGAAAGTGAAAAGGATTACCATTGGTTAGGAGAGGAATTGCCTTTGTTGTAGTTTATCGTGGAGCTTCCATGAGAAAGTCTGTATTGTGGGTAAGTTGTCAGAGTCTATTGCTATGCTCCCAGCAACTGTTGGTACAGTAGTGTCACCCGTCTCCCAAGTCCAATAGGTAGAGCATGGGCTTTGCTGGAAGATCTGGGTTCATATCCATGCTATTCATGGAAATTGTGCCAAATTCCTTGACCTGCGAGAGCCTGTTTTTTCATCTGTAAAATAGGAATGATGCTAATATCATTGGATTGATTTGGAATTGGAAATCATGCATATAAAGTGCTTCATAAATAGTGCTCCATGAATGATCATCCTGACTTAGTTATAATCATCTATTCTTAGTTTCCTCACCATCTGTTGATAGTTTTAAATTTTTTTTTTCAACGTTTATATATTTTTGGGACAGAGAGAGACAGAGCATGAACGGGGGAGGGGCAGAGAGAGAGGGAGACACAGAATCGGAAACAGGCTCCAGGCTCCGAGCCATCAGCCCAGAGCCTGACGCGGGGCTCGAACTCACAGACCGCGAGATCGCGACCTGGCTGAAGTCGGACGCTTAACCGACTGCGCCACCCAGGCGCCCCCTGTTGATAGTTTTAGATGAAACTTAGAGGAGGCAGTAAAAATGATAAAGGGAAGATGTCCTTGGATATGAGGACCACACATATAAATATGACATTTAGGGTGTTTATTGACAAAGTTATCACTGGAGGAAAGAGGAAGGGCCTCCTTGTGGGTTCCTCGAATTCATATGACATGAACTGTCAGATCCAGAAAAAGAATCCAGGCCAGGGAATCAGACAGTTTTACCCCTTAACATCCATAGGATCTTGACCAAGACTCTTAGTGACCCTCACATTTGCCAATCATAACCTGGAATAGTGCAGAACTATAGAGATGTTGGATTGCAAAGATCATTGAACCCTGAACTGGTAAGACTCATTTAAGGGCTTCCTGCTTAGACAGAAGGGGACATCATAAGGCTCTAACCTGCTTGAGCGTCTTCACCAACTAGGAACTAAAGTGGGAGCCTATGAGTGTGAGAAACTGAAAATTAGAAGAGGAAGTGGCTTTTCCTATGGCTTTCCCTGCTGGCCAGAGCATGATGGTGACAGAAGATCAGTATCCTAGGTCTATTCCTATCTCTCCCCTTGCAGTGGTGCTGGAATAGGCCTTCTGTGTCTAGAGCAGCTCAGCTTTGAAGGATGAAGGGAAATTAAATAGTCTGAGTAGCATAGCCTCCCTTGCCTGACGTGCAGGCTCCTGTTGGGAATGTCTTCTCCTACTCTGAGTGCTGGAAAACATGAAAGTATGAACAGAATCTGTGTGTGTGTCATGAGGAATGGTTGGCAGGTCAGACTTTGGCCTACAAATGGATCCCCAACCTAAGGAGGTATGTTAGGATAGCTCTGATACCCAAGAATCCAGAGTCCATTAAAGAATTACAGGGAAAGCTTGGGTCACTCTCTCAGCCTAGATGTATTGCTTTCCAGAGGCATTTGATGGAATGTGGTGCAAGAAAACCCTGTCTTGCATCCCACTACACACCTTTAAGGGGTAGAAGAGGACAGTGTTAATGGTTATTCCAAAGGGAAGTGGGGGGCCAAGAGAGCCAACATTTCAAAATCAGAATGTGTTTTCCAATGAATGCATCCTCCTTCATTTCTTGTCTCCCTAGCATGGCCAAACCCACCATCCTGGTTTGCCACCCAAGGTCCTTAATCCATGAAAGTCACTTGGTCCCAAGGACACAGGCCTGGTTATTCAACCTCCCCACCATTCACACTGATGAAAATCACCACCAGGGTGGTGGGTACGTGGCAGGCTTCAGTTATGTGGGATGCAGAGGAGCTTGCTAAAGGGACTGTGGGAGGTGGGGACAGAAACTGCTCTCCTGATGATTGTCTTTCATCCCTCTGACTCAAGTCTTTGTTTTCAGGTCAGACAATGCAAACAGCATTTGGAAGGACATTTATAAATTTGTGGATGATCTGGTGAAGAGGTTTCCAAAGTAAGGCTTCTCCATGCTCCAGGGTATTTTCTTCTGCCATACAGATACACAGCTGCTTAGACTCAGTGGGCATGGGAGTCCCTCGGGCCAGGAGCACAGAGCCCATGGTGGTGTTCTGAAAAAGGAAAATCACACTGATGGTAGTTCTTAGCAGCTTTCACTGATTCTTGCTGGAGAGTCAGTCCACATTAAGGGGGACACAGTCTGCTTCTGAGGACTTTACAGGCTTGGAGAGGAAGTTAAAGCAGACTGACTCAGTAACCGAAAACCTGGTTAAATGATGCTGAAGGCCAAGAGAAAGGGACAAAAGTCTTGCATGGCAATATGGAGGAAAAAGCAAGAATTCCTAGAGAAAAAGCCAAGGATAGCTACCTAGAAGATGTGGAAATTTGAACTAGGCCTTGAAAGATAGGGGAAGACAGGATAACAGGAACCATCAGAGAGGCTTCTTGTGATGGGAATGGTCTGTTTGGCTGCAGAGTAGGTTTAGTCAGGAGAAGACCCAGAGATGAGGCTGGACAAGTAAGCCAAGAGCCAAGAACATAGGGGCTCATTATGCCAGACCACAAGCTTGAATTTCCTGCTGTGCGCAATAGGTGGGTATAGGATTTTTGAGCAGGGGTCTCACATGATCGAGGTTGTGCTTCAAGAAAAGAATTCTTATTATAGTGGATAAAATGAGCTGGATCAAGAGCCAAGAACAATAAGAAGTTCAGCTAGGGACCTATTGTACCAATTTATCTAAGTGATAATGAGGGTCAACAGGCCAGAACACAGTGGCCAGAGGATGGAAAGAGAGGGATTTAGATAAATGGCTGCCAAGAAAGAGAATTAATTTCTTTGACAAGAGAAGGAAGTACAGAAGGAGTTAGGAGAGAAAGGAATGAAGGTCCAAAGAATGTAGAAGAGAGACCAGGGGGAACCCCTCATGCAGGAATGTGCAGGTGTCTATCTCCTTGCAATGTACTGTTCACATGGCTTGGGGTGTGTGTGTGTGTGTGTGTGTGTGTGTGTGTGTGTGTGTGTGTGTGTCTGTCTGTCTGTCTGTCTGTCTTTTGGAATACTGTAAGAATGTAAGAGTGTAAGAATGGATCAGGATGCCATCTTGGCATTCTATTCTAAGGAGGCCACATATCTTAGAGTCTAAAAAATTTTTCACTAAATTTACGGCAACTTTCAGGTTTGGGAAATGGGTCCCAAAGCAGAAGAGTTGTGGTGGGAAGTATAGAAATTGACATAGACCCCCTCATTGGCTGCCTTGAGCCTTGTTTTTCTGAACTTCATTGGTTTCATTTTGAGCCTGTGTTGATGGCGTCTCACAAGCACATGCTTCCTCCACAGTTCAAAAATGAGGATGTCCTTAATCACCTACTCCACACAGAGCTACACCGTCATGAATCTCACCTCTGACAGGTAAGCACTGATATGATCCCCAATGGCAGACCTAGAAAACCAGGTCTCAGGGAGAGCTAAGAGGCTGAGGGGTTCCCTGAAACCACAGTGGGGAGCCCACTGTTGTGCAGGCTGGGCTGGCCTGGACTTCTTTCCTTGTGCACCCTGATCCTTAGCTTTGGGCCCCCAGCTCTCTCTGACCCCTGGCTGCACTGACACTGGCAAACTATATGCTGCTAGACCTCTCCACCCCTCTAGGCCCTGAGCTACAGCTGTCCTGAGTTCTTCCCTCCATGCTCTTCCCTTTTCTTAGAATGGGCTAGCTAGGATTCCCAGGATTTTAGGGAGCAGATGTGCAGGTCCTTTATGAACAGTGATATGGGTCTGACACCTACTGTTGTTGTATGTCACTTTCTGCCCTGAGCCAGTGTGTAAGGAGGGGTGGTGGGAGACAGATCAGAACCAGGGAGGAAGAGATGGGCAGCATTGAAGCATTGATGTTTTCAGTGGAGGGAATTTTGCTCCCTTTGTGGGTCTAAACCCATGAGTGGGGTCCTGAACATCAGGCTGGGATAGGGTGCTTGAGGAAGATAAGACATGCCTGCATACTAGGTGGCCCATGGTGAGCCCAGCAGTTTGGGCAAAAGTCTGGAAGTTATGGAGCTTCTGAATAGCTGGTTAAGGAGGTTAAGATTCCCATGGACACAAATGACTGGAACCCAATGAAGCACCAAAGAGAGGTTGAGCACCTCTTAGGACTAGATGGGCCCCAATATTTGTGGCACAGAGCTACCATTCAGGACCATGGAGAGAAGCCAGGCATAGCAGAGTGGTGGTGTCAATGCTTGGAGGTAGCAGCACTCTTCTGCCTGACTCCAGGACAAGCAGGGAGAGAGGGCTGGCTGCCCCAAGCAGCGTGGAGGCACAAATTTGTGCATAGGTGGGGTTTTGCATTCAGGACAGAGAGACTTGAGTAGGTTGAAAGTGGAAGGAAGCAAGTCCATTGGGAGAGATGCTGGCAGGTGGCAGAGAGATGCAGGGCAGCTGGGCACGGGGCTCTGGAGGAAGAGCTGCCCACTGGGGAGGATAAGACCTCTGCCTCCTCCAAGGTGGGGGGCTCAGGGCCCAGATGTGAGAAGCTGTGGCAGGGAGGGGGCTCCGGGAGGACCCGCCTGGTCCTCTCTGGAGCATGAACACAGTAACGTCTTCCCTGATTCAGGGTTCAGGAGTGGGAATGGGGCATGGAAACTATATGAAATTATGTTTTTCTGAGGAAGTAATGTTTTAAGGGAAGGAGTCTAGCTGAGGGTGTTAGGAGCCTGTATTCCTTCCAAATGCAGAGCTAGGAGTAGGGCTGGAGGGGCAGCACTCCCTTAAGGGCACTGGCTCAGGCAACCATATGCCTGACCAGGAGGCTCCTGGGCCATAGACTGGGGAAGCATGAGAGTCGCCCCAGATTTGGGGGCTCATTTAAATAAACTTCCAAAATGTGGCAAGAGGAGGGAGAATATTTTTGCTGGGCCGGGTAGCACCTGGTTTGATCTCCACTGGCCATGGGTGCCAGGCCTCACCTCCTGGGCTGGGTGGGGCTAGACCTGGAGCTCCCAGGTCTCACCTCACAGCAACATCTCCACTCCCCACAGTAAGAAGCCCTCTCAGGGTCCCAGCTCTCCTAGCCTTGCTGTGCCAGCTCAGCTTGTCACATGGGATTAGCCTGAACCTAGGTCCCCAGTCCCACCTGTGAAATCCCCCTTAACAGCAGCCACCTGGCCACATACCCATGGCGGCCAGGGGAGCACTGCCCCTCCACCTGCATGGGCAGCCCTCAAGGCACTTCCCCAGCTTTTGGCCTTTTTCTTCAGGAGTATGTAAGCCCAGGAGTCCTAGTTCTCTCATTAAGGAGCTTTCTCCTTCCTTTGGTGCCAATCCAGAAGGGGAAGAGGCTTGGGGCAGGTGCAAGTCAATCTCAGGATTCTGTGACAGGGGAGGATGGGACAGAGCAGAGCTATCAGCAGGATGACCTTTTCCAAACTCAGCCTTACCTGCTGAAGGAAGAGTGTGCCTTCCCAAGGGACGCAGTAGGTGCTAGCAGCCCTGCCAGTCACACTGTGAGTGCAGATTCACAGTGGCACATCCATAAGTGTGCCCCACGTTCACCACGGATGGTCAAGGCAGGGCTCTTGAGGGTCCCCCAGGTAGTGTGCCTGAGACAGTGGTGGGTGCAGAGAAAGCCAGGCCATACCCATGGGAGCAGCAGAGCAGCCTCCCCCCACCCCATGCTCACCAGATGGGGGACAGAGAAGGCCTGAGCAAGGCCTGTTCATATCGAGGACACAGAGCATAAGGTCATAACCAGGCTACTTGACTTGTATCCTGTCCCGACTAGACAGGTCTTCACAGTGCACAGTGGCTCCAGGACAGCTTGGGCTGCTTGTAAATTCAACCCCAGATTATACTTCAACCCCTTTTCTAATTTTTTTTCAGAAGTAAAATACATAATAGTCTTGAAAAAATTCAGAATATAGTGCCTACCGGAGCCGCAAACATGCATGAAGGATTTAAAAAGGTACCGAATCTAGAGCTCTGAGGATCTCTGCTTTATGGAGTTCTTAGAGTATCCTGGGTCCTCCCACCGCCCTCTCCAACACTCCTTCATTTCCTTGCAGGCAAATGAGCAGATTGAAAAAGCAATCTATGGAGGTAAGCTTCCTGGTGACTTCATTACGGGCAGGTGTGGGGACAGAGCCAGGCCTGGGCCTCAGCAAGGTGCAGACCCTCCTCGGCCCCTTCCTAGCGCTGACTCTTGGAGCAAGGTGCTTGCCCTCTCTGTGCCACAGGTTCCTCCTCTGTGCAGTGAGGATGAAAACCACCCCCAGTGATGAGTCTCAGAACCACATGGGATCATGTGTGTACCTTCTAGGCTCTTGGTGACTGTGAGGTGCTTGACCAACACTTGGGCTGCCTGAACAAGAAAATAGGAAGCCAGGGAAACCAAGAGCAGAAGGATTCCATTTTCAGAAAAAAAGAGCTGGGTTTACCCTTTGCCACCCACACTTTGTCTGTATCACATTTCTGGCCCTGGCTCCTTTTTCCTTCAGTTCTTTCCCTTCGGCTGATGTCCTGTAACTGTGTCTCCAACACTGGAAAAATCTGTGCTCTACCCAGAACTGTCTTCATCTAAGAGAGAGAAGTCTCCTTCTCCCTCCAGGACTGGGATGCTAGCTCTCCAGGCACTCCTGATGGCAGGTGCTCAGGTCTGGGCACTTCTTCCTTGAAGGAGGAAGTATGGGGAGCAGTGTTGTGGCCCCAGCAGCCTGCAGAGAGTCACTTTGTGTATCTTTACCAATGAGGTTACTCCCCATTTCCCCTGCAGGCAACAATGCTCCCAGCCTGATTATTGGTCTGACCGCAGGACCACTGACACCAAGGACATTTGAGGAGACTAAGTCTGAAGTGAGTCCAACCCATCAGTACCAGCGTTTTGCCCCATGTATTTGGTACTTTGTACTCAAAGGGTTCTTTCTCTTAGGCTGAGAAGGCTCGTGAAAGGGGCGCCAAAGTTTATTCTGTGGGTGTAAAAGACTATAAGAATGACCAGGTAATTCAGAACAGGTAACCTGGTGCCCCTTGCGAGCCCAAGTGGGGTATGCTTTCAAAGTCAGCTTTCCCAAAGGTGGTCCTGTAACCCACCCCGGTGTATGGAAAGCAGATAGCCACTCCAGAAATGAATAACAGCATGTAAAACCTGCCCACCAGCAGTGGAGGCAGAAGAGCTTTCCCTTCCATAAGTGTGGGCTGCTGCCTGACACCAGGGTCTGGCTCTTGGAGTCTAATATGGCATAAGGGAAGAGACTGTCTCCTGGGGTGGAGATTTCTTTGTCCTCAAGCCCAGGCCATGTGCCCAAGGTGCCTCCTCTCTCTTGTAGCTAAAAGACATTGTAGAAAGAAATGACCAATTTTATGGGGTAAACAGTGGATTCGAGTCCCTGGAAGACATCGTTAACATGGTGAGTGTGGGCTAAATGTGAGAAGAGCAATGGGATGGCTTCTCACCGTGTCCCTCCCCCCATGTCACTATCCCTGACCTGCCACCCCTCTCTCTATTTCCAGCTGGTGGTAAATTCCTGTCATGAAATTATGGCTGGGGAGAGTTACTTTGTTTGTGTAGGAGGTAAGAGTTATAGTCACTGTTCTAGCAGAATGGAGAGTGGTGGGCGGGGTGGGGGGGCTCTGTGAGGTGTGTGAATATGTGGCATGTGGGTAGTGTGTGGGTGTCTGAGTGTGTTGTGCATGTGTAGCATGGTAGTGTAGAAGTATGTTGGATATATGAGTGTGCCTGGGGTATACAGGTGTGTCTACATTTGATTGGAGTGTGCGTGTCAAGCATGGGTTGTGGTGTGCTTGTGTGTGTAATTATTTTCCCCATTATTATTGAGATATAACTGACAAACACCTGTGTATAAATTTAAGGTATTCCATATAATGACTTGACATGCATATATTGTAAAATGATTACCACAATAAGATCTTTGTAATTACTTTTTTTTTAATCTCAAAACCAAAAGTTTAAAACAAAATAAGAATAAAGTATATTTAGGAGCGCCTGGGTGGCACAGTCGGTTAAGCGTCCGACTTCAGCCAGGTCACGATCTCGCGGTCTGTGAGTTCGAGCCCCGCGTCAGGCTCTGGGCTGATGGCTCGGAGCCTGGAGCCTGTTTCCGATTCTGTGTCTCCCTCTCTCTCTGCCCCTCCCCCGTTCATGCTCTGTCTCTCTCTCTGTCCCAAAAATAAAATAAAAAACATTGAAAAAAAATTTAAAAAAAGAATAAAGTATATTTAAAAACCTTCAACAAAACACTTCAAAATGAAATCTGAGAACATATTAAAAGAACAAAACATCAAGACTAATTAGGGGCCACCCATGCAATACAAGTCTGATTCAATAGTTCAAATATCAATGTAACTTACCATATCAGCAATGTGGAGAAGAGAAACATGATTATCTCAATGGATGAATAAAATAATTAGAGGCGGGGAAGAGTTAAGGTGGTGAAGGAGTAGAGGGATCCTATGCTTGCCTTGTCCCTTCAACATAGCTAGATAAATATCAAATCATTCTGAGCACCCAAAAAATCGATCTGAGGGCTAAGAAAATAAACTGCACATTTAGAGGGAGAAAAATGGCCACATTGTTAAATGTAGGAACTGCAGAGAGTTTATTCAGGGCAGAAAAGAACTGCATGTGCTCTGGAGGGGAGGGAGCCCTGATCATGGAGACAGAGGGGGGGGAGAGAGAGAGAGAGAGAGAGAGAGAAAGCAGAGTGCAGGGGATTGCACAAGAGAAACTCTTCCCCAAAACCATGGACTGGGAAAAGGAGAGGGACTGACTACCACAAGGTTTTATAAGCAGCAGAGCTCAAAGGCTGAAGTTTTAGAAGTCCATGCCATTGCCAGGGTCGTACCTGGTGGGCTTAGTAGTGCTCTTATGAGGAAGGAGACCAGAAGCCCAGGAGTGGGCAGTGTGGTCTGAGGATCCCCTGAGACACACAGGGAGACAGTTCCTCTTCTTGGAATGCATTTGGGAGAGGTGGCATGGCTTCCCAGGAAAAAAAGAGCTGGTGGGCACCAACATGCTGCCCTGTTCACTAGAATAGGAACAGAGACACTTGCTGAAGGCAGCAAACCTTGGTTATGGCTTTTTCTGTGCTTTACCATAAACGTCAAACCACTGCACAGTCATGCAACTGTTTTTCTGGCACAAATAAACACCAGCCATAGCACAGCAAGACTCTCCCCCAGAGGATCAGCGTGGGTCCATGCCACACCAGGTCCCTAAATTTGGAGCTCTGAAACCCAGTCACATGCCTGAGATAAAACACAGGAGTACTGTGCTGCCAGGCAGACGGCTCAGACAGACAGGGTGAAGGCAGCGTTCTGACATAAATCTGGGATACAAGAGTCGAGATTGTTTGCTCCTCTGTGATGGCTTCCTGAATAGTGGCAGGTGTGTACTCCCCTCTCCAGGGATGAAAGAGTGGGATGACACCATTTTCTGCCTGCACATTAATACAAACAGACTTCGGTGAGCAGCACATCAACTCCACCGGAGGCTGCAGCGACTTACACCAAGCCCCACCCCACTGCACCTGCAGGTACATCTTTACAAGGACAAGTCACTCTGAGTACCAGCACAACAGGCCCCTCCCCCAGAAGACTGGAACAAACCCCCTGCATGCACCAAGTTCAGTGATCATATACAGTGCTCCAAAGCTTCAGCCTAGAGGAAATAAGATCTAGCTTATTTTAACAAGCAGACCAAAACACACCTAAAACTTTCCATATAGTGGACAAGGTCCAACCACTTTGTACTGTAAGCAAGGAAAAACTCTGCAGAGGACTGACTTGAGGGACGGAGCAGCCAAAACACAACAGTAGAGTCCACACTCTGAAACATTTCCTGAAGCACCAGGCACAAGACAGTATAGAACCCCTTCTTATTATAGCCATTATTCTCAGGAGCAGGAGTATAACAGCCTTTCCTAACACACACACACACACACACACACACACACACACACACACACAACAGTGACCTAGACAAAAATGACAAGATGGAGGTATTCATCCCAAAAGAAATAACAGGAAGAAATCACAGCCAGGTATTTAATCAAAACAGATATGAGTAAGATTCCTGAACCAGAATTTAAAACAGTAATCACAATGGATAATAGCTTGGCTTAAGAAAAGCATAGAAGACACTAGAGAATCCCTTATTACAGAAATAAAAGAACTAAAATCTAGTTAGGCTGAAATTAAAAATGCTACAACCAAGATGCAAAACCGACTGGGTACAATGCAGAGGATGGACAAAATAGAGGAACAAATCAGTGATACAGTAGATAAAATTATGGGAAATAATGAAGCTGAGAAGAAGAGAGGAAGAAAAGTATTGGATCATGAATGTGGACTTAGGGAATTCAGAAACACCTTAAAGTGTAGTAACATACCATAGGAATCCCAGAAGAAGAGAGGGGAAAGGGGGCAAAAAGGTTTATTTGAGCAAATTTAACTGAAACCTTCCCTTATCTGGGGAAGGAAACAGACATCAAAACCCAAGAGGCACAGAGAATTCTCATCAAATTCAACAAAAGCCAGTCATCACTTAGACATATCATTCATAAAATACACAGACAAGGAAAGAATCTTGAAAGCAGCAAGGGAAAAGAAGTCCTTAACCTACAAGGGAAGACAGGTTCATGGCACATCTGTCCACAGAAACTTGACAGTCTAGAAGGTAGTGGCATGATATATAAACTGTGCTGAATGGGGAAAATATGCAGCCAAAATGACTTTATCCACCAGGCTGTCATTCAGAATAGGAGAGATAAAGAGTTTCCCACACAAACAAAAACTAAAGGAGTTCATGAACGCCAAACCAGCCCTGCAAGAAATACTAAAGGGGACTCTTTGCGTGGGAATGAAAGAGCAAAAGCAATGAAGAGTATAAAGGAAAAAAAGACATCACCAGAAACACCAACTTTATAGGTAACATGATGGCACTAAATTCATATCTATCAGTAATCACTCTTCCATGTAAATGGACTAAATGCTCCAATTAAAAGACACTGGGTATCAAATAGATTCAAACAATCAAACAAGCAAACAACACCCATCTATATGCTACCTACAAGAGACTTATTTTAGACCTAAAGACATCTACAGATTGAAAGTGAGGGGATGGAGAATAATCTATCATGCTACTGGAGATCAAAAAAAAAAAAAGCCAGAGTACCATACTTATATCAGATGAACTAGATTTTTTTTAATATGAAATTTGTTGTCAAATTGGTTTCCATACAACACCCAGTGCTCATCCCAACAGGTGCCCTCAGTGACTATCACCCACCCTCCCCACCCTCCCACCCCCTGTGAACCCTCAGTTTATTCTCAGTTTTTAAGAGTCTGTTATGGTTTGGCTCTCTCCCTCTCTAACTTTTTTTTTCCTTCCCCTCCCCCACGATTTTCTGTTAAGTTTCTCAGGATCCACATAAGAGTGAAAACATATGGTATCTATCTTTGTCTGTAGGACTTATTTCACTTAGCATCACACTCTCCAGTTCCATCCATGTTGCTACAAAAGGCCATATTTCATTCTTTCTCATTGCCAAGTAGTATTCCATTGTGTATATAAACCACAGTTTCTTTATCCATTCATCAGTTGATGGACATTTAGGCTCTTTCCATAATTTGGCTATTGTTGAAAGTGCTGCTGTAAACATTGGGGTACAAGTGCCCCTATGCATCAGCACCTCTGTATCCCTTGGGCAAATTCCTAGCAGTGCCATTGCTGAGTCATAGGGTAGGTCTATTTTTAATTTTTTGAGGAACCTCCACACTGTTTTCCAGAGCAGCTGCACCAGTTTGCATTCCCACCAACAGTGCAAGAGGGTTCCCATTTCTCCACATCCTCTCCAGCATATATAGTCTCCTGATTTGTTCATTTTAGCCACCCTGACTGGTGTGAGGTGGTATCTCAGTGTGGTTTTGATTTCTATTTCCCTGATGAGGAGCGACATTGAGCATCTTTTCATGTGCCTGTTGGCCATTTGGATGTCTTCTTTAGAGAAGTGTCTATTCATGTTTTCTGCCCATTTCTTCACTGGATTACGTGTTTTTGGGGTATGGAGTTTGGTGAGTTCTTAATAGGTTTTGGATACTAGCCCTTTGTCTGATATGTCATTTGCAAATACTTTCCCATTCCGTTGGATACCTTTTAGTTCTGTTGATTGTTTCCTTTTCAGTGCAGAAGCTTTTTATCTTGATAAGGTCCCAGTAGTTCATTTTTGCTTTTAATTCCCTTGCCTTTAGAGATGTGTCAAGTAAGAAATTGCTACGGCTGAGGTCAGAGAGGTCTTTTCCTGCTTTCTCCTCTAGGGTTTTGATGGTTTCCTGTCTCACATTCAGGTCCTTTATCCATTTTGAGTTTATTTTTGTGAATGGTGTGAGAAAGTGGTCTAGTTTCAACCTTCTGCATGTTGCTGTCCAGTTCTCCCAGCACCATTTGTTAAAGATACTGTCTTTTTTCCATTGGATATTCTTTCCTGCTTTGTCAAAGATTAGTTGGCCATACTTTTGTGGGTCCAATTCTGGAGTCTTTATTCTATTCCATTGGTCTATGTGTCTGTTTGTGCCAATACCATGCTGTCTTGATGATTACAGCTTTGTAGTGGTGTCTGAAGTCTGGGATTATGATGCCTCCCGCTTTGGTCTTCTTCTTCAATATTACTTTGGCTATTCGGGGTCTTTTCTGGTTCCATACAAATTTTAGGATTGCTTGTTCTAGCTTTGAGAAGAATGCTGGTGCAATTTTGATTGGGATTGAATTAAATGTGTATATAGCTTTGGTCAGTATTGACATTTTAACAATATTTATTCTTCCAGTCCATGAGCATGGAATGTTTTTCCATTTCTTTGTATCTTCTTCAATTTCCTTCATAAGCTTTCTATAGTTTTCAGCCTACATATCTTTTACATCTTTGATTAGGTTTATTCCTAGGTATTTTATGATTCTTGGTGCAGTTGTGAATGGCATCAGTTTCTTTATTTGTTTTTCTGTTGCTTCATTATTAGTGTATAAGAATGCAACTGATTTCTGTACATTAATTTTGTATCATGCGACTTTGCTGAATTCATGTATCAGTTCTAGCAGACTTTTGGTGGAGTCTATCGGATTTTCCATGTATAATATCATGTCATCTGCAAAAAGTGAAAGCTTGACTTCATCTTTGCCAATTTAGATGCCTTTGATTTCCTTTTGTCGTCTGATTGCTGATGCTAGAACTTCCAACACTGTGTTAAACAATAGCGGTGAGAGTGGACATCCCTGTCGTGTTTCTGGTCTCAGGGGGGAAGCTCTCAGTTTTTCCCCATTGAGGATGATATTAGCTGTGGGCTTTTCGTAAATGGTTTTTATGATGTTTAAGTATGTTCCTTCTATCCCGACTTTCTTGAGGGTTTTTATTAAGAAAGGATGCTGAATTTTGTCAAATGCTTTTTCTGCATTGATAGACAGGATCATATGGTTCTTATCTTTTCTTTTATTAATTTGATGTACCACATTGATTGATTTGCAAATGTTGAACCAGCCCTGCAGCCCAGGAATGAATCCCAGTTGATCGTGGTGAATAAATTTTTTTATCTGATGTTGAATTTGATTTGCTAGTATCTTATTGAGAATTTTTACTTCATATTCATCAGGGATATTGACCTGTAGTTCTCTTTTTTTGCTGGATCTCTGTCTGGTTTAGGAATCAAAGTAATGCTGGCTTCATAGAATGAGTCTGGAAGTTTTCCTTCCCTTTCTATTTTTTGGAACAGCTTGAGAAGGATAGGTATTATCTCTGCTTTAAATGTCTGGTAGAATTCCCCAGGGAAGCCATCTGGTGCTGGACTCTTATTTGTTGGGAGATTTTTGATAACTGATTCAATTTCTTTGCTGGTTATGGGTCTGTTCATGTTTTCTATTTCTTTCTATTTGAGTTTTGGAAGTGTGTGGGTGCTTAGGAATTTGTCCATTTCTTCCAGGTTGTCCAGTTTGTTGGCATATAATTTTTCATAGTATTCCCTGATAATTGCTTGTATTTCTGAGGGATTGGTTGTAGTAATTCCATTTTCATTCACAATTTTATCTATTTAGGTCATCTCCCTTTTCTTCTTGAGAAGCCTGGCTAGAGGTTTATCAATTTTGTTTCTTTTTTCAAAAAAACAATTTTTAATTTCATTGATCTGTTTTTTAGATTCTATATTGTTTATTTCTGCTCTGATCTTTATTATTTATCTTCTTCTGCTGGGTTTGGGGTGTGTTTACTGTTCTGCTTCTATTTCCTTTAGGTGTGCTGTTAGATTTTGTATTTGGGATTTTTCTGGTTTCTTGAGATAGGCCTGGATTGCAATGTATTTTCCACTCAGGACTGCCTTCGTTGCATCCCAAAGCATTTGGATTGTTGTATTTTCATTTTCATTTGTTTCCATATATTTTTTAATTTTTTCTCTAATTGCCTGGTTGGTGCATTCATTCTTTAGTAGGGTGTTCTTTAACCTCCATGCTTTTGGAGGTTTTCCAGACTTTTCCCTGTGGTTGATTTCAAGTTTCATAGCATTGTGGTCTGAAAGTATGCATGGTATGATCTCGATTCTTGTATACTTATGAAGGGCTGTTTTGTGACTCAGTATGTGATCTATCTTGGGAGAATGTTCCATGTGCACTCAAGAAGAAAGTATATTCTGTTGCTTTGGGAGGCAGAGTTCTAAATATATCTGTCAAGTCCATCTGATCCAATGTCTCATTCAGGGCCCTTGTTTCTTTATTGATCCTGTGTCTAGATGATATATCCATTGTTGTAAGTCCCCTGTATTAAAGTCCCCTGCAATTACCACATTCTTATTTGCTTATGTTTGTGATTCATTGTTTTATATATTTGGGGGCTTCCATATTTGGCACATAGACATTTATAATTGTTAGCTCTTCCTGATGGATAGACCCTGTAACTATTATATAGTGCCCTTCTTAATCTCTTGTTACAGCCTTTAGTTTAAAGTCTAGTTTGTCTGATATAAGTATGGCTACTCCAGCTTTCTTTTGACTTCCAGTAGCATGATAGATAGGTCTCCATCCCCCCACTTTCAATCTGAAGGTGCCCTCAGGTCTAAAATGAGTCTCTTGTAGACAGCAAATAGATGTGGTCTTGTTTTTTTATCCATTCTGATACCCTATGTCTTTTGGTTGGAGCATTTAGTCCGTTTACATTCAGTGTTATTATTGAAAGATATGGATTTAGAGTCACTATGATGTCTGTAGGTTTCATGCTTGTAGTGATGTCTCTGGTACTTTGTGGTCCTTGCAACATTTCACTCACAGAATCCCCCTGAGGAGCTCTTGTAGGGCTAGTTTAGTGGTGATGAATTCCTTCAGTTTTTGTTTGGGAAAACCTTTATCTCTCCTTCTATTCTGAATGACAGACTTGCTGGATAAAGGATTGTCAGCTGCGTATTTTTTTTGGTTCATCACATTGAAGATTTCCTGCCATTTATTTATGGCCTGCCAAGATTTAGTAGATAGGTCTGCCACTACTCTTATAGGTCTCCCGTTGTAAGTTAGAGCCTGTCTATCCCTAGCTGCTTTCAGAATTCTCTCTTTATCCTTGTATTTTGCCAGTTTCACTATGATATGTCGTGCAGAAGATCGATTCAAGTTACGTCTGAAGGGAGTTCTCTGTGCCTCTTGGATTTCAGTGCCTTTTTCCTTCCCCCCTTCCCCAGATCAGGAAAGTTCTCAGCTATGATTTGTTCAAGTACACCATCAGCCCCTTTCTCTCTCTTTTCTTCTTCTGGAATTCCTATGATATGCATATTGTTCCGTTTGATTGCATCACTTAGTTCTCTAATTCTCCCCTCATACTCCTGGATTTTTTTCTCTCTCTTTTTCTCAGCTTCCTCTTTTTCCATAATTTTATCTTCTAATTCACCTGTTCTCTCCTCTGCCTCTTCAGTCCATGTTATGGCTGCCTGCATTTTATTTTGCACCTCATTTATAGCATTTTTTAGCTCCTCATGACTATTTCTTAGTCCCCTGATCTCTGTAGCAATAGATTCTCTGCTGTCCTCTATGCTTTTTTCAAGCCCAGAAATTAATTTTGTGACTATTATTCTAAATTCTTGTTCCGTTATATTGCTTAAATCGTTTTTGACCAATTCATTAGCTGTCGCTACTTCCTGATGTTTCTTTTGAGGAAAATTCTAACGTTTCATCATTTTGGGTAGTCCCTGTAGTGGCTCCAAACTGCAGAGCACTTCCCCTGTGCTGTCAGGAGTAACTTGTGTTGGTGGGTGGGGCTGCAGTCAGACCCAGTGTCTGCCCCCAGCCCACCACTGGGGCCACAGTCAGACTGGTGTGTACCTTATCTTCCCCTGTCCCAGGGGCAGGACTCACTGTGGAGTGGTGTGGCCCCTGTCTGGGCTACTTGCACACTGCCAGGCTTGTGGTGCTGCTTTGATGGGATCTGGCATATTAGCCGGGCTGGATCCGCAAGGTGCAAAGAGGTAGGAGGGACAGGCTTAGCTCGCTTTGCCATCAGTGGTCCCCTGGGGGAGGGGCCCTGCAGCACAGGGAGGGAGGCAGCCCTGTCAGAGGGATGGCTCCACAGAAGCACAGCTTTGGGCATTTGCATGGTACAAGCAACTTTGGTGATGGGGACTGGTTCCCTTTGGAATTTCAGCTGGGGGATGGGAGAGGGAGATGGCGCTTGCCAGAGCCTTTGTTCCCCTGCCAAGCTGAGCTCTGTCTTCTGGGTCTCAACAACTCTCCCTCCTGGTGTCCTCTTGCCCTCCTCGCTCTCCAAGAGCAGAGCTGCTGACTTTTAACATTCCAGATGTTAAGTCCCTCTGGCTGTTAGAACTCACAGAGTCCGGCCCCTCTGCTTTTGTTAGCCAGACTTCGGGAGCTCTGCCTTTCTGGGCAGGCTGCCCCTCCACCGCCCTGGCTCCCTCCCACCAGTCTATGTAGCATGCACCGCCTCTCCACCCTTCCTACCCTCTTCCGTGGTACTTTTGTCTACCCATATGAACTAGATATTAAACCAAAGAATGTAAAAAGAGATGAAGAAGGGCACTATATCATAATCCACCAAGAAGATCTAACAATTATATATGCCCCCAACTTGGAGGCACCCAAATATGTAAATCAATTAATAACAAACAAACTCATTGACAATAATACAATAATAGTAGGGACTTTAACACCCCAACTACAACAAGGGACAGATCATCTAAGCAGAAAATCAACAAGAAAACAATGGCTTTAAATGACACACTGGAACAGATGGATTTAACAGATATATTTAGAACATTTCATCCTAAAGCATGAATACACATTATTGTTGAGTGCACAAAAACATCCTCCAGAATGCATCACATACTGGGTCACAAATCAGCCCTCAACAAGGACAAAAAGATTTAGATCATACCATGCATATATTCAAATGACAATGCTATGAAACTTGAAGTCAACCACAAGAAAAAATTGGGGAAGACCACAAATACATGGAGGTTAAAGAACCTTCTACTAAAGAATGAATGGGTTAACCATAAAATTGAAGAAGAAATTAAAAAGTACATGGAAGCAAATAAAAATGAAAGCACAACACTACAAAACCTTTGGGATGCAGCAAAAGTGGCCCCAAAGGGAAGTATATTGCAAAACAGCTATACCGTAAGAAGCAAGAAAAGTCCTAAATACACAACCAAACTTTACACCCAAAGGAGCTAGAATAGGAACAGCAAATAAAGCATTAAGCCAGCAGAAGAAGGGAAATGATAAAAACTAGAGAGGAAATAAATAATAGAGAAACAAACAAACACAAATAATAGAACAGATTAACAAAACTAAGAGGTGGTTCATTGAAAGAGTTAATAAAATTTGTAAACCCAAGCCAGATTTATCAAGAAGAGAAGAGAAAGGACCCAATTAAACAAAATCACAAATGAAAAAGGAGAGATCACAACCAATACCACAGATACAATTATAAGAGAATATTATGAAAAATTATATGACAACAAACTGGGCAATCTGGAAGAAATGGATAAATTCCTAGAAACTCACAAACTACCAAAGTGAAACAGGAAGAAATCGAAAATTTGAACAGACCCATACTATTTTCAGACATTATACTCTATGTAGAAAATCCTAAAGGCTTCACCAAAAAATTGCTAGAACAAATACATGATTTCAGCAAAGTGGCAGGATATAAAATCAATGTACAGAAATTCATTGCATTTCTATACTCCAATAGTGAAGCAACAGAAAAAGAAATCAAGGATTCGATCCCATTTACAATTGCACCAAAAACAATAAGATACCTAGGAATAAACCTAACAAGAGGTAAAATTTCTATACTCTGAAAACTATAGAACACTTATGAAAGAAATTGAAGAGGACACAAATAAATGGAAAAATATTCCATGCTCATGGATTGGAAGAACAAACATTGTTAAATGTCTATATTACCCAGAGCAATCTCCTCATTTAATGCAATCCCTATCAAAATACCAGCAGCATTTTTCACAGAGCTAGAACAAACAATCCTAAAATTTGCATAGAACCAAAAAAGACCCCAGATAGCCAAGGCAATCCTGAAAAAGAAAAACAGCTGGAGGCATCACAATTCCAGACTTCAAGCTATATTACAAAGCTGTAGTCATCAAGACAATATGGTACTGGCATAAAAACAGTCACATAGATAATGCAACAGAATGTAAAATCCAGAAATGTAATCACAACTATATGGTCAACTAATCTTTAACAAGGCAGCAAAGAATATCCAATGGAAAAAAGACGGTCTTTTCAACAATTGGTGTCAGGAAAACTGGACAGTGACATGCAGAAGAATGAAACTGGACCACTTTCTTACACCATATATAAAAATAAATTCAAAATGGATAAAATACCTAAACGTGAAACAGGAAACCATCAAAACCCTAGAGGAGAACACATGCAGCAACCTGTTTGATTTTCCTATAGCAACGTTTTACTAGATGTATCTCCGAAGGCAAGAGGAACAAAAGGAAAAATGAACTATTGGGACTTCATCAAGATAAAAAGCTTCTGCACAGCGAAGGAAACAATCAACAAAACTAAAAGGCAGCCTACTGAATGGGAGAAGATATTTGCAAATGACATATCAGATAAAGGGTTAGTTTCCAAAATCTATAAAAAAAAATTTATCAGACTCAACACCCAAAAAAACAAATAATCCGGTGAAGAAATGGGCAGAAGACATAAACAGATTATTTTTCCAAAGAAGACATACAGATGGCTAACAGACACATGAAATGATGCTCAACATCACTCATCATCACAGAAAATACAAATCAAAAAAATCAAAATACAAATCGAAACAAAATCAAATACAAAAACAAATACCACCTCAACCACCTCACACCTGTCAGAATGGCTAAAATTAACAACACAAGAAACAACAGGTGTTGGTGAGGATGTGGAGAAAGGGGAACCCTCTTACAGTGTTTGTGGGAATGCAAACTGGTGCAGCCACTCTGAAGAACAGTATAGAGGTTCCCTAAAAATTTAACAACAGAACTACCCTATGACCAGCAACTTCACTACTAGGTATATACCCCAAAATCACAATAATACAGATTTGAAGGGGTACATGCACCCTGATGTTCATAGCAGCATTATCAACAATAGCCAAATTATGGAAAGTCCAAATGTCCATGGACTGATAAATAGTTAAAGAAGATGCCCTATACACAAGGGAATATTACTCAGCCATAAAAAAGAATGAAATCTTGCCATTTGTAAAGAGATACAGTGTATCTCTTGCCATGGAGATACAGTGTATTATGATAAGTGAAATACCTCAGTCAGAAAAGAAAATAACATGATTTAATTTTATGTGGAACTTAAGAAAGAAAACAGATGACCATATGGAAAGTGAGATGAAAGAAAGGAAAGCAAACCACAAAACACTCTTAACTATAGAGAACACACTGAGGCTTGATAGGGGAGGTAAGCAGGGGATGGGCTAAATGGGTGATGGGTATTAAGGAGGGCAGTTGTTATGAGGACAGTTGGTGTTATCTGTAAGTGATGAATCACTGATTTCTACTCCTGAAACGCATATTGCAATGTATATTAACTAGAACTTAAATAAAAATTTGAAAAAGAAAATAAAAGAATTAGATACAGTTCAATGGCCAGCATCATACTAGAAACATAGTCCAACAAAAGGTATCCACACAAATGCAACTAAACACACCTTGTTCTGTGGAGAACGCCTCTCCCCGACATCTGGAACTTCACAAGCGTGCCCTCTCCCCCCCTACAAAGGTCCCTGAGTCAGTCTGGTGAGGACATCCTGTGCAGTGACTTTTGTGATAGAAGCCCCCTCCCTGCGATGAGCTCTGTGTATACGGGCTTATATGTCTCATCATGGAGACTGGTACTGAGGAGGGTGGATGAGCACACTTACTCCCCTGGTAACAGCACACACAGCTGGATCTGGCCAAACGCAGACCCAGAGACCGGGTCGGCCTCTGTGCTCTTAACTGTAAGGCTATCGTGCAGTAGACCATGGGGTCAGACACAGCTGTGTTCAGATCTGGCTCTGCTGCAACCTGGAGCAAATTACCAAACATCTGTGAGCTCCCCTTTCGTCTCCAACAACACGCACTAGCTCATCTCTCGTAAGACGTAAGGCTGGGCGATCTTACAAGGACCGGCACAGGATCTAGAAGCTGGGAAGCCCTAACCAATAGTAGTGGTACTAATAGTCCCACCATCCTTGACGCCTCCACCCCAAGGCTGAGCTCATGGGCGGGGGGGGGGGGCGGGAGGGCATAAAATCACCAGTATGAAAGCGTCTCCCGCTGAGCCAGCTGTTGGCAGCAGCTCTCCAACTCTTCCTGTCGTCTTAACCAACTCGCAGTGAGAGGTTGGAGGCAGGCAGGAGACTCCCACACAAGTAGGCTCTTGCCCTGCTTCTGCTTTAAAGCACCCTGCCGTGCAGCCGACCTGACAGCTTCATTCCTCTGATTATGTCCCCTGCACACACGCAGGTCATGGCGTCTGAGCAGCATGTCAAACTGCAGGTGCAAACATCAGTCGTTGTCCATCCCCCATGGCGGCCTGGCCAGGGTTACAGGTGCCTGCCACACACCCGCTGACAGCTCAACTCAGCATTTCCTGCTCTGACCTTTAAGATTGTCGCCCTCTTGACGATAGCTGCCACACAACATGACAGTCACTTGGAGGCAAAGCTCAAGGCAAGAACCTGGACCCCAAATGAAATAGAAAGAGCCATTTCATCAGGCTGTCATTTGAAATAAATCAGTGGGTCAGGGCGCCTTGGGAAGCAGACAGGGCATGAGCACGAGACTCCTGACCTCTTCAGTCTCTCAGGGTGCTCTCCAGGATGAAGCAGAGAGGCCTCTGCTGGCCTTCCTGCCTCTAGGGCTGTGCTCCAGGCCATCCTCTGCACAGGACCTCAGGGCACTGAGAAAGCCCCTTCCCTAACCCCAGCCTGGCCTGGAAGTCTGAGGCCCCTAGCCCCACAGCAGGGCCAGTCAGGTCTTCCCTCAGCTCTCAGGCTGGGGGTGTCACTAGGCTTCCTACAAGACCCTACTTCCCCCCACTTTACAGGGTCCAGCCCATCCATCCTTTGACGCCACACTCAGGAGGTTCATCCTTGTCCCTTTCTTGGTTCACTGGCCCCTCTGGATTCCCACAGCCCTTGGTCTGTCCTTCTCATTAGTCGTTTCTCAACTTGAATGTGCCATGACTTCTGCTTGGCTGTGTCACGGTTGATTCTTCTCATTCAGTTCTTTGATGTGTTACCAACCTTTTATGAAGGAAGCTTTCAAACCTACAGCAAAGTGGACACAACTGTACAATGAACACCTCTGTCTATACTACCTGGATTTTGCAGTTACTGTTTAATATCTCACCATATTTCTTTATTGTTTATCCAGTGTGTTTTGTCTCTCTCCCTCTCTCTCTCTCTCTCTCTCTCTCTCACACACACACACACACACACACACACACACACACACACATTGCATCTTATTTTTTTATGTGTTTCAAGTCAATTACAGACATCAGGCTACCTCACTTCCAAAACCCATCAGTCTGCATAGCTTTATTTACACAAATATTTCTTTTTTTATGTTTTATTTATTTTTGAGAGCAAGAGAAACAGAGCATGAGTGGGGTAGGGTCAGAGAGAGGGAGACACAGAATCTGAAGCAGGCTCCAGGCTCTGAGTTGTCAGCACAGAGCCCAACATGGGGCTCAAACTCACAGACTGCGAGATCATGACCTGAGCCAAAGTCAGATGCTTAACTGACTGAGCCATCCAGGTGGCCCTATTTATACTAATATTTCTTAAGAGCTCTCCTTAAATTGCAGCAAACTTCAGTGTATTTTTAGACAACTTCTGAAAAATGCACACTCCAGGAAGACAGAATTTACCATTGTCCCTGGAAAATCCCCTCAGATCACTTGCCAGACAATCCTTGTCCCCAACCCCTGAAGGCAATTCTTCTCAGTTTTTCCTCCATAGGCTGTTTGATCCTTTAAAATATCTTCTCAGTAGACTCATGTAATATGAACATTGTATTTAAACATTCTGTTTGGCCAGGTACTCTGTGCACAGTGGTTTTGAGAATCATCACTCCTGTGTGTTTGCTGGATATGCTTCGATATTTGTGTCTGGGAGGACAGCTGGAGGTGGCACCTTCTCATTCTTTTTCCTGTGTGTGGCTGGCCCAGAGCGAGTGTCTACAGAGCCCAACAACCATGGCACATCAGTGGTGGCACATAGTAGGACGCAGGGCAGAGGCGGGCTCTTCTCTGAGAGCTGGTGGACAGGCCCTGCAGGGTGGCCAGGAGACTCACTGTGTGCAGAAGGCAAGGCAGACTGTGGGGCAGTAGGACCCAGAAGGCAAAAGCAGTGCAAAGACACCATTGCCACCAGCTTGGATAGCTACTGTCCCTCTACAATAAGGTTCCCCTTTTTCTACTATTACTGCCTCCCAGAAATAGCTGCCATATATAATTGATCATATAGATGCAAATAGCTATTTATATATGTTTTTCAAGGTATTTTTACATTAATGGGATCATGCATCATAACATTTTCCAGCCATCTGCACATACTCCATTACACGGATGGAGGAAATTTCTTTCATTAGTCTCCCCTGGTCGATATTGTGGCTACAGCAGGTTGTGCACACCCTGAGGCTCACCTCTCTGTGGGCGTGGGTCAGGATTCCCCGGATCAATTCCAGAAGTAGAATTGTGGCATTAAGAGGACACACAGCTTAAACGTTGGTCAGTAGAGTTGAATTTCTCCCAAAGAGCCGGTGCTGAGCAGCAGGTGGTGTCCCAGAGCCTGACCCTCCCAGGGCAGGTCACTTCCACCCGGTGCCCTTGTCAGTCTCATGGTTGGTTGGTTGTCCTTCCTCACTGCTTGGCTTCCTCCTGATCTTGGCTACCTGCCTTCCCATTTCCTCTCTCTGGAGCCCAGGAGGCCTGGTGTAGAATCTTCCTCCAGAAGGAAAGCTCTCATAAAGAAGGGTTGGTCTCCCTGCCAGGGACTGGATGGTCCCTGTGCCACCCGAGAGCAGGTGCACAGTGGGACACTACCTGGGAAACACAGCTCCCTGAAAGCCAGTGTTCATCTGTCCTTGGCTTCAAAGCAAAATCCTTTAATTCCATGTCCCTTCTGCTCGAAAGTCTGACACCATCACCCTGCCTTCCACTTACCGAGACTTTCCATAGTGACGTTTTCTGAGAGCAGTAGTCCCTGGGGACACAGAGGGCACTGCTGTAGAGGAGAAGTAATGACTGAGCAGGGCCTGAAGAGCTGCAGGGCGTACATGGTGGGAAGGGGGTCACAGACGTATGGACAGTGTGCAAGTTTCCCAAGTAGTGCAGACACTGCAAGGTTCCAGGCTGTCAAGCAGCCCTATCCTCAGTGGCTGCCCTACATCCTGAGCAATGGCGTGATAGCTGCTCGGAACTAAGACAAGAACAGAGGGGGGCAGAAGTGGCCTGGATTAAGCTCTAGATGTCAGATCCTGGCCTTGTACCTGCCAGGGGTCTGGGAGAGGCCATCTGCCCTCTCTTAGCCTCAGTTTCCCTCTCTGTAAGCTTGGATAGGTATGCCTAACTCATGGGTGTTGGAGGTTAAGGAAAGTGTCGATTGGCCCATAGTATATGCTCAGTTAGTGAGGAGTGTCATTTTGGATGAACACCGGTGTTACATGGCTTGGGCCTGGCACAGATTTGCCCACTTAGGGTTCCTTCTGCCTGTGTGCTTGTGGAAGAAAGGCTCTACTTGCCTTTTGCCTCCTCTGGAGCCTGATCTGTCCACATGCAGCCAGCTGACTTTTTCCTTCTCTGCCTGTATCTAATTATAATGTGGGCTATCAATTTACAGTTCTGTCTTGCAAGGAAATGCTTCTTTGCAACAAAAAATCCTGGAATGTAAATTGCAGATGACACTTCCTTGAGACTGAGGGCCAACAGCTCTGCTGAGTGTGCTCCTAGCTGGGCTGATGAAAGGGTTTGCAGGAGACAAGGCCAACTGCTCCTTCCAGGCTAATCATAGAGCCCTGTGTTATGATGGGAAGGGTCCTTATGAAGTGTGAACAGTGAGAAGGCAACCTGACACAATTGTGGTATTGGTTACTGTATACCAGTTTACACAGCTGCAAGCCCAAAGTCATTAGCCTCCACTGCTGCATATGTCCAAGCCTGGATCATTCCAGTCCCTGAAGCTTGGTTAGAGAGAACATATTCCTTAAGGACATCAAGCCTGCCTAGATGGACAACATGCAGATTTTTTTAGCACAGGGCCATCAGTTGGCCCTACCTGCCCTCTATCAAAACCTCAGTGCTCTCTTCTCACTTCTATAGGACTCATGAGCTTCCTTGGGCAGGGCCACTGCCAGCAGGAGCCTTTAGGTGCCAGGCAGGTTCCATGCACATTAGGATGGGCTCAGGCCAAACAAAGGATGATTCACTGCAGTGTGATTGGTTCTGGAGTGGTGGTCTGCTGGCCATGGCAAACTGCTCCCTTGTGAACAAAACAGTGGCCCATGTTCAAGCCAATGGTTGACATGTAGAAATATGAACCCGCTGATGCCAGTTGCTCCCATTTTCCATAAAAGTTAGTAATATGGATTTTTAGGGACAATATGTAGACTTTCAATGTTGACTTCAATTTTGGGGAAACACTTGAAAGACTAACATACCATATCAGCAGGACTTGCTCAGCTACAGGGCAAGAATCTATTTTCTTTAAAGCAGAATTTGTAAATTTTGCCTCAATCAGTGGGAGCTGCAAGAAGACCTGAAGCAGGAGAAATCAGGATAGCCATATCCAAGGTTGCCCTGGAATTTTGAGAAATTGTTCCATTAGTTCATCGACCTAAGGCTAATCAAGCTTCAGGGACTGGAATGATCCAGTCTTGGACATGTGCAGCAGTGGAGGCTAATGACTTTGGGCTTGCAGCTGAAGACCTGCATGTTATCCTGGCCGAATCCTTTGGGATCCTGTCTACCATCTGTCCTCTCTGTCTCCTGGTGTTTACTTCAGGGTCTGGGAAGCACCAGGGAAGCCTCAGCACCCTGGTAAAGGTCTAGGGCCTAGACTTGCACCTCACATATCAGTGTTTCCACACTGAGAGAGTAAGTGCTTCCTGAATCCTGGGCGGGTTGTCTGTAGTCCATGAAGCCTCAGGCAAAGGCAGGGGAAGAGCAATCATGTGAGACTTCCAGAACCACAGCTAAGACAGAACTTATCTTTACCTGGGGGATTCTTCTGTACAGAGTCCTGGGCTCTTTGCCTGCCTCACCTGAGTCCCATCCCTGCTCCTGGGCCTTCAGCCTGTGATAGGCAAACAGAAAGACTGGGAGGAGGAGGAAACTCCATGCATCAGGAAGTCATAAGGCACCCAGGCCTGGACAACCAGCTCCGGCATGGGACAGGGCTGTTTTCAGCCTTGTTATCCTAGCTCTTCTCTCATGTATATGGTAGACCCCATGGAGGGGACCTCCTGCACCCTTCAGAGAGTATTTGGACATTTCGGGGTAAGAAACACAGGGCTGGCATTGCCCCTATGCAGGAGATGAGGCTGAATGCCTTAATGGGCTCCAAAGATCAAGGGTGGAGGTGAGGGGACCCTGAGTGCTCAAGCCCCCTTAGCACTCATAGTGGACCCTCAGTGAAATCAGGTGAGGATCTGACCACACGGGTCACACATCTTGGTTTTGACATAGTTGCTTCCTTATGAGGAGTCCTTGGAAATGCAGTTTTTGCATGACCTGCTATTAGTAGCCAATCAGAGGAAAGACAGCCCTCATCCCTCCCTCACACAGATCTTTGGATATTGACTTTGCAGAAGAATATGATATGAGATTTTATGATACTGACTTGCATCAACACACGGTGGATGAAATTGTTTGCAGATATAAGTTGGATGTCGACAATATCCTCCGTAAGTAGCCACCTTGGTGCCTCTAAGTGACAAACTCCCTACAATAGGCTGCATTCCCCTCAGCCAGCCAGGCCTTTAAAGCCCTTGCTGACCATTCACTGTTGGTCCTGTGAGGATAGATCAGCATGGACAAGTAGAAGGAGAGACCTGGCTGGGAAGCCTGGTGACCTATACCTCAAAGCTGGGAAGTCATCAACCACAAGAGCCTCTCCTAGCAGGGCTTTAACCCTTGCCAAGAATGGCTGTGGTGTGCTGGGTGTGCCCCAGAGCTGTATTCCCCCTCCCTTGGCTCAGCTCTCACTGGCCTTGAGAGACAAGGACCCGAATCCATTGAGTCTGCTGGCGAGAAACACAGGCAGCCCTGGGCCAGGTACACTGGGAGCTTTACAGGAGAATGTGTGCATCTGGGATTGAGACAAGATGCCAGCTGCCAGGCCCAGGCCCAGGAATCCTGGCACAGGCACACATTACTTGTCTGACCTTGGCCAAATGAGGGTTCTATTCTCAGCTTCTTTTTCCTCTACTGCAAGATGAAGTCAACATGACAGTCGAGCTAAACCACATCCCCTATGTAAGCCTATAATGTAAGGAAATACTCAGGCATCAGGTATTCCTCCATGATGGGTGAGTGGCCAGTAGAAGCACATGTTGGGTACGTAGATGTGCCCTCACGCTGAGATGGATGTGATCCTCCCCAGAGAGCAAGGTGGTACAGTAGGACTATCTCCCACTGAGCCCCCCCAATGCATTCATTGGACCTGATGAGATTGTGTGCCGTGATGTCTTACTGCAGGGCCATCTGGTAAACCCAGAGCTACCTCCAGACATCACAACATTACACAGTAAATGTTTCAGTCCCTTAAGAGAAATGGTGTCTCTTAGGGACAGGACAGGCCCCACATTCCTAAGCAGCTGTCCCTTCCCCTCTATTCGCTGTGCCTTCTGTTGTTTATTGTGGTCTCAAGAAGTGTCCCTCTCCACATTTATTTTGTTCTTTGTTATTTCATTGTCTCCCTCCCATCCCTCAAATGTAGGGCCCTTGAGACCAGGGACTCAACCTTTTCCATTCCAGCCAGGCATTGCACAGGGCCTGGTGCATGGCAGGGGCTCAGAGGAAGGCAGCAAAGAGAAGCTGGCATCTGCCAGTGTTAGTCTGCTTGCCAGGGGCCAGCTGAGGGGAGATGGATGGATGGGCATGCTCATTGACATTATTCTCTTGTGGTTTTCTCCTAGATAAAAAACCTCTACTTAAGGATGATGAATCTTTAGCTTGCCCAGGACATGTATTTAAGGAGCCTGGACAGTAAGTACCTCAGGTCAGGGGCCAGTGGGAAGTTTTTGTCACCATGTGCTATGCAGAATGTGGGATGCTACTTCTGCTGTGACACTACATGTCTGTTTCAGAGGGCTCAGGGCATCCTTCATAACTACTCTTATTGGTCCTCCCCTGAGATGCTCAGGGTTCTGCTGTGGCCCAGTCTCTGCTGAGGAGGGCAGAATATGAGAATTGATGTTCCCAAGGGTGGTGCCTTTGCTACATGAAGCCTATCAGGGCTAAGCCAAAACTTTGTAAATAGAGAAGAGTCAGGATGGTGACACCAAGCCGACCTCCTTGGAAACTTAGCCTATGGCCACGATGGCATCTGACCCATGCAGGGTTCCTCATGCCTGGTCAGCCTTCACTGCAGAGGTTGACCTTGTAGGGCTTGGGATGAGCCCCCTCTTATCCATGCTGTGTGCTCAATGATGGACCAAAAGCCTGCTTATCAGAGTCTTTACAATGAGGACAGCTGTAGGCTGTGGTTTGAGCCAAGTGCAAGAACAAAACGTCTGCAGAGTAGTACATGTGACATGACCTTTCTGTGCTTTAGGGTGGTCATCGTTCAATACAGCCTGAACAATGGTGTCACCTTCATTGAGGAGAGCATGAAAGTAACCAGCCTGAATTGTGTGAGTGCCACGGTGGGGCGGCATCCTCCATCGTGGGACTGTCAAGAGCACTGGCATTGGAGGAGAAGATAGTTGGTGGCGGGGGGGGGGGGGGGGCACGGAAAGAGGACACCTGCTGGAGGGCCTGAGAAAGTAGCTTATGCAGACAGGCAGCTGGGGCGACTTCTCACAGCCAGCTTGGGGCCCTCAGCCCTTCATTGGCAAACCATCCGCACATCGGGCTTGTGAGGTGCCCTGGGAGCGCTTCCACAAGAGCACCTGCCATGTAGCTTCCTGTCCAGCAGGTGCTGCAGAACCTCTGCTGTCTCTCTCTGGGAACCAGGTGTCCCTGAAGGCAAAGGAAAGGGAACGGTTAGAGCTCTAAGCAGAGTCCAGAAATGGTGCTGGGGCTCTGCCACCCCGCCTCACCCCTTGCCACCTCCGCTGGCCCAAGAATAGTGGTGGGGAGCTCGGGGCTCCATCCTGCATTCCAGCTGGGCAAGTGGGAGAGGCTTGGAGGCAAGTGTTAGGAGCCCGCGTCCAGGACCTCTGGGGCAGCGGGGTGCTCCAAATCCGGGCCCCAGACACAGGGGATCTGGAGGGCGGGACCCACTGTGGCCCTGTGCAATCAGGGTGTTTCAGCAGCTGCTGACACAGCTGAACCCACACACGCCCATCCCTGCCCGCGAGCCCAAGCCCGCCTGAGGAACACCACTGTCATTTTGCAGAGGGCACCAGCCTCCCCTCTGCCTCTGCTGCTTTCTCGTGCTCCTCAGCCATCTGTCTCCACTAACTCTCTGACCTCTGCTGGACCTTGCTCTCCGGCACTTGGTGGGAAGCTGCCAGGGCTGTGGGGAGGGCCTGGGACTCAGCTCAGGGACGGGCACGTGGGAAAGAGGGTGCTGCTCCCAGGTGCCCACTTCTTGGAGCTCCACGTCACCCGGGCACCTGGGGCGGGGCAGCATGACATGGGCGACAGAGCACATTAGGCACAGGAAGAGGGCTGCCTGGGAGGAGCGATGCCCGTGCCTGATTGCCACCAGCCTAGTGTCCAGTCCCAGCTGGGAGGGTTCCAGCAGCACGGACAGTCCTCTGACTGTGTGTTCACTTGTGCCAGGACAGGCACTCACCGACCAGCAGACCACACTCAGGCTTTTGTCCCTCAGGAGCCTAACTGACAGGCCGCCCTCAGCAGGCACATTTAGGAAAGAACTCAGGAGGAGCCTGAGTTCATGGGCCCCCACCCTGCTTCCCCCTCCTGGGCACAGACTCTGTCCCCTGTAGCCCCTGCCTCAGGGAAAGCGGAGCATTTGGTTTAGGGCAGGACTGCACCGTGTGCGGCTGAGGCGTGCAGTGAGGGCTGGCATGTCACACATGGGGATTCCAGTCCTTGTCAGGGCTCTGGGCCAGAGCCTCGGAACGAAGCCAGTGGTGGGCTCTGTGGCCCAGGGCTCTGCAGCGGCTCTTTGAGTGCAGTCTTGTCCTCCAGGCCTTCAGTGCTCCCCGGAGGTGGGGAAATCTGAGATGAATGGGAACACGCGATGTGCAGGTGTAGTGTAAGGTGCTGGGGGGAGGCACCCAGTGAGGGCCATCCAGACCCACCCAGGACTCTGACTTTTGTGCTTTTTGCAGGGCAATACATCGGAGCCCACAGATGCCCCAAAGGAGGAGACTTCAGTCCCCACAGTTGTCACACAGAAGACAACAGTGCACACAGTTGTCACACAGGAGGCACCAGCACCCATGGCTGTCACAGAAAAGCCTACCCTTGACTACCTATTCCCATTGTTCGTCCCAACCCTGATCATTATCGTGGTGGTGATCTGCTGTCTCTGTTGCTGCAAGAAGGTGAGTGACCCCTGTGAGTGATCCACACGGCCCTATGACACAAACTGTCCCCAGGCCACAAGGTAACCAAGCCCCACTCACCCCATGATCTTGCCAGTGGGCAGGTTCCCATCAGTTCCCAGTTCATCACATGAGCAAACACAGGCACAGACTGTGTCTACCATTCCTGGTCAGAGACTCAGCTTGCATCTCAGGGACCCCCTGCTTCATGCTTGTTTCCAGAAGTGGCCTATGAGTTGCCCTGTCCTCTGGGGAGAAGTCACCCCAGTACCTAGTGACAAGGGAGGCATCACAGCAGCCAGGCTTCTGGAGAACTCAGGGAGACCAAGCACCAGAAGAGGCCTCTGATGCTGAGAGAGGAAAGCGGGTCCCATAGGAGGCACTGGGGCCCACAAAAGAGAATCTGCTGGAAGGGATGATTCCTAGCCTCTGGGGCAAATGAGCCTTGGAAACCAGTACAGATTTCTGCACACAACCAGTGCATCCCTCCTTCCTTCCTCAGTCATTACTAAGGGCCAGGACATGATGGGCCCCATACTTGGCACACAGGGACGTGTGCCACCATCTTGTACACAGGAGCTCACAGTCTGGTGTCTGCTCTAGTATTGGTACCTGGGGGTGGCGGGTAAAATGTCAGCCTCATAGGCTGTGGCATCAGGGCCCTAGCAAAGGAGAGACACTGGCCCCCGGGGAGGGAGAAGTGCAGATGTACTGGCTGCTGGGTTTGCAAGGACATGGGACAGAGCTGGGTGAAGGAAGAGGAAACCACAGAGGTGAGAAAGGACAGAGCAAAGCAGCAAGACAGAAGCAGGCCAGATTGCTGTGGAGGGGGAGCTGTGAGGACAGAAAGCGGGAGTGGGGGCTGTCAGCACAGAGTGGGGACTAGGGAAGGCTGTGGGCTGTGGGAGGTGAGGGGAGAGAAGGAAGGGAATTGGATGTGTTCTCTTGTCTTCATGTCATGGAAGGGCTCCTAATGAAAACTACTGCATGGACACCTCTGCCAGGGACCAGGCACTCTAGTCTGGCTGTCTCCCTGTCCACCGCCAGGGAGGTCCGATATCCCTTTGATAACCCAGGAGCCTGAGCCTTGGGATGCTGGAGCCGGTTGGCCACATCCCATAGACAGTGGGCTCGCAGACTGACACCCAAAGCCCACGTTCTGTCCCACTGCTGCTGAGTAGGGTCCCCTTCTGTCTGCATGGCTGAGCCAGTGCCCTTCATGCTCCTCCAGCCTATGTTCATGTCTCTTTAACATTCTAGCCCTGCAAGGAGCTACCAGTGCAGAAGATAGTAATGGTAAGTCCTGATTTTTGTCCTCATGTCAGCGTGCCCAGTGCCCACACAGACCTTCACAAAAGGGAACCACACAGACCTTCACAAAACCTGCCTGTGGGACATTTCTACCCCCTGCCCCACTGCCTGCCACCTACCTGGGCAGAGAGAGCTGGCCGAAAAAAGAGGGTGATGGAGCGGCAGGGAGGGGCCTCAGGAGGCCTTAGGACTCAAAACACCTTTCCCAAGTGTGCGCCACAGCCTGATCCAGGGCCTTTGCCATGAAATTAGTAACTTGAGATAACCTGTTTCAGCAAGTGCTGTGATCCTCATTGAAATATTAGTGGCTTTTTAAATTTTTATCAATTTCCAAAGGACTATTTATAGTACACAGGTGAACTTTCAGAAAAGGAGCCTTCGCTTTCAGAACTTGGTCCCTGCCCAGGCTCTGATGTATGTTGGGCTGCATTTTGTTGATCCCCATCCCTGTCACCCTCCAGGGCAAGAGGTTTGGCCACAATTATATTTTAGTGACTACAGGCTGGGGAGGTTGGAGGAGAGTGTGTTACTTGGCATTGAGCTGTGAGGCAGGCCCGGCCCAGATGAGCACAAGGAGCCAGGGCCGGTGAGCTGTCTGTGGATCCTCAGGGTAGAAGCCTAAAAGAGATCCAGAGGAAGTAGTTATAGCAGGACACTATGTCAGAGGAAGGGGACCGGGCCTGGGTTTGGGTAGGAAAAAGACCCCACTGGCCAGCGCTGTACTGACTGATGGCACTGTTGCCTGAGGAGGCTGGATCTGCCAGGGGCAAATGAATGCAGTCCGGGCCCCTGCAAATGCTCCCACCCTGACAGCCCTCCTGTCCACTGCACAGCCCTGAGACCAGGATTTTCCACCAAAGGCAGATCCCGGGACCAAAGGGACAGGAGAGACTTTGTCAGCCTTTGGGGAAAAGGTCATATTTACAAAAATTGTATTTCCTGGTTTTTACCATGTGGGACACTGCCATAGTGTAGGATGCTACTGATGTGTCCTTAAAATCTCCCAATGCACCATTGCTGAATGGCCATTAAGAGGTGCGGGAGCGACAGATGTTATATGTCTGCACCAGAAGCTCCCAGACAAAACGGCAGAATGTGCTTTCTCTTCCTAGAAGCCAGAGACATGTATACAGACACGTACCCCGGTGATTGTCCCTTCTTGTATGTACCAGGAAGACACTATAAGTCGGATAGAGGTGAGAAGGGCCTTTAGGTGGGGCTGAGGGACAAGGGAGGGCAGCCAGTCCATGGCCCCACATGAACCGTGGCTTGGGTGGAGATGAGCTTTGTGGGCACTACATCGATC
>NW_024412404.1:26073716-26125520 GCF_014898765.1 Herpailurus yagouaroundi | reverse complement strand
GGCACCAGGCTTGGAAGGGGCCCAGGGTTTCAGATGTTGGTGGCTGGCCACAGCCCGCCAGTCCCAGGCTGTCTGAGGTCGTCAGTGGCTCCAACAATGGCTTCCATTTTCCTGGCCACCAGGCAGAGGAGTAAAACACAAGCTCAATCACAAACAGTCTCCCACAGGTCAGAAAAAGAATCCTTTAAGGAAAATTCTGAGCAAAGTTTGTTCCATGAGTCAGCTCAGCAGAGTGAGGGACTAAGCTAACTATGTTGTCCTTGGACGCACTGACATGGGGACAAGGGCCTCAAGGAGGAGGAGGCTGTGAGGAAACATCCTCACAGAAAGTGCTAGGGCCGCACCCTGGGAGGGAGCTCCCAGCCCTGCAGTGGGGCATGAAGACAAGGTGGGGAGGCCCCAGGCAGCCCTGGCTGAGGAAGGAAGAACCCCATATTCTTCCTTTGTGGGCTTTGCCCTCCTCCTGGTCCTGCATCTGTGGTGATGCACCCGTTGGAACCGCTGTACCAGGGCCCGGGCACGTCAGTCCTAGTCCCGCTGTCTCCCTGTTGACCCTGCAAGGAGCCCCAGATGGCAACATGACAGCCTGCAGACAATCAACCTGGGGGCTCAAAGAAGCTAAACCGCCTCCAGACAGGGCAAAGGTCATGGCCTGGGGCTTGTTCCTGCTCACAAGGCACAGCCCCACCTGCCCCCTCAGTAGGGCCCAGAGAGGCCTGAACTGCAGGTCCTGAAGTCGGGAGGCCACCTGCCCCTGGGTCCAGGGCCTCTCACTGGTGTCCTCCCCTCCTCTCTCCGGAGCAGCCCCAGGATCAGCCCTCGTCCCCACCTGCTCCTGGTGTGCCCCAGTGCAGGCCCTTGTCCTCTTCTCCCAGCTTCTGCCCAGATCCCTGATGCCCACATCACGTTCCCCTGCAAGACCTCTCCTTGCGACCCCGCATGTCCCCCACCTTGGACCCTTCCTCTCAAAGTAGCCCCTGCCTTCTCCTCCTACACCAGAAATACAGACTCATTTTGGGTTCCAAAACAATCTGTCACCTACAGTGACACTGCCTGCCCTGAAACACACAAGTCCACCAGGCCCCTGCCCCAGGCAGAGACTACAGGGCGGCCTCAGTGTGTTCCTGGGGACAGAGCCCTCTGGAGCCATCTCAGGCAGAGGGGCCTCTACCCCTCTGGAGGTGATGGCCAGGCCCTGGAGCTTCCTCACAGCCACATCTGCTTTTCAGGGCAAACTGGACACCTTGTGTGACTTTGTGCAAAGCTGCAACCAGATCCCATTGATGTGGTGTCAGCCCAGGAACGCGGTAAGCAGGGGCCCAGGGATGTTCCCTGGGCAGGTGCCCTTTTCTCTTTGCCCTTGGGAGCTGAGCTCAGGGACTATGGGTCAGAGAGCTCTGTCCAGGCATCTTCCGGGAGGATGCCCCAGAGGAGGAGACGCGGTGCTCATGAGCCTCCCGTGTGGATTCTGGGTGGGGCGCCTGCATTTCCTTGCTGGTCCCCATCAGAAGGACAAGAAGCTTTCTTGGGGAGAGTGTTACCCAGTGCCTCCAAACTTAAGTGAAAGAGGCTGGAGAAGGAGGCAGGCCAGCAAGTTCTCCTGACCCCCAGCCATCATCCCTCCCCACCGAGCTCCCCAACCTGTGTTTGCTGGATCCACACCCTCATCCTCTGAGACTCTCCTGGGCGGCTCCCTCATGTGCCAGGAATGCTGGAGGGCATGGTGACACCCCCATGTTGTTGACCAACATTGCGTGCTTTTGCCAGCTAGTAGAGTCCCTCCATGTGCCACTGCCTGTGACAATGGGGAGAAGCCTGCATGTTACAGGTGTTCCCCTTGGAATTTAATAGTTGTGATGGCTAATTGTTACAGAGTTCCTCCTATGCCAGCTGCCAGTCTAAGAACTTTCCATAATTTCACATTCAATCCTGCCAGTAACTGTACGTGCAGGTACTAATATGCCACTTTTTCCAAGGGGGAACTAAGGCACAGAGAAATCAAGCAACTTGCCCCAGGTCATAGAACCTGGGAGTGGCAGAGGTGGAGTTGAACCCCAGGGCCTGCCTCCACCCTTCTCACTGCCCTGCCCCCCATCAGGTCAGCACTCATGAAACCATAATGGTTTCCCCAAAACCAATGCAGGGCTCAGAATTAGGGCCCATGAAGAGCATGCTCCTGGCTTGCCTGGGAATCATGTGCCTAAGTTTCCCCATGATCAGAACCTCAGACTGGGCCAGGTGTCTGGAGGACGTGGTGTCCCTAGTATCTATAGTGAGGGCTGCATTAGTCATTTGCTTGGTTCAGGCAAGCATGACTCTCCCTGGTGGCCAGGTGAGCATTAGGATTCCTGGGCATGCCTGGGAGTGGGGACCCTGCCGAGGAGACACACTGGATGTGTGCTGACACACATCCAGGCTTGCCTGGGAATCATTCCCTGGGCTTCCCCATGATCACACCCTTTTCAAAGACTGGGCCCAGTGCCTAGACTGGGGACTGTGGTCCCCAGTATCTGTAGTGAGGACTTCCCTGGTCACATTCAATGAATACTCACTGTCTGGCTGGGCAGATGGACATTCAGAATGCCGAGCAGTATCATTCTCTTCCCACACCAAGAGACCAATGGGTTCTGCTGCCATATTCCCATCACCCATGGGAAGGTACCCCTACACTCCCTGACTTTGGGGGACCTGGATCCTGGCCTGAGGGCTGAGATGAAGGCTTATCCCTTCATCACATACTCCCACAGAAAGCCTGGGAAACACTGGAGCTGCAAGGCCCCTTCCTTGCTTCCCAGGCCCCCAGTCCAACAGGGAACATCAAGTCCAATACCAGAGGGAAAGGGTGTTCTGAGTCAGAAAACCTGGGGTGGCTGGGGGACACAGGGAAGACTTCCAGCAGCTGAACAGAGTCTTAAAATAGCAGCCCAGCCTGGAAACCAGCACCCAGGAGAAGAAGGGCATCAAGAAAGGCCTACTGTGTTGGTCCAAAGGGTTTAAATCCCTTGAGCCAAAGACACCAAAGCCTTCTGGTCCTAATTCCAGTGGCTTCCCAGTGACCTTCTCTCTCTTCTTTTCCTACAGGGGAAGTATATCATCTTCAACTTCGTGAATCCCCTCTGCGGGCATTTGCCCTATAGCCCAAACATTTGCCTTCCACCCAGCCAGGAGTGCTTTCCTCTCAACAGCTGCTGCTCACAATGCCAACACCCCTCCTTCATATGCTCCCAGCCACCCTCCAGGATGCTGTCACTGCTCCCTCCTCCTGCGCATGCACTCTCCAGAACTACTTTGTCACTCCCACCCCCATAACCCAGCCTCTAAAGTCCCCAAGACCCAAGACTGTTAAGAGCTCTTTGTGTACCGAATTGGATATATATATATTGAGTCTTGGTTTACGATCAAAGGAGTTGGAATTGTGGCTGATCAACAAGAATTTGTTGCCTGGTAAGCATTGTTTCGCTGTATGTGACGTATCTATACTGCTCCTGCCAGGACAAAGCACCCGGTTGTTCTGTGGATGCAGACGTTGATGCGCCCAAGTCCCCACAGCCCACTCTTTATCTGTCATGTGGTGATTTAGCCAAATTCTGTTCTTTGAGGAAAACCCATAGTGTCTTTGAAATGTGAATATGCCCTGTGTCAACCAGTCATTGGCTATTATTTAATATTTGGGGCAAGTTACTTAATCTCTCTGTGTTTCAATTACCTCATTGAAAAGATGGAGATAATGGTGACTTCTCTACAGGATGGCCTTTAGGGTGATGGTGTGCACTGCAGTGTGCCTAGCACAGGGCCAGGTCCCTACTAAAGACTCAGATGTCCAGTAGCTAATGTCTTTGTTTTTTGTTTTAGGAGTGGACAGAAAGATGAGCTCAGAGACATCAAGAAATATCTGGTGAGGTCAGGACAGTCAGAATGGAGACCATGCCTGAACCTTTCAGCGCTGGCCACCAGGGCATGGGGTTGGTATACCCCCAGGTCCACCACCCACATAACCTCCAAAACACCAGTGGGAAAAGCCATGGTATTTACTACCTCCTTCAAAAATGTTAGTTCCTTTTCCATACCCTTAATATTTCTCATGATACAAAGGAGAACCATGGTGCCCACTTTCCTGAGCTTTCAAATCTGCTTCCCTCCTGACAGAGGCAGACTTCCCAGTTGTTCAAACCCTTTCTCATTAAGTCTGTGTTGACCTGATCAAAGTTTTTCTTCTACACTAACATGTTTGAAAACCATCCATAGACAAGGCCCCATTTTTAAAATTCCAGAACATGGGAGTGACGTTATAGCATTTCCCTGGACCATGGTGTCTGAAAAGGGCAGGAGAAATTACTACATTCTGACCTCACCACCCCTCTCCCAGGCTGTCATTGCACTACAGTGAAAGGGTTCCCTTCGGCCTGTGGTTTCTCCGGGGCGGGGGGGGGGGGGCGGAGAGAGAGACTAAGGTGGACATCTAGCCTTTCCCACCTTTATGGGACACTCCCAGAAAACCTACTCTGGTCTCCCTAACCAGAATCACAGGTGTAAGCTGTAGGGATTGAGTGTGGAATTTGATTTGGATGGAATAGATAGGAAGGTCTCTTAGCAACCAGTGTTCAGAAATTGGCAGATTGTGTTCCCCCTTTTGGTGATCCCTGAGTACAGATACTAGCAAGTAGTTCTCAAAGAGAACCAAGCCAATGGTCCCATCTAGTCAAGGAAACTTTGGGCAGTTCTGCCTGATTCAGGCCTTCAGCCAACAAGCCATGCAGCCCTTACAGCGTGTTGTAGCCCTTCACCCAGGCAAGGAAGCAAATTTCTACCCCCATCTACGAGTGAATATGGCCTCCAGTTCACAGTCAGGAAGCCTAACCAGAATACCTGAAAGCTGCATAGCTCATCTTATTGAACTGCTTACAGTGGCATCCAAGCAAAGAATGCATCCAGCAACTCTTCCCAACTGCAGAACCAAAGTGGTGGCCCTATCTGGCCAGAGAACTTCGTGGGCAGTTCTGCCTGATTTTTGTCTATAACCAATGAACCATCTTGGAGTCTGTTCTGCTGTCCTGCCTAGAGAGGGAAATGGGTTCATGGCCCCACATGCTACTGAGTAGAGCACTAGGCAGTCTGACCAGAGAACTTGGGCAACTACAGAGCCCATTCTACAACCACACTGGTGCATGGAATCAAGAAAACAGCGCTATCCAACTGTTGCCAGCCAGTATCACTCCACTGACCTCAGGGCTTGGACAGTGGCCTCACCCAAATAGAAAGCCTGATAGCAAGCCCCACTTACTCAAATACACTGTCTACTGACCCTTCCAGAACCTCAAGCTGAGCTGACTTGTGAAGAACTGTGTCTGCCAGAGCAAACTTGTAAAGTCAGGACTAAGAGACTGTTTAGTCAAATGTGTACATACCAACACAATGAATCTGAAAATCACAATCAGGTAAACATGACACAGTGAGTACAAACTAATAAAGTTCCAATAACTGACTTTAAAGAAATGGAGATATATGAACTTTATGGCAGAGAATTCAGAATAATCATTTTAAATAACTTTAGTGAACTACATGAACACACAGGCACAAAACTAAACAAAATTAGGAAAAACAATACATGAACAAAATGAGAAGATCAGCAAGGAAATCGAAACATTGTGAAAAGAAAGCCTTACTGAGATGGAGTCAGAAGGCCAACATGGAATCTACCCCAAAAATCAAGAGCACACTTTACACACTGTGTATTAGACAATTTGACAAAATTATACTAAAAAAAATTTTTTTTAATTTTTTTAATTGAAAAGGCCAACAGGGGGAGCTCTCAGGCCCTACCTCTCCTCCTCAATTTCAGACTCCACAGGAAGAGAAAGTCCACAACTACTTTACTATGCTGACAGGAGGAAGAAAGGTTTTCCTCCTTCCCCAGCAACAGCCCTGCCAATGAAAGACTGTCTCAACTCAGCCAATGGAAACTCACTGTACTTTAGATTCCCAGTTTACTCCAGTGACTTTTTTTTTTATAACAGCCCTCCAAACTTCCCTTTTCCTCTATTTAAAGAGCAGTCCTCTCCTTTGTTCTCAGGATTTGCCTGTGGTTTTGCAGTAGCTTGCCTGTTCCAAGTTGCAGTTCTCTGCTATTCCTGGTAAAATAACTGACAGTTTTATTTCTTTTTTTTTTTTAATTTTTTTTTTCAACGTTTATTTATTTTTGGAACAGAGAGAGACAGAGCATGAACGGGGGAGGGGCAGAGAGAGAGGGAGACACAGAATCGGAAACAGGCTTCAGGCTCTGAGCCATCAGCCCAGAGCCTGACGCGGGGCTCGAGCTCACGGACCGCGAGATCGTGACCTGGCTGAAGTCGGACGCTTAACCGACTGCGCCACCCAGGCGCCCCCTGACAGTTTTATTTCTAAGGTTAACAATAACTGGTGATCAGAAGTGGGATCTAGAGAAGACCCCCAACAATTCCAAGGCTGGTGAGCAAACAGATGGTGGTACCCCCAGAGCTAATTGGACTCCATGCTTTCTTGCCAACCCTGGAGTTTGAGGGTAAGTTTTCTCCTGGATTTTGTGCTCCACTCTCTGTGTATGAGTTCTGGTTTTATTCAGAATCTGTTTTCAGGACTTGTCCTTTCTGTGAGTATAGCCTTTGGCCTGACACGTTTTTGGAAATGGACTATTGCTATTGAACTGTACTGGCCTTTGGTCTGATTCCTTTGGGAACTAGCCCATTCCTATTGAAACTGCACCATTTAGAAATTGTTCTTTTTGCTCTAGATTAACAACAACAACAACAACAACAACAACAAACCCTCCAAGAATGGGATCCCAGTCATCAAAATGCTTTGAGACTTTCCCCACCACCACTGGGACTTTAGATTTAAGATCTGTAGTGCCTCCTCATGCATATTTATAACTAAGTGGACCAACTTAACCAAAAGTAATTTAGAACTGCATCGACCACTGTAGGGAATTTTCAGACTTGTTTTTTCAAAATTTCAGTCTCCCACACTTGTTTTTTTCAAAATTAAATTAGAAAGTCATGGCTTCAGCTAACAAAAACAAATGAAAACAAACAAGCAAATTGAATGGGATGTCTGTTTTAACTGGTATCTTGAAGCTTCCAAACATTTTCAGGATTCTAAGTTTGCCTCTGTCTTTTTGGGGGGGCGGGGTTTAATTCATTTATTCCTAATCAAAAATTCATTTTGATACATAATATATACAAAATTCAAAAGTTACAGAGGGTATGCAATGAAAAAGAAGTCTCCCCGCCACTACGCCTGCCCAGTTCCCTTCCTGGAAGGCAGCCTCAGTTACAAACCCCTCTGTTTCTTTCCACAGTTAATCAATGTATACATAAGTATATATGTGCATAGTATTTTATTTTTTCTTTTATTTTTTAATTTTTACTTTTATTTATTTATTTAATTTCAAGTTAGTTGACATACAGTGTAGTATTGGTTTCAGGAGTAGAATCCAGTGATTCATCTCCTACATATGACACCCAGTGCTCATTCTAACAAGTACCCTCCTTAATACCCATCACCATTTAGCTCATCCCCCCACTCACCTCCCTTCCAGCAACCCTCAACTTTTTCTCTTTAAGAGTCTCTTGTGGTTTGTCTCCCTCTGTTTTCTCCCTCCCTCCCTCTTTCCTATTTTTCCTTAATTTCTCTTTTGTTCATCTGTTGGGTTTCTTAAATTCCACATGTGAGTGAAATCATAAAATATTTGTCTTCCTCTGATGGACTTATTTTTCTTGGCATAATACACTCTATTTCCACCCACATTGTTCCAAATGGCAAGATTTCATTCATTTTCATCACCAAGTAATATTTCATTGTGTGTGTGTGTGTGTGTATGTATATATATACATATATACATGTATATGTATATACGTATATGTATATATATATGGCATATCTTCTTTACCCATTCATCAGTAAATGGACATTTGGGGTCTTTTCATAATTTGGCTATTGTTGATAGTTCTGCTATAAACATTAGGGTGCAAGTACCATATCAATTCAGCCTTTTTGTATCCTTTGGATAAATACCTAGTAGTGCAATTGCTGGGCTCTAAGGTACTTCTATTTTTAATTTTTTGAGGAACCTCCATACTGTTTTGCAGAGTGGCTGCACCAGTTTGCATTCCCATCAGCAGTGCAAGAGGGTTCCCCTTTCACCACATCCTTGCCAACATCTGTTGTTAACTGAGTTGTTAATTTTAGCCATTCTGACAGGTGTGAGATATGTCATTGTGGTCTTGATTTGTATTTCCCTGATTATGAGTGATGTTGAGCATCTTCTCACATGTCTGTTAGCCATCTGGATATCTTCTTTGGAAAAGTGTCTGTTCATGTCTTCTGCCCATTTCTTCATTGGATTATTTGGGGGGGGGGGATGTTGAATTTGATAAGTTCTTTATAGATTTTGGGTACTACCCTTTATCTGATAGGTCATTTGCAAATATCTTCTCCCATTCCATTAGTTGCCTTTTAGTATTGTTGATTGTTTCCTTCACTATGCAGAGACTTTTTATCTTGGTGAGGTCCCAATAGTTCATTTTTGCTTTTATTTCCCTTGCCTCCAGAGATATGTCTAGTAAGACGTTGCTGCATCCAAGTTCAAGAGATTGCTGCCTGTTTTCTCCTCCAGGATTTTGATGGTTTTCTGTCTCACATTTAGGTATTTCATCAATTTTGAATTTATTTTTGTGTATGGTGTAAGAAAATGGTCCAGTTTCATTCTTCTGCATGTCACTGCCCAGTAGTTCTCCAAGCACCATTTACTGAAGAGACTGTCTGTTTTCAATTGGATAACTCTTTCCTATTTTGTCAAAGGTTAGTTGACAATACATTTGTGGATGAATTTCTGGGTTCTCCATTCTGTTCCTTTGATCTATGTATCTGTTTTTGTGCCAATACCATACCTTTTTGATGATTACAGCTTTGTAAGACAGCTTCGAGTCTCGAATTGTGATACCTCCAGCATTGGTTTTCTTTTCAACTCTACTTTGGCTAGTCAGAGTCTTTTCTAGTTCCACACAAATTTTAGGATTGTTTGTTTTAGCTCTGTGAAGAATACTGGTGTTATTTTTATAGGGATTGCATTGACTGTGTAAATTGCTTTGGGTAGTATCGACATTTTAGTAATATTTGTTCTTCCAGTCAATGAGCATGGGATGTTTTTCCACTTCTGTGTGTCTTCTTCAATTTCATTCATAAGCTTTCTATAGTTTTCAGCATACAGCTCTTTTGCCTCTTTAGGTTTATTCCTAGGTATCTTATGGTTTTTGGTGCAATTATAAATCAGACTGATTCCTTGATACCTCTTTCTGCTGCTTCCTTATTGGTGTATAGAAATGCAACTGATTTCTGTACATTAATTTTATATCCTGTAGCTGATGAATTCATGTATCAGCAGTTTTTTGGTGGAGTCCTTCGAGTTTTCCATGTCATTTGCAAAGAGTGAAAGTTTGACTTTTTCCTTGCCAATTTGGTTGTATTATATTTCTTTTTGTTTGACTGCTGAGGCTAGGACATCCAGTTCTATGTTGAACAACAGTGGTGAGAGTGGACATCCCTGCCATATACCTGACCTTAGGGGAAAAACTCTGTTTTTCCTCACTGAGGATGATTTTAGCTGTGGGCCTTTCATATATGGCTTTTGTGATGTTGAGGTATATTCCTTCTATCCATATTTTCTTGAAGGTTTTTATCAAGAAAGGATGCTGTATTTTGCCAAATGCTTTTCCTCCATCATATTGACAGAATCATATGGTTCTTATCCTTTCTTTCATTAATGTGGTGTATAACATTGATTGATTTGCAAATATTGAACCATCCCTGAGACCAGGAATAAATCCCACTTGATCATGGTGAATAATTCTTCTACTGTTCTGTTGCATTCAATTTGCTAGTATCTTGTTGAGAATTTTTTTTCATCCTGGTTCGTCAGGGATATTGGCCTGTAATTCTCCTTTCTGGTGGGACCTTTGTCCAGTTTTTGAATCAAGTTAATGCTGGCTTCATACAATGAGTGTGGAAACTTTCCTTCCATTTCTATTTTTTGGAACAGTTTGATGAGAATAGATATTAAGTCTTCTTTAAATATCTGGCAGAATTCCCCTGGGAAGCCATCTGGCCTAAGACTCTTATTTGTTGGGAGATTTTTGATAACTGATTAATTTCTTTGCTGGTTATGAGCCTGTTCAAATTTTCTGTTTCTTCCTGTTCGAGTTTTGGTAGTGTGTGATTTTCTAATAATTTGTCATTTTTTCCAGATTGTCCAGTTAGTTTGCATATAATTTTTCATCATATTCTCTTATAATTGTTTGTGTTTCTGTGGTGTTGGTTGTGATCTATCCTCTTTCATTCATGATTTTATCTATTTGCATCCTCTCATTTTTTTCTTTTTGAGAAGTCTGGCTAGAACATTATCAATTTTGTTTATTCTTTCAAAAAACCAACTTTTAGTTTCATTGATTTTTTTCTACCAGGTTGTTTTTTTGTTTGTTTTTATAGTTTATTTATGCTCTCATCTTTAATATTTCCTTTCTTCTGCTGGTTTTGCCTTTATTTGTTGCTCCTTTTCTAGCTCCTTTAGTTGCAAGGTGAGGTTGTGTATATAGGACCTTCCTTGCTTCTTGAGATAGGTCTGAATTGCAATGTAGTTTCCTCTTAGGACTTCCATTGCTGCATTCCAGAGTGTTTGGACTATCTTGTTTTATCTTCATTTGCTTCCATGTTTTTTTTTACTTCTTCTTTAATTTCCTGGTGAAACCATTCATTCTTTAGTAGCATATTCATTAACTTCCATGTCTGTGAGGGCTTTCCAAATTTTTTCTTGTGGTTGATTTCAAGTTTCATAGTATTGTGATCTGAAAATATGCATGGTATGATCTCAATCCTTGTGTACCTGTTGAGGGATGATTTGTGACCCAGTATGTGATTTATTCTGGGGAATGTTCCATGTGCATTGCACTCAAGAAGAATGTGTATTTTGCTGCTTTAGGATGAAATGTTCTGAATATATCAGTTAAGTCCATCTGTCCAGTGTGTCATTCAAAGCCTTTGTTTCCTTGTTGATTTTATGCTTAGATGATATGTTCATTGCTGTAAGTAAGGCAGTAAAGTCTCCTACTATTGTGGTATTATTATCAATTTTCTTTATGTTTATGATTAATTGGTATATATATTTGAGTGCTTTCAAAATGGGGGCATAAATATTTACAATTATTAGATCTTGATGGATACACCCCTTAAAAATGATATAATGCCCTTCTTCATCTCTTATTATAGTCTTTGTTTTAAAAAAAAGTTTCTCCCAGGGGCGCCTGGGTGGTTCAGTTGGTTGAGCATTTGACTTCAGCTCAGGTCATGATCTCACAGTTCATGGGTTCAGGCCCCACATCAGGCCCTGTGCTGACAGCTTGGAGCCTGGAGCCTGCTTCAGATTCTGTGTCTCCCTCTCTCTCTGCCCCTCCCCTGCTCATGCTCTTTCTCTCTCTCTCAAAAATAAATAAACATTAAAAAAATTTTAAGTAAAATAAAATATAGTTTGTCTGGGGTGCCTGGGTGGCTTTGTTAAGTGTCTGACTTCAGCTCAGGTCATGATCTTACAGTTCATGGATTCAAGCCCCAAATTGGGCTCTATGATGACAGCTCAGAGCCTACAGCCTTTGGATTCTGTGTCTCCCTCTCTCTCTGCCCGTCCCCCACTTGTACTCTTTCTCTCTCTTTCAAAAAAATAATCAACATTAAAAAATTTTTAAAAATATGTCTGATATAAGTATGGCTACTCCAGATTTCTTTTGATGCCCATTAGTAGGATAGATGATGGTTCTCCATCCCCTCACTTTCAATCTGCAGGTTTCTTTAGGTCTAAAATGAGTCTCTTATAGGCAGCATATAGATGGATCTTATTTTTTTATCCTTTCTGATACCCTATATTTTGATTGGAGCATTTAGTCCATTTGCATTCAGATTGATTATTGAAAGATACGAATTTAGTGTCATTGCGTTACCTGTAGAGTTGGTGTTTCTGGTGATGTTCTCTGATACTTTGTAATGTTTGTTGCTTTGCTCTTCTTTTTTTTTTTCCCCTCCACTTAGAGTCCCCCTTAAAACTTCTTGCAGGGTTTGTTTAGTTGTCGTGAACTCCTGGAGTTTTTGTTTGGGAACCTCTTTATCTTTCATTCTATTCTGAATGACAGCTTTGTTGAATAAAGGATTCTAGGATGCATATTTTTCCTAGTCAGCACATTGAATGTTTCCTGCACTTCCTTTCTGTCCTGCCAAATTTCTGTGGACAGGTTTGCTGCTAACCTTATGTGTTTACCCTTGTAGGTTAAAGATGTGTTCTCCCTAGCTTCTCTAATAATTCTTTGTCTTTGTATTTTGCAAGTTTCATTATGATATGTCATCGTTTTGACCTGTTTTTATTGATTTTGAAGAGAATTCCCTGTGCCTCTGGACTAGGATGCCTGTTTCCTTCCCCCACATTAGGGAAGTTCTCAGCTAAACATTGTTCAAATAAACCTTCTGCCCCTTTTTCCCCGCTCTTCTTCTTCTGGGATTCCTATGATACAGATATTGTTTCATTTCATGAAATAACTTAGTTCTCTAAGTCTCCCCTCATACTTTAGTAATTTCCTTTCCCTCTTTTTTTCAGCTTCATTATTTTCCATAATTTTATCTTCTATTTCACCTATTCTCCCTTCTGCTTCTTCAATCCTTGCTGTCATTGTATGCAACTTATTTTGCATCTCAGTTATAGCATTTTTTATTTCATCATGACTAGTTCTTAGGTCTTTGATCTCTACCATAAGGTTTCTCTGGTGTCTTCTATGCTTTTTTTCAAGCCCAGATATTAGTCTTATGACTGTTGCTCAAAATTCTTGTTTAGATATATTGGTTATATCTGTTTTGAGCAAGTCCCTGGCTGAGACTTTTTCTTGGCTTTTCTCTTGGGTAGAATTTCTCCATCATGTCATTTTGTCTAAGTTTCTGCCTTTTGCATGTTTTAAAAGCTTATTATGTTTCATGCACCTAAGAATACTATTATATTAAAAAGGATTCATACACTTCCCAGGGCCTGGCACATCAGAAAGTGTTTCTGGTATATTCTGTGTGCACTCTACTTTTGCATTTTGGCTGCTCTTTCCCACTGGTCAGTCCTTTGGAGAGCTCCTCCCTGCTTCCAGTGGTGGAATGTTTGGACCTTTAAGTAGGTGTCCTCTGATTTGTTTGTTGAAAAAATCCTGGGGAAAAAGGGAGGGGGAACCTGATCCCATAAAAAGAGAAAAGGAAAGGGAAACAAAAACAAACAAACAAAAACAGAATAAAAAAAAAAAACTGTAAGGCTGATTCCAAACAAGCAAACAATAAGAATGGGGGAAAAAAGCAGAAGAAAAGGGAAAAGAAGGAAAAAGAAAAGAATAAAAAAGCCTGATCCAAAAAAAAAATAGATGAAATGACAAAAAACAAATAAACTATGAGCCCAATTCCAAAAGAAAAAAAGAGCTCTCTGTGGTTGCATGGAGGGTGCTGGCTGTGCTTGTCTGGAGGAGAGTCAGAGTCAGTATTGCCACAGTAAATAAGCAGTTGCCAGGCACCAAGGGGCACGGTTTCATGTAAGCCAGTTCCGCCTCCAATGGGGGCTGCTGCGTTGCTCCCTGAAGTCCCACCATGTTGGTGTTTGGGGGTAAATGGCGCCACCCCAATCTCGAATGCCTGGACCAGGAATCACAACCCCCACTATTCAGGTAGCTCTCACAGAATAGCGAGGGCAGTAGCTCACCCTGAGCCACAGCTCTCCTGCATTTTTTCTTTGGCACATGGCTAGGTTCCACAACCCAAAGTCTTAAAGGACCTAGCGTGGTGTGGATCCCTTCCTCCAAAGTAGAGCCTCTCCACCCTGCTGATAAAAGGCCTTTGGCTGGCACCTAGAAGGTCGTTTGTCCTCAGAGAGGCAATCACCTCTCTTCCAAAAGTACTCCAGGAAGGGGATCGTTCTCTCCCAGTGCACCCCAGAGATCTCTACACCCCACTATGCACTCCAGGGCTAGCTCCCTCCTCCCAGGAACACACACCACAGCTCTGCTCTAGAAAAAGTCACACACTTCCAAAACCTCAGAGTTTGAGCTCCAAAAGCTGTTTCCAAAAATGAACTGGGACACTTAGTACTTCTCGCTACCTAGTCCATGTTCCAGAGAGGTTTTCCTCTTGTGCTAATACCAATGCCACACTATCTCAATGCCTCTCTCTTTCTCTCCACAGAAAGGGTTCCCTCCCTTCCACAGCGCCATCATTTTTCTTTTCCCCAGTTCACATCCACACACCTCTCCCTTGCCAAGCTGTCGCCCTCCAACAGTGGAGATCCTCCTGCCACTCTGCAGATCGATTTTCTGGGTGTTCCAAGTAATCTGACCTCAATACAGCTGTGTCTGAGAGACGAGGAAAGCCCAGTGTCCCCCTACTTCTCTGCCATCTTAACTCCTCCTTCACAAAAACACTATTTCTTAAGTTAACTGAGGCAAACAATTAAAAGAAGTCAAAATGGTCTCTAAGACCTTTTCCCCCTTCCCCTGTCTTCTTTTTCTGCAGACACTTGGCAGACACCTTGTGCTCAGACTCCACCTCTATCCTCTCTGCCAAACTTAACTTTTGCTCTAAACCTCTCCCCACACCCTCCTTTCTTGAACATATTAAAACCTGACTCTTTAAAGTTAAGTCTTCTGAGGATCTAAATAAACCCCAAATTTCTTATGTTCCTTGGACTATGGCTGAACTGCAAGGCATAAAGAGCCTCCTAAACTAATTGAGGGCCTCCATAGGTTTGCTGAAGTGCTTCAAACTTACCAACCCAGTTTCTCAGATTTATATCAATTACCCCACATGCTTTTTAGTAAGGTCAAGGCTAAACTCTGGATGAAACTAGTCAAATAACATCCTGGGAAGAATTTAGAGAAACGGCCCCTAATTTTTGGCAAGATGCTATAACACTTGCTGAAAATCTCCAGTGAGAAATTACAGTAGCTTTTCCCAAGCCTGTTGACTAGAACAAACTTCAGTCTTGTCCTCAAAAGCCTGATGAACCTGTCCATGACCATTACAACTGAGTATTAATTGTTTTTAAAGGAAATTCTTGTTTTCATTTAGACACTGAATCCACCAAGATAGGACTCAACTCTCTTTATTAATGGACTGAACTGGGAACTTTCTCCTTTAGATAAAAGGACCAAGAAAGAATGGGAAACTATGTTCACTCCAGATCTAGTGGATTTGGCAAACCAGCTCACTTGCATCCTGTATTACTCACCTGAAAGAAAGACCGCAACAGTTCTCAGTTTTCAGCCCCAGCAAATGAAGGGCCCTAAAGAGAACTTAAAACCTCCTAGTTTCTGTTGTTATTGCAAAGCACCAGAACATTGAGCAAAAGGTTGTTACAAACATAAGCATTCCATACACCTTCTGGCCTCTACTCAGTCTTTCCGGTGTCCTCTTAGTTCCTAATGATGGGTTTCCAAGGAGCTAGAGGGGTGCTTCCAAAATCTCCCTCTTAAATGGCTAATAAATTGAATGAATTTGTCTCCAGGTAGAGAATGAATTTGTCTCTGTCCTTATTGACACTTAAGCTATGCTCTTGGGGGCTCAACCCCATTCCTATAAAGCAGCCCCAGTCTCAGAGTGCTAAAACAGTTCAGATAGTAAGGTTCTGTAATAAACCTCAACAGGTTCCTGTCTCTGAACCTATTCCCTTTTATCTAGGCCCTTTGAGATACACCCACACATTTCTCCTTAGTTCCTCTACCCCTATTCATTTATTGGGCTGAGATTTCTTAGAAAAGTTATCCTGCCAGAATATCTTTTCAAAAGGGGGAAATAATCCTGGAATTTGACAGTAGTAATCAAAATAGCCAACCAGGAGAGTTAAGTGACATTTTAACATCTTTTGTTTGCTCCACCTCTGATGGCACTAGAGCTGGGGACAATGATCATGTGTTCCTATTGGATCAGCTACCATCCCCTCTATGGGAAAAATCTGCAACTGATACTGGAAGAGTCAACACTACATTTCCCATAAAGATTCATATACATCCCTCAAAACCTCTCCCCAGAATTAATCAATACCCTATAAATAAAGAAGCCTTTCAAGGCATTAAGCCCATAATAGAAGATTATGAGAATTAAGGCCTGACTATTCCCTGCACTGGTCTCTGCAGTGCCCCTATTTTCCTGTGAGAAAAGCCAATGACTTGGGATGGAAGTTTTTCCAGGATCTTCAAGCAATATGTGGCACTATTATCCCTTGGTACCCTGTTGATCCTAACCTCTGTGTGCCACTAACATCCATTCCCACTGAAAGCAAACTTTTCACTGTAATTAGTCTATGCAGCACATTTTTAGCATTCCAGTTGAGAAGGATAGCCACTGTCTTTTTGCTTTCACATGGGAAGAATGGAAATACACCAGGACAGTAATGCCCCAGGGTTTCACAGAGTCCTTCTTACTTTTTACAAACCTTAGAAGCTGATTTGGATGATAGAACATTTTCTTCAGGCTATACTTTGTTAAAAATACTTAGTGTGTTTCAGTACTCCCCTTCTCACACCTCTTCACAGGAAGATAGCATCCACCTGTTAAAATCTTTGGCCTTAAAAAGACATAAAAGCTCTAGAGAAAATTGCACTTTGCTCAAATTCAGGTTCAATACTTAGGGCATTTGACTTCAGAGCAAGGAATGCATTTGGATCTAAACAAAACCCTTCACAACTGCTTGATGCTGACATATTACTTTTTGACTCCCCATGACAATGTATACGAATCTCCTCTACCAATTGCTGATTCTTCATGGCTTACTGATGGTTTTTATTTAAAGTATGAAAATGATAAAAATTGTGATTGGTATCCTATTGCAACTTCTTTTTGAAGTCTTTCAGGTAGTACCTTTACCTTTGGTTATTTTGGCCCAACAGGCTGAGTTATATGCCTTTGTTTGAGCTTGTTACCTTAGTCATGGGTAAAAGCACAAACATTTATACGAATAGTTAGTATGTCTTTGGGGTAGCTCATGACTTTGGAATATTATGGAAACAATGAGGTATTCTTACCTCCAATTGGGGATAAAATTTAAAATGGCCCCTCCGCCCAATATTTATTAGATACCATACATTTGCTGGCTGCTCTGGGTATTATTAAGGTTCCTGGGAATTCCAGGCTCAATCCCTAGAAGCAAAAGTAAACCACCTCACTGATACCTCCACCAAAAACTCTGCTGTCAAGGAAACCAATAGCCAAACCTCTGTCATATCCAAAGGAATATTCTCCCAAATGATAATTTGAAAAAATTGACAAGAGATACCCAACAGTTGGCCCCAGAAAGGAAAAAGCAATATTGGAAATCTAATAACTGTTGGCTTGATAAAAACTCTAGTTTGTATGAAATAACAGTCCAGCCCTACCAGAAATTCTAAAATTCTCACTACTTACCATTGTACATACATTAAACCATTAGTCTACTGAAAAAATGATAGCGTTCATGATCCAGTATTTGTGTGGAGATATTAATAAGATCATAAAAAGCATTAATAAGACCTCTCTTGTCCCACCTGTTCAAAGTATAATCCAGTTAAACCTGTTTGCACAAATAGATTTCATACAGCTTTCCCCATCTTGTGGATGTAAAGATGTTTTAGTCATGGTTTGTATGTTTTTTCACTGGACTGAAGTTTTCCCTTATAGACAGGGCAGTGCTTCTTTTGTAGCTCAAATTCTGCAAGAAAATGTTGTCCCTACCTGGGGAACCAACCTCAAAGTCCATAATGATTGGGGAACCCATTTTACTGATTGGGTGCCTTGACAAATTTGTGCTGTCGGGAGAGTTTTCACAAGACTTTTATTGTACATGCCATCCTTAATCCTTGGGGTTAGTCAGACACATAAACATCACTATTAAGACTCATTTGGCAAAATGTGTAGAGACTTTCAACCATCTTGCCAAAAGCACTGCTATTAGTCCTTCTAAATCTCAGATCCATCCCTGTTGATACTCATGGACTTATCCCTTGAGCTAGTCACAGGATGTTGAATGCACTTGGCCCCTGCCTCCTTTGACCCACAATGGATAAAAGGATATATACTTCAATATTTTAAAGCCCTAATGGCTTCTATTTAAAAATAATCATGCTTTGGTAGAACAGTCTTTTCATAGTGTACTCCCAGATGTTGACCTTAGGCATCATACCTTGCAACCTGGATATTTTGTCTATTGGAAAGGACACCTCCAGAAAGACTCTTTATCTTTGCTGGAAAGGTTCTTATCAGGAACTGCTAACCAACCCTTGTGCTGCCAAACTCCAGGAATAGATTCTTGGATTCATATGACACATCTAAAGAAAGCACCAAACCTGATTGGACCTGTACTCATTCCAGTGATGAGAAAGTAAGGATTTTCTAGAGTTGAAGCAGATGACATATGACAAGACAGCTTTCCCAAGATGTCTGGACCAGCCTTTATTCTCACTGTTGTTTCTTCTATCTCTTTTCTGGGGTGGCAGCGGGGGGGGACCCTTATATTCCTTTCCCTAACGCTTGCAAAAGGGAGAAAACTCTTCCATGATTATAGTCTTTTAGAAACAGCCTTATCATGATCCTATAACAAATAACTCTTCCACCTGCTTTTTCTGAAGGGTTAGAAGGTTCAGAATTCACAAAAGTCTTTTCTTTATCTGAACTATGAACTGACCCTGGACTCTTATCCAAATTCATGATTTCTGAATTTACAATTTTACAGACTGTATTACTGACAATACATTTGATTGTAAACAGTTCTTTTGAGAGAAATATTGTTTTTAAACATTTTTGAAGTTTTGCTATTCTTGCAAAAAGTTCATTCATTATTGCTTTATGTTTATACCTGCACTGTATCTTCCCAAATGCACTCAGTTTTTTTCAGTATATTCTGCAGTGTTCACTATTCCATTTTCATGGCTGCTGTAAACAGAAACTTCCAGGAAGGATACATGACTTTGGGTTAGCCTTCATAGGAAAAACTTTCCTCCCCTAAGTCAGAATAAGTGCCAATAAATGTTTCAGTTGGTGGCTTGCAGACCTAGAGTGGAGTCCTGGCTTAGAACCATAATGCAATTTGGAATTGTCACATTGCTTTTTATTCTTTACTTGTCTGTCAGACTCTGTATAGATGACATATCCCATAAGGTGATGCTGACTCAACACTTAAAAAAATTTTTTAATGTTTATGTATTTTTGAGAGTGAGAGAGAGAGAGCACAATAAGGGGAGGGGCAGACAGAGAGAGAGGAAGACACAGAATCTGAAGCAGGCTCCAGGCTCCAAGCAGTCAGCACAGAGCCCAACGCAGGGCTCAAACTCACCAACTGCAAAATCATGACCTGAGCTGATGTCAGACACTCAACTGACTGGCTAGCTCGACACTTTGAGATGATTTCCAACACTTATGACATTGAGAAGATACAGATTTTATTTTCTTTTAATGTTTATTTATTTTTGAGAGAGAGGAAGACAGAGAAAGAGAGAGAGAGAGAGCACAAGTGGAGAGGAGGCAGAGAGAGAAGGGGACAGAGGATCTAAAGTAGGCCCTGAACTGACAGTGCAGAGTCCGATTCAGGGCTCAAACTCACGAACTGGGAAATGATGCCCAATGCATGACTCAAACTCAGGAACCATGAGATCATGACCTGAGCCAAACTTTAATGCCAAACAGACTAAGCCACCCAGATGCCTTGAGAAGACATAGACTTTATATGGGAAGTGTCTGAGAGCTCTTGTTGCTTAAATGTGTCTGTAAGTGGTTCCTCTGATGTAAGACATAATAACCAGGTAAGGTCTTTCCTGGCATTGAGGGACAAAACCAGTAAATGTGGAAAACCTGACTCTTACTCAGTGATGCTTGAAAAGATCTTGATCAAAAGGGGGAAATGTGGAAATTAATAAAAGGAAACCTTACTAAAATGGAGTTAGGAGGCCAGCAGGAGGAGCTCTTGTGCCCTACCGCCCATCATGAATTGCAAACCCAAGAGAAGATGAACCTTGTAAGTCCATAGTATTTTAGCTACTACTTTACTACCCCAGCAGGAGGTAGAAAAGCTTTTCTCCACTCTTGGCAACAGCCCAGCCAGTGAGTCTATTTCAACTTAACTAATGAACTCATTATACTTTGAACCTCTAGTTTACTTCAGTAGATGTTTTGTTTAAAGCAACCTTCCCAAATTCCCCTTTACCTTTATAAAAGAACATTTCTCTCCTTTGTTCTCAGAACTTGCCTATGGTTTTGCTGTAGCTTACTTGTCCCAAATTGCAATTCTCTGCTATTCCTGAATAACCCCACTTTTGCTGATAAAACGTCTGACAGTTTTACTTTTAAGGTTAACACCATCAAAAAAGCAAATAGAATACTAGATCTGAAGAATACAATGACTGTACTAAAGAATACAATAGAAAGCTTCAACAGCAAAGCAAATGTGACCAAGCAAAAGAAAGAATCAATGAACTAAAAGGTCATTTGAAATTATCCCATCAAAGGAACAAAAAGAAAATGAAATAAGAGTAAAGAAAGACTTAATTATGAGACAGTATCAGCAGAACTATGAACTGTAAGAATACCAGAATGAGAAGATAAGGAGAATGGGAAAATATTTGTAAACCATAGGGGTTGAAAAGTAACCAAATGTGGAACAAGAAATGGACATCCAGCTTCATGAGGCCCAAAGGACCCAGATAAGTTGAACCAAAAAACAAAAACAAAAACAAAAACACTAAACTGAGACACATTCTAAGCAAATTGACCAAAGTTAAAGAATGAATTTTGAAAGCAGCAAGCAAAACAAGTTACCACAAACACAGAAGCCCCATCAGACCTAGGTTGGATTCCTCAACAGAAACTTTGTAGGCCAGGAGAAAGAAGGATGATATATTCAAATATTAAAAAAAAACTGTCAATTAAAAATACTTTACCCAGCAAATGAAGAAATGAAGAAGAGATGAAAAATACTCCCAGTGAACAAAAGCTGAAGGAGATCATCACCAGGAGACCTGCCTTACAGGAAATGTTAGAGGATGGTCATCAAGCATAAATAAAGAAAAATTAACATCATGAAAACATAAGAATATATTTGTAAAACTCACTAGTAATTTCAAAAATACTGTGGAAGTCAGATCCTCTAATATTGTAATGGTAGTGCGTAATTCATGTAGAACACTAGTTTAAAGTTTAAAAAGTATTAACCAAAGGGGAGGAGCCAAGATGGCGGAACAGCATGGAAGTGTTTTGTGTCTCGCATCCATGAATACAGCCAGAACAACACTAAGCCATCCTGCACACCTAGAAAACTGATCTGAGGATTAACACAACAATCTGTACAACCTGAACCAGAGAAATCAGCAGAAAGAGAAAAAATTCATTTTTATTTTCAATTTTGATTAAAAATATTTTCTTTAATTTTTTTGTACTATATTTTTTACTTTTGTGTAAATTTTTTCAAATTCTATTTTACTTCCATCATTTCATTTTAGTCTCCTTCTGTGTATTCATTTTTTTCAAATTTTCAAACGATTTCCTTTTTCTTTCTTTCTTTCCCCTTTTTTCGCTAATCTATCAAGCCTCTTTCAACACCCAGACCAAAACACATCTAGAATCTAGCATCATTTATTCAATTTTTTTGTGTGCTTATTTTTAATTTTTTAAAAATTTAAGATTTTTTATTTTAATTTTTATTTTAATTTTAATTTTTTTTTACCTCATTAATTCCTTTTCTCCCTTCAAAATGATGAAACAAGGGAATTCACCTCAAAAGAAAGAGCAGGAAGAAACGACAGCCAGGGACTTAACCAACACTGATACAAGCAAGATGTCTGAACAAGAATTTAGAATCACGATAATAAGAATATTAGCTGGAGTCGAAAATAGATTAGAATCCCTTTCTGCGGAGATAAAAGAAGTAAAAACTAGTCAGGATGAAATAAAAATTACTATAACTGAGCTGCAATCTCAAATGGATGCCACGGCAGCAAGGATGGATGAGGCAGAACAGAGAATCAGCGATATTGAGGACAAACTTATGGAGAATAATGAAACAGAAAAAAAAAGAGGGAGATTAATGCAAAAGAGCAGGATATAACAATTAGAGATATCATTAAAAAGGAACTCATTAAAAAGTGACTCATTAAAAAGGAACAACATCAGAATTCTAGGGGTCCCACAAGAGGAAGAGAGAAAAATAGGGGTAGAAGGGTTATGTGAGCAAATCACAGTGGAAAACTTTTCTAACCTGGGGAAAGATACAGACATCAAAATCCAGGAAGCACAGAGGATTCCCATTAGATTCAACAAAAACTGACCATCAACAAGGCATATCATAGTATAATTCACAAAATACTCAGGCAAGGAGAGAATCATGAAAGCAGCAAGTGAAAAAAACTCCTTCGCCTACAAGGGAAGACAGATCAGGTTTGCAGCAGACCTATCCACAGAAACTTGGAAGGCCAGAAAGGAGTGGCAGGATATATTCAATATGCTGAATCAGACAAATATGCAGCCAAGAATTCTTTATCCAGCAAGGTTGTCATTCAAAATAGAAGGAGAGGTAAAAAGTGTCCCAGACAAACAAAAATTAAAGGAGTTTGTGACCACTAAACCAGCCCTGCAAGGAATTTTAAGGGGGAATCTCTGAGGGGAGAAAAGATGAAAAAAAAAAAAACAAATAAATAAACAACAAAAGCAACAAAGACTAGAAAGGGCAAGAGAACACCACCAGAAACTCCAACTCTACAAGAAACATAATGGCAATGAATTCATATCTTTCAGTACTCACTCTAAATGTCAATGAACTAAATGCTCCAATCAAAAGACATAGGGTAACAGCATGGATAAGAAAACAAGATCCATCAAAATGCTGTTTACTAGAGACACACTTTAGACCTAAAGACACCTTCAGATTGAAAGTAAAGGGATGGAGAACAATCCAGCATGCTAATGGTCAACAAAAGAAAGCGAGGGTAGCCATACTTATATAAGACAATGTAGACTTTAAAATAAAGACTGTATCAAGAGATGAAGAAGGGTGTTATATCATAATTAAGGGGTCTATCCACCAAGAAGACCTAATAATTGTAAACATTTATGCTCCAAATGTGAGAACACCCAAACATATAAATCAATTAATCACAAACATAAATAAACTCATTGATAGTAATACCATAATAGTAGAGGACTTCAACACCCTATTCACAGCAATGGACAGATCATCTAATCAAAATATCAGCAAGAAAAACAATGGCTTTGAATGACACATTAGACCAGATGGACTTAACACGTATATTCAGAACATTTCATCCTAAAGCAGCAGAAAATACATTCTTCTCCAGTGCACATGGAATGTTCTCCAGAATAGTCCACATACTGGGATACAAATCAGCCCTCAGCAAGTACAAAAAGATTGAGGTCATACCGTGCATATTTTCAGACCACAATGCTATGAAACTCGAAATCAACCACAAGAAAAATTTGCAAAGGTAACAAATACTTGGAGACTAAAGAACATCCTACTAAAGAATGAATGGGCTAACCAAGAAGTTAAAGAGGAAATTAAAAAGTTCATGGAAGCCAATGAAAATGATAACACCACAACCCAAAACCTGAGGGACGCAGCAAAGGTGGTCATAAGAGGAAAGTATATAGTAATCCAGGCCTTCCTAAAGAAGGAAGAAAGATCTCAGATACACAACCTAACCTTATGCCTTAAAGAGCTGGAAAAAGAACAGCAAATAAAACCCCAAACCAGCAGAAGACAGGAAATAATAAAGATTAGAGCAGAAATTAATGCTATCAAAACCAAGAAAACAGTAGAACATATCAGTGAAACCAGAAGCTGGTTCTTTGAAAGAATTGACCAAATTGATAACCCCCTAGCCAGTTTGATCAACAAGAAAAAGGAAAGGATCCAAATAAATAAAATCAAGAATGGAAGAGGAGAGATCACAACCAACGCAGCAAAAATAAAAACAATAATAAGAGAAAATTATGAGCAATTTTATGCCAATAAAATGGGCAGTGTGGGAGAAATGGACACATTCCTAGAAACATATACACTCCCAAAACTGAAACAGGAAGAAATAGGAAATTTGAACAGACCCATAACCAGTAAGGAAATTGAGTTAGTAGTCAAAAATCTGCCAAAAAACAAGAGTCCAGGGCCAGATGGTTTTCCAGGGGAATTCTACCAAACATTTAAGGAAGTGTTAACACCTATTTTCTTGAAGCTGTTCCAAAAAATAAAAATGGAAGGAAAACTTCCAAACTCTTTCTATGAGGCCAGCATTACCTTGATTCCAAAACCAGACAGAGACCCAACTAAAAAGGAGAACTATAGACAAATATCTCTGATGAACATTGATACAAAAATCCTCAACAAGGTATTAGCCAACTAGATCCAACAATACATTAAAAAAATCATTCACCACAACCCAGTGGGATTTATACCTGGGATACAGGGCTGGTTCAATACCTGCAAAACAATCAATGTGATTCTTCACATCAATAAAGGAAAGGACAAGAACCATACAATCCTCTCAATAGATGCTGAGAAAGCATTTGACAAAATTCAGCATCCTTTCTTGACAAAAACCCTCAAGAAAGTAGGGATAGAAGGAGCATACCTCAAGATCATAAAAGCCATATATGAATGACCCAACGGTAATATCATCCTCAATGGGGAAAAACTGAGAGCTTTCCCCCTAAGGTCAGGAACAAGACAGGGATGTCCACTCTTGCCGCTGTTATTCAACATAGTATTGGAAGTCTTAGCCTCTGCAATCAGACAACACAAAGAAATAAAAGGCATCAAAATCGGCCAGGAGGAAGTTAAACTTTCACTCTTCATAGATGACATGGTACTCTATGTGGAAAACCCAAAAGATTCCACCAAAAAACTGCTATGACTGATTCATGAGTTCAGCAAAATGTGGCAGGATATAAAATCAATGCACAGAAATCAGTTGCATTCCTATACACCAACAATGAAGCAACAGACAGAGATATCAAGGAATTGATCCCATTTACAATTGTGCCCCAAACCATAGAATACTTAGGAATAAATCTAGCCAAAGAGGTGAAAAATCTATACACTGAAAACTATAGAAAGTTTATGAAAGAAATTGAATAAGACACAAAAAAAATGTAAAAAGATTCCATGCTTCTGCATAGGAAGAACAAATATTGTTAAAATGTCGATACTACCCAAAGCAGTCTACATATTCAATGCAATCCCTATGAAAATAACACCAGCATTCTTCAGAGAGCTAGAACAAATAATCCTAAAATTTGTATGGAACCAGAGACCCCGAATAGCCAAAGCCATCTTGAGAAAGAAAACCAAAGCAGGAGGCATCACAATCCCACACTTCAAGCTATACTACAAAGCTGTAATCATCAAGACAGTATGGTACTGGCACAAGAACAGAGACTCAGATCAATGCAACAGAATAGAGAGCCCAGAAATGGACCCACAAACATATGGCCAACTAATCTTTGACAAAGCAGGAAAGAATATCCAATGGAATAAGGACAGTCTCTTCAACAAGTGGTGCTGGGAAAACTGGACAGCGACATGCAGAAGAGTGAACCTGGACCACTTTCTTACACCATACACAAAAATAAACTCAAAATGGATGAAAGACCTAAATGTAAGCCATCAAAATCCTCAAGGAGGAATCAGGCAAAAACCTTTTTGATCTTGGCTGCAGCAACTTCTTACTCAACACATCTCCGGAGGCAAGGGAAACAAAGCAAAAATGAACTACTGAGACCTCATCAAAATAAGAAGCTTCTGCACAGCAAAGGAAACAATCAGCAAAACTAAAAGGTAACCAACAGAATGGGAGAAAATATTTGCAAACGACATATCAGATAAGGGGTTAGTATACAAAATATATAAAGAATTTATCAAACTCAACACCCAAAAAAGCAAATAATCCAGTGAAGAAATGGGCAAAAGACATGAATAGACTCTTCTCCAAAGAAGACATCCATATGGCCAGCCGACACATGAAAAAATGCTCAATATCACTCATCATCAGGGAAATACAAATCAAAACCACAATGAGATACGACCTCACACCTGTCAGAATGGATAACATTAACAACTCAGGCAACCATGATGTTGGCAAGAATATGGAAGAAGAGGATTTCATTTGCACTGCTGGTGGGAATGCAAACTGGTGCAGCCACTCTGGAAAACACTATAGACGTTCCTCAAAAAATTAAAAATAAAACTGCCCTATGACCCAGCAATTGCTCTACTAGGTATTTATCCAGGGGATGCAGGTATGCTGTTTCGAAGGGACACATGCACCCCAATGTATAGCAGCACTATCAACAATAGCCAAAGTATAGAAAGAGCCCAAATGTCCGTCGAGGGATGAATGGATAAAAAAGAGGTGGTATATATATACAATGGAGTATTACTCAGCAATCAAAAAGAGTGAAATCTTGCATTTGCAACAACTTGGATGGAACTGGAGGGTATTATGCTATGGGAAATTAGAGAAAGACAAATATCATATGACTTCACTCATATGAGGACTTTAAGACACAGAACAGTTGAACATAAGGTAAGGGAAGCAAAAATAATATAAAAACAGGGCGGGGGACAAAACATAAGAGACTCTTAAATGTGGAAAACAAACAGAGGGCTACTGGAGGTGTTGTGGGAGGGGGGGATGGGCTAAATGTGTAGGGGGCATTAAGTAACTTACTCCTGAAATTATTGTTGTACTATATGCTAACTAATTTGGATGTAAATTTAAAAAATAAAATTAAAAAAATAAAAATAAAAAAGTATTAACCATAAATAAATAAATAAATAAATAAATAAATAAATAAATATTTAAAGAAATTATTAACTATAACTACAGCAATTTGTTATTGAATACACAATATAAAAGTATATTAATTATAACTTTGATAACCTAAAATGTGAGGGTCATTGAAGTAAAAGAATAAAGTTTATATATGGCATCAACATTAAGTTGTCAGCTTCAAGTAGGATTTTGTAAATATGAAGTAAGTCAGAGAAAGATAAATGCCATATGATTTCACTTCTATGTGGAATCTGTGAAACAAAGCAGAGAGACAAAAAAACAAACAATAGACTTTTAAATACAAAGAACAGACTGGTGTTTGCCAGAAGGGAAGTGAGTGGGGGGTGGACGAAATAGGTAAAGAAGATTAAGAAGTACAGACTTCCAGTTATGAAAGGAATAAGTCATGGAGATGAAAATTTCAGCATAAGGAATATAGTCAATAATATTGTATTGACATTGTTTAGTGACAGATGGTGACTGAGCACCATTTATCATGGTGAACACTGAGTAATGTACAGAATTGTTGAATCATGTGAATCATGTTTTACACTTGGAACTAATAGAACACTGTATGTAATTATGCTTCAAAGAAAGATATTTTATGTAAGCATCCTGATAACCACAAACAAAAAACTTTATAGTAGATACACAAAGATTATATAAAAGAAACCAAAGACCTGCAAAATGTCACCAAATAACAAAACAACAGCAAGATAAGAAGCAAGAGACAATGGACCTACAAAACAGTCAAAAACAATTTTAAATTCACAATAGTAAGTCCTTACCTGTCAATAATTAATGAGAAAAAATTTAAATTCTTCAATCAAGAGACATACAATGACTGGATGGATAAAAACAAAAAAAGATCCAATTGTACTCTGCCTACAAGAGATTCACTTTGCCCTAAAGAAACACATAGCTTGATAATGAAGGGAAGGAAAAATATATTTAAAGCAAATGGTACCCAAAGATAGCAGTGATAGCTATACTTAAGTCAAATAAAATAAACTTTATGTAAAAAGTGATCAAGAGACAAAGAAAATACTTATATAATGATAAAGAGGTCAAACCATCAGGAAGATATAACCATTTTAAACATTTATGCACCCAACATCACAGCACTTAAATATATAAATAAATTGCTAGCAGAACAGAAGAAGAGATAAATAGCAATACAATAACAGTTGGGAACTTTAATATCCCAGTATCAACAATAGGAAGACCATCCAAACAGAAACTAGTAGATTTGAACAACGCTACATACCAAATAAGACCTAAGATATATATATGTTACATTTCATCCAACAACAGCAGAATACACAATTTTTTCAAGAACCAATGAAATATTTTCTAAAATAGATCATGTAATGGGCCACAAAACAAGTCTTAGAAAATTTGAGAAGATTGAAATACCGAGTATCTTTTGTAACTACAAAGGTATGGAATTATGGAATTAGAAATGAATAACATGAGGAAACCTAGAAAATATCAAATATATATAAATTAAACAGCATACTCTTGAACAATCGGTGGATCAGGAGTAAATAAAATGGAAAATTAAATATATATATATATATTTTTTTAATGAAAATGTAATCAAAGCATACCAAATGTATAGGATGTGGGAAAACAACAGACTAAGAGGAAAGCTTATACAATAAACACATCAAGAAAAAAATCTCAAATAAACAACCTTACTTTACATCTCAATAAACTAGCAAAAATAATCTAAGCATAAAATTAACAGAAGGAAGCAAATAATAAAGATTGGAACAGAAATAAATCAAAAACAAAAAAATACAAAGATTAACAAAAGTTAATAGCTGGTTCTTTAAAAACATAAACAAAATTGATACACTTTACTTAGACTAATCAAGAAAAAAAGAAAGAGGACCTAAATCGATAAAATTATAAATGAAAGAGAAGACATTAAAACTGATACTACAAAAATCCAAAGGCTCATAAAAATCTACTGTGAACAATTATACACCAACAAATTGGATGATTTGGAAGAAATGGAAAATTCCTAGAAAATACAGCCTACCAATATTGAATCATGAATAAAAAATCAGAACACAGTGATCGTGAGTAAGGACATTCAATCAATAATCAAAAACCTCCCAAAAAAGAAAAGCCCAGAACCAGAAGGTTTTACTGGCAAATTCTACCAAACATTTGAAAAATTTATACCAGTGCTTAAGCTCTTCCAAAACCTTGAAGAGGACTCCAAAATTCATTTCACAAGGCAATATTACCCTGATGCCAGAGGTAGATAAAGAAACCACAAGAAAGGACACTACCAGCCAATATCACTGATGATTATAATGCCAAAATCACCCCACCCCAAAATGCTAGCAAGCCAAATTCAGCAGCACATTAAAAAGATCATACACCATAATCAAGTGGGATTCATGCCTGGTATGCAAGGATGGTTTAACACACACAAATAAATAAATGTGATACATCCCATTAATAGAATGAAAGAAGAAAGTCTTATGATCATGTTAATTGATTCAGAAAAATCGTTGACAAAATCAATATCCATTCATGATTTTAAAAAACCCTCAGAAAAACAAAGAAATATGTTAAATAGTAATAATGAGAGTGGGCATTCTTGTCATGTTCCTGACCACAGGGGAAAGGCTCTCAGGTTTTCCCCACTGAAGATGATTTTAGCTTTGAGTCTTTCAAATATGGAATTTTTTTATGTTGAGGTATGTTCCATCTATCCCTAGTTTGTTGACAGTTTTTATCAAGAATGGATGCTATATTTTGTCAAATGCTCTTTCTGCATCTACTGACAGGATCATATGGTTCTTATACTTTTTATATTAATGTGGTGTATTGCGTTGCTTGATTTGCAAATATTGAACCAGCCCTGCAGCCCAGGAATAAATCCCACTTGACCATGGTGAATAATTCTTTTACTGTTATGTTTAATTCGATTTGCTAGTATCTTGTTGAGAATTTTTTCATCCTGATTCATCAGGGATATTGACCTGTAATTCTCCTTTTTAATGGGGTCTTTTGTCTGGTTTTAGACACAAGGTAATGCTAGCTTCATAGTATGAGTGTAGAAGCTTTCCTTCCGTTTCTATTTTTTGAAAGAGTTTGAGATGAATAGGTATTAACTCCTCTTTAAATGTCTGGTAGAACTCCCCTAGGAAATGATCTGGCCCAAGACTCTTGTTTCTTGGGAGATTTTTTATTACTAATTGTGTTTCTTTGCTGGTTATGGGTCTGTTCTAATTTTCTATTTCTTATGGTTTCAGTGTTGGTAGTTTGTGAGTTCCTAGGAATTTGTCCATTTCTTCCAGATTGTCCAGTGTGTTGGAATATAATTTTTCATACTATTCTCCTATAATTGTTTGTATTTCTGTGGTGTTGGTTGTTATCTCTCCTCTTTCATTTGTGATCTTATCTATTTGTGTCTTTTTTCTTTTTGAAAGTCTTGCTGGGGGGTTATCAATTTTGTTTATTCTTTCAAAAAGCCAGCTTTTACTTTCATTGATCTGTTCTACTGTTTGTTTGTTTGTTTGTTTGTTTGTTTGTTTGTTTGTTTGTTTCTGTATTATTTATCTCTACTCTAATCTTCTTCTGGCTGGCTTTAGACTTTATTTGCTGTTCCTTTTCTAGCTCCTTTAGGTATAAGGTAAATTGTGTATTTGGTACCTGTATTGCTTCTTGAGATAGGCCTAAATTGCAATGTAGTTTCCTTTTAGGACTTCCTTTCCTGCAATCCAAACGGTTTGGACTATCAGGTTTTCATTTTCATTTTCTTCCATGTATTTTTAAATTTCTTCTTTAATTTTCTGGTTAACCCTTCATTCTTTAATAGGATATTCTTTAACCTCCATGTATTTGAGGGCTTTCCACATTTTTTCTTCAAGTTTCATAGCATTGTGATCTGAAAATATGCATAGTATGATCTCGATCTTTTTGTGCCTCTTGAGGGATGATTTATGACCCAGTAGTGATCTATTCTGGAGAATGTTCCATGTGCATTCTCCATGAGAAGAATGTGTTTTCCTGCTTTAGGATGAAATGTTCTGAATATATTTGTTAAGTTTATCTGGTCCATAGATGACCTGTCCATTGCTATAATTGGGTTATTAAAGTCCCCTACTATTATTGTATTATTATTGATGAATTTCTTTATGTTTGTTTTTAATTGATTTATATATTTGGGTCTTTCAAGTGGAAGCATTAAATGTTTACAAATGTTAGATCTTCCTGATGGATAGACCCCCCCAATTATGATATAATACCCTTCCTCATCTCTTGTTACAGTCTTTATTTTAAAATCTAGTTTGTCTGATATATGTATGGCTACTCTGGCTTTCTTTTGATGTCCATTAGCATGATAGATGGTTCTCCATCCCCTCCCTTTCAATCTGAAGGTTTCTTTAGGTAGGTCTAAAATGAGTTTCTTTTAGGTAGCATGTAGATGGATCTTGTTTTTTATCCATTCTGATACCCTACTTTTTAATGGAATTTATTGTCAAATTGACTAACATACAGCGTATAAAGTGTGCTCTTGGTTTTGGGGGTAGGTTCCCATGGTTCATCACTTACACACAACACCCAGTGCTCATCCCAACAGGTGCACTCCTCAATGTCCATCACCCATTTTCCCCTCTCCCCGCCCCCATCAACCCTCAGTTTGTTCTCTGTATTTGAGTCTCTTATGGTTTGCATCCCTCCCTCTCTGTTTGTAACTATATTTTCCCCCTTCCCTTCCCCCATGGTGTTCTGTTAAGTTTCTCAAGATCCACATATGAGTGAAAATATATGATATCTGTCTTTCTCTGACTGACTTATTTCACTTAGCATAATACCTTCCAATTCCATCCATGTTGTTGCAAATGGCATGATTTCATCCTTTCTCATTTCCAAGTAGTATTCCATTGTATATATAAACCATATCTTCTTTATCCATTTATCAGTTGATGGACATTTAGGCTCTTTCCATAATTTGGCTATTGTTGAAAGCACTGCTATAAACATTGGGGTACATGTGCCCCTATGCATCAGCACCCCTGTATCCTTTGAATAAATTCCTAGTAGTTCTATTTCTGGATCATAGGGTAGTTCTATTTTTAATGTTTTGAGGGACCTCCACACTGTTGTCTAGAGCAGCTGCACCAGGTTGCATTCCCACCAACAAACAGTGCAAGAAGGTTCCGGTTTCTCCACATCCAAGCCAGTATCTGTTGTTTCCTGAGTTCTTAATTTTAGCCACTCTTACCAGTGTGAGGTGTTATCTCAGTGTGGTTTTGACTTGTATTTCCCTGATGATATCCTATGTTTTTATTGGAGCATTTAGTCCATTTACATTTAGAATGATTATTGAAAGATATGAATTTAGTGCCATTGTGTTACCTGTAGAGTTGGTGTTTCTGGTGATGTTCTCTGGTCCTTTCTAGTCTTTGTCACTTTGGGTTCTTTTGTTTGTTTGTCTCCACTCAAAGAGTCCCCCTTAAAATTTCTTGCAGGGTTGGTTTAGTGGTCACAAACTCCTTCAGTTTTTGTTTGGGAAACTCTTTATCTTTCCTTCTATTCTGCATGACAGCCTTGCTGGATAAAGAATTCTTGGCTGTGTATTTTTCCAATTCAACACATTGAATATTTCCTGCCACTCCCTTCTGACCAGCCAAGTTTTAGTAGACAGGTCTGCTGCTAACTTTATGTGACTACCTTTGTAGGTTAAGGACATGTGTCCTAGCTGCTTTCAGAATTCTCTCTTGGGGCACTTGGGCGATTCAGCCGGTTAAGCATCTGACTCTTGATTTCAGCTCAGGTCATGATCTCATGGTTTGTGAATTCAAGCCCTGCTTTGGGTTCTGCACTGACAGCATGGAGCCTGCTTGGGATTCTCCCCTCCCTCTCTCTCTGCCCCTACCCTACTCTCTCTCTTTCAAAATAGATAAATAAAAGCTTTTTTTAAAAAAATTCTCTCTTTATCTTTGTAGTTTGCAAGTTTAAAATTGATATGTCATGGTGTTTATCTGTTCTTATTCATTTTAATGGGAGTTCCCTGTGCCTCTTGATCTTGGATGCCTGTTTCCTTCCCCAGATTAGGGAAGTTCTCAGCCAAAATTTGTTCAAATAAACCTTCTGCCCTTTTTTCCTGCTTCTCTTCTTCTGGGACTCCTATGATATGAATGTTGTTTCATTTTATGGAATCACTAAATTCCCTAAGTCTCCTCTCATGATCTAATAGTTTTCTTTCCCTCTTCCTTTCAGCTTTATTATTTTCCATAATTTTATCTTCTATATCACCTATTCTCTCCTCTGCTACTTCAGTCCTCGTTTTGACTATATCCAGTTGGTTTTGCATCTCAGTTATAGCCTTTTTTATTTCATCCTGACTAGTTCTTAGGTCTTTGATCTCTATAGCAAGGGTTTCTCTGGTGTCTTCTATGCTTTTTTCAAGCCCAGTTAGTAGTATTATGACTGTTGTTCAAACTTCTTACTCAGATATATTGGTTATATCTGTTTTGAGTAAATCCCTGGCTGTGATTTCTTCTTGACCTTTCTTTTGAGGGGAATACTTCCATCTTGTCATTTTGGCTAAGTTTCTGTCCTTTGCATGTTTTCAAAGCTTGTTATGTTTCCTGTACCCGAGAGTACTGCTCTATTAAAAAGGGGTCACACACTGTTCAGAGCCTGACACTTCAGGAAGTGTTTCTGGTATAGGCTGTGTGCACTCTGCTATTGCATTTTGGCTGCTCTTTCCACTAGTCAGTCCTCTGCAGATCTCCTCCTTGCTTGCAGTGGTGGAGTGTCTGGACCTTTGTCTAGATATGCTTAGATTAGTTTGTTAAAATAAACCTGGAAACAAGGGGGAAATCATGATTCCAAAAAAGAGAAAATGAAAAGGAATGAAAAAAAAACGGACAATCAAAAAACTATAAGCCTGATCCCAAAGAAAAGGAAAGAAAAAGAAAATAACAGAAGAATTCTGATCAGAGAGAGAGAGAGAGAGAGAGAAGGAAATGAAAACAAACAAAAAACTTTGAGCCTGATTTCAAAAGAAAAAAAAGAAGAAAGAAAAAAAGTAGGCCTGGTTCTATTTCCACCAGAATTGCAGGTGTCATTTAGAAGCACTTGATTTTCAGTACGCTTGGTGTGGGCAGGGACCTGGCTGTGCTGGTCTCCTGGAGGAGAGGCCCATTCCATTCGTTCAGAGTCAGTCTTGCCCCAGTAAATAAGCAGTACCCAGGCAAAGGGGGACAGTGCTTGGCGTAAGAAGGAATATGAGGAATATGGTGCCACCCCAATATCTCATCCCCAGACAGGGGATATCAGAGCTCTGTTGTTCAGGCAGCCTTCACAGAATAGTGAGGGTGCAGTGAGGACACTGTGGCTTGCCCTGCGCCACAGCTCTCCTGCATTTTTTCTTTGGCATGTGCCTGGGATTCAAAACTGAAAATCTTACAGGACCCGGCACCATGTATACCTGCCCCCTCCTCCAGAATGGAGCCTCTCTACGCTTTGTCTGATGTCCTTTATTCTAGAAAAACAATCTCAAGTCTGCACAGTGTGCAGAACCTATGGTGTAACACCACCAAAAGTAGCAAAGGTTATATTCCCTCTGGGCACACCTTTGTCCCCTGCTGATGAAAGACCTTTTGCTGGCACCTATAGGGTCTTTTGTCTTTGGAGAGGCAATATTCCCTCTTCCAAAAGTACTCCAGGAAGGGGACTATTCTCTCCCAATGTGCCCTGACAATCCCTATACCATGCTATGCACTCTGAGGCCAGCTCCTTCCTTATCCCCAGGAGTGCATACCACAGCTCCACTCTGGGGAAAGTCAAACACTTCCAAAACCTCAGAGTTTGAGCTCCACATTCTGTTTGCAAAAACGTGCAACACTCGGTACTTCTCCTTCCCCAGTCCGTGGTTGGGAGATGTTTTCCTCTTCTGCATACCTGACGCTGCACTTTCTCAACCCCTCTCCCTTTCTCTCCCTTTTGTCTCCCTGAAGAAAGTGTTCCCTCCCCTCTACAGCACCACAATTTTCTCTCCCCTAGTTCACTTCCATGCACCTCAAACCTGCCTCATTGTCTCCTTCCAACCATGGATGTCCTCCTGCCAGTCCACAGATTGATTTCCTAGGTGTTCCGAGTGATCTGACCTCAATACAGCTGTGTTTGAGGGACAAGGAAAGCCCAGGGTCCCCCTAATTCACCACCATCTTAACCTCTCTATTTTTGAAGATGGATGTTTCTTGATTGCACATTCACTTTACTGTGATAAACTTTTCATTGTTTTCTGAAGCTCCTACAAAGCTAATGCAGAAATCGTCTTTTTTTTAATGCTTATTTTTGACAGAGACAGAAACAGAGAGTGGGTAGGGGAGGGACAGAGAGAGAGGGAGACATGGAATTCTAAGCAGGCTCCAGGCTCTGAGCTGTCAGCACAGAACCCAACACAAGTCTCGAACTCACGAACTGCGAGATCATGACCTGAGCTGAAGCTGGGCACTCAACCGAGGCACCAGGCACCCCTCTAATTCCTTTTTTTACATTTAGGAAGAAATGTTTGACCATAAATTTAAATTTAAACACATTGAAAACTTGACAATAAAGAACTTGGGGCTCCTGCACCACTTCTCATTTCCTCTCATCTCGTTCCCCAGGGACAGGCACTTACAAATCTTCCAGATTTTTTCTGGTATTTTTTCTGGTATTATAGCTTTGTTTCTAAGAACATGCTAGTACTGATGCTGTTTCTTGTTGTTTGATGTTTACTCATTCTCTATTGACTTCTGCCTAGGAATGAAGAGAATTTAGTTTTCTTATAGTTCATGTAGGCTCTCCTACATGGACCTTGCCCACTCTTTCCATTCACCCAGAGTAGTTACATCACTAAGATATTTTGGACTCAAGCTTCAACAGTAGAGATGCCCCCAAATGTCTGGTGATCCCCATCTCTCCATTCTCATTTTGGTATGGGGTGCTAAAATATGATTGGAGCTCTGTGTGCTGTAACTCTATGTGGTTGCTCTGTTCCATACTGCCTCTCTCCTAGACACTTATATCCTTGTGGTTTTTCCCACTACATAAGAGCACTCACATTCTTCCATGTTCTAGATGCTAGACCTTCCTTCAAAACCACCACAAACTTTCCCAGGGCTGGTAGATGGGTTGAAGACTCATCCTGTGAATCTTCTTTGGAAGATCTTCCTCATTCTGGGGAAAAACAGGGGAGAGTAATAATGAGAAGAAAAGTGGGAAGAGTTATAATTACTTAGGAAAGGAATTGCCTTCCTTGTACTTTAGCATGGAGCTTCCATGAGAAAGTCTATATTATGGGTAAGTTGTTGGAGTCCACGGCTATGCTCCCAGCAATTATTGGCACAGCAGTGTCACCCCAGTCTCCCAAGTCCAATGGCAAGAACAAGGCTTTTACAGCTATATCTGAGTTCATATCCATTGTGCCAAATTCTTTGACCTATGAGAGCCTCAGTTTTCTCATCTGTAAAGTGGGAATAATTTTGACATCACAGAGTTGTTCTGGAATTGGAAAGCATGCATGTAAAGTGCTTCATATATATGTGCTTCATGATGATCATCCTGACATGGTTAGAATAATCTATTCTTAGTTCCCTCATCATCTATCAACAGTTTTAGAAGCATCTTAGAGGAGGCAGAAGGAATGGCAGAGAGGATAAGGATGCTTTTGGATGTGTGGGAATCACACATGTAAACATGACATTCAGGATGTTAATGAATATAGGGATAATTGGAGGCGAAAGGAAGAGCCTCCTTGTGGGTTTCTCTGACTCCTATGATATGGGAAAGACACGAAACATCACAGATCCAAGGAAAGAGTCCAGGTATTGGCATCAGCGTGTTTTGCTCTCACCATCTACAGAACCCTGACCAAAACATTTAATAAGCCTCCACAATTTGGAATTGTACAGACAAAGAGAGATGTAGCATTGCAAAGACTTTTTGAACCCTTGGCACCTAGGGCGCAGTTAAGTACTTCCCACCTAGGCAGAGGGGTCATCATGACACAAACATTCTTTATACTCCTACTCTCCATCCAGGGAGTAAAGTGGGAGCCAATGGGAGTAAGAAACTGAAAGTAAGGATAGGAGGTACCTGTGGCTTTCCCTGATGGTTGGATCATGATGACACTAGAACAGCACTGTCCTGGGCCTGTTCCAACACCTTCCATGGCAGTGAGGCTGCAAAAGGCATACTGTGTCCAGAGTGGTTCAGCTTTGTAGGCTGACAGGAAAGAGGGAAATAAAATATTCTGAGTATCACATCCTTCCTGGCTGAGGCCAGGGCTCCTACTGATGTGTTGGTAAGTGGGGGAGTCAAAAGAACAACATATCAGAATCACTGGGGGCTCTTCCATCCTCCTTCCTTCTTGTCTAACAAAGTCATTTTCATGACCACCCATCCAGGTTTGCACCAGAAGTCCCCCATCTTCAAGCACAGGTCTACATGGGCATCCTCCCCACCACTTACACTGATGAGAATCACCACCAAGGTGACCCACTAAGGCCACTGAGGGGGTGTAGCAGACATCAGCTATGTGGGCTGTGGAGGGAGTGCTCAAGGGACTATGGGAGGTAGAAACGCTGTCCACCCAGTGGAGGCATGCAATCCCTCTGTTCAATGTCGTCTTGGTTTTTCAGGTCAGAAAGTGCAAAGGAGTCCTGGAAGGACATTCACAAATTTGTGGAGGAAGTGGTGAAGAGGTTCACAAAGTAGGTGTGTGTTTTCCTCTGCCAGGTAGAGTACACAGCTCTTTAGCTTAGTGGGCATGAGTGTCCCTTAGGTCAGGAGCACAGAGCCCAGGGCAGTGCTGTGACACAGGAAAAAAGGACAGACTAGAGTCATTCCATCAGGTCGTGACAGCTTTAACTGGCTTCTGCCTGAGAGTCAGGCCACACTGCTGGGGACACAGGCTGCCCTTGAGGACCTAACAGGTTAGGAAACAGGCAAACCAGTAACACAGTAATTAAGCACCTGGTTAAAAGGTATCAGGGGTCAAAAGAAAAAGCACAGGACTTACATGGCAACCTTAAGGAAAAATTAAGAATTCACAGAAAAAAATCAAGAATGTCTTCCTAGGGGGTGTGGAAATTTGATCTATTTCTTGAAGTATGGAAATGACAGGGTAACAGGAACAAGGAGACTTCTTATGGACTGAGTAGTCTGTTTGGGTACAGAATAGAGTTAACTCAGGGAGGGGTTGGGAGATTAAGCCAGATGGGTCAGCTTGGAGCCAAAACATAGTCACTCAAGCCAGGCCATGGGGCTTGAATTTCCTGCCGTGAGCTATAGGAAGCCACAGATGATTCTTGTTCAGGGGTGTGATAATATCAAAGTTGTGCTCCAAGAAGAAAAGTCGGATAGTAGTGGTAAAATGAGTTGTAAAAGAACCAAAATAGTTTAGATAAAAGATAATGAGAGTCAGCAGACCAGAAAACAGTAACCAAGGGGAAGAAAGGGAGGGATATATATGAATGGCTACCAAAAGGGAGAATAACTTTTTGAGGAGAAAGGGAGGTAGAGGAGGAGTTAGAAGGAGGGAAGGGGGGGAGGAAGGTCCAAAATAGGTTGCAGAAGAGAAGAGGCCATTTGGGAGGTCCTCATTCAGAAGTGAGAAGGTGTCTATCGCTTTGTGATGCAATGTACTCATGATCGTGTGTGTGTGTGTGTGTGTGTGTGTGTGTGTGTGTGTTGGAATGCTGTAAGTATAAGGATGGATCAGGATGCCATTCGGGCACACTCTTCCAGGAAGTCTGCCCAGGCCACAGTCCTCAGAATTCTTTACTGAAGTTACAGGAAGTTCTGGGGGTTGAAAAGTGGGTCCAAAAATAGAAAAGTTGAGGTGGGAGCTGTGTCCCCAGTAGTGTGGCCTGCTCTCTGGCTTCATTTTGAGACTGCATTAATGACTTCTCATAAGTATGTGCTTCTCCCCAGCATAAATCTGCGGATCTCCATAATCACCTATGCCTCATATGGCTTCACCCATTTACGACTCAACAAAGACAGGTAAGTGTCACATTGACCCTAAGGCAGTCCTAGTGGGCAAGACCCCAGAAAAAGCCAAGGAGCTAGGAGGTTCCCTGAGACACAGTGGGAACCCACTGGTGTGCAACATGGGCTGAGCTGGCATTCCCTCATTGTGCACCGTGACCCCAAGCTCCAACTCTCCTGATTCCTCTGACCCTTGGCTGCTCTGACAATGGCCAACCATGTACTTCTAGACCACCCTCACCCCTCTAAGGCCTCTAAGGGTGCTACTGCTGGGCTGGGCAGCACCCAGTTTGGTCTCCACTGGCCATGGGTGCCAGACCTCATGTGTCCTGAATCCTTCTGCCTATGCTTTTCCCTGTCTTTAGAAGAGACCAGCTGTGAGGACTTCCAGAATGGGATAAGTCAGATGTACAGCTTATTTATGAACACTGGCCAATGTTGGGCACCTGTTGTTGTGTGTCACTCTCTGCCCTGGGCCATTGGTGAGGAGGGATAGGCAGCATTGAAGTGTTGATTCATCACAAGGAAACAGATCTTTGCCCTTTGGTGTGTCTGAGGCAGGGGAGCCCATGAGTGGGGTCCTGAACACAAAGCTAGGATAAGGTGCTTGAGGTGGAACATGGTGGGGCAAACAGTTTGCCCAAAAACCTGGAAATAGGAAATAATGAAGCTTCTGAGTAGTTGAGATGTTGATTCTCATGGACACAAATGACTGGAACCCAATTTAGAGACAGTGAAGGACCAAAGAGAAGTTGAGCACACTTAGAACTGAATGGGCCCCAGTATTTGTGGCAAAGCCACCATTCAGGACCATGGAGAGAAGCCAGGAATAGCAGAGTGGTGATGTCAATGCATGGAGGTGGCACTCTCCTGCCTGACTCCAGGACAAGCAGGGAGAAAGGGCTGGCTGTCCCAAGCACTAGGGGAGGCAAAAATTTGTGCATAGGTGGGGTTTTGCATTTAGGATAGAGAGACCTGAATAGGTTCAAAGTGGAAGGAAGCAAGTCCATTGGGAGAGACACTGGCAGGTGGCAGAGAGATGCAGGGCTGCTGGGCAGGGGGGCTCTGGAGAAGTTGCTGCCCGCTGGGGAGGGTAAGACCTCTGCCTCCTCCGTGGTAGGGGACACAGAGCCCATATGTGCGAAGCTGTGGGAGAGCCCAGGTAGGGTCTCCATGGTCGTCTCTGGAGAGTGAACAAAGTAACATCTCCCCCAAGCCAGGGTTCAGGAGTGGGAGTGAGGCCTAGGGGAGTGGAAATGAGGTGAAATAAGGGTAAGGGGGCAAGATGTGCAGCGGAGAAGACAGCTCACACTCAGATCAGGGCCCTAAAGCTGCCAGCTCCCAAACCCCCATAGGACCTTGACTGGAACTGGGCTCAGCCTGGGATTGGCTTTCCTAAACATGCCCACTGCCTAGGAGTTGAGAAGGCTTGTGGCAGAGAGCCTGGGAAGGACCTCATGCAGAGAGAATCCAGGAGGGGACACTAGAGCCTGATATAGGTGTGACTCTTGAGGGTCTACAGAGAATGTGGGAGCAGGGATGGGACCCTGCTTAATGCTTTCTGAGCCCTTTCTGCTAGGAGAGAGTAGGCTGAGGAGACACAGTTGAAAGGGGGCTTGTTCTGGGTACTAGAAAAGCCAGGGGCCCAGAGGCTATGAAGCCCCCAGGGTTGATGGCGAGGAGGGTGACGATAGGGAAGAGATGGAGGGGATCCAAGGGGTTGAGACAGGTGTTAAAGAGTAAGAAGGACTGCTAGGAGACAAGGAGCTGGTATCCCCTCCGTGGACATAGCTGGGAGCAGGGTTAGAGGGGCAACACTTCCTGGGGAGAGCCTGCTTGGGCAAGAAAAAGCCTGGGGGCTCCTGGGCCAGACACTGAGAAGGGGTGGAAGAAAATCTTCTGGTATGTGGTGAGGGAGGGAGAGGGCTTCTGCTGAGTGGAGCAGCACCTGGTTTGGCCTCCACTGGCCATGGGTGCCAGGCCTCACCTCTTGGGCTTGGCAGGGCTAGATCACACCTGTATTAGGCACTAGTGTCCCCTCCTGGATTCTCTCTGCATGAGGTCCCTCCCAGGCACCCCACCACAGGCCTCCTCAAATCCTAGGCAGTGGGGCATGTTTAGGAAAGCCAATCCCAGGCTGATCCCAGCTCCAATCAAGGCTCTCAGGTCTCACTCCACAGAAACACCTCCACTCCCCACAGTGAGAACCCCTCTCAGGGTCCCAGTTCTCCTAGCCTTGCTGTGCTAACTCGGCTTGTCACATGGGATTAGCCTGAACCTAGGGCCCCAGTCCCACCCGTGAAATCCCCCTTAACAGCAGCCACCTGGCCACATACCCTTGTCATCCAGGGAAGCACTGCCCCTCCACGGGTAGCCCTCAAGGCACTTCCCCAGCTTTTGGCCTTTTTCTTCAGGAGTATGTGAACCCAGGAGCCCTAGTTCTCTCATTAAGGAGCTTTCTCCTTCCTTCGGTGCCAATCCAGAAGGGGAAGAGGCTTGGGGCAGGTACAAGTCAATCTCAGGATTCTGTGACAGGGGAAGATGGGACAGGACAGGGCTATCATCCGGATGACCTTTTCCAAACTCAGCCTTACCTGCTGAAGGAAGAGTGTGCCTTCCCAAGGGACCCAGTATGTGCTAGAAGCCCTTCCAGTTACACTGTGAGTACAGATTCACAGTGGCACATCCATAAGTGTGCCCCACATTCACCATGGATGATCAAGGCAGGGCTCTTGAGGGTCCCCCAGGTAGTGTGCCTGAGACAGTGGTGAGTGCAGAAAAATCCAGGCCATACCCATGGGAGCAGCAAAGCAGCCTCCCCCCACACCATGCTCACCAGATAGGGGACAGAGAAGGCCTGAGCAAGACCTGTCCATATCAAGGACACAGAGCATAAGGTCACGACCAGGCTACTTGACTGGTGTCCTGTCCTGACTAGGCAAGTCTGCACAGTGCACAGTGGCTCCAGGACGGCTTGGGCTGCTTGTAAATTCAACTCCAAAGTAGACCTCAAAATCTTTTCTAATTTTTTTTTTCAGGGCGAAAGTAGGAAACATTCTTAAAGACCTTAAGAATCTAGAGCCTTCAGGAGAGACAAACATAGAGTATGCATTTATGGAGGTACCGAATCTAGAGCTCTGAGGATCTCTGCTTTCTGGAGTTCTTAGAGTATCCTGGGTCCTCCCACTGCCCCTGCCAACACTCCTTCATTTCCTAGCAGTCAAATGAGCAGATTAATAATCGGTGGCACAAAGGTAAGCTTCCTGGTGACTTCATTACGGGCAGGTGTGGGGACAGAGCCAGGCCTGGGACTCAGCAAGGTGCAGACCCTCCTCAGCCCCTTTCCTATTGCTGACTCTTGGAGCAAGGTGCTTGCCCTCTCTGTGCCACAGGTTCCTCCTCTGTGCAGTGAGGATGAAAACCACCCCCAGTGAGGAGTCTCAGAACCACATGGGATCATGTGTGTACCATCTAGGTTCTTGGTAACTGTGAGGTGCTTGACCAACACTTGGGCTGCCTGAACAAGAAAAGCCAAGGGAACCAGGAGCAGACAGGATTCTGTTTTCAGAAAAAAAGAGCTGGATTTCCCCCTTGCCCACACTTTGTCTCCATCACATCTCTGGCCCTGATGCCTTTTCCCTGCGGTTCCTTCCCTTTGGTTGATGTCATCCTGTGACTGTGCCTCCAACACTGGAAACGGCTGTGCTCTGCCCGGAATCATGTTTATCTAGGTTAAGGCCCCAGACCTTGCCAGGAAAGAAGCATGGGCCTGGTGGGGAAAGGCACTGAGCTGGGCACAGCGTCCTCAGCCCGAGAGCCTCTGACCTCACCTTCTGGATCCCTGGGCCTACAGATATAGCAGGTCTTTCTGTACGTGCTGCCCTGAGCCAGAGCCCCACCTTCCACCAAGCTGCAGGACACCTTGTACAATCGAGTCTGGCTGTCACTCCCTTTGCTCATCCAAAAGGCTGACGCTTGTCCAGTGAAGTCAATAGAGTTGCCTTTCAGGGCAAAGGTTGTGCGTCTGGTCGTAGTGACAGTTCAGTAGGAAGGGCCGTTCAGGAAGGACAGTTCAGTTGTAGGAGCAGGGCTCAGTGCCGTCTATAATGTGGTTCCTGTCTAAGGCCCCTCCTCCCTCCAGGACTGGGCTTCTAGTCCTCTAGGCCCTTCTGATAGTGGGTGCTCAGGTCGGGTGCCTGTCCTCTGGAGGATGAGGTGTGAGGAGAAGTGCTGTGGACCCAGCAGCCTGCAGAGTGTCACTTGGGTGCCTTTACTGACCAGACCACTCTCTGCCTCCTCTGCAGCCCCTGTGCCTAGCCTGATTATCACTACGACCACCACACCACTATCAACACTTCAGAAGACTAAGATCCAAGTGAGTCCCGCCCATCATTACCAGTATTTTGTTGCATATATTTGGGTATTTTGTACTGAAAGCCTTATTTCTCTTAGGTTAGAAAAGCTGTGAGAAAGCAGTCCCTAGTTTACTTTGTGGCATTCGACGAATATGACAGAAACCAGGTAATTCTGAATAGGTAACCAGAGGATGCTTTTCTAACCCACCCCTAGTGTCTGGGCAGCAGGTAGCCACTCCACACCCATGTGCAGGTGTAAGGGCTTTCCCTTCCTTAATGGTGGGCTGCTGGCCAAGGTCAGGGTCTGGCCATTGGAGTCTAACATGGCATAAGACAAGCCACTGTCTAGTATCTTGCTCTCTCACTCTATCTCTCTCTCCATCAATTCATATTAATTTTTGTCAGATTTTAAGGTAAATTACATGCATCAGCCTACTCTGCTACCAAACCCTTCATATGCATATCTTGAACTAGGGACCTATATTTGTTAAGTGTTATTTTTATGAAATAGGACAAACATAAGTGTATCATTTGATGAGTTCTGACAAATGTGCACAACCGATGTGTGACTACACCCCCATGAAAACACAGACCATTACACTTGCTTCTAGAAAATTCACTCTATACCATTGTTTGGCAAAACTTCCTCCTGAAACCTAAAGGCACTTAATGTTCTGATTGTCCATCCATTGGCTGCTCTATAAAAACCTCTCTTTAATGGGTCCATGTGGTATTAACACTGTGTTTTGTTGATGCACTTAGCATGGTGATTTGGAGATTTATCCCTCCTGTGTGTTTGCTGGGTATACTCGAGGCTTTTTCATCCACTGTGGCAGGCTGTGGCTGGCACGTTGTCATTCTTTTTCCTCCACATGATGGCCCAGAGAGATGGCCCTAATATGTGCCATCATTGATGTGTCCTGTCTGCAAAGAACCCCAATATCCAGGGCACATCAGTGGGGGCACACAGGGACACAGGGAAGAGGAAGACTTTCTTCTGAGATCCGGTGGACAGGTCCCACAGGGGGGCCAAGAGACTCACTGTGTGCAGAGGGTAGAGCGGACTGTGGGGCAGTAGGACCCAAAGGGTGAAGGCAGGACCCACTATGCAGTGCAAAGACACAATTTTCACCAACATGGATAGCTACTGTCCCTCTATGATCATAAAGTTCCCCTTTTTCTACTATTACTGCCTCCCAGAAATAGCTACCATATATAATTGATCATATAGATGCAAATAGCTATTTATATATGCTTTTCAAGGTTTTTTTACATTAATGGGATCATGCAGTTCATAACATTTTCCAGCCATCTGCACATACTCCATTACATGGATGGAGGAAACTTCTTTCATTAGTCTCCCCTGGTCGATATTGTGGTGGTTCCTAATATGTGGCTACAGCAGGCTGTGCACGCCCTGAGGCTCACCTCTCTGTGGGCATGGGTCAGGATTCCCCGGATCAATTCCAGAAGTAGAATTGCATGATTAAGAGGACACACAGCTTAAACGTTGGTCAGTAGAGTTGAATTTCTCCCAAAGAGCCGGTGCTGAGCAGCAGGTGGTGTCCCAGAGCCTGACCCTCCCAGGGCAGGTCACTTCCACCCAGTGCCCTTGTCAGTCTCATGGTTGGTTCGTTGTCCTTCCTCACTGCTTGGCTTCCTCCTGACCTTGTCAGCGGGCTGCCTGCCTTGCCAGCTCCTCTCTCTGGACCCAGGAGGCCTGATGTAAAACTCTTCCTCCAGAAAGAAAGCTCTCATAAAGAAGGATCGGTTTCCCTGCCAGGGACTGGATGGTCCCTGTGCCACCTGAGAGCAGGTACACAGTGGGACTCTACCTAGGAGACACAGCTCCCTGAAAGCCAGTGTTCATCCATCCTTGGCTTCATTCTCCTCCTGTGTGTGTTACTGTTGGAGGAATTGGGTGAGGAGTGTTGGAGCAGAAGGAGAAACTACTAGACAAAGCAAAATCCTTTAACTCCACGTGTCTTTTGCTCGAAAGTCTGACACCATCACCCTGCTTCCATGCACCGACACTTGCCAGAGTGACAAGACCCTCTGAGAGCAGCAGTGCCTACGGACACAGGGGGTGCTGCTGTGGAGAAGTGGTGATTGAGCAGGGCCTGAAGGCCGCAGGGAGTGCATGGTGGGAAGGGAGTCACAGGCATATAGACAGCATGTGCTCTTCCCGAGAAGTGCAGGCGCTGCGGGGCCATCCCTCTGAAGCAGCCTCATGATAGCTGCTCAGAACTAAGACAACAGCAAAGGGGGCAGAAGTGGGTCCTGGAATGGGTACTTGAAGTCAGATCCTGGCCCTGTACCTGCCAAGGGTCTGGAGGAGGCCACCTGCCCTCTCTTAGCCTCAGGTTCCCTCTCTGTAAGCTTGGGTAGGAATGCCTAGCTCACGGGTATTAGAGGTTAAGGAAAGTGTAGATCGGCCCATAGTATACGCTCAGTTAGTGAGGAGTGTCATTTTGGATGAACACCGGTGTTCCATGGCTTGGCCTGGCACAGATTTGCCCACTTCTGGTTCCTTCTGCCTGTGTGCTTGTGGCAGGAAGGCTCTACTCACTATTTTTGCCTCCTCTGGAGCCTGATCTGTCCACATGCAGCCAGCTGACTGTTCCCTTCTCTGCCTGTATCTAGTTACAGTGTGGGCTGTCAATTTACAGTTCTGTCTTGCAAGGAAATGCTTCTTTGCAATAAAAAATCCTGGAATATAAATTGCAGATGACACTTCCTTGAGACTGAGAGCCAAAGCTCTGCCCAGGGTGGCCCTAGCTGGGCTGGCGAAAGGGTGCACAGGAGATAAGCCCAACTGCTCCTTCCAGGCCAATCACAGAGCCCTGTGTCATGGTGGGAAGGGTCCTTATGAAGTGTGAGCCTTGAGCAGGCAGCCTGGCACAACTGAGTGCAAAGCAGCATTGTATTGTTGGTTACTGTGTGTGGGAGAGGACGTGTCACTTACAGACATCAAGCCTCCGCTGGGTGGACCACTGCTATCAGTGCCCTCGGGGGCCAGGCTGGTGCCGTGAGCAGGAGGCATGTGTCAGGCCAAGCCAAGGATGGTTGACTGCATGTGGGGTGTAGTGCAGCAAGGCAGGCGCTGGCCCCTGAGGAGCTCCCCTGATGTGAACAGGGCCCAGCCAATGGTTGACATGCAGAAGTATGAACCCACCATTTCCAGGTGTTCCCATTTTTGAAGAATGCTAGTGATCTGGGTTATTAGGGAAAATGTGCAGGCTTTAAGTGTTGATACCCATTTTTGGAAGACACTTGAATGCCTAACAAACCACAACAGCAGCCAGCATTGGGCCACAGGCCCAGGATCTATTTTCTTCAAAGCAGAGAATTTGCAAACACTGCCCTGATCAATGGGAGTTGCAGGGAGACCTGAAGCAGGAGAAATAAGGGCAGCCAGGTCCAAGGTTGTGCTATAATAAAGGTTGTGTAGATAAATAAATTGAGCTGGGGCAACCCAAGCTTCCAGGATTGGAATGACCCAGTCTGGGACAGGAGGCAGTGATGGAGGCTAATGACCTTGGGCTTGCAGTTAAAGACCCACATGTTATCCTGGCTAAATCCTTAGGGACCAGTCTACCAGCTGTCTTCTCTATCCCCTGGTGTTTGCTTCAGGGGAGGCTCAGCAGCCTGGTGAAGATCTAGGGTCTAGACCTGCACCTCACATATTAGTGTCTCCACACTGAAAGAGGAAGTGCTTGTTGAATCCCGGGTGGGTTATGTGTAGTCCATGAAGCCTCAGGCAAAGGCAGGGGAAGAGCAATCATGTGAGACTTCCAGAACCACAGCTAAGACAGAACTTACCTTTACTTTATCTTTACTTTAACTTATCTTTACTTCTGTGCCCGGTCCTGGGCTCTTTGCCTGCCTCATCTGAGTTCCAGCCGTGTTCCTGGGGTCTCCAGCTTCATTGTCCTAGGACTTCTCTCATTAATGTGGGAGACCCCATGGAGAGGACTGTCTGCACCCTTCAGCATGTACTTGGGCATTTCAGGGTCAGAAATTTATGGCTGGCATTGCCCCTATGCAATACTGAGGCTGAATGCCTTTAATGGTGTCCCAGAATCAGGAGTGGAGAGTGGCCCTGAATGCTCAAGGCCCCTTTTCACTCAGAATGGACCCTCAGAGAGAGACTGGGTGAAGATCGGGCCCCAGGGAGTCCCGCATCTAGGTTTCAACATGTTTGCTTTCTCACAGGAGTCACTGGGAAGAATCAGAGGGAAGGCAGCCCTCAGTGCTACCTCACAAGATCTTTGGGTGTTTCCTTTGCAGAACCACATATGCACAATTTTTCATAATTGGCATGGATCTAACCAATAATAAACAACTTCTTTGCAAATATGTTAAGAACAACATCACTGTCTTTAGTAAGTATACCCCTTGGTGTCTCCAAGTGACAAATGCCCTAAAAAAGGCTGCCTTCCCCTCAGCCACCTAGGCCTTCAATGCCCTTGCTGGCCATTCACTGTGGGCACTGTGAGGATAGATCAGCGTGGACACGTAGAAGGAGGGACCTGACTGGGAAGCCTGGTCACCTACACCTCAAAACTGGGAAGTCATCAACCCCCAACACCACAAGAGCCTCTCAGAGCAGGGCTTTAACCCCTGCCAAGAATGGCTGTGCTGTGCTGGGTGTGCCCCAGAGCTGTATTCCCCCTCCCTTGGCTCAGCTCTTACTCATCTTCAGAGACAAGGACCCAAATACATTGAGTCTGCTGATGAGAAACACAGGCAGCCCTAGGGCTTCGAGTCTGGGCCAGGTTCACTGGTAGCCTCCCAGGAGAATGTGTGCATCTGGGATTGAGAGAGGATGCAGGCTGCCAGAACAGGACCCTGGAATCCTGGCACAGGCACACATCACATGTGTGACCTTGACCAAACGAGGGTTCTGTTCTCAACCTCTTTTTCCTCTACTGTAAAATGAAGCCAATATGGTAGCTGGGCTGACTAAGTCATATCACGTATGTAGGCCTATAATTGGGAAATGCTCAGGCATCAGGTGTTCTTCCATGGTGGGTGAGCGGTCAGAGGAAGCACACAGTTGAGCAGACAGATGTGCCCTCAGCACTGAGGTGGGTGTGATTCTCCCCAGAGAGCGGGGTGATACAGTAGGTCTGTCTCCCACTGAGCCCCCAGTGCATCCTTTGGACCTGATGAGATTATATGCAGTGAAGTCTTACTGCAAGGCCATCTGGTAAACCCATAGCAAATCCTCTCCCCCAGAGCATCTCTAGCCCCTCTCCTTTCCGTGGGTACACAGAATGGGGCAGGGAACTATTGTTGCCACACTTCCACACTTGCAGTGTGTAGATGTCCTCAGGAAATGAGTTTTCTTTGTTCTGTACTTCCTCAGGAGTGGCTTAGGGACTGAGTATGACTTACATGGAGAACTAATGTTGATAGTGCACTCACTACATCAGGTAATGTGCTAAGTACCTTGCGTATGCTATCCCCAAAATTCTCAAATAGACCTACTGTCATTTCTCAGTAGAGCTGTGGAATGAGGCACAGGGGCAATTAATGATTTTGCCCAAGGCCAGGAGCCAGTGTAGGAAGAGCCAGAAAGTAGACAGGTGATCTGATTGCCTAGTCTGGGCCTTTGCCCTACTGAGTTGATAGTTCTTGAGGAACATTAGACACAACCTGTCTCCTAGGAAATGTGCACAGATACTTCCCCTGTGGTCTGTGACTGTACTGGTTCCCACTCTGGAGATCACCAGTGTTTCTCTTCAGTGTGGACCTGTGCCAGGGCCTCACATGGGAGAATCCAACACAAATTCCTGTTCATCTCAGCTAATGGCCAGTCTGAATCCATTCAGAGGCTGGTCGGAAGTGGCCCAGCAGGATTTTTTTTTATTGCCAAGACCTCTGATGCACTGATGAGGAGTGATTTGATTTTTTTTTCTAATTACATTTTTCTGAGATTTACACATCTGAGAAAACATTTTAGAAAATATAGAGAAGCTTATAGAAAATGTTAAAATTAACATTTCTTTGTGTTTTATCTTTTCTGTCTTTAGTGTATAATGTTTTTATGTTTTAAGCAATTCTGTAACATGGCAAATTAAGTATTCAATTTAATCAGTTAATAGTGGTTTGAAAACTTTACACTCTGGCAAGCTTCTGGGCCTCAGTATGCTGGCTGCCTGCCATCAGCTATTCTGCTGGGAACACCCTACTGGCAAGTAAACTGCATTTCTTAGGGATTTTTTCCCCACTAACCTCAACCATCCTACCTCGCCGATACAACTCTTTTCCCATAACCATACGTGGCGATGAACTTTTGTTATCATCCCAGTGAAAGGGTCAGGAGCTTATAGCTAATCTGATGGGTGAGTTAGGGCCAAAGCTCACCCACAAGAAAATGAACCGTTCTGAGGGAATATACATGACTTGTGACCAAAGTTCGGGGTATGAAAAGAGGCCTCAGGAGAGAGAGAGTGCCACAGCTACAAGAGACAGAATTGTTCTGGGCCTCTTGAGTGCCACCTCCCAGCTCCTGCTTAAGCACAAAACAAAACAAAGCCCCTCTTCCTTCCTCAAGCTTTGCTATCTCATTAAATGGTACCACCATCCCAGTCATTCCAGCCAAACCCTGCCCGTCAACTGTAGTTCCTCTTTGCTCTCACTCCGTATCTAGTCCACCAGCAAGTCCTGCTGCCCCAGTGTCCAAAACATACCTGGATCTGGCCAGCCCCTTGTCAGAGCCATCATTCTTAGAATAAAACCCAAACCCCTTCTGAGGGCCCACAATGCCCTGCACACCTCTCCTCACTCACGTCTTTCCTCAATAAGCTCAGCTAGCTCTGCCCCAGGCCCTTGGCACATGCCGCTCAACAGGTTGAACACTCTTCCCTTGAATATTTCCTCAGATTTCCCCTCACCTGGTTTCACCTTCTGGATCTCCTCCTCAAAGATACTTTATTTTTAATGGAAATTTTCAACAATATACAAAAGTAGCAAAAATGGTATCATGAACTTGACACAGCTTCACCTACTTTCAATAATCAACACTGGCTAGTCTGTTTTTGTTGATGCCTCCATCGTGAATTACTTTGAAGCAAATCCCAACCATCGCATCATTGTGGGATAAATGTTTCAGTTCCCCTAAGGGAAATGGTTTCTCTAAAGGACAGGACAGGCCCTGCATTCCTAACTAGCTGTCCCTTCCCTTCTGTTCTCTATGCCTTCTGTGGCTTATGATTGTCTCATGACTTGTCACTCTCTGCATTTATTTTGTTCTTTGTTAGTTATTTCATTGTCTGTCTCCCTCCCATCCCTCAAACATAGGGCCCTTGAGGGCAGGAACTCAGCCTGCCTTTTCCATTCCAACCAGGCATTGCACAGGGCCTGGTGCGTAGCAGGGGCTCAGAGGAAGGCAGCAAAGGGAAGCTCATGTCTACCAGAATGTTGTTAGTCTGCTTGTCAGGGACCAGCTGAGGGGAGATGGATGGATGGACATGCTCATTGACATTATTCTCTTGTGGTTTTCTCTTAGCTAATAAACCTTACTCTCCAAAAGGAGACTCAGTACTTTGCCCTGGCCATGAATTTAAGACAGATAGAGAGTAAGTACCCCAGGTTGGGGGTCAGATGGGCATTTTTGCCACCATGAGGTGTACAGAGTGTGGGATGCCATGTCGTGGGCAGTACGTGCCTAATTTAGGGAGGACTCAAGGCATCCTGGCCACCTGCCCTGGTGGTGGTCCCCAGAGGCACTCAAGGATTCTCTCAGCCCAGGCTCTGCTGGGAAAGGTAGGATTGGGAGGATGATGTCCCTGGGGATGGTAACTGTGCTCCAGACAGCCATTCAAGAGCCAAGTCAACATGCACTGTAAATAGAAAAGAGTCAGTGTTGGTGATACCAAGCCACCCTCCCTGGAAAGGCATCTGTCTCCATGCAGGGCTCCTTGTGCCTGGACACACTTCAGTGCAGAGGTTGATCTTGTAGGAGTTGGGGTGAGTCCTCCTTACTCATGCCATGTGCCCACTGATGGACCCAGTGCCTGATGATCAAAATCATTGCAATATAGAAAGCTGCTGATTACAGCTGAGCCAACTGCAAGAACTATATTTATCTAGATTGGTGGTTACCATATTCCTTTTCTATGCTTTAGGACCCTCATCGTGCAATACAGCCTGGAAAAGGGCAAAACATTCAGAGGCAACATGATTTTCGTTGGCACCGACTGTGTGAGGGCCAGGGTGGGGCTGCGGCCTCCCTCCTGGACTGTCCAGGATCACTGTACGGGAGGAGCAGACACCAAGGGAGGCAAAAGAAAGGGAAATGTCCCAGGCAGTCCAAGCAACTACTTTGTGCAGACAGGCAGCTGGGACAACTTCTCACAGCCAGCTTGGGGCCCTCAGCCCTTCATCGGAAAGCTGTCCACACATCGGGCTTGTGAGGTGCCCTGGGAGCGCTTCTACAAGAGCACCTGCCGTGTAGCCTCCTGTCCAGGTCCTGCAGAACCTCTGCTGTCTCTCTCTGGGAACCAGGTGTCCCTGAAGGCACAGGAAAGGGAACA
>NW_024412404.1:26040390-26068716 GCF_014898765.1 Herpailurus yagouaroundi | reverse complement strand
GTCTAGATAATCTGTTTATGCTCGGGAGTAAATAAGCAGAAATAAAGCAGCCTGAAATAAAGATAAAGATTCCGATCTGTTCTCAGTAGCAGCACACCATGCACACGTGTAACACAAGTGTACTGACCTATAATGAAACCACAAACCTTCACTCACTGCTATAACAGAAGATTTAAATATGTGAAAACCTAGACCACATCGTCAGCTTTTCCCAGAGGAGCTCATGGTCTTAGCTCTCCTTTAGTGTAATTGTAATGAACATGCTTAGGGAATATGATCAAACTCGTTTAAAATTCTCCTCTAAAAATAGACATTTAAGAATTTTTGGAAAAGTAAACAATGCAATATTTACCTTATCATATACTAAAACATTAAGCTCCAGCAATTTAAAGAATAAATATAATGATCCTATAGAATAATGGCCTCAATTCAACTAAACACTTATACACTGGAAGCGATTGTATAAATAAGGAATGGCCCCAGTTGGTGAGAGTATGTGTGTTTGCACATCTGTGTGAGCATGTAAACTTGAGAGTACTCACATATGTTTAATTATTAACATGATATTTTTTTGGCTTTATCTTTTTGTGTTATGTTTTTTTCATTTATATACAAGTTATATAACATATAGTGTAATAATGGTTTCAGGAGTAAAGTTTAGTGATTCATCACTTACATATAACACCCACTGCCCATCCCAAAATGTGTCCTTCTTACTGCCTCTTGCCCATTTAGCCCAACCCCCCACCCAGAACCCCTCCAACAACCCTCAGTTTGGTCTCTGTATTTAAGAGTCTCTTATGGTTTGTCTCCCTGTTTTTATATTATTTTTGCTTCCCTTCCCTTGTGTTCATCTGTTTTGTATCTTACATTCCACATATGAGTGAAGTCATATTTTTGTCTTTCTCTGATGAATCTCCCTTAGCATAATACACTCTAGTTCCATCCACATTTTTGTAAATGATAAGGTTTCATTCTTTTTGATTGCCAAGTAACAGTCCAGTGTGTGTGTGTGTGTGTGTGTGTGTGTGTGTGTACATATATATACATACTACATCTTTATCCATTCATCAGTCGAACGACATGTGGGCTCTTTCCATAATTTGGCTATTGTTGATGGTGCTGCTGTAAACATTGGGGTGCGTGTACCCACTTTGAATCAGCAATTTGCATTCTTTGGATAAATACCTAGTAGTGCAATTGCTGGGTCATAGGGTAGTTCTATTTTTAATTTTTTGAGGAACCTCCATACTGTTTTCCAGAGTGGCTACACCCATTTGCATTCCCACCAGCAGTGCAAAAGGGTTCCTCTTTCTCCACACCCTTGCCAACATCTGTTCATCTGTTGTTTCCTAAATTGTTAATTCTAGCCATTCTGTGATGTGTGAAGTGGTATCTCATTGTGGTTTTGATTGTATTTCCCTGATGATGAGTGATGTTGAGCATTTTTTCATGTGTCAGTTAGCCATATGGATGTCTTCTTTGGAAAATTGTCTATTCATGTCTTTTGCCCATTTCTTACTGGATTATTTGTTTTTTGGGTGTTGAGTTTGATAAGGTCTTTATAGATTTTGGATACTAACCCTTTATCTGATATGTCATTTGAAAATGTCTTCTCCAATTCTGTCAGTTGCCTTTTAGTTTTGCTGATTATTTCCTATTCTGTGCAGAAGCTTTTTACCTTGATGAGGTCCCAATAGTTAATTTTTGCTTCTGTTTCCCTTACCTCTAGAGACATGTCCGGTAAAAAGTTGCTGTGGCCAAGGTCAAAGAGGTTGTTGCCTTTTTCTCCTGTAGGAATTTGATGGCTTCCTGTCTTACATTTAGGTCTTTCATCCATTTTGAGTTTATTTTTGTGTATGGTGTAAGAAAGTGGTCCAGATTCATTCTTCTGAATGTCGCTGTCCAGTTTTCCCAGCACCATTTGCTGAAGAAAATCTTTTCTCCATTGGCTATTCTTTCCTGTTTTTTTCAAAGATTAGTTGGCCATATGTTTATGGGTCCATTTCTGGGCTCTCTCTTCTGTTCCATTGATCTGAGTCTCTGTTCTTCTGCCAGTACCATACTGTCTTGATGACGATAGCTTTGTAATACAGCTTAAAATGAGGGATTGTGATGCCTCCAGCTTTGGTTTTCTTTTTCAAGATTGCTTTGCTATTTGGAGTCTTTTCTGTAACATGATTTTTTTTAATTTGGCAAGCTCTTGGGGAAAAATACAAATTAAAGCACATTTAACAACATACCAACATAAATTCCAAGTACCTTTGAAAGTTAAATATTTTAAAAGCTTTAACTCATAGTAATAGAATAAAATGCAAACAAATATTTATTTAAGCTTAGGTGTCTAGGTAAGCATTAAACCAGAGGAAGGAAATCACAAAAATTCGTATTCACAGATTGAACTGTATCCATTAATTCAACAAAGATTTATTGCATGTCAGGTGCTGGGAGACAGAGGTTAGCCAGAAAAATGCTATCTCCTGTCAGAAAGAGGGGGTAGGAGCCATGTCATGCATTTCTTTTGAAGACTATCAGGTGGTGAAAAACACTGTCTAGAGACTTGAAAGTCATGAGTATGCCTAGTGCCTGGTTGCCAGAGCAGAATCTCAGTGACAGTACATTTAAGCTGAGAGCCAATTGATAAGAAGTCCATAGAGTGAAAATCAGAAATCCTTCCAAGAAGAGAAAAGAGCCAAGCAATTCATCAGGGCTTTTGGTCTTGGAACATGGAAAGGCTGAAAAGTCAGTCTTGAAAGGTGGTTAGGAATCCCCTAGGCAGGCCAGATAAAAAAGGCACTCCACAGAGACAGAACAACCTGAGCAAAAACTGATAAATGGGAACTTAGTGGTTCTGAGAAAGACTTTTATCAGATTGCTTGCATCCTAAGCTCCAGAGCACAGCCTTTTGAGACACCTACCTAATCTTTAATAGTCCAGGCTCTCGATTTGCCTTCATGCTTATAAGATTGCTTCTGGAGCTCCAGCTATCACATCCACATTCCAGGGAGAAAGATGGAGGAAAGGCACAGGGGCTTTCTACAAATCACTGCCCAACAACCCCATCTTCCTTCCATTGGCCAGAGTTGATTTACATGGCCAACTTGATCAGCAAAGGAGACTTGGAAATGTCATTTTACAGCTGAGTGCATTGCCTCCCCCAACAAAATCAGGTCTTTGTTACCAAGGAATACAGGAAGAATGGACATGGCCATTCCTCACTCACCACATTAAAGATTTTAGCCCCATATTAAGGATGCGAAAATAGTTACCAAGATACCGAGTGACTTGTCTGTGGTCAGAGACACAATAGGAACCAGCTCCTTCCCCTTCACATAGAGTGTGCAACATTTAGTGCTTTTCCAAATCAACTTTTCACAGAAAGGCATAATAACCCAGAGAAACTTGGAGAGAAAACTGTGTGTCTTGCAGCTGTTGTGTGAGGTACAGATGGCCTTTGTTGATGTGTGCCCATGGGCCGGGGATGGGCCTGAAGCTGTCCAGAGCAGAGAGGGATGGGGACCTCTGAAGACAGGCATCCAGTGCATCAGGAACCACTTTTTTCCTGTCTTTCTTCACACCTGCCAGCCCCCTCCCCCACCAGCTTTCTTTGAAGTAAAGTCTTTTCTGTGCAGCCTGTTCTGGGTGGAACACAGCACCCTTGCTACCAGATTAGCATCAGCACACTGGCAAAGGGGAGAACAGATATTTGGGGAAAAATAAATCCTATGGCAGTGCAGTCATTCTTGTATATGGCCCATGAGCACTTACAGCGTCCACACTGAATAGAGGCCTGAATAAACCCATGTTAAAAATGACAAAGAGCTGTAGCATCCGGCATTCCCAAGGCCCCTGTATCCTTCTCCATTCCCAGGAGACTCCAGATCAGGAACATAGCATGGACATGAAGCCTCTCCATTCTGTTCTCTTTGGCTTCTCTTCAGTTCCACTGTGAGTCTGGCTGTGACATTATTGGCTTGACAACTGCTCAGACACAGCATCTCACTCAGCCACAAGTTTGTGCCAGAGGACAGGCATTCTCTCATCCAGGAAAAGCCTTTTCTCCTTGTGCTGGAGCCTGTGAGTCTTCATGTGCAGGCTGCCCTAACAGCTGGTTGTGGCCACTGGAAGTCAAGGCAAAAGACCATAGGGAAGAGTGAGACAGGCCACAAATGGGGACATGTAAGGACCGTGACAGCAGACATCAGAATTGGGGGGCAGGGGTGCTACAGAAGCCAGGACAAGGGGCCCAGCCCAGGTGGGGCACAGAAGCACCTGTATGTCATAGCAACAGCTCTCTCCCTATCCTTAGGTCACTCCGTATGTACAGTATTGTCATTAACTGGCCTGTCACCACACGTGTCATTAACACAGCTCTTTCATGTCTGCTGCCTTAATCTCATCCCTGCTGTATCCCTGGCAGCATGATCTGTATTTTCCAGAGAAAAACACTGAGGGTCAAAGCCTACCCAGGCCCCCTCAGGCAAAAGACAGCTGGGCCAGGACAGGTACCCCCTCTCCTGCTTCCTGAGTCTGCCCGCCTCCTCTGTGGATGAAACCCTACTCGTGGCCTGAGCCACTCATAATACATGCACAACACAAGTGGGAGCTGGCAGGGGAATGGTGTGCACAACTCCAAAGATTCAGCATGAATCCTAAACGGGGTGTGCTCTCCAGGCTAAGTCTGCTCTTTCCTCCAGCACTTTGAATGACTGCTCGCATTGTGAGTCCTCAGTTGAGCAAGTGCACTACTTTCCTGTGCTGCTCTAACAAAGTGTCACCAACTTAGTAGCAGAAAGCAATAGGTTTTCAGTTCCAGAGTTCTCACAGTCCTGGAGCCTGGCAGCGTGAAGTGGGTTTTCCTGAGCAGAAATCCAGTTCTCGCCAGAACTGCTCTCGTTTTGGAGGGCCTGGGAATAATCCCCTTCCTGCCTTTTCTACTTTTGGAGCTACATTCCCAGGGTTCCCTGGCTCCTGGCCCTTTTCTCCATTTATATGTCAGCAGAGCAGCACCTTAAATCTCCCTTCCTCTCACCCCTCCCAACACCTTCTCCTCTTCGGTGGTTAAATCACCTTCTCACAGGAACCCTGTGGTCGCCTGCAGGCCACCCAGATAACCCGGGATAACCTCCTCATCTCAAGATCCTTAACTTAATCACACAAAGGCCCTTTTCCAGTGTAACCCAAAACAGCTACAGGTTCTAAGGACCAGGACCTGGGTATCTTTCAGGGCCATTGTTCAAGTGACCACAGCAAGCCAATGAACTAGAAGCTCCTTTGAGAGCAGGGACTGTCCAATTTGGCACTTTGCACCTTGTGCAGCACAGAATGAGCAGTGGGTCATAAGGACCTGAAGGTGCAAGTGTACATGTTGTGGAGGGGTGTGTGCAAAGACCACACTAAGGAAGGGCCATGCCCAGAGACTTTGCCCAGTCAGTGTTCCTAAAGGTCTGGCTACCTTGGTGTGCTGGTAGGTTTGTTTGAGTTAAAAGCAGACCCTGTGGCCCTAGAGGAACTACTTGCTAGAAGGGAGCTGGAGGTCTGGGAAAGGCCAACATGGTCTCCCTCCTCTCAGGTGTGCTGCCTATGGAAGATGCAGGCCCTTTCTTATCCACTGTCTAGAGTGGCCAGAGATACTGCCAGATGGCCAGTGTGCCCAGGCCACCCTCTCTGGCTTATCTGAGCCTTTCACCCAGGAGTCCTCAGCTGAGGACAAGGGACAAGGAGGGGATGACAGTACACTAGGGGCAAAGTTCACTGTCCCGAAGCATCTATGTTGTTCTCTTCCCAAACCAAGGGGTTCATGTTTGCTGCTGCCTCCACAGCCCATCTCCAATCCGAGGATGCCCCTAGCTTCCCTTGCCCTGGGAGCCCAGAGCCTGGCCTGAGAGTTGTAGTCAGGACTTAACCCTTCAGCACACATTCGCTGAGGGAGGGGAGTCTGGGCAAGGCTCATGCTGCTGCGGCAGTCAGGCTTTGTTCTTGTTCCTGAGTCTCCCAGTCCAGGGAGGAGCAGACAAGTTCAATACCAGAACAGAAGGAGTCCAGGGTCAGAACACTGGGGCTGCCTGGAGGAGGCAGGGCAGACTCCAACTGAGCCTTGAAATAACAGCCCAGCCTGGAGGCCAGCACCCAGGAAGAGGAAGAGCATCATGAAGGTCCTACCATGTGGGTCCTGATGGGTCATGAGCCTGAACCTCTTGAGCCAAGGGCACCACAGCTTTCTGGTTCTAGCTCCAATGTATTCTCAGTGACCTTCTCTCTTCTCTCTTCTCAGGGTCGATGCCTCAACTTTACCTTAGTGAATCTCCTCTGCAGGCTCCTCTGCAGTTGCCCTGTGGCTCAAACCTCTGCCTTACAGCCAGCCAGGAATGCTTCTCTCTCCATAACTGCTGCTCATGGTGCCAACACCCCTCTCCCATATGCTCCCGGCCACCCTCCAGGATGCTGCCACTGCTGCCTCCCCCTGCCCACACGCTCTCCAGAACTACTTTGCCACTCCTAGCCCCATAGCCCAGCCTCTAAAACCCCCAAGACCCAAGAATGTTAGGAGCTCTTTGTGTACCAAATTGGACAGGAAATTGAGTCTTGGTTTACGGTCTAAAGGAGTTAAAATTGTTGCTTATCAGCAAGAAAGTTTGTTACTTTTTGAACATTGTGCCACTGTAGGAAATGTATATATACTCTTTCTGCCAGGATAAAGCACCTTGGTATGTATGGATGCAGACATGGATGTGCCCCACTCCCCACAGCTTGGTCCTCATCTGTCATGAAGGGCATGGATGCATGGGGTCTGAGTCAAATTTTGTTCTTTGTAAAAAGCCCAGAAGATCTCTGAAATGTGAATGCAACCTGTTTCTCCACTCACTGGCTGTTACTTATCTCTGCTTTAATTTCCTCATTGAAAAGATGGAAATAATGGTGTCTCCTTTACAGAAGTCACCATTTATTGACTACATAAGTGTCTACATGCTGAAGGCTTAATTCTCTTTATTGCATGTAATTTTCCTAACAACCACACATAGGAAGCCACATGTGCATCATCTCCAACCCACCAAATGCCATGTACCAAACACAGCTTCCCAGATTCTTGAGACCATTGTGTGTCTAGATTCTGCCAATTGCAGTGTTAGATATCCATACTTCCAGCTCCATCTATGGTATCACCCAAGTCTTACTAATGGGAACAAGAGGAGGAGGAAGAAAACATATGATGAATATATAATAATAGTAATAAGAAGGGGGAGATGAAAATGAGATGATGTAATAATAATAATAATAATAACAACAACAACTATTATACAAGGAGGAGGAGGAAAAAAGATGAAAATAGAAGATGAAAAAGAAAATAGAGGAGGAAAAAGAGATGAAAATAGAAGAACAAGGAGGAGGAGAAGATGAAAAGGAGGAGAGTACTGAACTGGCTGGAGACCTTTGGTATGACCAAGCTCCCGGAGGGTCACCTCTGTCTCATGCATCAGCACTGCTGAGGTAAGGTCACTCAGGCAAGTGCAAACAATGTCCTACAAAACTCTGCCTGGGGCTCCCTCTTACTGGTCCACTCTTTGGGCACCCAGGTAGTTCAGTGGGTTGAGCGTCCGACTTCAGGTCAGGTCATGATCTCACAGCTCGTGAGTTCGAGCCCCTTGTTGGGCTTTGTGGTGACAGCTCAGAGCCTGGAATGTGCTTCTGATTCTGTGTCTCCCTCTCTCTCTGCCCCTAACCCACTCTCATTCTGTCTCGGTCTCTCTCAAAAATAAATAAACATTAAAAAAAATTTAACTGGTCCACTGTCTATGACATTACCAGATTGAAACCTCTCACAGCCGAAAATGACATGTGCCTGGCGTGGCCTGTCCCCAGTGAGCCTGTGCTAGCTCCTGATGCTCGTCTCTTCTTGTTGAAGGACTCACAGGCCCTTTCCCAGGGTCAGCATCAGACTCTGGGTCTCATCCAGCTCCAGGCTCCATGCACCTCCCCTGTGATCCAGCTCTCAGATGACCTGAGCAGATGTATGATGTCACCTCTGGGGTCACATCATGCCCTGGCCAGTGAGTTCCGGGTCAGGAGATCACAGGCACAGCAGCTTGGTGCTGCCTTGCTCCTTCTTCCTACGTGGACCTACCCATGCCCTTTGTCACTAGAGACGGTTCTCAGCCAGACATTCCAGTGGATGTATGCAGCCCTTGTGCTCCTTGTTCCCATGCAATCTTAAGGGGCCCTTTGCTCTCCCTCCACTGTCCTCAATAGCCTCAGTTCATTCTGGGCTGTCACCCCCTGACACTATTTACTCATCTTCGTGTCTCTGTTATGTGTCCTGAAAAAGGCTTTTCTTGTCTTTGGTTCTTTTCAGTCTGAGCTCGGCAAGACAACCCCCTGAGCCACACAGGCATATTTCAGTACTACACCATGTTTTACAATGAAAGAAACTACAAAATAATCCCAGACTGTCCAACCTTTTATGAGCCCTAGGGCATGGGATCATGAAGTAATGATTTTTGAAACTCTGAAACTGAACTCCCCATGTTGACAGGACCTTTGACCACTTTCACCCTTCCCTATCAAAGGGGATACTTCTCCCTCAGGTCCCACCCTTCTTGGGCTGCCAACCAGGGTTCTACTAACCAACCTAGGAGGTGCTTCCTTGTGAAGAATGAACCATCACACACCCCATGATATGAAAATCACGTGTTTTGTTGTTGTTGTTGTTGTCGTTGTTTATTACCCATTCCAAGGCTCTAGAGCTGTCCTGCCTCTCTGCCTTTTCCAAGCCTCCTCAGTTGTGAAATGGCAGCACTGTGCCAGATACTGATGAGGTCTGTGACCTCACAGAATTCAAAGACTTCAGGGAACTTAACTCCCCATGGAGGGTTCAACTAGCAAAGATAGAAATCCTAGAGATTAAACAGAATGGCTTCTGAGTATGCAACCTTTGTGCCAGGCTTGAAAAACCTAGAATTGTCCTCTACAGTGAATGAAAAGAAAATGGAAGTAGAGTCTCACATAACTGAAATTATTGGTGCAATTGCACCAGTTGGGTTATTGTTTGAGCTGAGCCAGGGATGCAGAGCAGATGAGAATTAAGGAAGAGAAAATTCTGGAGGAACTTAAAGGGAAACCAGCCCTGAGTCCCCGCTCCTTCTATAATCATTCAATAAATGTTCTTGGTGGCCCTGGAGCCAGGTCTACTCCTACCCAGGCATGGGAGCTGAGTCATAGTCCAAGACAGTGCTGAGTGTAGCCCCTAGACTCACTTGGCCAGAAAGCCTGTCCAAAACACCTGGCAGCTGCACAGCCCAACAACACTTGAGCAGAGAGTAAAGCAGGCAGAGCTGGTCATCTGCAGAGCAAAGCCAGAGGCACCATTCAACCAGAAAACTTGGGGAGCAAGTTGGCTTGTTGTAATACCACAAAGATCTCTTCTGGCCTTGGAGCTATATCCTTTCCATGCTCTTCTTAGGAACTAATCCATAGTCCCTCCCCACGTCCCACCCAACACACTCTGCTGAGCATAGCTCCCAGTCCCTCTGACCAGAAAGCCTGACCAGGAACACCTGGAAGACGGTTTGGAGCTGGCCCTCCTATTCTGTCCAGGCAGGGGAGTTAATTCATAGCCCCACCCACTGCTGAGCATAGCTCCTTGCCCACCTAACCAGAAAGCCTAGCTAGAACACCAGAAAACGTCCTAGCCCAGCAACACTTGAGCAAATATTCTGGCATGCAAAGCTGATCATCTGCAGAGCAAAGCTACAGAAATGATTTGCCAGGGAATTTAGGATTGAGTTGGATTGAGTCATGAGCACATATAAAGAGCACAAATAAAAAAGCACAAATAAAGCCTTATGGGTCTTGGGGCTGGTTCCACTGCTCTACCCAGACAAGGAAACTCATCCACAGCCCCACAAATTGCTGAATATAACTTCCAGCCTTCCCTAGCAGGGAACCTAACCAGAGCACACAGGAGACTTCGTATGCCATCTACCAGCCCTCATTATAGTGGCACTTGAACAGATAACACAGCCCATGGCTTTCCCCATCTGTGTAGCAAAACCAGTGACCCTGTCTGGCCAGGGAATTTAGTGCATAGTCTTTCTCAATTCAGGTCCCCAAACAGTGAGCCATGCTGGCCCTGAGGCCCATTCTGCTGCCATACCAGGGCAGGGAAACTAATTTAGAGCCCCACCTACTACTGCATATAGTATCAGTTCTAACCAGAGTAAGCCTGACCAGAGAACCCAGGCAATTGCAGACCCATCCCACAGTCTCACTTGGGGAAATAACTAAGCCAACAGTCCTATCCAACTGTTCTCAGCCACTAGCACTGACACCCTGAACTCAGAGCTCAGTCAGTGGCCTTGCCCTAAAATGGACTGATGGCAAGCTTTACCTGTCCAAGGATATGACCAGCAGATACATCCAGAAACCCAAACTGAGCTGGCTGGTGAAGAACTGTCTCTGCCAAAGTGAACCAGTAAAGTCTGGAAGAGGAGATCACTTACTCCAGCATGAAGATACCAACATAAAAAAATCAAGAATCACAAAAAATCAAAGTTACCAAAGGTAACTAACAAAACTTCAATAACTGATACTAAAGAAATTGGGAGCTATGAATGTCAGACAAAGAATTCAGAATAATCTTGTTAAAGAAGTGAACTACAAGAACACACAGACAACTAAATAAACTTAAGGCAACAATACATGAACAAGGTAAGAAATTCAATAAGAAATAGCAACCATCAAAAGAGATAAAATAAAAACCCTAGAGCTGAAAAATATGATGACTGAAATGAAGAATTCAATTTGAAAGAAAGAAAGAAAACTCAGCCACGCAGAAGAAAGAATCTATGACCTAGAAGACAAGATATTTAAAATTATCCAGCCAGTGGAGCAAAAATTACAAAGAATGGAAAAGAGTAAAGAAAGCCTATGGGACTTATGGGACACAGTTAAAAGAAACAATATCCACACTATGGTAATTCCAACATGAGAAGAGAAACAGAAAGGGAGAGAACATATATTTAAAGGAATAATGGCTGAAAGATTCCCAAATCTTGGAAAAATTGACATCAAGATCCATAAAATCCAAAAGACTTCTAAACAGGTTAAATCTCAGCAGGGCTACACTGAGATACATTATAATTAAATTGTAGAAGTCAAAGACAATGAAAATTTTGAAAGCAGCTACAGAGGGGAAAGAAGTTACATATAAAAGAAACTTAATAAGACTTTTGGGAGATTTTTCAACAGAAACATTTCAAGCCAGAAGAGAAAGGAGTGACATATTCAAAATATTGTAAGGAAAAAAAAACCTGTCAACCAAGAATTTTGTATCTGGCAAAGCTGTCCTTCAGAAATAAAAGAGAAATACTTTCCCAAACAAATAAAAACTGAGAGAGTTCATCATTAACAGACTTGACTTACAAGAAATACAAAAGAGAGTTCTTTGAGAAGTAAAAAGATGTTAATTAATATTATAAAAACATAAGAAGGTAGTGTAAAACTCACTTGTAATGGTAAATATATAATCAAAGTTAGATTCTGTAATATAGTAATGACGGTGCACAATTCACTTCCTACTTTAAAAGTTAAAAAGTAAACATAGTAAAAGTAACCATAACTACAATAGTCTGTTATTGGATACACAACATTATAAATTACAAATATAAATTTAAATTTAAATATATATGTAACATGAACCTAAAATGTGAGGAAAAAGAGAAGCAAAAGTGTGAAGTTTAGGAATGTTGTCAATGTTAATTTGCTACCAGTTTAAAATAGGATGCTACAATTTTAATAAGCTTCATGGTAACCACAAGGGAAAAACCTATAATAATTACACAAAATAACGTGATAAAGAAGTCAAAGTATACTGATATCAAAATACATCAAAACATTTTTTAAAAATTTTTAATGTTTATTTTTGAGAGAGAAAGAGATAGAGCATGAGCAAGGATGGGGCAGAGAAAGAGAGAAACACACACAGAATCCAAAGCAGGCTCCAGGCTCTGAGGTGTCAACACAGAGCCTGACATGGAGCTTGAAATCATGAACAGCGAGATCATGACCTGAGCCAAAGTCCGATGCTTAACCGATTAAGCCACCCAGGCACCCCTCAAAGCATTTTTTAAAAGACAGCAGGATAAGAAGCAAGGGAAAGTGTATCTACAAAACAGAAAACAATTGACACAATCACATTAGTAAGTCCTTACTTATCAATAATTACTTTAAACATAAATTGATTGAATTTTCCAATCAAAACACATAGAATCACTGAACTGATTTAAAAAAATACCCAAGATCCAATGATATGCTACCGACAAGAGACTCACTTTAGCCTTTAAGACACACATATAGATAGAGGAAGGGGATGGTAAAAGATATTTCAAGCAAATTGTAACAAACAAACAAAAAAACCAGAGGTAGCTATACTTATATTAGATTAAACAATCTTCAACCTAAAAATGGTAAAAAGGGATGGGGAAGGTCATTATATAATGATAAAGGGGTCATAAATCAAGAAAATATAATAATTGTAAATATTTAGGCACCCAACTTTGAAACACCTAAATATATAAAGCAAAAATTAACAGAACTAAAAGGAAAAATAAATATCAATGCAATAATATTTTGGAACTTTAATACCCCACTCTCAACACTGGCTAGATCCTCCAGACAGAGAATCAATATGGAGACAGTGAATGTGAACAAGACTATAGACCAAATGGACCTAACAGATATATACAGAGCATTCTATCTGAAAACAACAGAATACAATTCTTCTCAAGAGCCCTTGGAACATTTTCTAGGATAGACCATATTTTAGACCACAAAGTAAATCTTAGCAAATTCAAGAAGACTGTAGTCATACCAAGTGTCTTCTCTCACCACAATGGTGAGAAACTAAAAAAGAATGGCAGGAGGAAAACTAGAAAACTCACAAATACATAGAAACTAACTACTGTCCTGAATAATCCAATAGATGAAGGAAGACATTAAAAGGAGAATTTAACGGGTACCTGGGTGGCTCAGTTAGTTAAGTGTCTGACTCTTGGTTTCAGCTCAGGTTAAGTATAGAAGGAATCGTCTGTGAATTTGAGCTCCACATCAGGCTCCATACTGACAGCACAGAACCTGACTGGTATTCTCTCTCTCCCTCTCTTTCTACCCCTCCCCTGCTTTCTGTCTCTGTTTCTCTCTCAAAATAAATAAATAAACTTAATTTTTTTAAAAAAGGAGAATTTAAGAGTATGTTGAGACAAGTGAAAATGGAAACACAACAAACCAAAACTTATAGGATGCAGCAAAAGCAGCTCTAAACGAGAACTTTATAGCAATAAGTGTCTACATTAAGAAACAAGAAAGATCTCAAATAAACAACATAACTCTTCAGTTCAAGGAACTAGAAAAAGAAGAACAAATTGAGCCCAAAGTTAGCAGAAGAAAAATAAATAAATAAAGACTGGAACAGAAATAAATGAAATAGAGAAGAGGAAAACAATAGAAAAATTAACATACCTAGGAGTTGGTTCTTTGAAAAGATGAACTGACAAACATATAACTAGACTAACTAAGGAAAAAAGATAAAGGACCCAAATCAATAAAATTATAAATGAAAAAATAGACATTGCAACTGATACCACAGAAATACAAAGGATCCTAAGAGTCTACTATGAATAAATATATACCAACAAACTGTACAACCTAGAAGAAATGCAAAAATTCTTATAAACATACAAGCTACCCAGATTAAATCAGAAAAGTTAGAAAAGCTGAACAGACCAATTACTGATAAGCAGATTGAATCAGTAATCAAAAATCTCCCAGCAAAGAAAAGTCCAGAACCAGATGAATTCTCTGGTGGATTTTACCAAATATTTAAAAAGGATTTCATACGAATATTTCTCCAAATGTTCCAAAAAATCAAAGATTAGAAAATACTCACAAACTCATTTTATGAGGTCAGCATTACCCTGATACCAAAGCCAGAAAGGATACTACCAAGAAAGAAAACTACAAGTCAATATCCTTGATGCAAATACAGAATATAGATGCAAAATTCTCAGTAAAACACTAGCAAACCAAATTGAGCAGTACATTAAAAGGGTCATTAACCATGATCAGGTTGGATTTATCCACAGGATGCAAGGATGGGTTCACCACACACAAATAAATATATGTGATACATCATATTAATGAAACAAATCATCTGATCATCTCAGCAGATGAAGAAAACAAGCGTTTGACAAAATTCAACACCTATTCATTATAAAAATTCTTAACAAATTAAGTATAGAAGGAACCTACCTCAACATAAAAAAGGCTATATATGACAAGCCCATAGCTACCAGATGCAATAGGAAAGAAAGGTTGAAATATTTTCCTTTAAGATCAGAAGCAAATGAGGGTATCCACTCCCACCACTCCTACTCAACATAGTAGGAAGTCCTAGACAAAGCAATAAGCTAAGGGGGGAGGGGGAAAGCATCAGAATTGGAAAAGAAGTTAAATTGGCCCCATTTCTGTTGACATGAATTTATATGTAGGAAATCCTAATGACTCCACTAAAAAAAAAAAGTTATACCTAATCAATGAATCCAGTAAAGTTGCAGAATACAAAATTAACATATAAAAATTAGTAACATTTCTATACGAATGCAAGCATTTAACAACAAATTATCCAAAAAGGAATAAAAAAGCAATCCCATTTATAATAACATCAAAGCAATAAAATACTTAGGGATAAATTTAACCAAGGAAATGAAAGGTCTCTACACTAAAAACTTAAAGACATTAATGAAAGAAATGGAAGGCACAAATAAATGTAAAGGTATTACGTTCATGGGTTGGAAATATTAATATTGCTAAAATATCCATACTCCCCAAAGTCATCTATAAGTCCAAGGCAATCCCTATTAATATTCCAACTGCAGTTTTACAGGAATACAAAACACAATCCTAAAATTTATACAGAACCACAAAAAGACTCCAAGTAGCCAAAACAATCCTGAAAAAGAAGAACAAAGTGAGAGGCATCACACTTCCTGAATTCAAGGTATACTATAAAAGCTATAGTATTCAAAATAGTATGTTACTATCATGAAAACAGGCACATAGACCAATGGAATAGAATCAAGAGTCCAGAAATAAACCCACGCATTTAGGGTCAAATAATATTTGACAAGAGAGCTAAGTATACTCAATGCAGAAATGACAGTCTCTTCAATAAATGGTGCTGGGAAAATTGGATATTCACATGTAAAAGGATGAAAGTACACCCCTATCTTATAACACAAGAATTAACTCAAAATGAATTAAAAACTTATAAATATAAGACCTTAAAGCATAAAACTCCTAGAAGCAAACATAGGAAAAGTCTCCTTGACATCAGTCTTGGTGAGGATTTGTTGGATATAACACCTAAAGCACAAGCAACAAAAGCAAAAATAAACAAGTCAGAGTACACCAGACTAATAGGCTTCCACACAAAAAAGAAACAATAAACAAAATGAAAAAAACTTACAGAATGGGAAAAAATTTTGCAAACCATATATATGATAAGAAGCAGTTAACAACACATAATCCAAAAAGAAATAAAGAAAGCAATCCTATTTGCAATAGCATCAAAACAAAGTACTTAGGAATAAATTTAACTAAGAGGCAAAAGATCTCTACACTGAAAATTTAAAGACATTAATGAAAGAAATTGAAGAAGATACAAATAAATGGAAAGGTATCCCATGTTCATGGATTGAAAGAATTAATTTGTTAAAATGTCCAAAATATATAAAGAACACATATGACTCAATAGCAAAGAAATTAATAATCCTATTAAAAAATAAGCAAAGAACCTGAAGGACATTTTTCCAAAGAAGATATATAAATTACTAACAGATACAGGATAGGTGCTCAACATCTCTAATCAAAAGGGAAATTCAATCAAAACCACAATGATATTTCACCTCATGCCTGTTAGAATTAGCTATCATCAAAAAAAAAAAAAAAGAGGTTAACAAATCCTGGCAAAGATGTGGAAAAAGGGTAATCCTTGTGCACTATTGGTGGGATTGGAAATTTGTATAGCCAATATGTAAAACAGTATGGAGGTTCTTCAAAAATTTTAAAGTAGGACTACAATATGATCCAGCAATCCCACGTCTAGGAATACATGTGAAGGAAACAAAAATACTATGTCAAAAATATATCTGCATCCCCGTGTTTAGTGCTCCATTATTACAATAACCAAGATATGCAAGCAACCTAAGTGGCCATTAACTGATGAATGAATAAAGAAGTTGTAACATATATAAACAATAAGAATATTATTCAGCCATAAATAAAGGGTATCCTGCCATTTGCAACAACATGGATGGAACTTGAGAGCATTGTGGTAAATGAAATAAATCAGGAAAAGAAAAATACTGTATGATATCTCTTAATATGTGAAATCTAAATCAAATTTTAGAAACATAGGAAAATAAGTCATATTTGTGGTTACCAGAGGCAGGGGTGGGAGGAGGAATTGGATGAAGCTGGTCAAAAGGTACAAACTTCCAGTTATAAGATAAATAAGGAATAGAGGTGTAATGCACATGATGAATATAGTTAACACTGCTTTATGGTATATTCGAACACTGTTAGGAGAGGAGATTCTAAGAACTCTCATCACAGGAAAAAAAATTTTTTTCTGCATCTGTATGAGATGATGGATGCTAACTAAATTTATTGTGGTATTAATTTCACAATATATGTCAAATTATTTTGCTGTACACTTTAAACTTACACAGCGCTATATGTCAATTATATCTAAATAAAACTGGGAAAAGGGGAATCTCAGTTAATAAATGCAGAAGAAGTAAGAAAATTAGAAATCACCATTTTTGCAATTGAAATAATAGATTCAGACAGCTATTGAATCTATTAAAATAATAGGTTCAGACATCTACCAGTAACTGTTTTAACCATCAGATAAAATGTCAGGGGATATAGGGGTGCTATAGTTGGTTAAGCCTCCAACGCGGCTCAAGTCATGATCTTGTGGGCACGTGGATTTGACCCCCGCATCAGGCTCTGTGCTGACATCTCAGAACCTGGAGCCTGCTTCAGATTCTGTGTCTCCCTCTCTCTCTCTCTCTTTGCCCCTCCCCTGCTCATGCTCTGTCTTCCTCTCTCTCTCTCAAAAATAAATAAACATTAAAAAAAATTTTTTTAATGTCAGGGGATATAACCATAAGTAGAAATCTTGTTTCATGTTTAATGGTGGTAGCAGACTCACAAACCTGATCCCACTGACCAATTTAGCATCACTAGAAGTGCAACTGTTAAACAACATGTGTCTCCTGATGTAATGCAGGAAAAATAACACCATCAACAACAAAAATGAACCTGAAATTCACCAAGCTTCTAGCTTCTAACTACTGGCTTACAGGAAATTTGACGATAGGATAAAAGTTAGACTATTAGAAAACAATCAACCAAATCTGAAATGTGGGAAATTCTACAAAAAAAATTTTTTTTAACATAAATTGGATGATATAAAAGAAGGTCAAACTAATAACAACAACAACAATAATAATGGAATACCACAGATATAATCTGTATCTCTTTATGTGCTGTGCTTCATACTTTTAAAAGGTAAGACTAATTTTCATCTCCTTGAGGGCAGTATCTTCCCTGTTGTCAATGTATAGCGTTCAGAAAAGACATAAGTAAATTACAGTAGGAATTATAAAGAAGATATAACTGCAGAAAGAGCAGAAATATAAAAATCAAACATACTCTAAACAACTTTATACCAATATATGCGAATAAATGTTCAAATTCCTGGAAATTGTGATACCTAAAATGACTTATAAAAGAAATACAAGCACTAAATAATCCAGTGTTAGTCTGCTTGGTCTGTCATAACAAAGTACCATAGGCGAGTGGCTTAAACAACAGAAATTTATTTTCTCACAGTTCTAGAGGCTGGAAGTCCAAGATCAAAGTGCCATCAAGGTTAAGCTTCTGGTGCGGATTGTCTTCCTGGATTATAGATAGCCATTTTCTTGGTGTGCCTTCACATGGCCCCTTTATCTGTGTGTGCATAGGAAAAGATTCTGGTGTTTCTTTTCTTATGAGGACCCCTCTCCTGTGGGATTAGGCGACTACACTTAGGATCTCATTTAACCTTAATCACCTTCTTAAAGACCCTATCTCCAAGTACAGTCAAATTACAGTTAGGACTTAAAAGTATAAACAGAGGAAGGGGCAGAATTCAGTCCATGATATTCAGCATATACTAAATAAATTGTATCTTTCATATTCAAAGTTTTTCCAGGAGAAAAGAAAATAAAAACACTCCCAAGTGCATTTTATGAGGCTAATATTACATAATATCAAAACCAGATACGGACAGGACAAAAAAAGGAAATTATAAGCCAACTTCTCTCATGATTGTGATTTAAACTAGTGGGAAACTCAATTCAGCAATGTTTTAAAAAATTACCATGCCCAGGACACCTGGGTATCTCAGTCAGCTAAGTAAATCCAACTTTTGATTTAGAGCTCAGGTATGATCTCACAGTTCATGGGATCAACCCTATGTGAGGCTCTGTGAGCCTACTCGGGATTCTCACTGCCTCTCTCTCTGCCTCTCCCCCACTCACACTTTCTTTCTCTCTCTCAAAATAAATAAACATTTTTTTAAAAAATTACTATGGCCATGTTAGGTTTTATTTGTAAAATGTTAAAATTAGTTTTACATGCATTGATGTAATTAAATATTAATAGATTACTGGTGAAAATATATATTCATACAAAATATGCAGAAAAACAATCTGGATAAAATTCATCCCTTATTCATAATTTGTAGAAAACCAAGAAGAGCAAGGAAATTCCATAATTTGATAAAGAATTTCTACCAAAAGCCTTCCATAAACATTATTCTTAATAGTGATATATTAGAAGTATTCTTTTTGTTTGTTTTAAATATTGATATACTGTCCTTTTTTTTAATTTTATTTTTTTAATTTACATCTGATTTAGTTAGCATATAGTGCAACAATGATTTCAGGAGTAGGTTCCTTAATGCCCCCTACCCATTTAGCCCATCCCCTCTCCCACAACACCTCCAGTAACCCTCTGTTTGTTCTCCATATTTAAGAGTCTCTTATGTTTTTCCCCCCTCCCTGTTTTTATATTATTTTTGCTTCCCTTCCCATATGTTCATCTGTTTTGTATCTTAAATTCCTCATATGAGTGAAGTCATATGGTATTTGTCTTTTTCTGACTGACTTATTTTGCTTAGCATAATACCCTCTAGTTCCAGCCGCATAGTTGCAAATGGCAAGATTTCATTTTTTGATTGCCTAGTAATACTCCATTGTATATATATACCACTTCTTCTTTATCCATTCATCCATCGATGGACACTTGAACTCTTTCCATACTTTGGCTATTGTTGATAGTGCTGCTATAAACATGTGGGTGCATGTGTCCCTTCAAAACAGCATACCTATATCCCTACTAGGGGATATAGGTATCCCCTATAAATACTACTAGGTATTTATCCATACCTAGTAGTGCAATTGCTGGGTCATAGAGTAGTTCTATTTTTAATTTTTTGAGGAACGTCCATAGTGTTTTCCAGGGTGGCTGCACCAGTTTGCATTCCCACCAGCAGTGCAAAAGAGATCCTCTTTCTCTGCATCCTCACCAACATCTGTGGTTGCCTGAGTTGTTAATGTTATCCATTCTGACAGGTGTGAGGTGGTATCTCATTGTGGTTTTGATTTGTACTTCTCTGTTGATGAGTGATGTTGAGCATTTTTTCATGTGTCGGCTGGCCAGCTGGATGTCTTCTTTGGAGAAGTAACTAGTCCTTCTTTTTCTCATTTCTTTACTGGATTATTTGTTTTTTGGCTGTTGAGTTTGATAAGGTCTTTATAGATTTTGGATACTAACCCTTTATCTGATATTTCGTTTGCAAATATCTTCTCCCATTCTGTCAGTTGCCTTTTAGTTTTGCTGATTGTTTCTTCACTGTGCAGAAGCTTCTTATTTTTAAGAGGTCCCAGTAGTTCATTTTTGCTTTTGTTTCCTTTGCCTCTGGAGACATGTTGAATAAGAAGTTGCTGCAGCCAAGATCAAAAAGGTTTTTGCCTGATTCCTCCTTGAGGATTTTGATGGCTTCCTGTCTTACATTTAGGTGTTTCATCAATTTTGAGTTTATTTTTGTGTATGGTGTAAGAAAGTGGCCCAGGTTCATTTTTCTGCATGTCGCTGTCCAGATTTCCCAGCACCACTTGTTGAAGAGACTGTCTTTATTCCATTGGAAATTCTTTCCTGCTTTGTCAAAGATTAGTTGGCCATACGTTTGTGGATCCATTTCTGGGTTCTCTATTCTGTTCCATTGAACTGAGTGTTTTTGTGCCAGTACCATATTGTCTTGATGATTGCAGCTTCGTAGTACAGCTTGAAGTGTGGGATTGTGATGCCTCCTGCTTTGGTTTTCTTTCTCAAGATGGCTTTGGCTATTCGGGGTCTTTTCTGGTTCCATACAAATTTTAGGATTATTTGTTCTAGCTCTCTGAAGAATGCTGGTGTTATTTTCATAGGGATTGCATTGAATATGTAGATTGCTTTGGGTAGTATTGACATTTTAGCAATATTTGTTCTTCCTATCCAGGAGCATGGAATCTTTTTTCAATTTTTTTTTTTTTGCGTCTTATTCAATTTCTTTCATAAGCTTTCTATAGTTTTCAGTGTATAAATTTTTCACCTCTTTGGTTAGATTTATTCCTAGGTATTTTATGATTTTGGGCGCAATTGTAAATGGGATCAATTCCTTGATTTCTCTGTCTGTCGCTTCATTTTTGGTGTATAGGAATGCAACTGATTTCTGTGCATTGATTTTACATGCACAGAACTTTGCTGAACTCATGAATCAGTCATAGCAGTTTTTTGTGGAATCTTTTGGATTTTCCATATAGAGTAACATGTCATCTACGAAGAGTGAAGGTTTGACTTCCTCCTGGCTGATTTGGATGCCTTTTAGTTCTTTGCGTTGTCTGATTGCAGAGGCTAAGACTTCCAATACTATGTTGAATAACAGTGGCAAGAGTGGATATCCCTGTCTTATTCCTGACCTTAGGGGGAAAGCTCTCAGTTTTTCCCCATTGAGGATGATATTAGCGTTGGGTCATTCATATATGGCTTTTATGATCTTGAGGTATGCTCCTTCTATCCCTACTTTCTTGAGGGTTTTTGTCAAGAAATGATGCTGAATTTTGTCAAATGCTTTCTCTGCATCTATTGAGAGGATCGTATGGTTCTTGTCCTTTCCTTTATTGATGTGAAGAATCACATTGATTGTTTTGCGGGTATTGAACCAGCCTTGAATCCCAAGTATAAATCCCACTTGGTCGTGGTGAATCATTTTTTTAATGTATTGTTAGATCTGGTTGGCTAGTACCTTGTTGAGGATTTTGCATCCATGTTCATCAGAGAAATTTGTCTATGGTTCTCCTTTTTAGTGAGGTCTGTGTCTGGTTTTGGAATCAAGGTAATGCTGGCCTCATAGAAAGATTTTGGAAGTTTTCCTTCCATTTTTATTTTTTGAAACAGCTTCAAGAAAATAGGTGTTAACACTTTCTTAAATGTTTGGTAGAAATTCCCCTGGAAAGCCATCTGGCCCTGGACTCTTGTTTTTTGGAAGATTTTTGACTATTAATTCAATTTCCTTACTGGTTATGGGTCTGTTCAAATTTCCTATTTCTTCCTGTTTCAGTTTTGAGAGTGTATATGTTTCCAGGAATTTGTCCATTTCTCCCACACTGCCCATTTTATTGGCATAAAACTGCTCATAATTTTCTCTTATTATTGTTTTTATTTTTGCTGCGTTGGTTGTGATCTCTCCTCTTCCATTCTTGATTTTATTTATTTGGATCTTTTCCTTTTTCTTGTTGATCAAACTGGCTAGGGGGTATCAATTTGGTCAATTCTTTCAAAGAACCAGTTTCTGATTTCACTGATCTGTTCTACTGTTTTCTTGGTTTTGATAGCATTAATTTCTGCTCTAATCTTTATTATTTCCTGTCTTCTGCTGGTTTGGGGTTTTATTTGCTGTTCTTTTTCCAGCTCTTTAAGGCATAAGGTTAGGTTGTGTATCTGAGATCTTTCTTCCTTCTTTAGGAAGGCCTGGATTACTATGTACTTTCCTCTTATGATTGTCTTTGCTGCATCCCAGAGGTTTTGGGTTGTGGTGTTATCATTTTCACTGGCTTCCATGAACTTTTAAATTTCTTCTTTAACTTCTTGGTTAGCCCATTCATTCTTTAGTAGGATTTTCTTTCATCTCCAAGTATTTGTTACTTTTCCAGATTTTTTCTTGTGGTTGATTTTGAGTTTCATAGCATTGTGATCTGAAAATATGCACGGTATGACCTCAATCTTTTTGTACTTGCTTAGGGCTGATTTGTATCCCAGTATGTGGTCTATTCTGGAGAACATTCCATGTGCACTGGAGAAGAATGTATTTTCTGCTGCTTTAGGATGAAATGTTCTGAATATACGTGTTAAGTCCATCTGGTCTAATGTGTCATTCAAAGCCATTGTTTTTCTTGCTGATATTTTGATTAGATGATCTGTCTATTGCTGTGAGTAGGGTGTTGAAGTCCCCTACTATTATGGTATTACTATCAATGAGTTTATTTATGTTTGTGATTAATTGATTTATATGTTTGGGTGCTCTCACATTTGGTGCATAAATGTTTACAATTGTTAGGTCTTCTTCGTGGATAGACCCCTTAATTATGATGTAACGCCCTTCTTCATCTCTTGATACAGTCTTTATTTTAAAGTCTAGATTTTCTGATATAAGTATGGTTACTCTGGCTTTCTTTTGTTAACCATTAGCATGCTGGATTGTTCTCCATCCCTTTACTTTCAATCTGAAGGTGTCTTTAGGTCTAAAGTGGATCTCTTGTAAACAGCATATAGATGGGTCTTGTTTTCTTATCCATTCTGTTACCCTATGTCTTTTGATTGGGGCATTTAGTCCATTGACATTTAGAGCGAGTACTGAAAGATATGAATTTATTGCCATTATGTTGCTTGTAGAGTTGGAGTTTCTGGTGGTGTTCTCTGGCCTTTTCTAGTCTTTGTTGCTTTTGGTCTTTATTTATTTCGGTTTTCTTTTTCATCTTCTCTCCCCTCAGGGAGTCCGCCTTAAAATTTCTTGCAGGGCTGGTTTAGTGGTCACAAACCCCTTCAATTTTTGTTTGGGAAACTTTTTATCTCTCCTTCTATTTTGAACGACAGCCTTGCTGGATAAAGACTTCTTGGCTGCATATTTCTCTCATTCAGCACATTGAATATATCCTGTCACTCCTTTCTGGCCTGCCAAGTTTCTGTGGATAGGTCTGCTGCAAACCTGATCTGTCTCCCCTTGTAGGCTAAGGACTTTTTTTCTCTTACTGCTTTCATGATTCTCTCCTTGCCTGAGTATTTTGTGACTTTGACTGTGATATGCCTTGTTGATGGTCCGTTTTTGTTGAAATCTACTGGGAGTCCTCTGTGCTTCCTGGATTTTGATGTCTATGTCTTTCCCCAGGTTAGGAAAGTTTTCCACTATGATTTGCTCACATAACCCTTCTACCCCTATTTCTCTCTCTTCCTCTTTTGGGACCCCTATGATTCTGATATTGTTCCTTTTTAATGAGTCACTGATTTCTTTAATTCTTATATCCTGCTCTTTTGCCTTAATCTCCCTCTTTTTTTCTGCTTCATTATTCTCCAAAGGTTTGTCCTCTATATCACTGATTGTCTGCTCTGCCTCATCCATCCTTGCCACCATGGCATCCATTTGAGATTGCAGCCCAGTTATAGCATTTTAATTTCATCCTTACTAGCTTTTACTTCTTTTATCTCTGCAAAAAGGGATTCTAATCTATTTTCAACTCCAGCTAGTATTCTTATTATCCTGATTCTAAAATCTGGTTCAGACATCTTGCTTGTATCTGTGTTGGTTATGTCCCTGACTGTTGTTTCTTCTTGATCTTTCTTTTAGGGTGAATTCCTTCATTTCATCATTTTGAAGGAAGAAAAGGAATTAATGGGGTAAAACAAATTAAAATTTTAAAAATATTAAAATGAAAAAAATATTAAAATTTAAAAAATTAAAAATAAACACATTCACACAAAAAAATCGAATAAATGATCCAAGGTGTGTTTTGGTCTGGGTGTTGAAAGGAGCTTTGTAGATTAGAGAAAAAAGGGGAAAGAAAAAAAAGGAAATCATTTGAAAATTTGAAAAAATGAATACACAGAAGGAGACTAAACTGAAATGATGGCAGTAAAATAGAATTTGAAAAAATTTACACAAAAGTAAAAAATATAGTAGAAAAAAATTAAAGAAACATATTTAATAAAAATTGAAAATAAAAATGAATTTCTTCTCTTTCTGTATTCAAGAAAAAGAAAAGAAATGAAAAAGAAAAAAAAGAAAAAGAAACAAGAAATAAAGAAAGTTTTTAGATGGACCAGTGAACAGACTGAAATGTCTGAAATTACTTCATTTTTCCCTAGAAGTCAAACTATGAAGCACTTTATAGTCCATAAACTAAGCAGGAGGAGAGACTTGTGATCCTGAAGAGCAAGGTTGGCCCAGTTGGGTGGGGCTTAGTGTAACAGCTCCATTCTCCACTAGATAGCGCTGCTTAGCTTACTGGGGTGGATTGTTGTGGCGCTTGTAGGTGCATATGCACATGAGCAGGAGTGGTGAAAATGGCATCACCTAACTACCCAGTCTCTAGTATCAGAACTCTCTTCTCCCCAATCAACAATCGCACACCCGTCCTTTGTCTTCAGCTTTCATCCACTCCCCACTTTTACACTGTTGTGACCAAGTCCCAGTAAGCACTTCCCTCCTGAGTTTTGTCTGATATGTGGCTGTTTTTCCCGACTCCTTACTTCTGAGGGACAGCAGCTTTGACCCGTTCTGCCCTTCTGTGGAGGGTCTCACAAAGCAATGGCTGGTGCTGGCTGCACCCAGGAACATTTGCAGAACCATGCTGCTGCCAGTACCCAGAAACTGTGGCTAGGTGCCAGCCTGCCCCAGAAAAAGTTTGCGAGAGAGTGTACCAGCAGCATTTCAGGGATTAGGGAAAGTCACAATACACATCTGGCACCAGGCTTCACCCTTAATGACCTTGTTCCAGCACCAGCGAATGTGGTTGTTCTCCTAGGTCCACTGGGGCCTTGCCTATGGGGAACCCACACAACCTCTACCAGGTGTCCTTTCAGCAAGGGAACCGCCTCTCCCCATGTGGCCTGAAGAACCCCGGACTCCACTCTGCTCCTGGGGATTCACCCTTCCCACCAAAGCTCCTCCAGGTATCAAGCTTCAGAGTTTCAGTCTCTGGGCTCCCCCTGTTTATAGTCTTAATGGAATTTAAACCCTCTCCTTTCTCCTTTATCCCTTTTTAGTTCAGTCCCTGCGGCTATTTCCACTTTCCCGCTTTCTCTCCAGCTGCTTTTGGGGCACGGGGGTGCTTTTCCCATATTCTCCCCTCCCCCCATCTCTGTCCTCTCTCCGCATGCAAAACAGCTCCCTGCCCTCCGTGGCTTCTCTCTCCCCAAGTCCGCCTTTCCACACTGTGTACCTGCTGAGTTCTGTGGTTCAGTTTGTGCAGATTGTTGTGTTAATCCTCAGATCAGTTTTCTGGGTGTGCAGGATGACTTAGCATTGGTCTGGCTGTATCTCATGGACGCAAGACACACAAAAAACATCCATGCTGTTCTGCCATCTTTGCTCTTCCCCAGAAGTATTCTCTTTAAAATCAATAATACCTCCATCACACCTTCCAGCCAACATGTCATTGGAGAACTCGTCAGAGCAATGTTTTTTGGGTTTTGTTTTTATAGAAAAACCAAAACCACTCTACAGATATATTTTAGAATAAAAAAGCTTAACAAGCTGTGTGAATAATCAAGAAATTAATACATTTGTCCACAACACCAATAAACAGTTTAAAAGCTTTATTTTTTAAATGCCATTTACAATAACAGCAAAAATATAAGGTATTTAGGGAAGGCACTTGAGAAAAAAAGTGAAGATCTTCATAGGGAAGTTTATTTGAAAAGTGCTGGAAAACGAGTAGATAAATGAGAACATTGCCAGGTTCACTGATAGGGGAGTCTAGAGGGCAGATTCAAATGCATCCAAGTGTATCTATATATTTAATGTTACTGTAATCAAGGATTAAGAAGATTGGGGGAGCACTGAGGATGTGCTGCTTCTAAAATTTATATGAAAGACCAAATGGGTTTTCCATGTTTTTCCATGAAGCAGAGACAAGCCATCCCCACTCAGCCCTCTTTGCATTTCTGATCCACAGAAACTGTGCACATATAAAATGTTTTATGTCATTAATTTGGGGGTAGTTTGTTACACAGGAGTAGGTAACAGGAATGTCCCTCATTCACAAAGGACTATGGTAACACTGCACTGCCTTCTTCTCCTTCTAGATCCTTCCATGTCCACAGGTGACTTCAGTATTCACCAATGACCATTAATTACTGTACTCTAGTCTCCCAGTTCCTTGACCTCGTGAACACTCACAGGGATGTCCTCATCTAAGCCACCTCAGCTGCCTTCTTTGAATTATAAAAAAAGAGAGTCTTGGAGATTTTAATGGCCACCTGTGAGGGTTTAGGATAAGAGACAAATGGAGGCCTCATCTTACCCCCCGTCCCCCATCTAAAGATACTATGACTCCTGCCTGGGGTTGTCAACAGGCAGGACACTGAGCAGAGATGCAGGTCACAAAGTCACCATGCCAACCCCCCTGTCCATCATAACAAGGCCTTCTGCCCCAGCTGCGTGGGGGAAGGGCCAGCAGGTACTGGGCCCATCGCCCCAGAGCCAGCTGTTTGCCTCTTCCGCCCAAAGGGCAGATAGCAGGTGCAGGCTTGAAGTGCGCCTTGGGAAAGTGCTGCTGGGAACCTAAGCCCCAGGGCACAGGCGGAGTCTCCAGAGGCAGCCGCCTGAGGTGACCTGAAGCGGCCAGCAGCCAGCAGCTCCAAGAAGGTGGCCAGGAAAATGGGGAGCTACGGCCTGGGTGTGCCGGGTCCTGCGCTGTTTCTGCTGCTGGTGCTGCGGCCTCCGCTGCTGAAAGCCGGAAGTTTGCGGCACAGTGTCCGGGGCTCCAGAGACCTGCATGGCCTCGTTCTAAGTGGGAAAAGCCTCCATAACTACCTCCGCCCGAAGGGGGGAACTGTCCACCACCTCCGCAGCCACTATTCCCGGGATAACCCGGCAAAAGATACAAGGCAATCCTGCCAGAGCGCATATGACCTTTACTTCATCTTGGATAAGTGAGTGGTCCTCCTGCCCTACCCAGCGCCCCAGCGTGGTGTGGTCCCTGAAGTCAATATGGGCAGGTGGTGGCCAAAGGGGATGCCAGCTTCTGTGAGTGGAGGGGCCAGGGAGTAACCTTGGTCAGAGCCAAGGAACCTCTGTGTCTCCCCTTGTTCCTGAGGGAGAAGGAATGCCCCCAAAATTTGTTCTCTGGGATTTTTCCTTTTTGAGAGAATAAAAGGCCACCATAAGGTTTCTGAATGGCTCTCAGTCCTCCCACCAGCATGGACTGGATCTGTGGCCTGCATGCCCCTTAAATAGCTGGATAGGCAGGTGACTGCTAGAAGTTCCTTCTCAGCAGTTGTTAGAAGCTCGCTGGGTTTCAGTTTCTACTTTGTGAGGTGTTTTGCTTATGTTGTTTTCCACCCAAGTGAGTGAAAAGTTTTATTTTTACTGGCCCCAGAGAGATTATGTGTTGCTTCTACTGGGCATTCTCATAGTGTCACATTTTGGAAATTCCTTTGTTTTCCCGGGGCACCTGGGTGGTTCAGTCATGCATCTCTCTCCTTTTATTAATGTTTTATTATTTGTTTATTTTTGAGAGAGAGAGAGAGAGGGAGACACAGAATCTGAAGCAGGCAGCAGGCTCTGAGCTGTCAGCACAGAGCCTGACTTGGAGCTTGAGTGGGGCTCGAGTGGGGCTTGAGTGGGGCTCAAACTCACAAACCGTGAGATCATGACCTGAGCTGAAGTCAGATGCTTAACCGACTGAGCCACCTAGGCGCCCCAAGCGACTGACCCTCGATTTTGGCTTAGGTCACCATCTCACAGTGATCAAGCACCTCAGCGGGCTCTGCCCTGACAACCGGGAGCCTGCTTGGAATTCTTTCTCCTTCTCTCTTTCTGCCCCAACCCCATCAAAATAGATAAATAAACTTTAAAGAGAAAGAAAGAAAGAAAGAAAGAAAGAAAGAAAGAAAGAAAGAAAGAAA
>NW_024412404.1:26023451-26040380 GCF_014898765.1 Herpailurus yagouaroundi | reverse complement strand
AAAGAAAGAAAGAAAGAAAGAAAGAAAGAAAGAAAGAAAGAAAGAAAAGGAAAGGAAAGGAAAGGAAAGGAAAGGAAAGCCCTTTGTTTTCCTGCCAATGGTTTTGCTTTCTTCTTCAACTGCTTGGAGACTAGTTACAGTTTGTTTGCACTTTGAGAACAGTTATGTCTGACCTGGTATTGTCCTGGGAAGCAGGGCACCTTGTGATCCTCAAAAGGGGACGGATCTTCATGCTTGGAGAGATTGGAGACATTGCTTTGGTTCCATTTGCAACTTGTCTGTTGGATTGAGAATGAACTTTAGTGAGTCAATACTATCAGTGATATGATTGTTGATAATATTGTTGAAGCACATTTTGGTCTCCAAAGCCCTTCTACTGCACTTCTGTCATCCACAAAACCACCGTGGAATGTAGAGTAGAGAGGCATTTGCATTTGCGATCTCATGGAAAGAGGGTGGCATTTAAAGGCTGGATGAAGTAGCCCCAAAGCTGATGGGCGTGGCAAGACTCAGCTTCCTGTGTGTCCTGATGGCAGCATCCCAGGCTGTACTGCCTCTGAGTCCTTCTATTCTCCATGGAGGCTGATGACTAGGGGGATGTGTGTTCAGCCACCAGCTTCTAAGCAAAGCCAGCAGAGATGGGAGCCACCCTGCCCACTGGAATAAGTCCTTCCTCATTGTCCTGTGGAGGGACTTCTGAGTTGCCTTGGGCAGGTCTTGCCTCAGTGATACTTGGCACGGCCAAGGGGGATGGAGGTTTCTCTCTTAGGCATTAGGGCTGGGGGTAGAAAGGCAGTAAGGGGGTTGACAGCCTTTCTCTGGGTCATTCAGTTTGACAAGCCAGAAGAACAAGTGTCAGGACTGAATCCTGCTGGATTGTGCGGATTGGAGAGGAGCTGAGGGTGTCCATGAAAGAGCCCTTACACACCCCTTTCCCAGCCCCAGGTCATCAGTGAGGAGTCCAGCTAGATCCTGCCTATGGTTTACCAGGCCAGGCTTGTCTGAAACCATAGCAAACTCCTCAGCCCCAGGGAAATAACACCATCTCCCCAGGACCTGCGCACACCCAGTCTGGTTGAAGAAGGCTTTACACTTCCTTTGAGGGCCAGCTTGATGAGAAATTCCTGGAGGGTGAGGACAGACTCCATCAGGCACTTCTCCCTGTGGCTCTTGGGGAAAGGGGAGTAATGACCACTGAGGGGGCAGCCCCAAGTGTGCAAGTCAGGCAGACGGCACTCACCAGTCACGAACCCCTGAACAAACTGCTTCACATCTCTGTGCCTCAGGGTCCCGTATGTATGATGGGGATCTTCATACCCACCTCACCAGGTTGTGATGAGGATGAAGGCGAGTTTGGAGGCAGTTTTCCCAGCACAGCAGCAGATACAATTGTGGAAGATGAGTATAAAATGCTACTAGAGAAGGCAGAGTCATGCACACTGGGGCTGGGAACTCCCCAGCACTGCAGGGCCCCCCTGTCCTCCCTGGATCAGCTCTCTTCTGAACTGCCCTTTGGGGTGCCAGGGTAGAGGTCAAATGCCTCTGCTTGTTGACTCTGCCAAGGCTCTCTGGGACCTCTCACCCATGTGATGAGCAGTTCTATTCGTTCATTCATTCCCTTAACAATTCATCCACTCACAAATAATGACTGAGCAACTGAGTATGTTAGTCACTGTTTGGGCATGGGGATAAGGCATCAAACACTTCCTGGAGTTTCCATGAGGAGAGAGGAAATAAATAAAAGAGGAGAGGAAGTAGTGTGTCAGATGGGATTAGCACAGGCTGGCGGTGGGGGCCGGAATCAGGGCGGAAGGATGGGAAGTGCTGAGGGAGGGCCTGTTCTGAAGAGGTGGTCTGGGAAGGTGGGGCTGACAGACTAGAAGACGAAGGGGGATAAGAGGGTGTTTTTGAGCAGAGAGGGCATGCCATTGGGTCTTGGCTGAAAAGATCACAAATGAAGGGCCCAAGGGCAGACCAGTGTGGTGGTGGTGGTGGTGAGTGGGGGGGTAGGCTAATGCAGGGATTCAGGGAGGAGATAATGGGAGTATGGACCAGTAGGGCAGGGGTGGAGGTGCTGAGTGGACAGATTCTGGATCTATTTTGAAGAATCTATACATATTGAATGAGGGAGTTGCTCATGACTGGGGCATTTCTCTGGACTAGGGACAAGGGTAAAGGGGGAAGCAGCTTCATCGCTGAGTCTTCTGTAGGTAAATGTTATTACCCCTATTTCACAGATGAGGGAAGGAAGCCACGCAGGGCCAAGGAATGACCCCCTAAAGCCCTCAGATGGGAAGACATGGAACAGGAGTTGAAACTCTGGAATGTCTCCCTCCAAAGCCCATTCCAAAGTCCCTGAGGCTGAGTGGGTCCCTGCGGTGGTTTTGGAAGCAAACATAGTCTGTCACCTGCAGGAAAGCCTTGAGTGGTTCACTCCAACCTTATTCACTAGATTCATTATTTATTTGGTCATACACTAAATTGAACTGGATGAAAATTAGTGAGCCATGCTGTGTGCCTGCACTATTTTCTCAGGCACCAGGGAGATGGTGGGCCAGGGAGCTCCAGGCTGAGGGAGTGGCCAGTGCAAAGGCCTGAGAAGTGAGGCCCTCAGAGGATCCTGGGGGCAGGGGGAGAAGGGAAGGGGACAGGCCAGTAGTGAGGCCTTGCGCACATGTAGAGGTGTGTTTTTCACTTCAAGGGCATCTGGACATTATTGAAAGAATCACTTTTATCAAAGGAGAGAAGGATCAGAACTGTGTTTTCAAAAATACCTCTTGGCTGCCTTGGGAAGGATAGATTGGAAGGGGGAAGGATGATAGCATGGCTGGAGTGGAAAGGGGAAGGGCCTAGAAGGTCCCAGGAGGACTGTGAGGCTGGAGAAAAAATTAGGAGCTCAGAACAGGTGTGTCTACTGAGAGGAGAAAGGGAAGACAGAATTTAGGGAGCACCCACATGTGTGGCACTGGTGGAGGAAGAGGGGTTTCCATAGAGGAGAGAGGGAGAGCTTCAGGACCCATCCAGGCGAAGGATGAAGCCTGTGCAGGATGCTCATTAGGGGATGCCTTGACATTAATATCTGTGCAAGAGAACAGGCAAAAATAGGATTCAGTGGAGCTTCAATGCAGACATGACAGCCTCACCTGATTCATGGGGAGCTTTGGAGCTAAAAGGTGCCTTCAGGGCTATGCCAAGTTGGGCCAAACGATTGGGCCATCAGTCATTTCAGGTGGGAACCTCAGGAAAGGCATGCTCTTAGGTAAGGCAACTCTGCAGGTGAAAGGATCTTAGAGGGGATGACAGCTGAAGGAGCATCCTTGAAAGAGCATCCGTACTCAGCTTGTTTGTGGTCTCACAGCTTCTCCGTCAGCTCAGGTGAACAGAACAGGACTATGCAGAGACAGTCTGTTGATCTGTGTACCACTTTTGGTGAACTATCCCATGCCTTTTATTTTTTTCCTTCTCAGGACCCCTCACAACCCCTCAAGCTAGCCATGGCTTATGTGCTTTGATGAGGACAGAACTCATTGGAATCTGTATACATTAAACACTATTTCCCCATTCATCCTTCCCCAAACCGTGGGAACCTCAATTCTATTTTCTATATCTATGAATTTGCCTATTCTAGGTAACTCATGTAAGTGGAATCATGCAATAGTTTTTAATTTTGATGAAGTTTGATCCGTTTTTTCTTTTATTACCTGTGCTTTTGTTGCCATATCCAAAATACCATTACCAAATCCAACAGCATGAAGGTTTCCCCTATATTTTCTTCTAAAAAGTTTAATATTTTTAGTTCTTACATTTAGGTTTTGATTCATTTGAATTAATTTTTGTGGATGACATAAGAGCCTAACTACATTGTTTTGCATGTGAACATCCAGTTTTCCTAGCACCATTTGTTGAAAATAATGTCCCTTCCCACATTGAATGGCCTTGGCATCCTTGTCAAAAATCAACTGAACATATATATGAGGGGTTATTTCTGTGCTCTTTATTCTATTCCATTAGTCTATATGTCTGTCTTTATGCCAGTACTACACTATTTCGATTATTGTAGCTTTGTAATAAACTTTGAAACCAGAAAATGTGAGTCCACAACCTTTGCTCTTATTCAAGATTTTTTAAAACTATTTAAGGTCTCTTAAGATTCAATATGAATTTGGGGACGGATTGTTCAGTTTCTGCAAGAAAAAAGTCATTGACTTTAAAAAAAATTTTTTTTTATTTTTTTTAATGTTTTTTTTTATTTTTGAGACAGAGAGAGGCAGAGCATGAACGGGGGAGGGTCAGAGAGAGAGGGAGACACAGAATCTGAAACAGGCTCCAGGCTCTGAGCGGTCAGCACAGAGCCTGACACGGGGCTCGAACTCACGGACCGTGAGATCATGACCTGAGCCGAAGTCGGCCGCTCAACCGACTGAGCCACCCAGGCGCCCCGTAAAAAAAATGTTTTTAATCTTTATTTATTTTTGAGAGAGAGACAGACAGACAGAGCATGAGAAGGGCAGGGACAGAGAGAGGGGGAGACACAGAATCTGAAGCAGGCTTCAGTCTCTGAGCTGTCAACACAGAGCCCAACGTGGGGCTCAAACTCACAGACTGCAAGATCATGACCTGAGCCAAAGTTGGACACCAGGCACCCCGTCATTGACATTTTAATAAAGATTGCATTGAAACTGTAGATAGCCTTGGCTAGTATTGCCAGCTTGAACATGTGATGTTCTTCCAGTGATTTGTGTCTTTTAAATTTCTTTCAGCCATAGGGTCTAAGGGGTGGCTTAGTCAGTGGAGCATCTGACTCTTGATTTCAGCTCCAAACATGGTCTCATTGTCATGAGATCAAGCCCCATGTCGGGCTTTGTGCTGAGTGTGAAGCCTGCTTGGGATTCTCTCTCTCCCCCTCTCTCTCTGCCCCTTCCCCACTCTCTCTCTCTCTCTCTCAAAATAAATAAACATTAAACAAATATAAAGTTCCTTCAGCCATATGTTGTAGTTTTCAGTGTACTAGTCTTCTGCCTCTGGTTGAATTTATTCATAAATATTTTGTTCTGTTTGATAATATTATAAATGGATTTATTTTCTTAATTTCCTTTTTGGAATGTTCATTGTTAGTGTATATCGAAATGCAACTGATTTTTATATGTTAATTTTGTATCCTGAAATTTTGCTGAATTCTTTTATTAGCTCAAATAGTTTTTTGTGTGTGGAATCTATGGGGTTTTTTACAGGTAAGATCATATCTAAGAAGAGAGATCATTTTACATCTTCCTTTTCAATTTGGATGCCTTTTTTTTTTTCCCTTGCCTAATTGATCTGGCTAGACTTCCAATACTACAATGAATTGAAATTATGAAACTGGGCATTTTTGTATTACTTTTGATCTTGGGAAAAGCTCTGGTCTTTCACCATCAATATGTTAACTGTGGGTTTTTCATGTATGGCCCTTATTATGTTTGTCATACAACATTTCTCTATTCCTAGTGGGAGTATTTTTGTGAAGGAAGTATTTTGGATTTTATCAAATCCTTTTTCTACATCAATTGAAATGATCATGTAGTTGGTTGTTTTTTTTTCCAATCTATTCTGCTAATTCTCTTCTATTCTGTTAATTACATTGTTTGATTTTTGCATGTTGAACCATGTTTCCATTGTGTAAATAAATCCTACTTGGTCATGGAATAAAAATCTTCTAATATGTTGCTAAATTCAGTTTGCTAGATTTTTGTTGCTGTTGAAGATTTTTGCATCCGTATTCCTATAGGATATTGGTCTGTACTTGTAGTATTTGTCAGGCTTTGATATCAAGGTAATTCAGGCCTCATTGAATGAGTTTGGAAGTGTTCCCTCTTCTCCATTTTTTGAAAGAATTTGGAAGGAATCGGTGTTAACTCTTCATTAAATGTTTGGTGACAGTAACCTACAAAACCATCTGGTCCCAGGCTTTTCTCTTTGGGAAGATTTGTGTTTTCTGATTCAATCTCTTTACTAGACATAGGTCTATTCAAATTTTATATTTCTTCATGTTTCAGTTTTGGCAGGTTTGTGTGTTTCTAGGAATTTATCCATTTGTTCTAGATTTTCTAACTTGTTGGTATGTAATTATTCAGAGTAGTTTCTTATGATCCTGTATTTCTATAGTGTCAGTTGCAATGTCTCCTCTTCTATTTCTAATTTAAGTTAAATTTATGTATTTCAGCACCTTTGTTATTTTGTTTCTTGTGCTAACTTTGGACTTAATCTCTTCTCTTTTTTTCCAGTTCCTTGACATGTAAAGTAAGGGTTTTTTTTATATTTTGCTATATCCTTAATATATGCATTTATCACTATAAATTTTCCTCTCAGAACTGCACTTGCAACATTCTGTAGGTTTTGCTATTTGTTTCCATTTCCATTACTTTTAAGGTTTTATTTTCCCATTTGGTTTTTTTCTTTCATGCATTGGTTGTTCAAAAGTATGTTGTTCAATTTTCATATAAATGTAGACTTTACATATTTCCTCTTGCTTTTTAAATGTTTATTTATTTATTTTGAGAGAGAGCACATGCAGGGAAGGGGCAGAGAGACAGAGAGAGAGAAAGAGAGAATCCCAAGTAGGCTCTGTGCTGTCAGTGCAGAGCCCGTTGCAGGACTTGATCTCATTAACCATGAGACCATGACCTGAGCTGAAACCAAGAGTTGGATGCTCAACCAACAGAGCAACCCAGGTGCTCCTTCCTCTTGTTTTTTATTCCATGTAGTTGGAAAAGATAGCTGGTATGATTTAAGTATTTTTAAATTTGCTAAAATTTGTTTTGTGTCCTGTCATATGATCTATCCTGGAGAATAATCTGTGTGGACCAGAAAAGAATGTGCATTCTGAAAAAGTTGGATGAAATATTCTATATATGTCTATTAAGTCCATTTGACCATGATATGGTTCAATTCCAATGTTTCCTTGTTGATTTTCTGCCTAGATGATCTATCCATTGCTGAAACTGGGGCATTGAAGTTGCCTGTTATTATTGTATTGTTATCTTTTCTCCAGATTTGCTAGTATTGCTTAATATATTTAGGTGCTCAGATGTTGAGTACATATGTATTTATGATTGTTATATCTTCTTGATGTATTGACCATTTTATCATTATGTAATAACTTTCTTTGACTCTTGTTACCATTTTTGGCTTAAAGTCTATTTTGTCTGATATAAGTATAACTAATTTCTTTTGGTTTCACTTGGATGGAATATCTTGAGTTCCTTCACATTGAACCTACATGTGTCTTTAAAGCTTAATGAGTCTCTGGCAGGAAGCAATTAGTTGGGACTTGTGTTTTTATCCATCATTTTGCAGATTTTTCTTCTGGTAATATGACCCTGTTTCTAATAACATGTTAGTACTGATGCTGCTTTTTGCTGTTCGAGATTTACTCATTCTCTATTGACTTCTTATTATGAGGAAAGGGAATTAAGCTTTCTTGTAGCTCAGATCCCCTATCTGATTTTTCCCCATCCTTTCCATTCTCCCAGCATAGTTGTATCACTAGGGTGTTTTGGCCGCAAGCTTCAATGATAGCAATATCTTCAAATATCTGCTAATCATCTCCATTCTCATTTAAGAGTGAGTCACTAGAACATGACTGGAGCTCTCTGTACTAGAAGCCCACATACTTGTTTTCCATACTGCCTCCTTCCTAGGGATCTATAAGTCCTGTGGTATTTTCTATGGCCAATGAATACTCATGTTTGTCTATGGTCTAGAGTCTAAACCTTTCTTCAAAATCATCACAAACTGGAAACTTCCCCAGAGTAAGTAGGTGAGTTGTAGACTCTTGTTTCCTATAAATCTTCTGTGGAAGATCCTTTTCACACAGGGGGAAAACAGGAAAGAAAAGTAATAAGAAGGAGCATGGAAAGGGTTACCATTAATTAAGGAAGTTGTCCTGCACTTTAGCATGGAAGCTTCTGAGATAAAGTCTGCGTCATAGGTTGGTTGTCAGAGTCTAGTAATTTGCTACCCAGCAATTGTCCAACTCACCCTGATCTGCCTAGTACGATGGGTAGAGCATGGGTTTTGAAGCTAGATCTGGGTTCAGATCCATGCTAACTATGGAAATTGTGACAAATGTCATGACCTGTGAATCTCATGTGTAAAATGGGAATAATGCTGATATCATAGAGTTGCTCTGGAATTGGAAATCATGCATGTAAAGTGTCTGGTATGTATGTGTCCATGAATAATAATCCTGACATCATTAGAAACGTCTATCCTTAGTTTCCTCATCATCTACTGGCAGTTTTAGATATAGCAGAGGCAGAAGGAATAATAGAAAGGAAAAGCCAAGATTACTTTGTAGGGATGTGGTGCCAAAGAGCTCTGCCTCACACCAAACCACCCACACCTTCAAGGGGCAGGGGAGGAGCATTCATCTGGGAAACAATGGCAACCAGGAGAGCCAACAGATCAGAACTGGTGGAGGCTTTGCCAACCAATGCGTCCCCCTTGTTTCTTGTCCAACAGTCTCACCTAGTATGACCAAATATCCTGGTTTGCCACCAGAGGTGGCAACCTCAGAAGTCCCTCAGTCCCAAGCACACAGGTCTCCCATAATTCACACTGATGAAAGTCACCACCAGGGTGACCCGCTGAAGTCACTGAAGGTGTGTGGCAGACTTTAGCTATGTGGAAGAGAGTAGGGATGAGGAGGTTGCTGAAGAGCCTGCAGGAGGGCAGAGAAGGCAGAAACTATTCCTACACGACAGATGTAACTCATCCCTCTCACTCATGTTTCTTCATTTTCAGGTCAGGCAGTGTGAACAACAACTGGATGGACATTTACAACCTTGTGGAACATTTTGTCAAAAAGTTCGAAAAGTATGGCTTCTCTGTGTTAATAGTGTGATTTCCTCTGCTAAACCCAGCACAGAGCTGTTTGGACTCGTGAGCATTGGAGTCCCTTCATGCAGGAGCACAGAGCCCACAGTGAGGAAAAGACAAATTGCAGTGATTCCAAGGGCCCCAACAGCTTTACTTGGCTCCTGCCTGAGAAGCTATATGACTGAGGACACAGTCTGCCTTTGAGGACCTAATAGATTAAGAAACAGGCAAACCAGTAACATAATAATTAAACACCTGGTTTAAAGGTGTCAGGGGTCAAAAGAAAAGGCAAAGGGCTTATATGATGAGCTTAAGGAAAAAGAAAGAATTTTAATTCAAGGATAGCTTCCAGAAGATGTGGCAATATTAACTAGGCTTTGATGGATGGGAAAGACAGGGTAACAGGAACCATCAGGGAGACTTCTTGTGGAATGAGTAGTCTGTTTGGCAGCAGAGTAGGTTTAACTCAAGGTAGGGCTGGGAGATGAGGCTGTGTGCATGTCAGCTTGGGGCCATGGCCATAGCAGCTCATAATGCCAGCACACAGGACCTAGATCTCCTGCTGTGAGCAATAGGGAGCAACATGATTCATGATTAGAGGTCTGACATGAGTAAGGTAGTGTGTTAAGAAGAAAAGTTTAGCAAAAGTGGGTAAAATGAGTGGGAACAAGAGCTAAAAGCAGTAGGGAATTCAGCTGGGGATCTATGGTACCAATTTAGCCAAGGGATAATGAGGGTCAACAAACCAGAAGACAGTGGACAAGAGCAGGAAAGAGAGGGATGTATATGAATGGCTGGCAAGGGGGAAGATAATTTCTTTGAGATGAGAAGAGTTGAGCTGGGGAAGACAGGCAAGGAAGGAAGGGCAGTGAAGCTCCAAAGAATGTTACAGAAGAGAGGCCAGGTGGAAGTCCCTCCTGCAGGAGTGTGTAGATGTCTATCTCCTTTTGCATGCAGCCGTCTGTGTGAGCAGCTATCTGTGTGAGTGCCTGTGTGTGTGCATGCACATGCATGTGCACATGAGAGAGAGAGACAAATAGGCAAACAGACAAACACTACTGGGGTGTTGTGAGTGTAAGGATGGACACTCCTCCCTTCCTAGAAGGCCACACATCTTACAGACCTCAGAATTCCTTACTAAGGTTATAGGAAGCTCTGGGGTTTGGGAAATGGACCCCAAAGCAGAAGAATTGGGATGGGGCAGGGAAACTGTCATGCACCTCTCCCTGGCTGCTCGTTCATCATTTGCAACCTGTGTTGGTGACTTCTCACAAGCATGTGCTTTCTCCCCAGCCCGAAACTGCGGATATCCTTCATCACCTACTCCACAGAGGGCCACACCCTCATGAAACTCACCTCAGATAAGTAAGTGCCACATTGACCCCCAAGACAGGCCCAGTGGGTGAGACTGATGAAACAGCCAGGGGGAAAATGGGTTCCCTGAGATCACAGTGGGAAGCCCACTGCTGTGAAGACTACTGGGCAGGCCTGGACTCCACTGTATACCCTGATGCCCAGGTCTAGCTCCCCTGCCCTCTCAGACCCCCGGCTGCTCTGACAATGGCCAACCCTGTGCAGCTTGACTATCTCCACCCCCTCTAAGCTTTGCCTTTCACCTGCCTGAGTCCTTCTATCTTCATTGTTCCCTGTTCTTAGAACAGGCTGGCTGTGAGGACTCCCAGAATTTTTTGGAGCAGGTGTATGTTTTCTTTATAAATGGTGACCTGCATTAAGAACCTGCTGTTGTGTGTCACTCTCTACCTTGGGCCAGTGGGGATTCCAGTGAGAAAAAGTCATAACCAGGGAGGAAGGGTTGAGCAGCATCAAAGTTTTGATGGTCTCAGTGAAGGGATCTTGTTCCTTAAGTGGGTCTGAGACATTGGACCCCAAGAGTGGGGTCCTAAGCATCAGGCTGGGAGAGGGTGCTTGAGAATGGCATGACCACCATCCTAGGTTGGCCATGGTGGGAACAGCAGTTTTCCCAAAGTCTTTAAACTGGGAATTATGGAGCTTTGAGTAGCTGGGTAAGGAGGTTAAGATTCTCAAAACACAAATGACTGGAGCCCAATTCAGAGAAAGTTAAGCATCAAGGAGAAGTTGAGCACCCTTAGGACTAGGTGGGCCCCAGTATTTGTGTCACAGAGCCACATTCAGGACCATGGGAAGAAGCCAAGAGCAACAGAGTGAACAGCCAGCCTGCAGGGGAGGGGTGTGGTGGTGTCAGTGCATGGAGACAGCACTCTCCTGCCTGACTCCAGGACAAGCAGGAAGAGAGGGCTGACTGCTCCAAGCACTAGTGGAGGCACAAATTTGTGCGTAGGTGGGGTTTTGCATTAGGACAGAGAGACCTGAGTGGGGTTGAGGTGGAAGGAAGCAAGTCCATTAAGAGAGACGCTGGCAGGTGGCAGAGAGATACAGGGCTGCTGGGCAGGGGGCTCTGGAGGAAGAGCTGCCCACTGGGGAGGGTAAGACCTCTGCCTCCTCCAAGGTGGGGGGCTCAGGGCCCAGATGTGAGACGCTGTGGGGGGGGGGGGCTCAGGGAGAGTCTCCCTGGTCATCTCTGGAGAGTGAACAAAGTAACATCTTCCCCAAGCCAGGGTTCAGGAGTGGGAGTGGGGCCTAGGGGAGTGGAAATGGTGTGAAATTGGTGGGAAGGGGCAAGATATGCATCTGGGAAGACAGCTCACACTCAGATCAGGGCCCTAAAGCTTCCAGCTCCTAAACCCCCACAGGACCTTGACTGGAGCTGGGCTCAGCCTGGGATTGGCCTTCCTAAACATGCCCCACTGCCTAGGAGTTGAGGAGGCCTTTGGCAGGGAGCCTGGGAAGGACCTCACGCAGAGAGAATCCAGGAGGGGACACTAAAGCCTGATATAGGTGTGATTCTGGAGGGTCTGCAGAGAATGTGGGAGCAGGGATGGGACCCTGCTTAATGCTTTCTGAGCCCTTTCTGCTAGGAGAGAGTAGGCTGAGGAGACACAGTTGAAAGGGGGCTTGTTCTGGGTACTAGAAAAGCCAGGGGCCCAGAGGCTAGGAAGCCCCCAGGGTTGATGGCGAGGAGGGTGACGATAGGGAAGAGATGGAGGGGATCCAAGGGGTTGAGACAGGTGTTAAAGAGTAAGAAGGACTGCTAGGAGACAAGGAGCTGGTATCCCCTCCGTGGACATAGCTGGGAGCAGGGTTAGAGGGGCAACACTTCCTGGGGAGAGCCTGCTTGGGCAAGAAAAAGCCTGGGGCTCCTGGGCTAGACACTGGGAAGGGGTGGAAGAAAATCTTCTGGTATGTGGTGAGGGAAGGAGAGGGCTTCTGCTGAGTGGAGCAGCACCTGGTTTGGCCTCCACTGTCCATGGGTGCCAGGCCTCACCTCCTGGGCTGGGTGGGACTGGACCTGGGGCTCTCAGATCTCACCCCACAGCAACATCTCCACTTCCCACAGTGAGAAGCCCTCTCAGGGTCCCACCTCTCCTAGCCTTGCTGTGCCAGCTCGGCCTGTCACATGGGATTATCCTGAACCTAGGGCCCCAGTCCCACCTGTGAAATCACCCTTAACAGCAGCCGCCTGGCCACATACCCATGGCAGCAAGGGGAGCACTGCCCCTCCACCTGCATGGGCAGCACTCGAGGCACTTCCCCAGCTTTTGGCCTTTTTCTTCAGGAGTACGTGAACCCAGGAGCCCTAGTTCTCTCATTAAGCAGCTTGCTTCTTTCTTTGGTGTCAATCCAGAAGGGGAAGTGGCTTTTTTGGGGTGGTGGGAGGGCAACGAACCAACCTCAGGATTCTGTGATAGGGTAAGATGGGACAGGGCAGGGCTACCAGCAGGATGACCTTTTCCAAACTCAGCCTTACCTGCTGAAGGAAGAGTGTGCCTTCCCAAGGGACCCAGTAGGTGCTAGCAGCCCTGCCAGTCACACTGTGAGTGCAGATTCACAGTGGCACATCCATGGGTGTGCCCCACATTCACCATGGATGATCAAGACAGGGCTCTTGAGGGTCCCCCAGGTAGTGTGCCTGAGACAGTGGTGAGTGCAGAAAAAGCCAGGCCATACCCATGGGAGCAGCAGCAGCCTCCTCCCACCCCATGCTCACCAGATGGGGGACAGAGGAGGCCTGAGCAAGGCCTGTTCATATCGAGGACACAGATCATAAGGTCATGACCAGGCTACTTGATTTGTATCCTGTCCCGACTAGACAGGTCTGCACAGTGCACAGTGGCTCCAGGATGGCTTGGAGATGTTTTGTTTTGTTTTTCGTTTTTTATTGAAGTATAGCTGACACACATTAGTTTTACATGAGTTTTAGGCGTGTAACTTAGTGACTTGACTCTTCTATACATTATGCTGTGCTCACCACAAGTGTAGCTACCATTTGTCACCTACAACATTATTACAACATCCTTGACTATATTCCCTTTGTTGTAGCTTTCATTCATGTGACTTTTTCATTCCATAACCGGAAGCCTGTATCTCCCACTGCTCTTCATCCATTCTGCCCGTCCCCACCATTCCCTCCCCTCTGCAACCATCAGCTAGTGCTCTGTATTTATGAGTCTGTTTCTGATTTTTGTCTGTTTTCTTCTTTGTTTTGTTTTTTGGATTTCACATATAAGCGAAATCATATAGTATTTTATCGTTCTGTCTGACTTAATCATTCGACATAACGTCGTCTAGATCCATCCATGTTGTTGGAAATGGCAAGATCTGTTAATTTTCATGACTGGCTAATGTTCCATTGAATATATACACCACATCTTCTGTATCCATTCATCTATCATTGGACACTTGAGTTGCTTCCAGACCTTGGTCATTGTAAATATTGCTGCAATGAACGTAGGGGTGCCTGTATCTTTTCAAATTAGCATTTTCATTTTCTTTGGGTAAATACCCAGTACTGGATCATATGGCATTTCCATTTTTAATTTTTTGAGGAACCTCCATAATTTTACCCACAGTGGCTGCACCAGTTTGCATTCCCACCAGCAGTGCACAAAGGTTAGCTTTGGGCTCTTTTTAATAGTCAATACCTCATACCACCACAATCCTTTTTCTGATTTTTTTTCAGAAATGAAATAAGTGATGGTCTTAATAAACTTCAGAATACAGTGCCTACTGGAGCTACAAACATGCATGAAGGATTTAAAAAGGTACCGAATCTAGAGCTCTGAGGATCTCTGCTTTATGGAGTTCTTAGAGTATCCTGGGTTCTCCCACCCAGGACTCCAACACTCCTTCATTTCCTTGCAGGCAAATGAGCAGATTGAAAAAGCAAACTCTGGAGGTAAGCTTCCTGGTGACTTCATTACGGGCAGGTGCGGGGACAGAGCCAGGCCTGGACCTCAACGAGGTGCAGACCCTCCTTGGCCCCTTCCTAGCGCTGATTCTTGGAGCAAGGTGCTTGCCCTCTCTGTGCCACAGGTTCCTCCTCTGTGCAGTGAGGATGAAAGCCACCCCCAGTGATGAGTCTCAGAACCACATGGGATCATGTGTGTACCATCTAGGCTCTTGGTAACTGTGAGGTGCTTGACCAACACTTGGGCTGCCTGAACAAGAAAAGCCAAGGGAACCAGGAGCAGACAGGATTCTGTTTTCAGAAAAAAAGAGCTGGATTTCCCCCTTGCCCACACTTTGTCTCCATCACATCTCTGGCCCTGATGCCTTTTCCCTGCGGTTCCTTCCCTTTGGTTGATGTCGTCCTGTGACTGTGCCTCCAACACTGGAAACGGCTGTGCTCTGCCCAGAACCATGTTCATCTAGGTTAGGGCTCCAGCTCTTGCCAGGAAAGAAGCATGGGCCTGGTGGGGAAAGGCACTGAGCTGGGCACGGCATCCTCAGCCCGAGAGCCTCTGACCTCACCTTCTGGATCCCTGGGTCCTGTGAATACAGCAGGTCTTTCTGTACGTGCTGCCCTGAGCCAGAACCCCACCTTCCACCGAGCTGCGGGACACCTTGTACAGTCGAGTCTGGCTGTCACTCCCTTTGCTCATCTAAAAGGCTGACGCTTGTCCAGTGAAGTCAATGGAATTGTCTTTCAGGGCAAAAGCTGTGCGTCTGGTCATAGTGACCGTAGTAGGAAGGGCCGGAGCAGGGCTCAGTGCCGTCTATAATGTGGGTCCTGGCTAAGTCCCCTCCTCCTTCCAGGACTGGGCTTCTAGTCCTCCAGGCACTTCTGATACTGGGTGCTAAGGTCGGGTGCCTGTCCTCTGGAGGAGGAGGTGTGAGGAGAAGTGCTGTGGACCCAGCAGTCTACAGAGTGTCACTTGGGTGCCTTTACTGACCAGGCCACTTGCTTTTTCTGCAGAAAACAAAGTTCCTTCCATGATTATCTCCTTGACGGATGGAACACTGCTACCAGAGTCCTTTGATGAGACTAAGTACGAAGTGAGTCCAGTCCATCATTACCAGTATTTTGTTCCACATATTTAGTGATTTATACTCACCACTTGCCTTCTCTTAGGCTGCAAAGGCTCGGAAAATGGGGTCAACCATTTATGCCATTGGTGTAAAAGACTATAGGAAAGACCAGGTAATTCCAAACAGGTAACCAGGTGCCACCTGTAATCCTAGATGAGGAACTTTCAAAGACAGCTTTCCCAGGGTTGCCCAAGGATGCTCCTCGGCAGAGGAGAATAATGGCTAACAAGGAAGAAATGAACAAGTGTCATGTCAAATCTCCATACCCAAAGTGCAGAGTAAAGTAAAGTAAGGGCTTTCCCTTCCCTAACGGTGGGCTGCTGGCCAAGGCCAGGGTCTGGGCCTCAGAGTCTAACATGGCATGAGGCAAGAGACTGCCTCCTGGGATGGGGACTTCTGTGTCCTAATCCCCTACCTATGCGCCCAAGTCACCTCCTCTCCCTTGTAGCTGTTGGAAATTGCAGACAGCCCAGAACACATGATTGGAGTGGACAATGGATTTAAGGAACTGAGAAGCATCGTAGAACCAGTGAGTAAGGGATGGGAGAAAGGGGATGGGGTGACATCTCACCACAACCTCCCGTGCACTGTCCCTGACCTGCCACCCCTCTTTCTATTCCAGCTCACAAATAAGGCATGTATTGAAATTACAAAAGTGGAGCCTTTGCATTTGTGTGCAGGAGGTAAGAGCTAGAGTCACTGTTGTAAACACAGGGATGTATGTTGTGAGTATGTGCTGTGTGCGTGGTGGGTGTGATATGAGCATGCAGTTTCAGTGTGTGGTGTGTGTATGCATGCGTAGTTGTATAGACGTGTGCATTGGATATGTAAGCAACTGTATCATTTTGTGAGGTGTTCATGCCAGGAATGATATGTGGGTATGTGTGTAATTCTTTTGTATTTGTTTTTGACATAATTTGTATATTCCTCTCTGTATAAGTTTAAAATATACCGTGATTTCACATACACATATTGCAAAATGAGTACCACAATATGTTTAGTGTTATAACTTTTTTTTAACTTTTATTTATTTTTGAGACAGAGAGAGACAGAGCATGAACAGGGGAGGGGCAGAGAGGGAGGGAGACACAGAATCTGAAACGGGCTCCAGGCTCTGAGCTGTCAGGACAGAGCCCGACACGGGGCTCGAACTCACGGACCGCAAGATCATGACCTAAGCTGAAGTCAGACGCTTAACCGACTGAGCCACCCAGGTGCCCCCTGTTATAACTTTTTAAAATATCAGAACCAAAAGTTTAATTAAGAAATAAGAAAAAAATATATTTTGAAAGCCCTCAACAAAATGCCAGCAAATGGAATCTGAATCTGACAACATGTAAAAGGAAGAGTCCATCAATAATAATTAGGGATCACCCCAGGAATGCAAGTCAATTCAGTATTTGAAATATCAGTGTAACTTACCACATCAGCAACATGAAGAAAGAAAAACATGATTATCTCAAAGGACGAATAAAAGAATTGGAACAGTTCAATGGCCAGCATCATACTAGAAACATAGTCCGACAAAAGGTATCCACACAAATACAGCAAACAACACACCTTGTTCTGTGGGGAACGCCTCTCCCCGACATCTGGAACTTCACAAGCGTGCCCTTTCCCCCCCTACAAAGGTCCCTGAGTCAGTCTGGTGAGGACATCCTGTGC
>NW_024412404.1:25962768-26008451 GCF_014898765.1 Herpailurus yagouaroundi | reverse complement strand
TCGGGAGTAAATAAGCAGAAATAAAGGAGCCTGAAATAAAGATAAAGTTTCCAACCTGTTCTCAGCAGCAGCACACCCATGCACACGTGTAACGCAAATGTACTGACCTATAATGAAACCACAAAGCTTCACTCACTGCTGTAACAGAAGATTTGAATATGTGAAAACCTAGACCACATCGTCAGCTTTTCCCAGAGGAATCATGGGCTTAGCTCTGCTTTAGTGTAATTGTAAGGAACATGCTTAGGGAATTTGATCAAACTGATTTAAGGATGAATTGAAAAAAATTACAGTTGAGCGTAGTTTGGGAGTTTTTGATGTGATCCTGGGGCAGGGATGGTGAACGTCCTGCCAGATGACCGAGACTCTGCCCATGGGCCCAAAACAGTCTATGGTATTGAGAAGAGACCCAGCTGCAGTGCTCTGGGCTATGGACCAGAGGGTCCCCTATTCGGCCCTGGAATGTGGTTGTGCAAAGGCGGCATTAGAGAATGGGATTGGGAAATAAACAACTTTTGTTTCCTCGCGCATGTCTGTCTGTATTGTCTGGGCTCTCTACAATATCTCTGTTATGATCAAGAGAAGCAGAAATGTTTATCTGTAAAAGGTAATAATATTAACTTGATAAAGCCTAAGGTGATATTACATAGAAAGTTGCCTAGAAAGTGACATTTTACAAAGTATGTCAGTCTTGCTGTCCTGCTGGGAAAGTCACAGCGAGGAATCCCTACCCATCTCTGGGCTTGGCTCCACTCTGCACACAGGCATGCGGGTCCCCAAGGGTGTGTGTCTTTCTTGAACTTTCCATTGGATCAATATCCTTGTGGATATGGGAAAGGACAAGGTCTGCCTCTAGGTGTCCCAGATTCATTAATAACATACTTATAAATTCAAGGGGTTTTAGGTGTGTTGTTTTTCTAATGTGGTTACTTTAGGAGGGAAAACTAAGATTCAAAAGGGTTAGTAAGGATTTTTAACAGTAGGGTGATGACAATGAAAGTCTCAGTAAAAGAAAGCAGTGGTCAGTACCTTTTGTCACTCACAGGCACTCAAGCATAACACTATGAGGGAATGATGGGTTCACAGAAGCCCAAAGTGCCCACCACATGGAGCACCTGTGGGGACTGGTGGGACCTTCTGGGGACCAACAGGCCCAGACAGATTCACCAGGGGATCACTGGGGATCTGGGCAGTAGGAAAAGCACAGGTGTGATTAGAGAAGGAGCTCGACAGGCCCCAGCAGCCAGAGAAACCACAGCTTTCTGGACCCAATTCCACTGGTTTCTCAGTGACCTTCTCTCTCTTCTCTTCCCTACAGAGGAGGTGCCTCAACTTTGCCCGATTGAGGCCCCCCTGCATGAAGTATCCCTGTACCCCAAAGATCTGCCTTCTACCCTGCACCCCACAGATCTGCTTTCCACCCAGCCAGGAGTGCTTCCCCATCAGCAACTGCTACTCATGCTGCCAATGCCCATCACGCAAGTGTTCCCGGCTTCCCTCCAGGATGCTGCCACTGATGGCCCCCTCTTCCCGGGCACTCTGCGGAACCACTCTGTCACTCCCACCGCCATAGCCCAGCCTCCATCTCACCAAAACCCCAAGGTTATTAAGAGCCCTTTGTGCACTGAATTAGACGTACGTTTTGAGTCTTGGTTTACAGTCAAGGTTAGTTGGAATTAGTTGCTGATCAGCAAGAGAATTTGGTGGGTTTTGCTCCACTGTATGAGACGATCTATACTGCTTCCTTCCAGGACAAAGGACCCTGGTGTCCTGTGGATGCAGACATGGATGTGCCCCAGTCCCCACGGCACGCTCTTCTGTCACCAAGGGCTGGGACACCTGGGATTTTAGCCAAATTCCGCTCTTTGAAAAAAGCCCAACATGTCTTTGAAATAGGAATCCAATCCTGTGTCTCCTTCCCTAATTTTGTGTAGAGAGAAAGACTTTAGTTTCTCACCCTCCTTCACTCCACGTTCTTGGTTTTCATTTTTTTCACTACCCACACTCTGAATGTGTCCTAGAAAGAGACAAGCCTCCCCCAAGGTCACCAGCTGCCAGGGTAACTTCTCTTTCCAGATACCCCAAACCATCCCCAGGCCCAGAAGAGTTTTAGAGAATCCTCTCCGTTTCCCTAGGGAATGTAAACCTCCCCTATTTGTCATTTGCCATTTGCAAGACCACAACCAGTTATCTCTAATCCATGTCGATAGTAAATTAAAGTACTCTGCACCCTCAGCCTCTTGTCCTTGAATGTCATAATTATGCTTTTCAGTAGAATTTCTGTAAGACAAGTATAGGTAAAAAAAATACATCAGGTTTGGGTTTTTAGTCTGTATTGATTAAAGTGGCTGCATAGCGATGCCCATAATGAAAGAAAGAAAGAAAGAAAGAAAGAAAGAAAGAAAGAAAGAGAAAAGGTTTTCCTGGGGGCGCCTGGGTGGCTCAGTTGGTTAAGTGACCAACTTCGGCTCCGGTCATGATCTCGCAGTTTGTGAGTTCAAGCCCCGCGTTGGGCTCTGTGCTGACAGCTCAGAGCCTGGAGCCTACTTCAGATTCTGTGTTTCCCCCTCTCTTTACCCCTCCCCTGCTCATGCTCTGTGTCTCTCTGTCTCTTAATAATAAACGTTAAAATAAATAAATAAATAAATAAATAAACAAATAAATAACGGTTTTCCTGGAATGGCTATGGATGTGGAAAATGTTTTCAGGGTAACTCTCCAAAGCCTTTTTACCTGGAGTTGCTCTTTCTTGTGGACCCCTCCCCCACTTGTCTGCCCTGTCCCAGCCTGGGCCGCAGATCAGTGTCCTACCAGGACAGGAACGGTGACAGAGAACATGTCCACCCGCATGGTGGGCCTTTTCCACATCTGCCAGTACATCTGTCTTGCAAGCTATTTATGGGAAGCCTTTTCCTGGCACGAAATGCCAGGCACGGGTGTCTCAGAGAAATAAGCCAACTCAAGACGGAGGAAATAGAGGAGGGGGCTTAGCCCCTGTGGCATGGGACTCAGTAGTTTCACTGGGACTCCATTCAGTGACTCATTCCAGAGCAGTGAGTGATAGGTGCTTGAAGACCGCAAGCAACCCCTCCATGCCTCACTTCCTGAGGTCCTTCATGGACTGTGAGGCCTTAGCCAACATTCTGGTTTGGTTTAGTGTTGCAAGAGTGAAAATCACCGGCTGTGTAAGCACAGAGCATGTTAACAAGGCTGGCAGGTGACACAGGGCTGGCCCTACGGGGAACGGTCCGGTGGGTCTCAGATGCCTGTCTAGTGCGGGATGGGTCCCACTGGTTCTAGACTGCCTCCACTGAGCTGCAGGTACTTATGGGTCATATACAAATGAGCCAAGAGCAGCCACATCCAGCTTTAAAAAGGTGGCTAGGACCATGGGTCTTTTGAGAATCTGGGGGGAAAATGTTTACTGTACTTATAATACCAAGAAAAGTGTGTGAAACATTTTTTTTATTGGAAAGAAAGAGAATGAAACAGCATGAAAGTGTAGAGAGAGATTTTGATCTCTTCTCAAGAAGTAGAATATTTTGTTTTGTCTGTAACTGGTGTGAAAGCACTGTCCTGGCCTGAGAGGTTCAAGGACACTTTTCTGAAAGTAGCTCTGTGCCTCTGCATCATATCCAAGTATGACCGTAAGACAGTGCAGGCCCGTCTCGCAGCCTCTGTGACCCTATATGGAGAAATGTATCTGCGATTCAATAAAAGGGCTTAATGTGACTGCGAATGAAATCTGTTCATTAATGGACCTCGAGAGCCTTCTTATTTTTAGCCGATAATAACTAGGTCTCATCACACCTTCTTCATCCCTGAGCTGAAGAGGGAGGTAGACGTGGACATCTTAGAGGAACATCGGTCTGCCTTTGGCCATCCGCAGCCACCGACCCTGGCCTTGCTTCCAGGAGTGACAGTATCAGGATGTAGCAGCAAAAAGGAATTTCATTGGGGATCCCTCCTTGGGCCCAGGCTCCTGCCCTGCCTTCCCCAGTTCTAGCTCAGCAGAGCCTCTGGCTTGTCATAAGCAGGGGGCTCCTCACCTTAGTGAAGAGAGAAAGGGGCATAGCCCGCTGCTGACAGCTGACTCAGAGGTGGGCTGCCTTTGGTCTCCCACCTCCCCCTCCTACCTGGGGCAAGCTATCTTTATAACAAGTCTGACATCTGAGCCGTCCCAAGATGACATGTCTACAAAACAGAATACGCTGGGCAATGCTTATTCCTCATTTTAGACATTTTCTGAAGGCCTGTTGGTGTCTTGCGAAGCAGCCCATGTGGACCTCCAAGCCTAGGCCAAAGCCTGTGCTTCTGGAAGCCAGGATCCTCCCCCAGACCCCACCCAGCTCAGACACAAACCTCCTTCACAAGCACGCAAACAGAAACCCACGCATACCCACCACCATATTGGAGCATGCACACTTAACGCTGTGGCCTTAACAGTTCCCCCACCTCCTTGTCATGCACCAGGACTCCCAGAGCAGGCCCAGGAAGTAGACGGGGTCAGGGTGGAAGAAGGGTACTATCTCGGGCACTGCCTGGTGTTCCAACTGCGCTGCGCTCGGCGATCTGCTCACATGGTGAAGCAATCTGCGGAAATGTCCATTCAGTTCCGCTCGCTCTCTCTGCTTTCCATTCCACATTCCAAGTATGCACCCAGGCCCTGGATGTTGCCTGGTTGGTCTCAGTGGGAGACAAGTGGTCTGAAGGCCACCTGCCTCCCACCTTGTGTCAAGACTGAAGCTTCTCAGGGGCAGTGCTTTAGCATCTCAGAACGAGGGGGTAGAACGGACAAGGAATGAGCACATGAAAACTACATTCTGAAATTTGAAGAGTTGCATTGTTAAATCATGAATCTTTCAGATGAACCACGAAGCTCGCAAAAGTTTCACATACCGCTTAGGGTGTACCCCCACCCTGTTCACGCCTTCCGTCAGTTGAGGAATTTCCATGGAAAAGTTTAAGAAACCCTGCCATCAGCGTTCTCCAGACAGGAGAGCCCAGCCTGACCCGACCCGACCCGACCCTGCCTCCGGGCGGTGCAGAGGCAGAGCCCACGGCAGACGCCGGAAGGACAGAACAACAGTGGCTGTAGGTCCTGACCTGGGGTCAGACAGGCAGCCAGGCCCCAGCAGCATTGGAAAGCCCATGGAACAATGCTTGGCCTTCTGTTTCAGGCTCTCCTGCTCTCCGGGCCATGTGACCTCTGTCCGTCCCCCTCTCTCTGCATCTGCTTCTTTCGCCCCCATCTCCGCCTCCCTGTGCACTTAGCTGCCCAGCCCCCCACAGCCCCCGGTTGCTGGTCCGCTGCTCAGGTTGACCGGCTGCTCCCCAGTGCCATACTGATGGGGGAAAGACATCCACGTGGGCACAGGGCTGCTGTCAGTCCCAGCTTGGGGTGTGGGAACAGCGTTGACGGTGTGACTGCAGGCCGAGCAGGTGCCTCCAGTGTGGTCTGCAACACGCTGAGGAGCCTGACCCATCTGTCCCTCCACGAGTGGCCCTGGTCGCCCCACCCCCTTCACTCCCACTCATCTCTCCCACCTACTTTGTCTTCCTGATGCCCCAGGAAGCCATGTGAGCACATAAGAGCCCCTCAGCGTCTGCTCTCACCTGCCCCCAGCACCTGCCCCTTCTACCAGTGTCCCACACCTGCCTGCTGCCTCCAACCTACAGACGGGGCCCGTGCCAGCTGGGAGACAAGGGCTTGGGCAAGTGTGAGGAGAGAGAAGTCTGGTCCCTTATGTGCAGTCTGGGCTCAGTTAACAGCAAATAGTACAAGCAGTGTATGCACATCCAGTGGCACTTGTTTGCATGGGTTACCGTAACAATGTAGCCGAGTCTTGGGGCCATAAACAGAAGAAACTTCTTTTCTTTTTTTTTTCTAGAGATTTACTTTCTTGGGGCACCTGGGGGGCACCTGGGGGGCTCAGTCAGTTGAGCATCCGGCTTCAGCTCAGGTCATGATCTCACGGTCTGCGGGTTCGAGCCCCGCATTGGGCTCTGTGCTGACAGCTCAGAGCCTGGAGCTTGTTTCAGATTCTGTGTCTCCCTCTCTCTGCCCCTCCCCAGCTCACGCTCTGCCTCTCAAACATCAATAAACAAAAAAAAAAAATTAAAAACAAAAAACGTTTGTTCGGAGGGGTCACATATTACACACTCACCTTTAATCAGCAAAAAAGGAATTTACATGTCAGAACCTGATGTCAGTAAGATTAAAAAAAATTTTTTTTTAATTAAAAAAAAAGAAATTTATTTTCTTGGGGTGCCTGGGTGGCTCGGTCCGCTGAGCGTCTGGCTCAGGTCATGATATTGCTGTTTATGTGTTCAAGCCTGCGTCAGTGTGGAGGCTGCTTGGGATTCTCTGTCTCCCTCTCTCTCTGCCTCTCTCTCTCTCTCTCTCAAATAAATAAATATTTTTTTAAATCTTTAAAAAAATAAATTTATTTTCTTAATTCCAAGATCAAGGTGTCTGCAGGTTTCATTCCTTCCGAGGCCTCTCTCCTTGGTTTGTAAATAAATGGCCATCTCCTCCCTGTGTCCTCACAGGTGTCTGCTCTGTGTGTATCCGTGTCCTAACCTCTCCATTCAGGACAGTGGTCATATTGGAATAGGGCCCACCCTAATGACCTCAGTTAATTTTATTATCACTTTAACGACCCCATCTCCAAATAGTCACATTCTGAGGTACTAGGGGATGAGGACGTCAACAGATTAATTTGGGGAGGACACAGTTCATCCCCTAATAGCTATTTATCAGCTGATACTTTCTGAAGTGGGGTTTCTGGGGGAGATGGGGGAGGTCCTGTGAAAAAGCTCCATGGTTAAGGACAAGCTGGGGGAGCACAGGCAGGTGACTCTTGCCTCTGTAGAGACTACAGCCATGTGAGGATTGAGTGTGCTGATGCGCAAAGCTCCCTGACCTCACACACAGAGTGGGGGCTCCGAAGTGGCAGATCCTGTGACGCACTCTTGGGAATTTGAGGCGATGCTGGGTCAGGACCCACCTGCTCAGGTCAGACTGCAAGATCGGGAACGGACCTTGGGGGCTCATCACCTCCTTTGACGAATGAGGAGCTGAAGACGAGAGTGTTGGTGCCTCATCATTCTGGAGGCCACGGCCCCGTGTCCATGATCCTTGCGGAAGTTCTGGGGCTCCAATGACATACAGAATGCCCAGCATTGCAGTCCTGAAGCCCAAAGGTGACCTGGGACGCTCAAACCCAAAAATGCAGGTCCTTGTAACTGGAAACCCTGAACCTTTCTGTTTTCTTTTCCTCTACTCATGGGTGGTGGACATCCCTGGGAAGCAAACTCTGGCTCGGACAGCAGATGGCTGGTGGCGAAAGGTGTTTGCCACAGAGACAGGAGGCCATAAAGGGGAAGATGGATAAAAGCAGGGGCCCTGCTTTAGGTGAGCCAGGGCCAGGAGCTGGGCCGAGATGGGACGGGGCTAAATCAGCAGAAGTTTCCTGGGGTTCAGGAGGCAGAAGGCAGAGATGGATGGGCATCTCCTGTAGTGTTCCCCCATGTCCCCGGCCCAGGAGCCTTCCTGCCTATAACCTCGGGCAGTAGGTACCCAGGTGCCTCATTAGGGATGGGATGAGGATGACCAGAGGCCAGTATGATGTGATAGATCGTTCCAGGAGATGGCGCTCAGAGCTTACATTCATTTACTAGCCCAACTTAAAGATCCATTTTAAAATGTCTGTGTTAGGGGGCGCCTGGGTGGCACAGTCGGTTAAGCGTCCGACTTCAGCCAGGTCACGATCTCGCGGTCCGTGAGTTCGAGCCCCACGTCAGGCTCTGGGCTGATGGCTCAGAGCCTGGAGCCTGTTTCCCATTCTGTGTCTCCCTCTCTCTCTGCCCCTCCCCCGTTCATGCTCTGTCTCTCTCTGTCCCCAAAAAAAATAAATAAACATTGAAAAAAAATTAAATGCCTGTGTTAAACAGAGCCACAGAACAAACATGATGGGGGCTTCTGTCTCGCATTTAGTTAACTGCATGTCCATTATGCGTCACACATATTTTTCCTTTTTCTGGAGACAGTAGATATGTCTTTAAAACCTGGAGAAGAAATGGGAGTGTATTGGCAGGGCTGGGGGGGCCTAAAATGCCCTAAACCCTCAGCACACACTTTTCCAACCCACAGGCCTCTCACCAAACACATAGCCTCCTGTTTAACAGCAGACTCATGGCTGGGGCGGCTGGATCTGTGCCAGGGGGCCCACTCCAGCCTCTGTACCCCAACCCAGTGTGCCCAAGTGCATGGGCTCTGCACACTGCCAAGGACTCAGGGAAGACCCACTCTGCTGTGCCACCCTCTTCCCTTCTTCCCCCAGTCGCCCATCTCCTCCCCTTTGACTGCACACGTGGGCACCTGGCTGACACAGCCATGCAGTCCGACGCCCGCTCTTATCCCAGGGAACCTCAACACTCATGGTATGTCCCATCCAATGCCATGACCTCTTAATCCTTGACCTCTTGGCCACCTTCCTGCACTGAACTTCCATCTCCCTACCCCTGAATGCACCCTGAGCCCCGTAATCCCTTAACTGCACAATTCAGACCTCTCCCTCTCGCCAACACCATGTATGCTCCCAGTTTACTGACTTGTTCCTCCCACCCCATTGCTTTTTAACCCTATCAGAATGCCCCATCCATAGTCATTCCCCTTCTGTTTACAGCACAGGCCCCAGGGCCCAGCATCTAGACCAACCTCACTCCAATATGATGCACTTCTCTGGTCCCATTTCTTTGTGTCACACGCTCAGCGTAAAACTTCTGATTCACATGGATAAAAACAGTTCTTTGCCTTTTCTGTGCCTGCCCTGGGCTACTGAATACTACTGGGGGAAACCTATGCCACTGAGGCCTCAGTGCTGAACACAACTTTCAACACAAGTTCTGGCTAAACATAAGAGAGGCCATTTTTTTTTTTAATTTTTTTTAACGTTTATTTATTTTTGAGACAGAGAAAGACAGAGCATGAACAGGGGAGGGTCAGAGAAAGAGGGAGACACAGAATCTGAAACAGGATCCAGGCTCTGAGCTGTCAGCACAGCGCCCGACACAGGGCTCGAACTCACGGACCGCGAGATCATGACCTGAGCCGAAGTCGGATGCTCAACCGACTGAGCCACCCAGGCGCCCCAAGAGAGGCCATTTTCTGATTGCCAGAAATTTAAGAAGAAGAAGAGGAGGAGGAGGAGGAAGAAACTTGAAGTTAAGTCAATTCACAACAGTGTGTGGCTATTAGGCTTTGAAGACTTGAGCACGATATTTACATCTGGTCAGAGCAAAGGCCCTCTGGCCAGATGCATTGAGAGGTGAAGCCTCAGCCCTCAGGCACGTAGAGACTGGATCTGCTCCCTTTTAGGTCAGAGCTGCAGAGGGTAATGGTCCCCATAAAACAGAACCAGAATCCTCAACCCCAGCCCAAGCCAGTGCCCAGATGAGGGGAAATTAGGGCCCTAGGTCCCCAGTGTGGTATGAGAGGGTGTGGAAAATATGAGCTGAAAACTTAGCGTTAAAGTCCTTCTGGACCTAACAGAATCTATCAGGTGTCAGCAAAACCAACCATGACCCTCTCCCTCTGGAGATGCCTTCCCCATCCAGGGCATAGGGGTCTCTTGGAGAACATTTGCTGCTGAAAAGGAGCTCAAGGGGAAAAAATTCTAGGTGTCTAACCAAAGAGAGCCAGCAGATAAAAGAAACGATAAGACTCAGGGCCCAGAAAGTAGAGATAATAGAAAAGTCTAAACAGGACATTAAAATAGGATTGTGCGAAAGGTTCAAACAAAAGAAAGAAAGAAAGAAAGAAAGAAAGAAAGAAAGAAAAGCTGTAAGACAAGAACAACTAATTATGAAAATGCCAGAGCTTACCAAAGATCAAAGTTTTAAAATGGCATTAACTTAGAAATTTACTACGACTAGACATAATTGAAGAGAAAAAAAAAAATGGAAGAATTTGAGAGATGGATCTGCAGATGCTGTCCTTGTGTTTTCCCTGAGATGGAAACCAGAAAAGGGAAATTAATAAATGAGGAGAGAATGAGACACTACAGCCATAGCAGCTCATTCTTTCATCCCCAGTGATCAAAGGATAAAACAAAGGCCCTGGAACTCAAACACACAAAGGAACAAATCCACGTTTGCTGACTCACCAGGCCAGAGAGCAAACACCACAGAGAAACCCACTGAGAGGTCTGCTGAGAGGGAGAGGCAGCAGACTCTCCAGAAGGCTCTAGAAGGGCTCGTGGGGCTGATCAAGGATGCAGAACTAGCTCTCTGGATGGGACAGAACGGGTTCCTGGGTCTGTACACAGTTGGTTAAAACAAGTCCCATGTTCATATGGGCCAGGGAGGTCTTCACTCAGGCTTGGCACGTCAGGGTGATTCAAAGTCTACGACCAATATTCAAGTTGGATATCCGCCATAGGTTCATTTTTTACCACAATGACAATTTCAAACCTCGGCCAAACTCCGACCTCACTGCTTCACCCCACACTCGGCATTTTCTATCACCTCCTGCTAAACAGACTAAAACAACCTGAGAACACTTGGAAGGAATGCCTTCTCTTTACTGACATGCCCCCATTCTCTGCCCATCTCCTTTACAGATCACGACAAAGAGGGTTGGGGTTGGGGTTGGGGTTGGGGTTTTCCTTCCTAACTAATGTCAAAGTCTCTGGCTGTGCCCTGGCTCCCACTTCTTAGGGAACTGGTGTCACTGTTCTGTTTTCTCTCTCCTATGTCTTCACTTCTCCTTCTCGACATTCCAAGAGCATTTAAACACGCTCAATGCCCTCCTGCCTTAAAAACGCCTTCCTTGGCCCACACGGCCTTCCTGGTGAGGCCGCTCTCTGCTCGTGTTGCCTTCGTACCAACCGCATTGCTCCATGGCACCCACTGCCCTCCAGCACCCTCCCACTCCCCCGCACAGCTTGGTGTCAGGAACACAGCAGCATCCATCATTCTTTGTGCCATGAGTGACATGTGTGGCTGGAGATCTTGGCACCCCCACAGGAAGCTCCTAACACTGCTCACGAGAAGTCTAGCTTAGCCTGGGTAGGTACTGAGCACCCCCAGGCCCTGGGCCAGGTTCTGCCAGCCTTGTTGTTGGGTGTGGCCCTCACACTGTCTGCCTGAGCTGTGGGAAGGACAGACTGCAGTGACTTCCCGCATGAGGAGCCTACACAAAGTGTTCAGACAGGCACCCCAGAGGTGGCCAGCTATCTGTTCTGTCTGACACCCGGGCCAGAGCTCACTCAGCAGGGCTCAGGCACTGTGCTCAGGCACTCAACGTGGCCTCAGGCAACTTCTGCCTGCCTGACTCAGTGACCCAGTAATCCAGGGACAAAGTGTCACTCCAGTTGGGGTGGAGGCCCATAGCCAAGGCCAGGAAGCTGCCCGCATCCACCCAAAAGTGAGGAAAGGCCATCAGGAGGAGGAACGAGGCACAAAGGCAGAATGTGGGCACAAGGGGGCAGGTGAGAGACTCCAGAATGGACATGGTGACAACACATGATGTCAGAGGCCCACAGGAATGTGGGGCCCAATGGATGATCCAGGGATGGGGCTACTGAGTCAAGGGACCCTGCAAGAGGGGGAATGGGGGACGGGGAAGGCTCAGGGCTTTTGTCCCTGGGGTAGGAGGTGACCAAGCAATCCCAAAGGACAGCCAAGGTGAAGAACCTCTGATGAGGAGGGGGAAGAACAGAGGGCCCAGGAAGGAGACCCAGGGGTCAGTTAGGGTAGTAATAAAGAGACTAAGAAGGATGGCCCCTCAGAGGGCCAGATCGTGTCTGTACCAAACTCTGTGGCCTGTCCTGGTCTCAGGGTCCAGCATTTCTCTCTGGGTTCTGCCAGGGCCCATCACACTAGTCCTGTCTAAGGTCATCCTCATAACTAGACTTCAACCGCAGCCTCCTGGAGGGGACCCACTCACTAGACACTCATACTCATGCCACAGCATGGGCACGCCCCCACATGCACATGGGCATGGGCAGCTGAAGTCCTGAGAAGCCCCACCATTGAGGGCACCTCGCTTCTGACCCAAAGGGCTCCCAAGAAGCCTGGGAGTGTGGGTCCCCAAAGTCCATGTGACTTTCTGATGGCACCGCACAGCGCTGTGCAATAGCGATGCCCAGTCTTCAGGCAGCTCTGGGTGGTGGCTGCCTCCCTCAGCCTGTGCATCCAGCTCTGTCCCCACCCACCCCAGCCCACACTTCCAGAAAGAACAGCCTGGGACACCGTGCGTGTGGAGCAAAGAGTATTGGACTCAGGGTCAGGAAACCAGAGGATTTTTGCATCAAGGGTTCACTCTTATCTGTTACCCTGAGAGGTTTCACTAAATATGAAACAATCACACCACTGTGGGGCTATTTTTCGCTCAGGGGTTCTGGAAGCCCCGGGAGAGCCTCCCCAGGATGGAGGGGCCTCACGGTAACCCTGAGCCACTGTGTTTACCCTGAAGGGCGGGTTAAGAGTTGGGTAGAAAGAGTGTGCTGCAGAACATTCTAGTCAGGGGACCCAGGGAAGTCAAGCTCCAGAGAGGAAAAAAATGAACCTCTTCCCTGGGGAGCTGGCTCCCTCCCTCGGCTGGCGTCCTACGAGGCCCAGCACAGAGCAGGCGCAGAGCAAGTCAGAGAGACCTGGTGGATGACAGCTCAAGAAGCAGGATTTGTGCAAAGGATCTGAACACTGGAGCCTCTTTCTCACTGTAGCACATGGCGCCCACACCTGCTTTTGGGGTTGAGGCAAAGAAAAAGGGGGACAGAGTGCACGCAGTGATTAAAGAGGTGTCCAGACTTAGAGACACCCCAATAAATGGAGGCCGCCAGTGCCCATGTCCTTTGCCGGGCTCCCCGCTGCCCTGTTAATGGCGTAGAAAACTGCGCCATAAAAGAAAGGGAGATGTGGTTTCCTTCTTTTTTTTATATAGATCGGATCTAGTAAGGATAGTATGAAACTACAGCCATGTTTACTAAGTGGGGACTTCAAAGGTCGGGACTCAGAATTTCCAGTCTGCGCAACAGCCACAGCCCAGACGTCTGGCAGCGAGTGGCAGAATTCCACAGGCAGGCCGGGGCGGTGCCTGGGTGCGGCCTGGGAGCCACAGGAGGGACCCAGAGCCAGGCAGAGCCCAGAGGGAAAGGGAGGGAGGCGGGGGCGGCGCAGGGTGGGGCCTGGGGCCTTGCTTGCACCACCACACCCAACCCCAAGCAACCCGGCCTCTCTCCTCTGGAGGGCCAGTCCTGTGCCTCTCGGAGCGGAGGGAAGGTGGACCGGTCCTACTTCGTCTCCCTGGGGAAAGACGATCGAGAGGCGAACAAGATGGCCTGGTGGAAAGCCTGGGTAAGTGCGGAGCAAGCAGAGGTGGAAGGTTGGGTGCCTGCAGGGTGTCGGTAGACAGAAGTCAGCTCAGTCAACAATCACGCTGCCTGCCGGCCATGCACCAGACTGCCCACTGAGGAAGCAAGAGAGAAGAGACTGTCCCAGCCCTAGAGGCGCTCACAGGAGAGAAGTTGTGTGTGTGTGTGTGTGTGTGTGTGTGTGTAGTGGGGGGCGGGGGGCAGACAGATAAAGGAACCCTGAAATGCACTGAGGGGAACTGAGAGGCTGGGGAAGCCCAGAGGACAAGCCCCGGCAGGGAGGGGTCAGGCTGCTCGAAGCTACGGGTTATCATGTGTGAGTCATATGTGCATGCGTGTGGTATGTGTGCACATCCGTGTGTTTGAGGAGAATCAAGCAGATAGTTCCTTGCAGAGGGAACACACACACAAAAGCCCAGAAGGGTGGGCAGCTTGGCTTTGGAGAGAAGTGGCTCCAGAGAGGGTCCTGGGTGAGAGGAGAGAGGAATGGGGGCAGAGAGACCTAAAGAAGCAGGCAGGGCAGGTCCTAAAAGGCCTCGCATGGCAGGCCAAGGGGCTTGGGCTTTACCTTAAGAGTAATGGGGAGCCACTGAAGACCCTTGAGATGATGAGCAACGTGATCAAATTGGCTGAAGGAGGATCCATCAATGCCTACACCTTAGGGCATGGGAAGGCAGGCAGTCCTCTGGGGATCAGTGGTGTTTATTCGTCAAGACTGAAGAAAGAGAAGAGAGGGCAGGAGGACCTGGCCCACAGGGGCCTTGAGTGGCTAAAATCCATGCTTTATAGAGTCATGGAGGACTGAGGCAGGGAAGACAGCACAGCCTGTCCCCAGGTCTCCTGCGTCCCAGCTGAATTAACAGATTCTTGGGAGTGTTTCACCTGGCTTTGAGTCTGAGGCCATCTCATGCAAAGGAGTTGAAAACACAAGACAGGGACAAAGAGGGCAAGCAGATGACACCTGCGGGTGACATTGTGCCCAGGCACGACTCCTGCATTTCACCCCCAGGCACCCCAGGACATCAGGGCTGCTCTTTCCATTTTACAGATGAGAAAACTGAGTCTCAGAGACACTGGGTGACTTGCTCAGTCCCACAGCTAGCAGGCAGGGATCTAGCTAGAATTCAGGTCTCTCTCCACCCCCGTCCCCAAGCTGTCTGTGAGGGGCAGTGGGTGACCCAGGCTTATCCCGCTTCAGGAAATCTCTTTGCCACAAATGTCTCAACCCAGGAGTTGTTGGGTTCAGACAAACCAGGCCTGGACAGAGAGGAAGCTAGTGGCAATGGTGGGGCAGTTGTCTGGGCCCTGGCAAAGCAGCCAGGACAGGTCAAGGCGCTACAGTAGCCTCCAGTTTTGGCCTGGCCTGGCCTGGCCTGACGCAGACGTGGCAGGGAGAGCCCGGTGTTGGGCACTTTTCCACTGTCAGCTGCTGGCCTAGCCTGCCTGGCTCTGGGCCTTGCTCTCAGTGTGGCAGGAACCCCAGGCAGGTGAAGCCTCCTTGCGGGGACCTGCCAACCTGGCAGGATAATGATGACCTTCGCTGAGCACCTATCATGTGCCAGACATCCCTCTAAGCATCTCACAATCAATATCTCCCTTGAGCCTCGTCCCACCTCTACAATGTAGATGCCAGTGTCCTTATCCACAGATGAAGAAACTGAGGCACAGGAGGCTCAGCAGGTACCCAAGGTGGCCATGCTAGTAAGTGCTAGAGTCTGGGTTAGACTCTGAGAAACCCATTTCCAGAGCCCAAACGGTGGAACTTGGCTGCCCCAAAACCAGTGGGGGAACTGGTTTGGGTCAGCAAGATCGCAGGTAGACCCCACCTGGGACAGCTTGAGCTGCCAGCGAAGACCAGGCCCAGGACTGGGGTGGGGGTGGGGGTGGGGGGTGGCTTGTGAAAGATCAGCTAGAGGGTGCCTGTCTGTGCCTGTCTCACTGAGATGAGGTCCTGTCTCCCAAGGCAGCCTCATGACGAGGGAGGGTAAAGGTGTGGCGGCTTCCCTGAACAGAGCTCTTACAGATAGAGTCTCAGGCAGGGTGGTCATCCTTTCGGTGAAAATGTTCCTGTCTGGACAAGCTCACTCCAGGCAGGGGGCCCAGACAGACTCTTCCTCCAACAGCGCGGTGTTTCAGATAGGAAGATCTGGAGTTCTATCCCTCCCTGCTTATATTCGGGGGTCTGATTCCAGATAATTGTACTTTTTATCCCCTAAAACCTCGGAGTGGGCAGAGAGGCTGAGGCTTCTTAATCCTGCAAAATCACCACCCCCCTGGGAGCGACTAACACCACCGCCCGAGCTGACCTCAGACCTGCTGAATGGGCTGCTCCCCAGTGACTCAGTCACTGCACGTTTACTGCCAGTTTGGGGGCAGGGAGAAAGCCCCTCACGGGTGGCACCCAGAGCTCGAGCCCCCAGAGACCCTGTGGGCAAGGCTTCCTTCAGTGAAGGGTTCTAGGGAAGTTCACTGTCTCGAAAAGGTGGAGTCATCAATAGTCATCATTGAAAGAGGGAAGTACACAGAGCTCAACTTCTGAGTCAGATTCTGGGACCAGTGCCGACACCACCACCTACTAGCTGTGTCACCTTGCCAAGTGCTCTGAGCCCAACTCCCTGTCCTATAAAATGGGGCATTCATACCTACCTAGTGCAAGTATCGGAGAAGTCAAGGAGTTGTGCAGCATTGCACTTACAACACCTACAGCATCTTGCACAGAGGGCCTGGCCCAAAGGAGATGATCAAATGGCTACGGGTAGTAACAGCAGCTCAGACTCCACAAACAAGGGATACAATGTATTCATGCACACAATTGGGCAACCTCTGGGACCACACAGGCTCTTCTGGATGGACTTTGAGCAAGGAAATGTTTCTTGTGCCTGGTGCTAAGAAATGAGATAGGAAAATTTGTTACCAGACATTGGAAATTCAACCAAAGGGTATAGAAAGCCTTTTTACCTCTTACTGAAAAGGAATATCCTCATATATACCCCACAGATGGCAATCTGCCCTGTATCTAATCAGGACAAGGAAGGAAGGAAGGAAGGAAGGAAGGAAGGAAGGGAAAGGAGGGAGGGAGGGAGGAAGGAAGGATGGATGTGGTGATTAAATGGGTGGATGGATGGGTGGATGGATGAGTGGATGTGGCTGTTGAATGGGTGGAGAATGGATGAATAGATGAATGAATGAGTGGGCTGGTGGGTGGGTAGGTGGGAAAGTAGATGAGTGGATGAGGGGCAGATAGAAGAAGTAGGTGTGTAAGTGCACAAGAGACCAAACACAATGGGACTAAACTCCTTTCCGTTGAAGGATCTCTTGAGTCTTCTTCAGATTCCAATGTCCAATCTCCCTTCACTCCTCTACTATCCCTTTCCCGCAAACACATACTTAAAAAAGATCATTCATTTGCATCTGTGAAATTCTACAGGGCACAAATCTAAAGAGCCTTCGGGCAAGCCCTGAATTAAAGATTTGGCCCAGGTCAAGGGCCCAAGTGCTTTGGTTATCTTGTTTATATCACAATTTTCAGAGCACCATGCAGCTCTTTCTAAACCTAACCTTCTGTCCTCCATGAGCCTGGGGACTTGCAAAGACCCTAAGCTGTCAGGATGCTCAGCTGGGTGCCCTGACTCTCTACCTTCTTCTAAGTACCCGCTTCTCAGAAAGGAGGCAGCTTGAGCTCAGACCATGCCTCTCTTCCCAGCCTTGTCTGCCCACTCTCCAGGTAGCGCGTTCAACTCCATGAAGCCTGTCCTCGCTTGCTCATTGTCCTTGTGGTTTGGGGTGCATTGTCCTTTCCCACTGCCTGTCAACCGTGCTGGAGGGAGCTGGGGGGGTGTGGTAGGTGTGGCCTGCTCCCTGCCCTCAGATGGCACTAGCTGGGAGAGGCCTGGCCTGATCGGAGCCCACACCCCAGGGCAGGGGCAGGGGCAGGAGAGGTTATGTGGCTCCCTCCCACAAGCTGTGGTTCTGGGTGGTGCCAGCCTATTAACCAAAGAGCGGTTCTGTGGAGGTGATCTGGCAGTCCCACAGAGTCCAGAGGAGAACCACTGACTCCTCACAACCAGGCCAGGCAGGCTGTGGTCTCTCAGGGAACCCTCACTTAATAGTAGCTTCCCCACACAGCTGACTCCTGGGTGGCTGGCCTGAGTCAGAGACCCCCCAGGAGGTCTAACCCCAAGCTACACGTCATAGGATATACTGCCATTCGTGTTCCTTTGTACACACACCCTGCAGCCCCCCCCCCCTTCTCCTCCCAAGCTCCCATCATCTCAGGTAAACCTCCTCCCCAGCCTCAGGATTCTTCTCACAAAAGATCCAAGAACAGGTCTGGTGAGAAGGTTGAGGCAGGGAAACTGTAAGCCTCTTCTGAAGGCAGCCAGGTGGGCAGGAGCACGTCGTGGTTAATTGCCCTTGTCATCCCAATAGAACCATTGCTGGACTCTGAAGGAGGTCCCCCCAAGCCCCTGCTGCTCCTTTCTCAGGCCAGCCCCCCATCCTAGGACCTCCTTCTTGTTCTTCCCTCCTCCCGACACCAGAGGCTGGGCGGCGGCTCTGAAAGTGGCCACAGTGCCAGCCACCTTCACAAGTCTGTGTCCCCCAACCCCCCAGGGCTGGCGCTGGCACCGAAAGCTGAGATCCTCCACCAGTGGCCCGCAGAGGCTGAACTGTGCGCTCACCCAGCAGGGGCAGCCTGCGAGGTGGGCTGGCAGTCTGCTCTGCCTTCCCTGCCTTCCCACTTTGAACAGGCCTGGGTTCTTTTACAGATTGAACAGGAGGGTGTTACCATCAAGGGCAGTCCCCACTTTAACCCAGACCCCGACGCGGAGACCCTCTACAAAGCCATGAAGGGGATTGGTGAGTGGACGTCCTCCGCCTTCCCTCGGGAGCGCCTGCCCGCTCTGCTCAAGACCGCTGCGTTCACGGCTCTGCAAAGGGGATGTCAGGGGACAGCCTGGGAGTCTGGGACTGACTCCCGGCACCCAGAGAAGCACACAGGCCCCCTCCCCCAGCCCTGGTCTACATGCGCCCCCACCCCCCAGGGCAGGAGGAGGGGAAGGGTGGTTGTGCCTCCCTGGGCGGGAAGAGGAGGCCATCTGCTGTGCGTGCCTACGCGTCCCTGGGTGGGCAACTTCACCCGGCTCGGTCTGAGGCTTCTCGCAGAATGGCCTCAGGAACTCTGGACCCGCCTGTCACTGTCTGTAAGTTTTGGAAGGGATGAAGCTGAAGGTTCTGTAGGGCTGAACTGGGACACTCAGCTTCCCCCCTCTGCTTGGGCTGGGCACAGGGGGCCTCCTTCCTCGTCTCTGGTGTGCACGTTCCTGAATCCAGCCAGGGCCTGGAAGCACCGTTTCTAGGTGAATCTTGACAGCATGCTCATGACCTCTACTTCCTGTGAGATCTCTGCCGTCATCTCCACTTCCCAAAGGAGGAAAGGGATGCTCGGGGAGATGAGGCTGCTTGCCCACAGGCTGCTGGGATGGGACTAAGATCCAGTTTGCCAGGCCCTCGGTCTTATTTCTCCCCACTGCCATTAGCACAAGAGAAGACAGGATGGGAGGTCTCACTGTCCAAGCTCCAAAGGCCCCAGGCGACGTCCAGAGCAGACCAGATGACCAGAGGGTCCTCAGATTCTATCACCCTGAGACTGGCCCCAGGCAGCACCCCAACACTGTGTGGGTAGGAGGTGGGGAAAGGGGAAGGATTTCCGGCCTAGGTGTCTTATCGACACCATGAAATCGTCAGGTTTTGGAGCTATCTAGGAGGTGTGTGCCCACTTCTTGGCCACCAGGCAGCTTCCCTCCTTCCTGCTCAGCCCCCAGCCTCCCTGGGAGCAGTGGGGGTGCTCACACTGTGCCCCCCTGCAGGGACCAACGAGCAGGCCATCATCGATGTGCTCACGAAGAGAAGCAACGCACAGCGGCAACAGATCGCCAAGTCCTTCAAGGCACAGTTCGGCAAGGTAGGGGTGGGACGGGAGTCCGGTTTCCTCGGGGGGGGGGTGGGCGGGCACTGCTGTGGCTGGAGACAGCCTGGGGGGGTTGCAGCTCTGTTCTGGGTGAGGCCCTTGTCTCGAGGCCAGCTTCTAGAACCATGGGGCGGATAGGGCACGCTTACACCAAAAATATTATTAATTGCTTATCTGAAGTTAGAATTTCACTAGCCATCCTGCGTTTTATTGGGAAAAGCTACCTATGGCTCCTCACACCCCTGGCTTGGTGTCAGACCTTCTACAGTCCAGCCTGCCCACCTCCTCCTCTCCACCCCGTCTCTCTCACCGAGCTCCTTGACGTTGGCTCCACAGCCCTGTCCTTGAGCTGTTTCCCGGCCTCTGTACCTTGCTCACCCTGTTCCCACAGCCTGGAATGCCCTTCTCTTGCCCACAAACAGAGGTGCAGGCCAAGCTCCACTCCGTTCTATGGCACAGGACTCTCCCTTCATTTTGGAGCTTCTTGTGCCCCGTGCCTCCTCCCTCTGCCTCGAGGGAGCTCCGGGGAGCACACAGGCTGGACCCTTCCTCTCTCCCTTTTCCTTCCTCCAGCCCGGGTCAGAGCCAGGCACTGGGGCACTAGCCAAACACAGGAACAAAGGCACACATAGCCGTGGCTGGAGGAAGCCTCCACCAACGCATGTCATGAGTTGGAAGATTTGACGCAGGAAAGTGAATGATGAAGTCTAAATATTCCAGGGGGCACCAGTGTCCTTTTAACTTTTTTTTTTTAATTTCTTTCTCTTAATCTTCACAACTGGCATTATTCTCTGCATTCAGCATTAGGGGAAACTGATGTTTTAAGAGGTAGAATAAGTGACCCAAGATCCCAGAGCCTACAGGCAACAAGGTTGGGATTTAAATCCAGGTCTGACAAGGTCCTTGGTCCTTTGCTGTGTCGTGCAGATCAGCTGGGTGTGGTCTCATGGCTTCTTCTGGAGACCAGTGTCCCTAGAAGGAGACACACATGAGATAGATTCCTTAATTCAATCATGCATCTATTCAGTGCCCATGGGGTGTGACGGGATTTGATGATGAGCAATGAGAAATGTGTATTTCGGCCCAACACTGCACTGAGAGCTGAGTCGAGCCACACACATCTCTCGGCCAGTCCCCTAAGCAATGGTATAAAGCAGGAGCATCTCTGTCTCCATTTCACAGGTAAGGATGATGATGCTCAGAGAGGCAAAGCGGTTGGCCCAAGAAACCCCAGCCAGCACCAGCGCGTGGCAGAGCCCACAGGGGAGTCCAGCCAGAGCCCCCAGGACTGGCTGGTACCCTGCTGTCCACACTCAGGTGGGCAGGACACCCAGAACATTGTCCTTCCTTCTCTTGCATTAGGATCTCACCGAGACCTTGAAGTCAGAGCTGAGTGGCAAGTTTGAGAGGCTCATCGTGGCCCTCATGTGCCCACCATACAGATACGAAGCCAAGGAGCTGCACGATGCAATGAAGGTAACTAAGCAGGTGGGGTGGGGGAGGGGCAGAAACACCTAGGAGGACTGGGTGGGGGCGCTGCCTGGGACACCTTTCCCAAGAGAGCCTGGCACTGGGAGCTCTGAGCTCCCCTTGAGCCACCTTTTGAAAAGACCGGGCCAGCTGAGCCTGCAGCCTGCTGCCCAGACTACCCCCACACCCAGACCGGCTGGCCTCTGCCGTCCCCCCCGCCATGAGGAAGCCAAACTCAGCACTTCTCAGGACAGCGCCAGACCAGGTGTGCAAGAAATAGAGAGCTACGTCTGCGGTCTCTGCCTGGTCTCTCGGATTTCCTATTACTCCCACTTCTCCTTCCGCCCTCGCAGATGATCAAGGAGCGAATCAGGGTCCGGCTAGAAGAATCATCTCCATAGAAAGGACACTCACTGAGTGTGCGGCCCCAGCATTTGACATCTGTTATCTCTAATCCTCCTTCGGGGTGGGCAGCTTTTTATCCCGAGGAGAGAAGCCTTAGGCTCAGAGAGGTGGAGAGACCCAGCTGGAGACCAACCAGCATGGAGGGCAGAGCCAAAACAGAACTTTCCCATCGCCTCACCTGCCCACAGGATCCACCACTGGAGACGAACACGTGCGACTTCCTCCAGAAACACCCCCCAGTGAAGGCCCCCATCGGAGGGGGCAGAGCAGTGACCGGTTCTGCCTCTAGTTAAGAGGGTGTGGACAGAGCAGGAGGGCACGGGCAGAGCTCTCCAGCAGACAGAGGTTTTTATCCACAGGGCTTGGGAACCAAGGAGGGCGTCATCATTGAAATCCTGGCTTCTCGGACCAAGAACCAGCTGCAGGAGATAATGAAGGCTTACGAGGAAGGTGAGGGAAGGTGTGAGGCCTGAGGTCGAGGCTCACTTGGAAATGGCCACAAGCTTTGGCAGCCTGGCAGGGGATGAGGGACAAGCGGTGCACTGAGCCACACTGGAAGAGACCCTTTCTGGGCCTTTCCACACATGGGTGCTAAGCACCTACTGTATGCCCAGTCCTGTGCCTGATGGTCTCTAAGCCCCCTGAAGCCCACGGGCTGCTGGGGGAGAGGGGCACGCACCCTAAACTCTCTGTCCCTTGAGGGCATGGCAGTGCGGTGGGCCCCGGGCTGTGTCCGTGCTGGATGGGGCTGGCTCCTTCCTGGCTGGACACAGGCTGACCCTGGGGACCGTGCGGGGGCCCCATTGCAATGGGGGGTGTAGACCACAGGCCAGCTATCATGGAGTCTGCAGGATGCAAGGCAAACGGAGGCCAGCATGTCCTCCCCGTGGTCTGCCCAGTGGGCAATGTGCCTGAAGGCTCTGGCTTTGCCAAACTGCACATGAAGCAGAGCTCAGGAGGCAGCCCCTGGAGGGGCTCTCTGGCCTGACCCACCTTTGCAATCGGAGCTGGGCTGGCAGTCTGCGTTGCTTCCTCATTCTGAGTGACCACCAGGAGGTGGGGCCTCTGCCATTCAGACACCTGGGGAGTATGTCCACTCCACGTGACTCATTCTTACCAGAAGGCTTTAACTGGGGGAAGCGCGGGGAATGGGGCTGGGAGGAGGAAAGCGGGTCTGTGCCTCACGGTCCTGTCTCCCCTGCAGACTATGGGGCCAGCCTGGAGGAAGACATCCAGGCAGACACCAGCGGCTACCTGGAGAGGATCCTGGTGTGCCTCCTGCAGGTATCACAGCCCAGGCTGCTGGGAGCCCCTTGCCTGGAGGACCCCATCAGCTGGGCCCCGGGGAGCAGTTCTTGGGCAGAGCTACTGGGGTGGGGTGGAGCGAGGGCCGAGGTACAGCCCCAGCGGCCTGGGCTCATTGGGTACCTACCTCCCTGCGTGGTTGGAGGATTCTCACACCTGCACCTCCCTGACAGCCACATGGGGGCGCCGTAGAACTGGGAGGAAAGTGCCCTGTCCCCTAGGGGGTGCTTCACACACACAGCCCTTGCCAGGCACTCTGCTTACCTCAGCTCACTGATTCCCCCAGCTCCCTAGGAGGCAGCCGTTACTACTCTTATTTTACAGATGAAAAAACCTGGCCCCGGGCAGGGTAACTGGCCTGCTGAAGTGCCCATGGCCAGAAAGCTGTAGAGCCCTGCCTTCCCTCCTGCCCAGCTCTCCCCTCTGCCTCAGCTGCTCTGCTGGGCTAGCCTGCCTTACATCGTCACCTTTCCTGTTCCTAGGGCAGCAGGGATGACGTGAGCGGCTTTGTGGACCCAGGACTGGCCGTCCAAGATGCACAGGTGAGGCTACATACACCCTCAGCTGCTTCTGCCCTGCAGGCCTCCTGCCCCACCCTCTGCCATCTAGACTCCTGGGGCTGATGCCTGGAAGCCTCACTCAGCCCCTCTGCCCATCCGGGTTCTCTTTGGCACTAAGCTAGGCCAGGACGCAGCCCCGCTCTCTGCAGACCTTTATCTCCTTGGTGTCCCAGGAGGAAAGTGAGGGTGTCGGAGACACTCAGAAAGCAAGAAGGGGAGTGACTTGGGAGGGGTCCACTGGAGCTCTGTCCTGGAACAGCCCAATCTGGGACTCTAGGCCTCTGAGGACCCACTGGGCACATTCAGATCGCCATAGTTCTGCCTGCTGGCAGAGTGCTTGGAGATGCCCAGAGGCAGAGCAAAGCCCCAGGGGGAGGCAGGGGAGCTGGCAGAGTGGCTTCTGGCCCGGTATCCAGAAGGGATTTTAACCGACCTGGTGGGTGGGTCGGGGGGCGGGGGGACCTCACTTCCTTGCTCCCCTTCACTGGCTTGTTGCGGCTGTCCCAATGCTAGGATCTGTACGCCGCGGGCGAGAAGATTCACGGGACTGACGAGATGAAATTCATCACCATCCTGTGCACACGCAGTGCCACGCACCTGATGAGAGGTACCGGGGAAGGAAGGAGGCAATGTAAGGCGGCGCAGGGCGCCCTGGCCACAGGGCCTCTCCCTTCATGCTATCCAGTGTGCATCCTTGTCTAGTCATGCAGCTGGGGTGAGAGCCAGGGAAAGGGACCCTTTCCCCGGTAAACAGGTGGAAGTCAGGGGCGGCACGTGGGTATGCAGTCTCTGATCTGAGACGCCGGGGGTGTCGCACTGAGACCGCATATCCCTTAAGAGAGGATGTCTCTCTACAGTGTTTGAGGAATATGAGAAAATCGCCAGCAAGAGCATTGAGGACAGCATCAAGAGTGAGACCCACGGCTCCCTGGAGGAGGCCATGCTCACAGTGGGTAAGAGATGGGGCTCGGTGCTCAGACACGCGGGTGTCCACAGTCACGGGACTCGGCAGTGGGGCAGTGCCCGGGGTGGCAATAGCAAGCAACTGGGTCCCTACGTCCACCTTCAAGGGACCACCGCTGGCCACCTCCAGGCCACGCACATGTACCCTTCAGCCCAGGACACTGGAATTATTCTACCCCCCGTGTCTTCCGTGTGGCGTGTCCCACCAAGGACTATTCTCGGTACTGCCCACGTAATCCCTGTGCTATGTGAGTGTGAGTGTGAGTGTGAGTGTGAGTGTTAGTGTGAGCAGGAGGCATGTGAGAATAAGTGAGTATGTGAATGTGTGTGTGCATTTGCAGGATTATGTCAGACCCAGGGCCTGTGCTCCCCTCCAACAGCCACACGGGGAATATTCTGGATCTGGCTGTGAAGCCCTGAAGAAAGCCACCTGTCTAGACCTGAGCCAGCAGCCTAGTCTCTTCCTTGGTTGCTCATCGAAGAAATGATGATGCATAGTTGGAGTCCAAACTGAGTGATTGATGGGCTGATGCTGGGGAGCACTGAGAACCTTCCCTAAAGCTTGACCACATCTTGGGGGCCAGAACTGAGATCACAGGGAGGGGAACCGTGGCACAGCAAAGAGCTGAGGCCCAGGGGCAGAGGGACTTTTCCTCTCCTCCCTGCCGTGATGGAGCCAAGGTCAGGGCCCCGGGGCTAGGACACTCACCTCCACACCAGGCTGTCCCCGTCCGGTGCTGGACAGTCAGGGGAGCTCCACGGTGTGCCTGGGTCTTGCAGGGTGGCCCGGGGCATCTGACACTCCCCAGCAGGCTTTGACCGCTGTGATAAAAACCCATCTATGTCGGAGCATCTCAGCATACCCCCCGCTCCAATCTCAGTGAGTCAGCCCCTGCATGGAGTTTGAACGACCTCCTGGTAAATCTTCGGACAGGGAAAAGCAGGGTGTGCAGTTCCCTCCTGTGCTGGCCGCTTCCTATTCTCCTTGAAGACTCCCATCATCCCCCTCGCAGATGAGGACTGGGTAAGGCAGGCAGGTCAGACAATGAAGTCATGCCAGGCCATCAGCAGGCTGTCGAACACCGGCCTACCTCAAGCAAAGCCCACACTCTTTCTGCTGCCCTGGGCTAGAGTGCCAACCTCCCTGACCCAGATGCCGAGTCTCTGCAGCAGCATCTATGAAAGCGAGTGTGGAGCCCACTCTCTGATGCCCTTAGTGCTCTGGGGCTGGGCCCCATCTGTCACATGGAAATTCAAATGCAGGGACCTTACTGATAAGCGACAGGTAAAGTGGACATTCCGAGGCCGGTGGTGACTATAACCATGGCTCTTCTGTGGAGCTGAGTGGCCGGATTCTTGGCAAAGCTGGCTCTGGAGTGTAAGAGCCTAGGGGCTGCCCTGGACAGAGCCAGGCTCCCACGGGCCGGCCCTGTGGACCCCAGTGCATTTACACCTCATGCTTTGCCTGCTTGCTCTGTGCCTTCGGACCTGTGCCCAGTGCCCCAGGCTTCCTTCCCTGTCCCGCCCCACCCAATGCAAAGCCTCTTGTTTTTGAACAAGGCAAAGCATAAATAAATAGGCCAAGAATTGCATAATGCTGGCCCTTAAGACCCAAGGCAGGACGTAAATAAATAAACATGTACACAATGCCACCTACAACCTCTAGTGTTAACAGAGCTTTCTTGTTTGTCAGTGAAATGCACCCGGAACCTCCACAGCTACTTTGCAGAGCGACTTTACTTCGCCTTGAAGGTAACTATTCTGCCTTTTGTGCCCTTTATTGTCAGCCCTACTCGGCACCAACTACAAAGCCAAGGTGTTCAGAGCCACTACTGTCTTCAACACTGTGTCTTCTATTATTCCAACCTCTTGTGATCAGAATGCTGTAGTTCTCAAAGGGCAAACTGAGTCCAGAGAAGGGAATCCACACCTCGTGAGGGTGAATCTGAGCAGGTGTTTTCGCAGGTGTTCATTGCACTGATCTTCTATCACAATCCTGTGAGACCTGTGTCATAGCTGCCATCCTAGAGATGGTGAAAGTAGGGCTTGTGGTCAAGGTCACACAGTTGATAAGTGGCAGAGTCTTGATTTGAACCCAAGCCAGGCCACCTGTCCTTTTTATCCCACCAAGTGACTTCCTGGAGAGAGCAGGAAGTCAAGGCGCCCTTTGAATGGAAATTCAGAGGGAGATTGTCACACACAGCACTCAACTTTCGTGTGCATCTCAGATATGCCAATCTGGGTTTGTCTGTTGTCCAAGAGGCTGCACTAGCCATTCAAACAGACATCCAAGCTACTTGTATCAGGTGAAGTTTCCGGCACCTGGAACCAAACTGGAAAATAGACATTCAAAGTGATTCCCTGAGACTGAAGTCAGTGGCCACCTTCTCTGATCTGTGCTTGTTGGTACCACCTGCAATTAGAGTCCTAAGTTCTATGGCCAGGAAGTGAGAGAGGGCATGGGGTTCCCTTGGCCATCTGACATGAGACTAGTCAAAGATGAAAGTAAGCAGGAAGGTCCTGCTTGTGACTTGGCCAGTTGAGCCGAGCTTCATGATGTCGCTACCCTAGGAAGATGTCGTATTCCTGTAGTGGTGAGTATTCTGTGCCTAGAGTCTGACGTGGCAAAGCCAACACACAGTGTACTTTGGGACATCTGGCTCCCAATAGGTGCTGATACGTGGGCCAGTGAGGGAGAAGAGATTGAGGGAATGGAGATCCTGAGCTATGAAAGTACCCCTCTCAGTGCTTCACCCGATGAAGCAGAGGCTCATTCCTGCATCTCCATCCCCCCGTAAGGCCCCCTGCACCCAAAGCACAGATGCGTCCCTCATCACAGAGATGGACCAGAAGGGCCAGCAGTGATTGTTGATTGCTGCGTCTTGTCCAGGGAGCAGGGACGCGTGATGGAACCCTGATAAGAAACATCGTTTCAAGAAGCGAAATTGACTTAAATCTTATCAAGTGTCAGTTCACGAAGATGTACGGCAAGACCCTCAGCAGCATGATCATGGTAAGCCATGAGTTCCTGATTCTACCACTAGTTTGAAACAGAGGCATTACTGGGAGGCCTGGATGCTGTGACCAAAGTCCTAAGTCACATGTGTCCATCCCTTCCCAGTGGGTGTCACACTTGAGCATTCATTGCCATGCAGTGTGTACAGGGATTGGCAAGGGGGTGAGTGTGGCTAGGGCTGGGAGGGGACTTGGGCAGGTGCGCACAGACCAGATCATGGAGGCCCGTGTACATCACACCCGGAGCTGGCTTTGCGTTCGAGCTATGGTCGTCCCTTTGAAAATGACACACTGAATCCTTTCAGAGGGAGAAAGCCACATCCGAATGTCAATGACAGTATATAGTTTGGTAGGAATTGAGGCAGTAGCTTTCAAATCTAGACTTCACATCTAATCCTAGCAGCATGATTTTAAGGAGATAAGTCAGATGGGCTCCAGCACACTACCAAACCAGATGCTAGTCAGTAAACCTTCTGGACCCGAGAAAATGCAGTGATAATCACACCGCTGTAATTTTGTAATAGCTCTTCTAGTTATTAATGCAAATGAGGTCTTGACAGTTTCATGAGCAGAAGTCAAACCTCGAGAAGTATACCCCTAAGTCTCCATTGGGTCAAGTCAAGTCTCTAGTTATTCTACAAATATCTGTTGTCAGCCACTCTTTCCAAGAAACACATAGCTCACAGTATGGTAAAAAGACATTTCTACTTTAAAATGTCTTAGGATGGGCCAGGGGCAGGTGGGGGTGAAGGACCGTGGGATTATTCTATGTTTTGTTTTTGGCTTTCCAGCCAGTGTTGTCAAAAGACAGGAGGGCTGCCCAAAACCCAGCCCTGGCTCCTGACGTGTCACCTGCAGCAATGGCTTTCCCAGCCTCCAGTCCCAGGAGAGTGTTAGGGAAATTTTCAACCATACATGGTTTCTATGGCGCTGGGGAAATGTCTCTACCTTCTCACCATCACAGTTAGATTGAGCCACGGTCAGACTTCAGAGGAACAAAAACACTGAGCGAAAATGATCACTTTGATGCATCCAGTGTGTAGACTTCATGATGGAGACTTAGCAGGCTAATTAGCGCCTGAAAAATATCATCGATGATCTAGTCCCCCGTCTAGACATACAAGAAAGCCCGCCCTCGTTAGGTTTTGCCTACTGTTGTCACTTACGAAAATTTACTTGGAATTGCCAAATATTTTCTTTTTAATATATACCACTCTCTGTAGTTGTCATCAAAGCAAAAATGATGCCCAAATGGTGATATCAGCATTAAAAACTTCTGTATAGAAATTAATAGAAAAATTAAAAAAAAAAAACCATGGATAACTTTATACCCACACATTTAAAAAGATAGGCACCATGAATAGTTTTCTGAAAAAAAGCAAAATAACACAGAAACAAAAATGCTACATTACAAAAATTGTTTTGTGAATAGTAAAAGAGGAAGGAAGGAAGGAAGGAAGGAAGGAAGGAAGGAAGGAAGGAGGGAAGGGAGGGAGGAAAGGAGGGAGGGAGGGAGGGAGGGGGAGGAAGGAAGGAAGGAAGAAACTTTAAATGTGGTTAAAAATCTACAAGAAAATTTCACGCCCAAATGATTGCACAAGCAAAGCTGACTAAACCGATAAGGACTCGGTGATTCCCATGAGGCATAAACTGCTGTAGCGCATAGGAAAGGGGAACTGGCCCACCCCTATCACTTATATCCTCACCCTCCCCTTTTCCTCAACTGCATAAAAAGGGAGTTGGTGATATGCCCTCCCCTGTTCTCCCTGGCTCTGTGTGCAGATCCTGGACCAGCCAGACCTATCAGGACCCGCCTCATAGCTAAGGAGGACTGGTAGACCACACATATGGGGTTCAGCCATTGGCCTTGTGGCGTCTATCCTATTGGGAGACAGCTGCTGCACCCCTATGTGAGCCACCTGCTATGCAGGCAAGCCCACGTTTCCCCTGCTAGTCACTCCTCAGCACATCTCAGCAACGCTCGTATCAGCATCAATGTCATCTGACAGATGAGCAGGAGTCTCAGGGTGGAGACAGGACTTGCCTCAGCCACAGGGTCAGTGAGTGACAGAGCTGTGGTCTGGGTTCTGCGTGGACCCAAAGCCGGGCTCTCACCACCTCCCCCACTGCCTCTAGGTATGTGGGTATGGGTATATGGCCCTGGGGGCCCTACTTCCAACCTCGGTTCCCTGATCTGCAGTAGGAGGTGTTGAATAAATGATGGGTCATGTCAAATAAATGAGTGGTGGGGTCCGCCCAGGTCCTGACATGGGGAAGTGTCCTGGGACAGCTGACGGGGGTAGGGGACCATCCAAATGCCTTCCTTGCTCCAGAGCAGAACTGTGTCTGTGATTCATTTTCTACATTAAGCTCCCCTGTACTCATAAGAGAATCAAAAGGAGATACAAAGAAATAGCCTGAAATGGAAAACAAGAAAAGGTGGGTGACATAGCGTGGGCCTGTGTCATGGGAACCCACAGGGGATGTGCCAGGTCTCTTCCCGAAGACCATGACTTGTAGTAATAACCGCAGCTGACAGATACCCCTGTGACTCTCTTGTCCCTCCTGTCCTCAGGGAGACACCAGTGGCGACTACAAGAACGCCCTGCTGAACCTGGTGGGCAGTGATTCCTGAAGGCTCAGAGTGGGGCAAAGGCCAAGAAGCCGGAGCCACAGGGCCTTGCCTGCTCAACCTTGGCCATGGATTGGGGGGGTGGGGGGGGGGCCCAACTTGCCTTTCAGTCTTCTGTCTCCCAGCTTCTAGTGCTTTCCAGCCAGCTTCTCTGCCTGGGGCTCCTCCCTCCACTGCCCCCTCCCCCAGTCAGTTGCGGGTGTGAGCACATTGCCAACCTGAGTATAATCTGGCCTGACAGACACCTTGGTGTGAAGGGGTTGTTTCTTCCTCCACACAAGGAGCTTCCCAAGCTGTGCCAGAGTCACCTGTGCCCAGGTCGCGCAGGTACACAGCCCCACCCCGTGTACTAAATCAAGATTTGCGAAGACCAGAGAATATGGAATTTGCATAAGCATCTCAGCTGATATGCCTCTCTGAAAGGCCACCAGGGAGGCCAGAGGAACCCATGTGTTTCAGAGCCCATGCATGTGAGCCGCTGAGAGAGAAACACACACATTCGGGCCCACTGGGAGGTCCCTCACATTCATTCACGAGCCTCCTCTAAAAACCCTTCACAACTTGAGGCTGTAGGTAGAATAAAAATTCCCTTGCTGTCTAACTAATAGAGAAAGCTGCAAATCGATGTCCCACCCCAGGGATGCTGTGTTCTGAGGGGCCCAGGCTTATCCAATCCTTGATCAAAGGAGCTGTTCTTTCCTCCTCTGACATGAGCAGGGAGCATCTCTCATTCCAACCAAATGGCAATGGCAGCTAAAGCTGAGATGTCTGGGTTGTGCTTTTCAGAATAATAAAGACTTGTACGTTCAAATCTAAGTGCCTTTGGATTTTTATCAGTGGCCAGACCAGGCCCAACTTAATTTGTCCGCGTTCATAAAAGAAATGTGATCTTTTTTTATTTTTTATTTTTTTAAATTTTTTTTCAACGTTTATTTATTTTGGGGACAGAGAGAGACAGAGCATGAACGGGGGAGAGGCAGAGAGAGAGGGAGACACAGAATCGGAAACAGGCTCCAGGCTCTGAGCCATCCGCCCAGAGCCTGACGCGGGGCTCGAACTCACGGACCGCGAGATCGTGACCTGGCTGAAGTCGGACGCTTAACCGACTGCGCCACCCAGGCGCCCCAAAATGTGATCTTTAAAAGCTTGTCATGGGGGTGAGGGGGGCGCTGAAACAAACCTGAGCACAGAGGTGGGAAAGGGGACATGGCCAGGGCACTGAAAGTGTCCTCTGTACCTTCAAATCACTTTTGCTAGAATAACCTTTTGGGCACTTCTGATAAAACAGACATAGTCCTCAGGTACTTTTACAGTTGCTCTGGGATTTTTTTCTTTTTTCCTTTTTCTTTTTAATGCATCTGTATTCTTAAAAATAATTTGGTGTCAGAATGGCTAACATTAACAACTCAGGCAACAACAGATGTTGGCGATGATGCAGAGAAAGAGGATCTCTTTGCATTGCTGGTGGGAATGCAAGCTGACGAAGCCACTTTGGAAAAACAGTATAGAGGTTCCTCAAAAAATTAAAAATAGAACCACCCTACGACCCAGCAATTGCACTACTAGGTATTTATCCAAGGGATACAGGTATGCTGTTTCAAACGGACACATGCACCCCAATGTTTATAGCAGCACTGTCAACAATGGCCAAAGGATGGAAAGAGCCCAAATATCCACTGATGGATGAGTGGATAAAGAAGATGTGGGATATATCTACAATGGAGTATTACTCAGCAATCAAAAAGAATGAAGTCTTGCCATTTGCAACTACGTGGATGGAACTAGAGGGTATTATGCTAAGCAAAATCTGTCAGTCAGAGAAAGACAAATACCATATGACTTCACTCATATGAGGACTTTAAGACACAGAACAGATGAACATAAGGAAAGAGAAGCAAAAATAATATAAAAACAGGGAGGGGGACAAAACATAAGAGACTCAAATATGGAGAACAAACACAGGGTTGCTGGATGGGTTGAGGGGGAGGGGATGGGCTAAATGGGCAAGGGGCATTAAGGAATCTACTCCTGAAATCATTGTTGCACTACATGCTAACTAATTTGGATATAAATGTAAAAAATGAAATTAAAAAATAATGTAAAAAATAATATTTTGGGGTCTGATCAGTTTGAGTTCAGCAAAGGAGGAAAAGGAGAAGCTAGGTGCTCCCTGATTGTAGCCTTGCCATAACTCTATAATGAAAACTGTTATCTGTACCTCTCTACAGGAAATCATATGTTAATAAACTCCCTCTCAATCCTCAGATCCAAGCTTCCTTATCCTCAGAAGCTAGACCTGGTCTCTTCCTCTGTAATACCAGCTGGTAGGGAAGGAGGACCTGATCTAGTAAACTGAGTTCGGCTTTGTCTCATGGCATGATTTGAGACATCATTTTCATTTGGCACAGGATTCTGTGAGCTGTCCTGTGGCTTTTCATAAATTCCTTTTCTGCTTAAACTGTCCAGAGTGGATGCTCTTGTGAGCAACTAATAAGTCTCTCTGTTCTGAAGAATCCATGCCCTTATGGCATCAGAGGATAATTACCTGTTTATGTGTGTCCCTCAAAAAGGCTAGGAGCTGGGGCGCCTGGGTGGCGCAGTCGGTTAAGCGTCTGACTTCAGCCAGGTCACTATCTCGTGGTCCGTGAGTTCGAGCCCAGCGTCGGGCTCTGGGCTGATGGCCCAGAGCCTGGAGCCTGTTTCCAATTCTGTGTCTCCCTCTCTCTCTGCCCCTCCCCCGTTCATGCTCTGTCTCTCTCTGTCCCAAAAATAAATAAACGTTGAAAAAAAAAATTAAAAAAAAAAAAAAAAAGGCTAGGAGCCCCAGCAGGGCAGGAACTTGGTTTTATCCATTCCTGAACATTCCATGCCTATCATATAACAGGCATTTGATGAATGTTTTTGAATGAACAAAAACAAACAAGAGTACAGGCTTTGGGGACAGAAGACCCAATTAGCCACGGGACCTGAATTAATCCTTCATCACCTCTGAGTCTAAGAAGACACCCTGGGCCTCTTAGACTCTGAGAGGAGGGAAACCTACTCACCAGCCCTAATGAAAATAGTCCTAAAAGATCTGATGGAGAAGACAGCTTCTCTCAACTCCTGTGACACCTGCTTAGCACCAGGCCCTGCTTCAGATTTTGACCATGCAATGACGAACAAGCCCAGCAGAGCTCAGCCCTTCCCACCCACCAACCACCAGTCCAGTGGGCCATGCAGACATGGCCAGAACCATATTGGGCTTGGCCTCTTCCATGTTTATCCTTGACTAGGGGAAGGGTCACCTTGCTGAGGACTGAATACTTGGGCAAAATCAGGATTGTCTTGGCAGGGAGTAGAGGGGGGAACACATTTGTGCTCAGCACCCTGTACTTTTGTTCCGTGGCCAAGCATTCTACCTGCAGCCAGGTTGGAGCTGACCAGGTAAGGCTTTGTAAGAAAGGTGATGCCTGAGAAGAATCTTTTTTTTCCCCTTAAATGTGTATTTATATTTGAGACAGTGAAAGCAGGGGAAGGGCAGAGAGAGGGGGACAGAGGATCTGAAGCGGGCTCTGTGCTGGCAGCAGAGAGCCCAATGTGGGGCTTGAACTCATGAACTGTGAGATCATGACCTGGGCTGAAGTAGGACACTCAACTCACTGAGACACCTAGGTGCCCCTTGAGCAGAGTCTTAAAGGATGACTCAGGCTTATCAGGTAGACAAGATAGAGGAGGACATTCCAGGCAGAGGGAGGAATGCAAACACAGCAGGGCAGATCTGGGCTCCATCAGACTACAGGAACCATGTGTTCAGGCCTCCCAAGGTGGGTGAGTCAAAAGATAAAGGTGTTTTCAGGAGTCACGTCAGGGAGGACTCAAGCTATCAGACTGAGAAGCTCAAAGGACAATGGGAGGTTTTAAGGGATCGGGAAAGGGAGCATCTGGGATGGATTTGGGTACGATTTCTGGCAACCCCACAGATGACGAGTTCACCTGCATGAGTCTGGAGCGGGCCCAGTGCTGTGGCCACTGCAACTACAAACAGTGATTCCCTCCAATCTCCCAGCCTAGTACCCTGTGGTCCTGAAGCTACTTCCCTAGGAGGAGACTGGCCTTGGCCACCTTCTGTCCCGGTGTGGGGAAATCTTTTACATGGTGTTGATGTAGCCCCAGGCCACTGCATCTTTGACCCTGTGGTGAGGAGCAGCGCTGACCTTCCATAGCTCCCCTTTCAGCACATTAACAGCTGAAATAGCTTGGTGGCTCTGGGCATGAGAGTGAGGGTCCAGGGACTTTCATGGCCCCATGTTGGTGTCCAAGTTTCCTCATGGTATTGGGCCAAAGTGGGCCCTGTCTGATGATGGCCCAGTGGCCTCTACCTTCGTTCCTCCACCAGCCCCTTCCTGGCCCTTGGGCTGTGATATGGCACCATCTTGAGGCCTCCAGCTTGGAGGGGTCACACTGGCTGGGCCTTCTACATCACCGGTAAAGGCACTGCTCTGCCCTCCTCTCCACCTCTCCACCTCTCCGTGTGACCACACATGACTTATAAAGCCTCCCGCTGCCGCTGGGAAGCCAATACACCACCACCTTTGCTGTCTGGACCCAGCACCGAATCCATGCTGCAAGGCAGCGCCTAGCTGGCCTAGAAACCTGCTCGCACAGTGCCCTCTTGTGGCTGAAAGGCTAACTGTCAGCCAAGAGCTGACCCCCACTGCCCAGCAGAGAAGGCTGAGGGACTGTGGAGGGGAAACCCTGGCCCTCTTCTTCATCACTATGTGGGGGACGTTCTGTGTTTTCTTGGACGCCAGCTCTAGTGGGCTGTGTGTGTGTCCTCACCGCTGAGCCGCACCCTTCTCCAATTAGGTTTCAAAACCACTTACCTATACGGACCCTCAGTGGGCCATTGCTATACTCTTTGGCCCATTTTGTTCCCTGGGGAGTGATCTGCCCAAGGCCACCTGGCTGGACACAACCAAGTTACATCTTGGGCTTCAAAACCCAAGTGCAGCTCCCACTGACTCTCTTACATGTTTCCCTTTAATTAGTTATTTTTTAAATATTAAATGTAACGTACACATCTGGTTTTTCAAACATCAGAAATAAAGCAAAGACATAAACTTAAAAGTTTAAAGGATAAGGGGGCGCCTGGGTGGCGCAGTCAGTTAAGCGTCCGACTTCAGCCAGGTCACGGTCTCACGGTCCGTGAGTTCGAGCCCCGCGTCGGGCTCTGGGCTGATGGCTCAGAGCCTGGAGCCTGTTTCCGATTCTGTGTCTCCCTCTCTCTGACCCTCCCCCGTTCATGCTCTGTCTCTCTCTGTCCCAAAAATAAATAAACGTTGAAAAAAAAATTTTTTTTAAGTTTAAAGGATAAAACAGAATATCTTAACCACCTTAGGGAAAGAAAATATTTCTTAGACAAGACACAGAAAGCAGAAACTACAATGCAAAAACACTGATAAATCAGACCTTATCAAAAATTTTAAACTTTGCCGATAAGAAAATAAATAGACAAGTCAAAGACTGGAGGAAGTATTCACAAAACATACCAACTAAGGGACTTCATGCCAGAATGTTTAAGAATTCCTACTTTGTTATATACCTGAAAGTTGCTAAGATAGTGGATGTTAAATGTTCTCACCACAAGAAAGAAACGGTAACTACGTGGCGAGATGCAGGTGTTAGTCCTATGGTGGCAATCATTTTGCAATATATCAGGGTATCAAATCAACACATTGTTCACCTTAAACTTACACAGTGTTATATGCCAATTACATCTCAATAAAGCTGGAGGAAAAACATTTTTCACAACTCAATAATAAAAAGCCCAATTCAAAAATGGACGAAAGACTTGAGCAAACACTTCCACAGAGGAATATATGCAAATGGCCAACACGCACATGAAAACTGCATGCTCATTAAAAATTTCAAACAGGCCCATCTATTTGGCTGGTGAGAAAGTAAATGATGCAATGGGTTAGAGAAAAAAAAAATGTGGTCGTTTCTCATAAATGTAAACATATGCCTTACTGGGTGCCTGGGTGGCTCAGAAAAGGAAGTGAGCTATCAATGCACATTACAGCACAGAAGAATCTCAGATACATGGTCCTGAACAAATACAGCCCAGCATAAAGGAACATATAGTGTATAATTCCATTTATATGAAAACTGATCTATAGTGAAAGAAATCAGGCTAGTACTTGCCCTGAGATTTGAGGGTGGGTTGAGGGGACAGAGATGAAATGGAAAGGGCACAAAAGAACTTTATGGGGTAGTGGAAATGTTTTAAACACCATAAAGGGTGGGCTACAGGCAAGTGTGAATTTGCCAAAACATAGGGAATTGTAAACCTTAAGAATGGTATGTGTCATTGTATGTAAAGTAGCCATCGATACAAATCTTATAGATGAAGCTTCTATGAATACTTGTATGCAGATTTTTGGGTGGACTTACATTAAAGTCTCTGAGAAATGCCCAGAAATGTGATTGCCGAATAACCCAGTAAATGCAAGTCTTTGCTCAATGGACATTTAGGGTGTTTGGGGGCTTTTGCTATTGGAAATAATACTCCAATGAATATTCTTGTAAGATTTGTTACCCTGCAGTCAGGCAATAGACTCCTAAAATATAGTGCATGGATCAAAGGTCATGTGGAGTTGTAATTGAGAGGAATTTTGCCCAATTGCCCCCAAAATGACATTTGCGTCATTTAAAAAAGAAAAGAAAAGAAAAGAACCGTTTCCTAATCCTCTCACTAACACAGTAAATTTTCACAATCTGATCACTGTCAATCTGATGGGTAAAGCATAATCTTCCTATGATGACAAACGGTTTTAAACATATGGTGCTTTTTATATATTTAAAAGCCCTTTGTATTGGTTTTTCTGTGAATTGCCAGCTCAGATCCTTCCTTTTAGTGGAGCTTAGTGAGTCAGCCGTGTTTTCCTCATCAATCCTCCCCCACTCCTGGAAGGGAATACCACATTTGTCTGCCCATTTATCAGCTGATGGACATTAGGATTGTTTCTACTTCGAGGCTGTTATAAATAAAACTGCTATGAATATATGATGAAAGATTTTGCATGTACATACATTTTCAAATTATTGGGTATATACTAGGAGTAGAATTGCTTGGTCATAACTTTTGATAGTTTGACTCTGATGTACCTAGGTGTGGATCTCTTTGGGTTTATCCTACATGGAGTACAAGGGGTGTTGGTTAACATTTTTCATCAAATTTGAAAACCTAATGGCAATTATTTCTTCAAATATTTGCTCTGCCATTTTTTAAATCTATCTCTCTTCTCCTTCTAGGACTCCCATTATGCATATGTTGGTATGTTTGACGATGTACCACAGGTCTCTGAGGTTCATTTTTCTTTTTTCTGTTCCTCAGAATGTATAATCTCAATTGACCTATCTTCAAGTGACTAACCTTCGCTAAATTCTCTCCTCTTCATGCTTAAATCTGTCTTGAGACCATTTAGTGAATTTTTCATTTCTTACTGTACTTTTCAACTCCAGAATTTCTATTTGGCTCTTTTCCATAATTTCTCTAGAGAAGTTTATTATATTCTCTGTTTGGTGAGATATCACCATACTTTCTTTTAGTTCTTTAGACATGGTTTCTTTTAGTTCTTTGAAGATGTTTATAGCAATTGGTCAAAAAGTCCTTAACAATAATTCCAATGTCAGAGCTTTCCCAGTGGTAGTTTCTAAAGACTACTTTTTTTTTCTGTGAATAGACCATTAGTTTCTGGGTTTGTTTGTTTGTTTGTTTGCATCTCTCATAATTTTTTCTTGAAAATTGGACATTTTTAATTATATAATGTGGCCAGTCTGGAAATCAAAACTCTTCCAGGGTTCTTCTTGTTGTTCTGCTGGTGTCTTTTCTGTTGGTTTGTTTGTTTGTTTCGTGATTTTGCTGGACTAATTATCTAAATTCTATATCCTTTCTCACACGTGGCTACTGATGTCTCTCACTGGTTAATTTAATGGTCACCTAATGACTGGACAGAGATTTCCTCTAGTACCTGAACCACTAAGACTCCCTACTTTTGCTATGAAAGTGTGTGTGTGTGTGTGTGTGTGTGTGTGTGTGTGTCTTGAGGTATGTCTTCAACACACCAGTAAGCAACTTCCAACTCTCAGTCTTTATTTCCTGCCTTCTCAGAGCCTCAAGGTCAATAATAGGTTAAGCCTTACACAGGATTTTCTTGGGTATATGTACAAACCAGCACACACATGTGGCCTTCTAGAATTCCAGGAACATGCCAGAGCTTTTCCAAGTCCCTATGGACATTTCATTCTCCAGTTTTGCCTTTTTAGTGCTTTGATCAGCCCCCTGTTAGCCCCAACTGGTATTGCTACCCCAAGCTGCTGATTGTTTTTGACAAATGCCCTCAGGACAGGGCTGTTTGCACAGAGTAAGCACTGATCCATGTCAAATAAAGATAATCCCTGAGAAGGGAGCTTTTCCAGGGAGCTGTCAGATCAAATAGTGACAATTCTCTGGGAATGGGGTTTTTTGGAAAGCTCCAAACCCATTCTGTCCTCTCCAGTGGCTGCCAGGCTGCTGGCTCTCCTTACGACGGCTGTGAGAATTTTGGTTTTCAAATGCACCATGGCCCTTGAAAGGAGGATGGGAGTAAGGCAAGTTAAAACACCACAAAACTTGCTATTCTTACCACAATTCACCCATTTTTCTTCAATTATACCCAGATTGTTGAAAGCCTTTGGTTAATTTCCAGAGCTCGGAAAAAGTTGACTTGGACAACTTTCACTAGTGTTCTCATTGCTTTTATGAAGATGTATATTTTCAGAGGTCATTATTCTGCCACTCTGGAAGTGCTTTTCTTGGTCTGAGATTTTGTGTGATTGTTCTTTAGGAGTTTTGTGGGGGTTTTTACCTGGTTTTTGAAGGGATGGTTTTTCACTGGAATTTTTTTTCTTTGAAGACAAACATTCATTTCTTAGCATCTGTTTCAGGGTTGACGACTCTATGTCAATTTTCCTTTCAGCCAATAAATTCAAGTCTTCTTTTATTTCAGGAAAGTTGCTTTGAGTTTTAACGCGAAAATTTTTTTTATATTCCATAGTTCAGGTTTCCCTAACCAAGAAGCAGAATGTCCTCCTCTGTTTGAATGGTCTCTGTCTTCTACTGAAGGATGCCTGTGTACCGCTTGCAATTCAAAAGAAGGCATCTTTGTGGAGACTTCTCTGTACCCAAGACAAAATTTAGAGACCTATCTGTGTTTCCAAACCAATGATAATTATAATAGTAATCATTAACATAAGGTAAGCACCTTATACTTCAAAATCTGATGCCATGTAATGACAACTCTCTTGTGAGATAGGTATTCATTTTACATTTGAAGATACAGCAAGTGGCTCAGAACACTTAGATAACTAGCCCACTGCCCTCCCCTTGCCCATGAAGTGCCAGAAGCAGGATTTGTACTAAGGAACATCCAACTCCAAAGTCCATGTGCTTCGACAAGATGGCTTAGTGATACTTACATCTGCCTCGACCAGGGCACCACCGATTGATCTGGGAACACTTGCTGGCTAATCATCCCTAAGATGAGAGACACTGGGAACAAGGTGAGGGCCAGGTCTATTCATCTTATTTAACAGGGCCCCTCTCAGAGCTTAGAATGGTTCAGTGCAAAGATAGCAAATGATGTGACATACAATGCCATTTCTCACCCTCTGGCAGGCATGGAGGGCTTTGCTAATTGAACATGGCATTCTTCCCCTCTGTGCTCAGTTAGGTCAGAATCTTCTAGACCCAGTTTTTAGAGCAGCCACTACCGATCTATTGGAGCTGACATGCAAGTTGAAAGTTATTTGCTGTCACTTATCTAAATAGTTCATGAAATGAAGAGGCTGAATGAACACTGAGGGAGGAGGCAATGTAGTGGAATAAGTGAAGTTCTCATAAAATGAGGAGGCTGAGTGCATGGGATCAATGTAGTCCATCAGAAATTTCTGGGGGAAAAAATCCTCAACAGTCCTAGGATCTGGGAGCTGAGTATGAATCTCAGAAAAATCCAGAAACTTCTGGTTATGGCCTGTGGCCCAGTCATGTAACCCTTATCTAATGGCACTTTTATATGAGTGCAACCAATTAAACCTATTTGGGGTCTGCTTTCTGTGTTGTTAAAACCCTCACGTCTGATTTTCTAACGGTCTCTGCTTCAACATTTGTTGCCAATAACTAATGCGCACAGCCTCAAACAAATGGCTCTCTGGTGAGTGGGCTTTGAAAATACCCAGGACCTCCCAGACTACATGGGATCGAGGTAATGAAATACCTTTAACCACCAAAAGCCTGGGATTGTCCTGAGAGGCCCAGGCCCAGGGAACAAGAAGAGCCTGTCCCCTCAAGCTTTGGTTCCAATACCCGCAGCTGCTTTGAAGATGAGAAGAGCAGCCAAGGCCCCTGATGGGAGGGTCAGAGGTTGGCCCTGCAGACCTCAGGGAGCCTTCAACCATGAAAGACGAATGGCCAGGGGCTGTGGAAGGCAGTGAGGGATGAGAAGCGATGCAGCCCTTAGCCCTAATTGGATTCCGGGTTTCCGTAGAATGTGCTATCACTGCTTACAAATGTGACCCAGCCACCGAATTGAGTTATCAGCGAAGCAGATTCCTGAGTCACGGATCATCCTGTCCTCCGCAACATGATTAAAGACTGAACACTGCTCAGGAAGATTGCAGCTATGGGCTTGGAGGAATGTCTTTTTCTACTAAAGCATGAGAAAAAAAAAAAAAAAAAGAGGCCAGCAAATATAATCTTAGACCTGGCTATGTTCCTCACTAATCCCCAAAGCTTGTATGTGTGTGTGCACGCGTGTGTGTACGCACACACGTGCACAGGTACACAGGTGCAGGCAGGATCGTATAATTGGGGGAGAGGAAATGGAAGTTGATTCCCTCTACACCTTCCCCCCAGCAGGTGTATAAATAGCGTCCTTTGAGTATAAGTAAGTGGGAAGGAGCCCATCTCCACACCTCAGCATTCATGCCGTCAATGAGCAAACTTCAGTAGAGTGCCAACCACGTGCAAGGTTCTGAGCTCTGACATCACGTCCCAAACCAGGTGATGAAAGAGAGGGAAGCAATCACTCATGGAGGGCTTACCATGTGCCAGGCACATGCTAGTTTCACATTACGTTGTTAGTACACTGTGTCTGTGCCACACACACCCCTCGCTCCCACATTCCGTGAAATTACATCATTAGTGATGCATTCCTTGGGGTCCCTATAAGTTCGCTGGGAGGGAAGATAACCATGGCAGTGGAAAGACTACTCCAGGTCAGCTGTGTGACCTTAGGCAAATCACTCACCCCCTCTGTACCTGTTTTCTCCATCCTAGAATTCTCCAAGTTCTCCTTTACAATCTGACTTCTCCTCAGTCACATGTTGCAAAGGGTGGGCCTCACTCCTGAGCCCACTGGAGCAGAGCCAGGAAAAGTCAAGGGTAATGGGAAAGGGGACAGTACACTGGACTCTGAGTTATTCCTTTGAAGGCTGAGCCTGACGGCCTGAAGCCCTTCACCATCTCCACACCCTAGTGCCATAGTTTCTGTCCTGGCTCAGACCCTGTCCCAGTGGGTAGACATACTGAGGAGGGCAAAGCGAGAGGGAAAGCCCACTAGCCCTGCTATGACCAGCAGGTGGCCGTGGGTGAGTAATTTCACTTCTCTGAGCCTCAGCTTTCTCCTCCCCACTCCTCAGCAGAGACCACTCCTCCTTTCCTTTTCTGAACTCTAACCTAACCCTACCACCATTATTTTCTCTCCATCTCTTGGCTTTTCTCTTCAGGAAGTACTACATTTTGCACTTGCCTGATTATTAGGGGAGGGGATGTCTGTCTCCCCCTGGAATGTGAGACTCATCAGAGAGAGACTTTGTCATTCATGTTTAATGTCCCATGCCCACCACAAGGAAGCTCAACGTGTGTTTCCAACACCAGCAATAATGTAACAGCAATAAGAACTGAAATAGTTTCACCCTCTCCCATCCTGACCCCATACCTGGACTTCACTGTCAGAAGAGAAATAATTCCTGGCTTGGACCCACCCTTGCTGGGAAGGGCACCAGGCCATGGCCATCCTGTGACCCTAGATTTTGGCCTGTGGCTCTTGCACCAGCCTGGCTTTTCTCCTGGACTGAGTAATGGCAGCCTAGATATGTTCCCAGAGACAGCCCCATCTTCTCGGGCATGGCCCTCCTCCCAAACCCTGACTTGGCCGGCCCAGAGCAAACATAAAGCAGAAGCTCTCAGGCCCACCTCAGCTGCCCACCCGGGTTTCATGAAGCACCTGCTGATGGTGCCTGCTCTTTTCAAGCCCCACAGTGGGATGCTGGGTAAGTTTCAACTGGCCTTTCTTTTCCCTTCACCCGAGAAATATCTCAGTCTCCTTCACTCCCATCAGCATGGAGAGCATTTGTCAGGCCAACCTGGAGGCTTCAGGCCTTAGCAATTCAGGAGTTGCAACAGGGGAGATAAAGAGCCCAGGAATGTCTCCACTCCAAGAAAAGGGGTGTGACCCTCATTCTCTATAAATCCAGCACCTTATCCCTTCTCTCCCCTTCCATTTGCCAACAGACAAAGGCAGTTCCAGGGGCGCCTGGGTGGCTCAGTCAGTTAGGCGTCCAACTTCAACTCCGGTCATGATCTCACCGTTTGTGAGTTCAAGCCCTGCATCAGGCTCTGTGCTGACAGCTCGGAACCTGGATGGAGCCTGCTTTGGATTCTGTGTCTCCCTCTCTCTCCGCCTCTCTCTCACTCACACTCTGTCTCTCTCAAAAATAAACATTAAAAAATTAAAAACAAAAAAAAAAGACAAAGGCATTTCCAGTGCAAGTACCCCCATTCCTTCTGCACGGCGGGTTTCCTCATGGTCTCGGCGTAAGGACAGTACACAGAAATACCCCTTTTAAGTACACTCAACCACCCATATTTGAGAAAAAGAGTAAATAAGGGGCAGTGACCAACAAATCAGAACCTCATGGCCATTCTTGTCCTAGAGGTTTTAGAGGTAGAAGGACTTTAGAGCATTTGAGGCTCAGAGTGGGCAATAAGTTGACTGAAGTCACACAGCCAGAAGGCAATAGAGCCAGGATTTCACCTGCTGGTCCCCCAGATGTCTTTCCTGCTGTGCCCTGCTCACCAGCCAGTTGCTGCAGGTTCCGTGGGATCCGTCCTGCTGAAGGTGCGTTACGCAACCTGATCGTGGTGGCACAAAGCTCTGCCTCTGGTGCGGTGAGCCTCCCAGCCGAGGCTTCCGTCAGCGGACCGGGCCCTCACCACCCTCCCGAGAACACTGTGCAGGGCTGCTTCATTCATTGTGAGCTGAGAATGCGAGCCTTCGGGGCTTTTCCAGGGCTTGTAAAAATGTTTCAGGCGTGGGGAACTATCGGGACCTCTGAAATACTCAAATAAAACTGCAAAAAATGTCTCATTAATGAAAGGTCTTACGATATGCAGCATTATGTCACCTGGTGAACGTGTTTTAGAGTAGTTCAATACTGGGTCCCCTGGCTGGCACAGTTGGAAAAGCATACAACTCTCAGCCTCAGGGTGGTGAGTTCAAGCCCCATGTTGGCCATGGAGCCTACTGAAAAATATATGTGTACTATATATATAGTAGTTATAGATAACTTATATCATTATATATACACTGCATTTAATGATGTTGGATGTGGTGGTTTTGGGGGGGGGGTCTCCCAAAGACAGTGTGTAGTGGCCAGTGACTTTCTTAAAGTGGCCCTAACCCACTCCTTTGCTCTCAGGTCAGCCACCAGTCTGCTGTCCCCTCCAAGAGGGACACTCCTCCTTTTCTGGGACATTCCTTGATACCAAAAGTGGCTAAGTCAACCCCGTTTCAGGAGCCAGGGAAAGAGGCCGGTGGTCGCCCCACAGAGATGAGCCGCACCCTCCCAGCCCCCCGCTTTGGACCACCGTGCAGGCACACAGATAGCAAGGGCCCTTTACTGAGCTGCTCTGTGCCAGGCCCTGAACCAGACTCCCCACACTCGCTCATCTTCCAGCAACACTGTGTGCCGCCCGGGAGGACGCGCGGGCTCAGTGTGATCACACACTCACGTGGGCCACGCTTGGAGCGAGTGAGCAGCGCTTAGCTCTTGATTCACCAGCTTTGCCCAGAGCCCAAGTCCAGGCTCTTCCTACAGTATGTCTTTAAAAGGGCCCTTGGGGTTTTTCATTCCTTTGTTCCTTCATCTGTTTTTCTGAAGGCATCACCGAAATCGAAGCTTGTAGATTTAAAATGGAATAATAATAATAATAACAAAAATAAGGCAGAAGCGAAAGGAGAGGGGGGACATTAATAAGGGACAGAGTGGAAGACAGAAGGTTCACGAAGTGTGGAGAGAAAGAATTGGGGGGCAGGGTCTGCAGTGCCAAATATATTGTTAAGGATCCCAGGAGAGGCAGGAGAAGCTCTTTTCACTCAACAGGCCTGACAGTGGCTGCGAACAGACAGGGTTTTAACACTTCACTCAAAGTGGTAAAATCCAGTTTGGGTATGACTTTGACAAGACATACAAGGTACTGTGATGTCCGAAGCAACCACTAGGAAATCCGTACAAAGAGATACACTCTTAAGCATGATAAATAAATCAAGATGAAATCCTAAACAGTGTTCAAGTAACCCACAAGAAGACCCAAAAAAGGAGCAACAGAGGAACAAGAATCACACTAAACAAACATAAAGCAAATAATAAAATGGCAGATTTAAGCCCTAATGTATCAATAATTGCCCTACTATCAATGGTCTAACTGCACCGAGCAGGACAGAGCCTGGCAGGGTGGATTTAAACAACAATTCTATGATGCTTACAAAAAGTCTCACTTCAACTTCCGTGACAGAGATAGACTGCAAATAAAATGATGGGAAAAAATACACAATGCACACATGAACCTTAAAAATTAGTTGCAGCTATATTAATATCTTTATCAATATTAATAAAGAAATTACCAGAAACAAAGAGGAGCATTACAAAATGATAAAAGGATTCATTCAGGGGGAAGACATAATGACCCTATATGTATACACACTAAACAACAAATCCTTCTAAAAAAATGAAGGAGAAACTAATGAAGCTCGAAGGAAAAGCACACAAATCCAAACTGTATTTGGGGACTTCAACATCTGTCTCAGAAACCCATAGAACTGCTACCCAGAAAATCAGCAAGGATGTAGAAGGTCAGAACTCCGCAACCAACCAAAAGAATTTAATTGCCCTTTGTAGAACAATCCATCCAACAATAGAAAAATATAATTTTTTCATGTGTCCCTGGACTGTTTGCCAAGATAGACCATATCCTGGGCCATATAAAACAAACCTCAACAAATTTCAAGGAATTAAAATCTTAGAGCGTATTCTCTTAACCGCAATGGACTCAAACAAGAAATCAAAAACAAAGACAACAGGAAAATCTTTAAACACTTGGCAATTGGACAACACGCTTCTAAATAATCCATAAGTGAAAGAGGAAGCCTCTAAATAAATTTTTTAAATATACAGAACTGAAAGAAAATTAAAATACAGTATATCAAAATATCAAAAAACATAGATTACAGCATGTCTTAAACAGTAAAGAGAGGGAAATGTATAGCACTAAACTTTATTACAAATGAAGAAAGTTTTCAAATCAACATAAGTCCCCACCTCATGAACATAGAAGAGAAAAATAAAGCCACAGTAAGCAGAAAGAAGGAAATAAAAATGATACAGGAGATGTCAGTACAGATCCTTCAGCCCCTTAAAAGACATAAAAGAATGATATAAACAACTTACGACATTCATAGATTTGAAACAGAACAAATAGACCAATTCCTCAAAAATCAGAAACTTCAGAAACCAAGCCAACTTGTTAAGAAACAATCTGACTAGCCCTATAACAACTAAAGACATTTTATTAATAATTAAAAAGCTCCAGGGGCGCCTGGGTGGCGCAGTCGGTTAAGCGTCCGA
>NW_024412404.1:25912217-25962368 GCF_014898765.1 Herpailurus yagouaroundi | reverse complement strand
AATAATAATAATTAAAAAGCTCCAGTAAAATAAATCTCCAGGCCGAGACAGTTTCCTTTGAGTGTTCTATCAAACATTTAAGGAAGAATTAACACCGATTTTACACAAGCTTTTCCAAGAAAGAGAAGAAGAGAGAACACTTCCTAACTCATCTTGTGAGGCCTGTATTACCCAGATACAAACCAAAGACAGAAAAAGAAACAACACATGAATATCTCTTGTGAACTTACACCCAAAAGTCCTCCACAAAGTGTCGACAAATCCAACCGAGCCATGTGAAAAAGAATTAGACACCACAGCCAGGTAGGATTTATTCTAGGTATGCCAAGCAAGTTCAGCATTTGAAAATCCATCAAGGAGGGGCGCCTGGGTGGCGCAGTCAGTTAAGCGTCCTACTTCAGCCAGGTCACGATCTCACGATCTGGGAGTTCGAGCCCCACATCGGGCTCTGGGCTGATGGCTCAGAGCCTGGAGCCTGTTTCCGACTCTGTGTCTCCTTCTCTCTCTGCCCCTCCCCCATTCATGCTCTGTCTCTCTCTGTCCCAAAAATAAGTAAAACGTTGAAAAAAAAATTTTTTTAAATAAAAAAAAATAAAAAAAAGAAAATCCATCAAGGATATCGACAACATAAGCAGGCTTAAGAAGAAAAACCCTATGACCCTACAAATTGATGCAGAAACAGCATTTGGCAAAATCCAACACCCGTTCATAATAAAAGCTCTCAGGAAGTTAGGAATAAAAGGGGTACTACCTCGAATTGACCAAGATCATCTACAAAAAAAGCTACAACTAACATCATATTTAATGGCCCAATGGAATATTTTCCTCTAAGACTGGGAACAAAACAAAGATGTCCACTCTCAGCACTGTATTCAAGGCAGAACTAGAAATGTTATGACTGCAACAACTCAGGAAAGAAAAGAAATACACATTGGTAAGAGGAAATAAAACTGTTTCTATTGCAGATGACATGATTGTCTATGTAGAAAATACCAAAGAACCTAAAAAACAAATAAAAACAAACAAACAAAGAACTTCCCAGAACTAATTTAAAAATTTGGCAAGGTTATAGGATACAGGATCAACAAAAAACCAATCTCAAAACTCAACAATAAAAAAACAACTCAATTAAAAGTGACCAAAGATTTGGACAGAAGAGAAGGCATACGGATGGCAAATCAGTATACGAGAAGATACTCAATGTCATTGGTCATTAGAGAAAAGCAAGTTAAAACCATGCGGTTTTCATGTCTAAAATTTAAAAATCTGACATTATGGGGCACCTGAGGGGCTCAGTCGTTAAGCATCTAACTCTTGATTTCGGCTCAGGTTATGTATGATCTCTCGGTTTGTGGGATTGAGCCCTGCAATGGGCTCTTTACTGCCAGTATGGCGCCTGCTTGGGATTTTCTCTCTCTCTCTCTCTCTCTCTCTCTCTCTCTCTACTCTGCCCCTCCCCCTCCTCTCAAAATAAATAAATAAACATTTAAAAAAGTAAAAATCTGACGTGGTTGCTGGTAAGCATGTAGGGCAACTGGGGCTCTCCTACGTTTAACACAGGAGTTTAACAACTAACGTAGGAATGCAAAATGGTACGGTCATTCTGGAAAATGGTTTGTCAGTTTCTTATAGAATTCAACATATACTTCCTTATACCCAGAAATTCCCTTCCTCGGTATTCACCATAGAGAAATAAAATTTTCTTTCATTCAAACCCTGTATACAGATGATTAGAGAAAACGATTATGGATGATCCATAATTGCCTAAAGCTGGAAACCCCCCCGCAGTGTCCTTCAGCAGAGAAGTAGATAAGCTGAACCACATCTACGCATGCAATTCTACCCGGTTAAAAAGGAACAAAAAATTGATACATGTTATGACATGGATGAATTTCAAAGGCATTATGAAAGCAGCCAGTCTCAAAAAGTTACATACTGTATACTTTCATTTATATGACAGTCTAAAAAGGGCAAAACTGGGGTGCCTGGGTGCTCTGTCAGTTGAGCAACTGACTCTTGATTTCGGCTCAGGTCATGATCTCACAGTTCACGAGCTCCAGCCCCGTGTCAGGATCTGCACTGACAGCACAGAGCCTGCTTAAGATTCTCTCTCTCCCTCTCTCTCTGCCTTCCCCTGCACTCCCCCCCACTCAAAAAAAAATAAAAATAAAGGGGCACCTGGGTAGCTCGGTTAAGCATCCAACTTCGGCTCAGGTGATGATCTCACAGGCTTGTGAGTTCAAGCCCCGCATCGGGCTCTGTGCTGACGGCTCAGAGCCTGGAGCCTGCTTTGGATCACATGTCTCCCTCTCTCTCTGCCCCTCTCCCATTCATGCTCTGTCTCTCTCTCCTTCAAAAATAAGTAAACATTAAAAAAATGTTTTTAATAAAAATAAAAAAGGCAAAACTATAGGGACAGGAAGTAGATCAAGAGTTTCACAGGGGAGGTTCTGCAGACAAAAAGGCAGCACAAGGGAGCTCTGGGTAATCAAAGTGTTCGACATCCTGATGGTGGTGCTTTAAATCTCATAGAACTATAACCATCCCAAAAGTGAATTTGACTGTAACTAAAACAAACTTAAATAAATAAATAAATAAATGGTTAATCATGTGCCTTCTGATGCCACGCGATGCAAAATCCATGGCAACATCTATGAAGGAAAAGAAAGTTAAATAGACACCTATCACATGATTTTATCATTTAGTTCCTAGGTATTTTCCCAAGAGAGATGAAACTACATGTCCACATAACTGGAACAATCCAACAGTTATCAAGAGCATTCACCTTATTCAGAGCATTCTCAATTTTAAAATTGTGTTACATCCATACGCTGGAACACTACTGAGCCATAAAAAAAATAAATAAATAAAATACGTGCCACAACATGGAATGAATCTCAAAATAATCGTGCTTACTTAAAAGACAAAAAGACCAGAAAAATAGGCATGCATATGGTATGATTCCATTTATAAATGTCTTTGAACTTCTAAAAAAAAAGTCCCTGGCGATAGGGATGGGAAAGGGGGGAGAAATGGATTACAGATGGGCACAAGGACACTTTGGGGGACAATGTTCATTTTCGTGATTGTGGCTATGGTTTTATGGGTGTATGCTAACATTCATCAGATTAAATATGTGCCATTTATTGTATATCAATTTTATACCCCCATGAGCTGTTTAAATTGAAAAACAAAAGAAAGATAAATGTGTACCGAATGGGAGTTGAGCTATGAAATTTCATTTAAAATATGAAGTCTGGTAGGTAGAATAATGGCACCAAGTTGGTGTCAGAGAACCAGAGATTTAGGGTTGATATTGGAAAATTGGAGAATTGATTGGTGTTGGAAAAGACACCACACATTGGATGTCAGAAGCAGTGTCAGAAAGAACATCACAGCGGCAAAGGGAAATTAGGGTAGCAGATGGAATTAGGTTGCTAATGAACTGACTTTAAAACAGAAAGAGCGGGGCGCCTGGGTGGCGCAGTCGGTTAAGCGTCCGACTTCAGCCAGGTCACGATCTCGCGGTCCGTGAGTTCGAGCCCCGCGTCAGGCTCTGGGCTGATGGCTCAGAGCCTGGAGCCTGTTTCCGATTCTGTGTCTCCCTCTCTCTCTGCCCCCCACCCCCGTTCATGCTCTGTCTCTCTCTGTCCCAAAAATAAATAAACGTTGAAAAAACTAAAATAAATAAAATAAAATAACACCGAAAGAGCATCCTGGGTTGTCCAGGTGTGTCCAATGTAATCCTGATGGTCTTTGAATGGGGAAGATGGAGGCAAAAGAGGAGGTCAGAGTGATGCCAGGTCAGAAGGACCCCACTCACTACTGCCAGTGGTGGACATGGAGGGAGAAGCCGACAAACCAAGGAAGCAGGCAGCCTCCCAAAGCTGGCAAAAACCAGATTCTCCACCTAGAGCCTCCAGAAGGAACACAGCCCTGTAGACACCTTGACTTTAGCCCAGGGAGACCCATTTCAGATTTCTGACCTCCAGAACTGCAAGATTTATAAAGTTGTAAGCCACTATGTTCGCAGTAATTTGTTATAGCAGCCATAGGAAAATAATGCTAGAAGCAGAATTGCTGATTCTCATTTCATCTTATACACGATGGGGTGTTTGCTATGCCATGATTAGCGCTGTAGTAGTCTGAAAGCAAATACAACTGGTTGAAGCTAATAATGAAATGTTCAGGCTCATGCAGTTGTGAAGGTCAAGAGGTGAACGAGGCTCCAGGACAGATGGACTACCAGTCTTTGTCATCACTGAAACTCATCTCTATCTCAGTAGCTCCCTCTCTCACTGCTGTTGGCCTCTGGATTGGTCCTCTCAGCCAGGATCTCTGTACACAGTGGTCCAGAGGGACACTACCAGCAAGAATGTTCCATTTGCCTGCTGGAGGTAATCCCAGAGAAGATTTTAGTAATGAAAGTAAGAGGGAGGATTCTTTTCTTCTAATTAACTTTTTTAATTCCAATGTAATTAACGTACACAGGTATATTATTTTCAGATGTACAATATAGTGATTCAACAATTTCATACATTACTCAGTGCTCGTCACAAATGTCCTCTTAATCCCTTTTACCTCTTTCACCCACAGCCCCACCCACCTCCCGTCTGGTAACCATCAATTTGTTCTCTGTAGTTAAGAGTCTGTTTCTCAGTTTGTCTCTCTTTTTTTCTTCGTTTGTTTTGTTTCTTAAATTCCACAAATTAGTGAAATCATATGGTATTTGTCTTTCTCTGATTGACTTATTTCATTTAACATTATACATTCTGGATTCTTAATGCCCGGCATTGGGAAACACGCCCAGGGCTCAAGCAGTTGCCACCCATGTCTGCGGGGGCGGGGCGGGGGTGACGGGCGGTGGTGTGCACTTGATGGGCCAATGGGGAGTGTGTTCCCACGCACCCCTGGGAAAGAAAGGAAGAGTTCTTCCCAAAAGAAAGTGGGGTGGTAAATATGGGAACAGGCCAAAACCGCTTGCCACGGTCCGTTACCCTAACTGAGGTTGACAAAATACAGAATTAAGGTATAATTACACAGTGTAAAGCTGTTAGACTAATGGAAGAACTAAAAATAATTGTGAGGAAACTTGGGATAATGAAGGGAGGAAAAAAAGGCATATACAGGGAGCAATTTCTCATGTTCAACTATAAGGGATCCATAGACTTTCTACAGATAATAAGTCAAGAGCTAAGAGTACATATGCATGCTATTGAGAGTTATGGAGGTACCCATCAGAAGTACTAAAAATGGAAATGTTTAAAAGAAGTTTACTGGAGAGTGAGGGTGGAATCTGCTTTCCCTCATCATAAACCCTTCCCTCCTGTTTGATTTGTTCCTATTTGTATGTATCACGTCAATGACCGGACACACTGTGATAGTGAAATATTTTTAAATATTTGGACCAACAACATAAGCTTTGAAAAGGATTTGATCAATATCAAGTATGGTGACTCCATTTGAGATGAAACTTTAAGATCATAAGGAAAAAATATATAATTTGGGCTTATCTTTATTAATATTTGAGTTATGCCTTTTAAGAGGGGAAACTACTTAATTTCGTATCTACTAGGCTGAACCTCTGGGAGTTTGACCTGTTGTATCACAGGTCAATAAAAAAATATGTTCCAAGTCTGGAGGGGGGGTGTGAAACCTTCCCCTACTTTAATTTTTAAAAACCTATCACAAATGGATGAGTAAATGGTCTGCTTATCCACACCTTCTCTCCAGGAGATAGGAAGATGTCTCTGTTCTCACAAGAAGATTTGCCCCTCCCCATTTATCTGCTTCCCAGGCCATGTGGCTCATCTGCCTCCAGTGTCTGTCCAGAACACTGACCGTGCTTGTACATTTCTCAGTCCCCACTGGCTCTGGCCCTAGGGGATGGCCGGAGGCCACCTGAGCAGCTGGCCAGGCTCCCAACAGCCTTTGCTTCTCTGGGGCCTGACCTGGCGCTCAGACTCTTAGCCTAGACCCCCACCTCCACTTGCCCAGAATCCAGGTCTGGCTTCCTCGAACCCGAATTTCCTATTGACTCACAGGTCACAGCTCCCTGAAGCCCCAAGCTCATTTAAGTCACAAAGGTTATCTGCATTCCTTCTTCATCAACTCCAAGCTTCCAGATGGTCTTGAGTATCTGCAGTGACAAGGACACCATCCCTCCCGGGGGGTGGCTCCTTCTCCAAATAACTCAACAATCACTGCCAAGCTTCCCTTCAACACAAAGGGTAGCACTAGGACCAAGATGTGCAAGCCACTGAGGCAGAACTTGGCCTGCCCTGCCTGCTGACCCCAAGGCAGCCAGACCACAGCCCTAGGATGCTCATACACCATGACTTAGGTGTGATACTGACTTGCAGCTCCCTTCTGGGTCCCTGCTCACCCACACAGGGCTCCTGGACCAGACATTCAGAGAGGCACTCTCCACCGTCCTCCAGGGCCCAGGTCATTTACTTACACTGATGCTGGGCACCATATAGAACCCTAGTTGATCCTACGTCTGTAATCTTTGGTCACCATCCCAAAGGCAAGCCCCTGGCCACTCACCATCTCCCTCTCTCCCTCCCTCCTGCTCTGGGATTCCTCTCCATCAGTCTCTTCCCTCATGACTGACTCCAAGTCCTGGTCACTATGCCTTTGGGAACCCCATTTCAGAGCAAACAAACCCTCTGTCATTAGCCCTTTTGCAGAGTCCCCTCCCTCCCTGAGGATACATGCCCTTCGCCTTCAGGCCAGGGCTCTCACTCCCCCACATCCAACTGGGTCAGGGATGGAGTGGGGCCTGGAGCTTTCCCCTCTTTCCTCTGTCCTTCTGAGGCATCATCTGCTCTACGAGGGCTGGGAGAGACAACCTTCCCCAAACAACCATCTCCTAGGTCCTCCCAGGTCACCCTGTGCTCTCCAGCTCTCCACCCGAGGGTGGACACTGCCCATGGAGACAGCCTCTCCTGTGCTCCATCTGGAAGCTCCTGGGCTTCCCTGGCTTCATGCCAGCCTCCCAAACCAGGACCCCCCACTTTCATCTGGGCAGCAGTTTGGAGGACCCTTCCCCATGGGAAACCTCAATCAAAAGTGGATTTGTCATCTGCATTATTTAGAGTCATGGAATGAAGTGGAATTCATCCCAGATGATTCAAATCCTGAGACTTTAATGGCAATACTCCCTAAAGAAAGAAGATGGGCAGGGCACAGAGAAAAAGTAAAGGGTGTAGGGAACATGGCAGCAGCTGTGACTACCCATGGGACTAAAGAGACAAAGAGGCCACAGTGCCGTGGCTGCCATGAAAGCTGGAAATGCAAAGGACGCTGCTGGCTGGAGTGGGGTGTTGGAGAGACACAGCCCTGACCCCTCTCTCTTCCTATCCTTTTACCCTCCAACCAAAGTCTCCCATTGGCTGAGTCCAACCTATGTCCAGCAAGAGAGCCCTGGCTAGGCAGCCTGAGGAGGTGTGGTTCCCAAGCCAAATGGACCAGCAAGAGGTTCTCGGTGGGCAGCTGGGAACAGAAGGAGAAGTGTAGAAACCAGGGTCATCGAAACTGTTCTTGGAGTCCAGCCCCCTGGTTTTACAAACGAGGGAACCGAGGCTGGGAAAGGTTGGTTGTACAGAGTCCTAGTTGCACAGAGTTTGTGGCCAGGCTAAGCCCTGACCTTGGGTCATCCTGTCCCCTGTCGCCTGTCACATGACAAAGTCCATGACTCCAGCACTCCTTCTATGTAGTCTTTTGAAGTGTTTATGCACTAAAAATAATTTTTAAACCATTTTAATCGGGTACATTGCTTTGAATCCCTTCCCCAACAGGAAATATGCTGGCTGGCTGGTGGGATGCTTGGCAGCTGGCCTTGAACTCCCTTGACCTCCCCACACCCAGGCTGAGGTTTTCCATCCACCACTGTTGCCCGAGCCCAAGCTGAACAGTGGGGGCTGGGATTCAACAATAGCCCTTCTAGTTATTGTTCTATAGCCAGCAGCTGGATTAATATTCGGAGAGGGTTGGAGGAGAAATCTAATTGAATTCGAAACATAATAAATTGAAGCAAACTCATTCGATTTATGGCAGTGTCTTCTGGCATCTTTTAATTCTGGGTCACATTCATTTGGAGCCAATCAAATTAGGGCGCTCATTAGCGGCTGAGGTGGGCGAGGCTGGAGCCACGCTCCCTGCTCCCAGCGGTAATGAGATCTGTGCAGCAGAAAAATAGAAGAGTCAGTGGGGGGGGTGGGGCAGGAATGGGAGGTCATGAGGGCACAGTGGTCACTGACTGATTATCAGGAAAATTGACTTGGAGAGGGGGTGAGCATGGACTCTAGATCTGTCTACTTGCTTACAAGATGGCCTTGGCCTTCACCTGACACAGCTTTGCCTCCTCCTTAGGATAAGAGCATCAGCTCCTACCTCTGAATCCTGCGTATGAAATGAGGTCAAGATGTAGTAAACGTCTCCTCCTCCAGTTCCTCAGACTCTGACCTCTGGTCCCTCCTCCCAAGGTGCCTGGAGGAGCACCATCCATGGGCTACCTTGGCGCCTGCACACAGGCCTCTTGCACACAGGCCTCTGACTTAGGTGACCACCCTGGATTCACCCCACCTCTCAAGAGGAGCTCTGTCAAAGATTTTGTGACCATCCTTAATCTTCCACAAAGACACACTACTTAAAACAACCTTGTTGGCTTGCCTAACTGGGAAGTCCACAACCAGGATTTTGAGGTATGGTTGGGCCCAAGAATTCAAGCAAGGTCCTCAGACTCATTCTTCATTTCTAGACTCTGCAGGCCTCTGCATGGCTTCAATTTCAGACACAGTGTCTCCATGAGCCAACAAGATGGTGAGCAGAAGCCCCAAGCTCACATAGCCCACAGGGTGCATACAGAAGGACAGAGAACTCCTCTTTTCCAGAATTCATTCTCAGTTCCTAAAGATGGCCTCTGGCTGGCCCTGCTGTGTTACATGCCATGCACAAGAGAATAAGCATGTCTGATGTTATGAGGCACTGACTGACCACCTGACTCCCTGTGTGTGTGTGTGTGTGTGTGTGTGTGTATACATAGAACCACAATAAAAAAAAAAATATGGGTGGGAGGGGATATAGGGATATGTCACGCAATCCTCAGGCACTTGGCAGAATTCAGCAGCTAGTTGAGGTCTTATCCTCAGAGCCCCAATTGACAAAGCATGTTAGCCCATCCTTGGCCTGACAGCCCTGAAATCCCTCTCTTGTGAAAAAACAAGTTCAGGGCACAAAGAGACTCATGAATATTCATAAGCTGATGTCAATGGCCCCTCACTGAAGACATTGTTCCTCTGCCCACCACCAGACCCTAAAGCATGTAAAATCCATGAATCTACAGTAAGGGCATATCCATGGCCTGAGGCGCCAACCTCTGCATCCATAAAGTGCCTCTCTGGGGACAGTCACTGAGACACCAGGGCAGGGTAAGGTGTGGAGACTGGAAAGATGGTTATAGCTGTGCCAGGAAATTCAAGGAGTCACAGGGGGTGGAACAGAGGGCTTGAGGCAGTCTTGGGTGTCCCAGAGGGAGTGACATGAAAGCTATCCATTCCAGGTTAGTTGGGGATGTGGAGGGTGTGGGGGATGAAAAACATTCCGCACAGAGGGAGCCATGTATCTAAAATTCTGGAGGCAGAAGGGAGCAGGGAGTGTTTAAGGAAGAAAGAGGCCCACGTGGAGTCAGAATGGGGGTGGGGGAGACAGAAACCCAGGCAAGAAGAGATGGAGAAGAGGGTCCCAAGCTATCAAGACATTTGGTGGGACCTTCCAGCCCAGCCTCTCCAGAACTCAGATGGGAACAGAGTCCAGAGGCTAGGGTGGGGTTGGGAGCAAGCTGTGATGTATGGGGTTCCCATGGAGAAAGGGAATGTCTACAGCAAGGGTTTGGGGCCCAGCACTGTCCCCCACGGGAGGCCTCCAGCCCTGGCCAGTATTGAAAGAGCTAGACTCACGGGTACAAAGTGGCCTGGTATACCTGGTATACTGCCTCAGGGTAAGCAAGAGCACCCCCATTTTCACAGCAGACAAGTACAGATGCTGGGGCTGGTTACACAGCAGAGCAGGGCCTTCAGCCCACGTCCAAAGCCCTGTCTTTCCACTATACCAAGTTGCATCCCAAGCCCATTTTGTGGTTCAAGTGCGATTCAAGAACAGACAGCAAGGCTGGGAGATCTGCCTTCCCACTCAGGCGGCCAACTTGCTAGAAAGTTAAGGAGAGAAATCTGCCATTCCCCCTACCCACAGCCCCACTGTGACCCCCCCCCCCCCCCAGGAGCTGCGTCATAGTGGTGTCATCGGCCTTCATAACCAGGCTCAAAGGGAACACAGCCCATTCCTGTCCCTCCCTCTCCTCCTAACCCCCACGCTATGAATAGTCCTGGCCTTCCACTAAGGGTCTGGCAGGGCCTGAGAGGGGACAGTCCCCTTCTTTCCTTTCCGATACCGTCCTGGGTTTCTCCTTGGTGGCTTTTAACACCCCAGCCTCTACACAAACACTTTGAAACAGAAAGCATTTTGCTTCACTGTGCCTACCTCGGCCTCATATGGACAGCATGCTGGTCAGCAAATGCGCGGGGAAATCGTGCTCAAAAGTCCTAGCTTGCTCTGCTCCTCCCTGAGGGGCAAGATCAGACAAGGTGTTTCAAGGAAGCAAGGTGATGTGAGGGGCTCCATATGGTCAAGGGAGCCTAGGGTGTCCTCTCAGCTAGCCTCCAAAAGACCATGGAGTTTCAGGCAAGCCTCTCCATCCTTCTAGGTCTCAATTTCCTCATCTGTAACTGGAGAGTCCTAACCCAGCCAGATTTCAACCCTAACTCTCTGAGTTCAAGCAATTCTTGATCTCAGGTCCAGAGTGCTTGGAACCCTTAAATGACACGAAGCAAACTCACTGAGGAGCTTATCTGGGCACTGTCTGGAAAATTTACCTGGCATCTCCTTATACCAGAGCATGCAGAATGGCTGGATATTTAAGCAGGAAGAACATTAGAATGCATGTCGTAAGTGAGGAAGCTGTGGCCCAGGACAGGAGAGTCACCTGCCCAGGGTCAACAGCTGCCTCACGCCCACTCCGGGCTGTCTCTGCTCTGCCCCTTTGCTTCCTGCCTCCTGTATTCTGAGCACCGTCTGAGCGACAGACAGCCCAGCCGGCAGATCCAGCCTCCTGCAAACTTGATGTTGTCTCTCCAGAGGTAACAGATCATTCAGGCAGACCCTGACACTTCCGACTGAGGCAGCGGAAAGTCCATAGCAACAGCAGGACAAGTTTGCTCCAGGAGATAGTACTGCTGGAAGCCAACTGAAGTGTGCTCCAGCCTTTTGTCAAAACTCATGTATTTCTGATCTCTTAACCAGGCCTGGATGTTTGGAGACAAGATGGGATATAAGCAGGAGTGTTGGTGGCTAGATCAGCAAGTGTCTTATGGGAGGTAAGTGAGCCTGCCACCAAATGTCATCAGACAAAGCACCTGTCCCCGCAGGACCAAGGTGTCTGCTCCAAAACCTTGTAGTTCTCACAGGGGCTGTTGGAGAAGGCAAATCAGCATGGCCTTGCTAGAAAGTAGTTTTGCAGACATATCAGAAGCTTGGAAATGGGCATAACCTTTGCCCTTCATTTCACTTTTAGGTAACTCTCCTAAGCGAATTATTAGAACCCGGCTTTCCTGATAGAAGAGCGGACCCGAAAGACCCTAAGAAGCTTCATAAACAGTCTTTTACAGCCAGGCATGAAGTCTTTTAAAAATAGCTTTTTCTGATTACAAATACAACAGCTGCTTATCGTAGAAAATTTGGAAAATGTGAAAAATATAAACAGAACAAACAAAAATATCACTACAATGTCATAATCACTGTAGTCTTTCCCTCCAGGGTTACGGTTTGTTTGTTTGTTTGTTTGTTTGTTTGTTTGTTTTTTCTATGAACGTGTAAGCACACTTGACAAATAGTGGGGAGTATACTCCATGGATCAACATCGCAATTTGAAAATATTTCACAGATCAGGGCACCTGGGTGGCTCAGTCGGTTAAGCGTCTGACTCTTGATCTCAGCTCAGGTCATGATCTTGTGGTTCATGAGATTGAGCCCCACATCAGGCTCTGTGCTGTCAGTGCTGGCTGGGCCTGTTTGGGATTCCCTCTCTCTGCCCCTCATTCATATTCTCTCTCTCTCTCTCTCTCTCTCTCTCTCTCTCTGAAAACAAATAAACAAACATAAAATATTTAAGCATCCTCAACCCAATTAAAAAGTCTTCACTGGGGCACCTGGGTGGCTCAGTTGGTTGAGTGTCGACTTCAGCTCAGGTCATGATCTCACGGTCTGTGAGTTCGAGCCCCGCGTCAGGCTCTGTGATGACTGCTCGGAGCCTGGAGCCTGCTTTGGATTCTGTGTCTCCCTCTCTCTCTGCCTATCCCCTGCTCATGCTCTGTCTCTCTCTCTCTGTCAAAAATAAACATTAAAAAAATAAATTAAAAAAAAAAGTCTTCACTAGCAGCCCCATAGCCCATCATACTGTGTTATTAAGCCTTTTCTGATTGTTGGACATTTATTTGTTCCCCATATATGATACAGTACCCAGAAAGGCCTTTTTGTCCATGAATCTTACCATCAAATATAGGTTTCCCTTATGAGCTCTGAGTTCCTCCAGGCCGCCTTATGCACCTTTGCAGTCCTGCCTTCCTCAGCCCCAGGGCCTGGCATGTGCCTAGGCATTTGATGATGTTGGCTGAATGACCCTCATTCATTGATGACTCACCCATAGTCGATTCCTTCCACTGTTAAGTGAGAGAGTACATGCCTCTGGCACACCCACTAAAGAACGTGCTAGCTTCAAGGAAGCTGACAATGACCATTGAAATGCTTAGAGCGACACAAGGGGAGACTGATAAAAACAGGTGGGTCTATTTTTTTAATTGACTTTTTACATTAGTTTCAGGTGTACAATATGGTGATTCAGCAAGTATGTACATTATGGAATGCTCACCACAATAAAGTATAGTTACCACCTGTCACCCAAGTTAGCACAATACTATTGACTATATTCTCTGTGCTGTGCTTTTATCCCCATGACTTATCACCAGAGTTTTGTGCCTCTTGGTCCCCTTCACCTATTTCGTCCCTTCTTCCCCCGCCCCCCACCTTCCCTTCAGCAACCACTGGTTCTTTATGTTTATGAGATTGTTCCTCTTTTTTGTTGTTGCTATTGCTGTTTGTTCATTTGTTTTGGTTTTTAGATTCCACATATAAGTGAGATCATGTGGGATTTGTCTTTCTCTGTCTGTCTTATTTCACTTAGCATAATAGGTTCTAGGTCCATTTAAAAAAAATTAAATTAATTAAATACATTAAAAAATACAATAAAAGAAGAATGTTATAAAGGATAATGTCTAGGATAAGTTAATTTTAAAATCTGTGTGAATAAATAAATAGAATTTAAAAGGGACTATGTGTATAAACTAAAATGTTAACAGGCATGATCTGTGGTATAGGTTTCTTTGGGTTTATCTGTATTTCCTAATTTTTGTTTAAATTAGACAAAGGCAAATTTGGTTTTTGTTTATGAATAAATATAAATCATTCGTATAGCATTTGTTTCAAGAAAAGTTCACTTACCAGAAAACCCAAAGGAGTCTAGGCACCTGGCCGCCCAGAGGAGAGTGGAGCAGCGGACATCCCGTCCGCCAATCTCTAATTTGTTAAATATTTCTAAACACCAAATATTTCCAGGCCAAGTGTCCGCTTACCCCTGTCAGCATAAGGAAGTTTCCATGTTTACACAGGAACGCATGCATTTGTTAATTGGTCTCTGTTGATACATACAAATGTTGTAGATTCCTGTGTCAACAGCTGTGCCTGAGGAAACGTGGAAGAAGTAGGATCAGGTGATAAAATACGGAGTCCAAGATCCCGAACCCGCTTCCATCATGCCCAAGAAATTACAGAGAACAGTGCTCTGCCTCAGTTCCTCTCTCCCTTCTCTCTGTCTCTCTTTCTCCCTCTTGATCTATCTCTCTCATTTAATTTATATTATACTGGCCTGATTACTTAAATACAAAAAAATAGGCAGGCCCCTGGGCCCCAAAGCCTAGTTTAAATGCTCCATATGGAGAGTTGTCTTGTGCATGCTGGAGGTGGAGGTGACCGAATCTCAATCAGCTGCACTGTATGGGAAAAGAGGTTGCCAGCCCATTTCTTCCTGGTCTCCTCCCTGAGGCCTAGCTCACCTCCGAGCTTCAAAGTTCATTTGTCCGTTCTTTGTGATGGACAACAGCATACTGCCCTTTCATGGGGCATTTACTCAAGGCCAGGCAGTATGTTGGGTACCCAGGAGATAAAGGCTTAGTCTTTTTGCTTCAGGAGGCTACAGCCAGGTGGAAAGACAAAGAAACATTCTTTCTTCCATCCAGTTCTAAGACTCTCTAAGTGGCCAACTGAGACATTGCAAAGTATTCTGGGCATACAGACACTGAAACAAAGGAGACAGAAAAAGTTTTCAAAGAAGGAAAACTTAGTGTGCAGGGATTCAACATATGTCAATCTGGGCAAAGTGTGGCATGTTTGAGGAACAGAAAAGAAGCAGTGTGGTGGACCGCAGCAGAGGGTGGGTGGGTGGGTGGGTGGGTGGATGTCAGAACAGAAAATGAGAAGGCCAGCTACAGGTGGACCACAAATGGGCCAAGGGCCACGTAAAAGCACTGGGACTCCATCCTATAGATGGTGGGAACTGCCACATGATAAAGTCAAGGTCAAACTCCAAGGACTAGAGTAAGATTAATCCACTGGATAGCAAGACTGGACGTGGAGATACCTAGAGGCGCCTCCTAGATACATAGAGGGAGGTTCCTGCACTAGTCCAAAGGAACAGAAATGAATCCGATGCTGGGGTTTAGGCAATCAGATGGTTGGTGTTAGGAGTAATTGTGAAGGGAAATCCAGCAGGAATGCAAGAGCAGGGTTGTTTGCTTTGGATGTGCACTTCAGGTGGGGGGGGGGGGGATGTCAAGCAGCAAGTAGATGAAGTTTGGGGAGGTGTAATTTGGGCACTGTCATCTTTGAAGTAGCAGCTGAAGCCAAAGGAACACAAGGCAATTGCTCATGGGAAGCATGTTGGGTGGGACACTAAAGTCAAGGCAGAACCAGAAAAGGCCTAACATTTGAGGGGCAGAGGAACCTGAGAAGGAACAGCCAGAGTTAAGAGAACAGAGGTGGAGTCCTGTCATGGGAGCAAACAGTAGAGGGGATTTCAGGGATGTGAGATCAAGAATGAAATGCTACGAAGATCAAGTAGGGTGAGGACCCAAACGTGTGGCGATTAGTATGCCATCTGGGATTTATGGATAGCAACTTCAGCAGCTGTGGATATAAAACACCCATCAGCTGAAAAGCAAGGAGGTGAGGAAGTGGTGGTCAAGAGTGTAGAATACTCGGGGTGCCTGGGTGGCTCAGTCGGTTGGGCGTCCGACTTTGGCTCAGGTCATGATCTCACGGTTTGTGAGTTCGAGCCCCGTGTCGGGCTCTGTGCTGAGAGCTCAGAGCCTGGGGCCTGCTTCAGATTCTGCACCTCCCTCTCTCTCTCTTCCCCTCCTCTCTCTCTCTCTCTCCAAAATAAATAAACATTAAAAAAAAATTTTTTTAAAGAGTATAGAATACTCTCAGAAGAACTTGGCTTTGGAAGGAAGAAGGTCCAAAAAAGGGTTGGCAAAGTGTTGGGAGGAATTGTTCCAATGTGACACTTCACAGGATTGTAGGTCAGAATGACAGAGCTTATAGAGAAAGAGTATGAGGATGGCTTAGATGGTGCTAAGCTGGAAGACTAGACACCTATGATGTCATTAATTCTGGAATAAACTTTCCCAAAAGGAGTAATCCTCACATGCTTTGGAACTGTCACCCTCTTACAGGCTCCGATACTTTGACACTCGCCAGTGCCAGACTTCGTGTCAGTTCAGGCCAAGCAGTGGGGGGAGGAGAAGGCTTGGGACCCCATGGAGAAGCCTCCTGGCCAGGCTCAAGCGCTGACATTCTGAGTCCCAGGAGTGTCACAGAATGCGATGCTGGACACAGGCCCGCTTGTGGAGACTGGCAAGGCAAGTTGGCAATAGTGTGATGTGGGAGTCTCCCACCCCACTCATCCCACATTTTTTCTCAACATTTTGGACATTTATGGCTCGCTATCTAGCACCATGTGTCAGTCAGTGCTCAGTAATAATTCAGATTGATGATACTGTTGTCTGGCTTTTAATGGACAACTGCACAGCTCTGACATGGCTAATGTTAATTTAAATGACGAAATTAACTAACCGAGCCATGGAATCGAGCTCTGGTCTGCAGATGCCAGGCCAAATAAATAAATAAATAAAGACAGTCCTCATGAAAATGAGACCACGAATTTAGTACGATTCGGGCAACTCCCACCATGTACTGGGAATTCTATTCATTGGTCCTGATGCTGGCCCTGGCAAGGGCTCCTGCTTCATCCTACGAAGATGTCGGAGGGCTACAGATGGAGAAATAATGGACTCTTCTAAAAGAGCACAGAATCCCGAAAATATTCTAGTCCAAATCCCTCATTCAACTTATATGGAAACTGAGACTCAGTGTTAGCAATTTCCAGAACTTTCTCAGTGAGTTGGTGACACAGAATCCACAATGAGAAGATGGCTACCATGATGTGAGAAGGCTTCTATGACATCCAGTCACCCCTTCTGGACAGCAAATCATACCTTGTGCGGCTCGGAACTGGACACAGAGCCTTCATATCTTCTAAGCGGGAGGGCAGGCCTGGGGGGTGTGATGTGGGAGGGGATCTGGGAAGTGGGTAGAAGGGCCGAGGAGGAGGTCGGGGATCACAGAAGTACATGCCCCCATCCTCAAGAGGCCCTACACAGCCGCATCCCCCTCCCCCATGCCTGCGTTCATCAGGGACTCGCGCTTGTGCGCTTGTGAGAGTGGCCTCCCTTTAGCAGGCTGAACCAAAAGGCTATGTAAATGGCCTCAGGGCCCAAACTCCTTATACAAACAAGGGAAAATTACCTGGCAGCCCACACACTGCCTGCCGGAGCAGGGTTCAGTCGGGGGAAACCCACAGAGATAAGCTCAGGAACAAATGTGTTGACCCTTTCCAGGGCAGTGCATAGGGATCCAGCTGGCCGATGTCAGACTCCAGGAAAGGGACCCCAGACCTTGCGCTTTCATGATTAGGGAAGCACCAGCCCCTCTTCTGGTGGGATCAGGGCTTGGGATCTGATCGTAGCATGGTATGGCAGAACTCTGGTCATCTGCCCTGTTCTTCCAGCTCAGCATGCATGGTTGGGGAGCAGCAGCCCCACTTCGGCATGGGGGAGGATGGGGTTCCAGCTTAGGACACAGCAGCGTTTCACCAAGATTGGCCTTTTTCAGGGTGCAGCTGGAGCCAGCCTCCTTAGAGCTTTGTGTGAGGCCAGCCCCACAGGAAAAGCTAAACCAGAAAGGAGCTGAGTACATTAGTTATCACTCCCAGCTCTTCTCTTCACTGCAGTCAAAGGCAGCTTTCCCAACCTTCAACCTAATCATGGTACCCCCAGCTAAGACACCTAAGTGTCCTCTCCTCGATAGCATCAAACCGCTCGGCCTGGGATGCAAGCTTTCAGCACCAGATCTCACCTCTCCATCCAACCTGGCCCCCAGGGCCCCCATCCCTAAATGCGATGGATCTGCTACCTCTTGCTGTTGCTCCCTCCAATGTTAGCCTTTTCCCACCTTGCCCACACTGTGAACTTAAAGGCACATCCTCCCAAATGCCCTCGAGGAGAATGACGGGCTCATCCCCTGTGTCCTGACTCTATGAATGCATTTATCATTGCACATGGTACTTGTTTTCCTACCTGCCTGTCTGAAAGTGTCTCAATCGTGCCATCTGCAGAGAAGATGCCAATGAAGAGGGATGAAATGCACTGGCTGCATATTCTTCTCCCCAGACTTCAGGCTCCAGGCCTCTCTCCCCTGCCCACAGCCTAGACCCCAGATTTCATAGATGGTGAAACACCCACCGTCTTATATAAACTATGCTATATTTAACTGCTTTAAAGTTGTGTACTGGGGGGGAGAGGTGGTGCAGGCCATTACCTCTGAATTTTTAAACGTACTGATAAGAGACCTCAATGTTCCTTCCGCCAGGGTGTGACTGACGTCTTGCCACCAACTGGCAGTACAGTCTGACAGTACCCAGGAACCTGGGGAAAAGACCAATGCTCACACCTGCCCAGGTAGGATACAAGTCTCCCACATGTCCCAGCTCTGTGTGTTGAAGAAGCTAAAAGAAAAAGTAGGAAAAGGGGTCTCTATTTGGCAAATCTTTTGTAGCCCCGCCCTGCACCTTGAAGTCATAAAGGGGCTGCAAGCGACATTTACAAGGTGGCAACAGGCTGCTGGCTGTTGCAAAGCACACTATCTGGGGAAGGAGATAGGCTATCACAGGGTTTTCGCCCGTGAGTTGGGTTTCTTTGTTCTGAATGTGTGCCCTACTTTCAGTATGGTTTCCTTGGCAGTCAAGAGAAAGACTAATCAAATGCCTACACAGCTTTATGAATGAAAGGAAACATATTTTAAGGGAGCTTTGTGCTGACACACAATTGCACTGATAAATTTTTCAAAGTCTGACGGGAACCAATTTCAAATAAATGGTGACATTTAAACAACTAGAAACCTCAAGGGCCATGATTACATAGCCACATTCATAAGAACCCCCCTGCTCTGTGGGTCATTGGCAAGTTCACCCTGCTGATGCCTTCTCAGCTGCCCAGGGTAGGAAGCACTTGGTTGGTGCTCAGCAAAGAGAGCATCCTAATATGCTCTGCAAACCCCTTCCGTGTCTTCTCAGGACCCAGGAGCTCCAGTCTGGTCCATGTCTGTATTTGCAGCAGTCTTGTAAAAATGTATCAGAACCTTGAAGAGTTACTCTAGGAGGAAGCCTCACCACCAGATAAGGCCAAACCAAGAGCTTTGTCACCAAAGGATGTCTGTCCCAAGTCAGCATGACCCAGTTGAAGAGAGACAACAGCTGTGCTCATTCCTCGACCACCAGACCATCCCTCAACACGCTGTAGAAGTCAAAGATTTCTTCTATGAGAAACTTCCAGATCTTCTCAGCATTTTTTCAAGCATTATTGCATCCCTGCAAAGCACTAAGTAACAACAACAATTCCCAACTTCCAGCCAAGAAACTTGACCTTGAAGCTGTCCTTGATTCCCTAAAGGGAGGCCATAGAAAAACTTAACCTGGTAAGGACAACTTGCCTGATATCATCTCTGGGCTCAGCTCTGGGAAATAGCTCCTGCATCTGACTTACTCTGTCCTGTCCGCCAGGGCCTCCTTGCTGGGCACTCCCTTACTCCATGTCCCAGGACGCCAACCAGATTCAGTTCCAGGTAATAGAATTCCTTTGGCCCATGCCCAGCTTCCAATCAGCCCCACTCCCCAATCTCATGCCTATCTGCATGGCTTGGTCAGGCCTTGACCCAAGCTTTCCCTAGAGCTCCAGACTCTAGTATCTGACCATCCATCTGCCTGTCAAGTGTGCCTCAAACGATATATCCAAAAATAAACTACCCATCTACCCCCCCAAATTCTGCTAAATGCGCCAACTTACACCTACTTGCCCACGTGTGGAACCTGGGAATCTTCTTTCTCTCCCCCACACCCAAGTCATCCTGTCCATTCAACACCTAAATATCTTTCCACTCCATCTCTCATCTCTAAGCCCACTTCTGCTTGTGTGTTTTGCCTGCCTGGCATCACTTTCTTTAGGAGACTACTTCTAGCCCTTGCTATAGTAATCCTATCACATCCATGTGATTCGAGTGAGGCTGGCCCCACTACCCTGATCCAGGGGTGGTCAAGGGACCCAGGCCTGGCTAAAGAGAGTGTGCAGAAACTTGGCCATAGCCATCTGTTCAGGACTGAGCCATTGGAATCCTCCCCAGACTTCTGACTGGGCACGGGGGAAGGGAAGCTGTGCTCCTTCTCTCTGGGCTCATGAGCACCAAGGGTAGGAGCTATGGAGACTCTTATTGTCACATGTAGAGAGTGTGGGGCCATGAAGAGACCAGTAGAATTAAGGGATCAGAAAAAGCAGTGGAGACAAAGGGGCAAGGAAAGGAGAGCCCCGATATAATTGTTTGAACCCTGAATGCAGCCTAAAACCAAAGAACTTCCTTTGGTAGAACTCCACCCCATTACATGGGTCTATAAATCCCTATTTCATCATAACCAGTTTGAGTTGGGGTCTGTCTCCAGCAACTGAACACGAGGCTGAAACAACAGCTCACGTGGATGGATCTCTCTGCCTTCAATCTTACCCTCCTGTATTAGCCTGCTAGGTTGCCATAGCAATATATCACAAACTGGTGGCTGAAAAAACAGAAATGTATTGTCTCAATGTTCTGGAGGCTGGGAGTCCAAAATCAAGGTGTCAGTTGGTTCCTTTGAAGGTTGTGAGGAATAATGTGTCCATGCCTCTCTCCTGGCCTCTGATGGTTTGCTGGCAATCTCTGACCTCCCTTGGCTTGTAGAAGCATCACCCTGACGTCTGCCTTCATCCTCACGTGGTATTCTTCCTGTGTGTGTGTCTCTGTATCCAAATTTCCTCCTTTTATAAGGACACCAGTCATATTGGATTAGGGGTCCACCCTACTCCAGCATGGCTTCATCTTAACTAATGTCTGCAATACCCCCACTTCCAAATAAGGTCACATTCTGAGGTGCTGGGGTCTAAAACTTCAACACGTGAATTGGGGAGCGGGGGATACAACTCAACTGATAACACCAGCCATCCCACCTCTAGCTCTGCCCTGCATCAGAACCGCTTATGCGGTTCCTCTCGTCTTCACCTGGTGCTTGGTCCAGTGGCCACTGCACCATCCAGCTCTGCAAGGCTCTGACCGACTTCCTGCAGGTGTGACCCGATGCCACCTCACCTTATACCCTAGCAGCACATCTTCCCACCTCTCCCTGGAGCTGTTCTGTTCACATGGGAGTGTGTTCAGTGTCTACGAATGCACAGCTTCATGGGGCAAACCTCTGACAAGTGAAACAACAGGGATCAGTGGTTAAAATTCTTACTTTTCTCTTTCCAGACAGATTGTCCTGAGAGCTACACATTAGATCGCGTGTTTAGTTGCCTTTGAAAAATAGCCAATTCAATAACACATCTTCAAATTGGCTTTCTCTCCTTTCCTGTCTCATTCCCTGTGTCCCTCACTTTGTTCCCTGGGATTACATTCTCCAATAAAGGAAAAGCCCATAAGCCTCTGCCTCAGCTTCTGCTTTAGCAGAACCCAGACCAATTCAGCCTCACTGATCTCTCTAACTATAACCTGACCATGCCATTCCTCTGCTTAAAGCCCTTCATGATTTCTCCATTACCCATAAAGTTCAAACTGTCTAGCTAAAAGCTGGAAGGCAGCTCAGAGGTCATCTGGTCAACCTTCTTCCCTACTGTAACAGTCCAAGTCATGGACTTTGGAATCCATAAGATCAGGTTTCAAATCTGGCTCTTTTTGAAAACTTGTATCAAGTTTTTTACCCCTATACCCATTTCTTCATCTACCCCATCTCAGGGTTGAGCAGAAGCAATGCCTGTAGAGTGTCTAGCACAGCCTTTGGAACACTAAATGTACAGCAACCAGTGTCATTACAGGCGAAGAATCAGAAACCAAGATGCAGAGGGGGGTCTATCAGAGTCACATAGTCAGCTAGCACATCTGGGACCAAAATCCTACAAAATCAAATGCCTGCATTCCACCATTAAGAGATAGAATATGTAATATATAATATATATAATAATATATAACATATAATATATAATTTTATTGTAATATATAATTAATATATATATGTAATATATAATATGTGATCATATGTAATATATAATATCCCTGCCATCATGGGGTTTACATCCTAAAGGGAAAGTGAGGTATTCAATAATGAAGCAATAAATGTGTGTAAGCATATCACAGGGTGCCAAGTCCTGTGGCATAAAGTAGGAATACAGAGTGAGGAGGTTGTATTTTCCTAGCATGGTGGAGGAAGTAATCTTCTGATAAAGGTTCACTTAAAGTGAAGGAAGCAAGGGAGTTAAAATGTTGATATCAGAGGGCAGCAGCAAGAGTAGGAAGTACAAGGGACTGAGGTAGGAGCAATTTTAGAGTATTCAAGAGACAGCAAGGAGGTCAGCACTGCTGAAGGGGGTGGGAGAGGGGAGGAGCCATAACAAGTGAGGTCAGAGACAAGCAGATGGCCAGTTTAGGCAGGCCATGGACTGTGAATTTGGCTCTGAGAGTGAGAGAAAGCCAGGGAAGGGTTTTGACTTCGGCTTGAAAGCATCACTCTGCCTAAGCGAGAGCAGACAGAAGGCCACCACAGTCCTCCTGGTAGAGATGGTGATGGCTTGGACCAGGTGGCAGAGCCAGCGGAAGTGAGAAGTGGTCATTCTGAATACATTTTGAAGGCACAGCTTATAGAACTCACTAGTGGATTGGATGTGGGCTGTGAACGGAAGGTTGATCCCAGGACGGTGACCCAAGCAAATGAAATGAGAGAGTTGCCATTTAATGAAGGGTGGGAGGGAAACTGAGGGAGAAGAGGCAAGACAGCAAATTGGAAGTCTGCTTTTGAACATGCCAAGTTTGATCTAGTAAACACAAAGCAGTGGCTGGATATACAAATCCAAGAGCAGAGAGAAGTCCAGACTGGAGATTCACATTTCAGAGCATTAGACATGTAAACATTCACTGGTGTTGAAAGCCAGGAGACTGAGTGAGCCCACCTAAGGAATCAGAAGTGGGCCTCCATGTCTCCTTGGGGACACACCAATACTCTGAGGGCAGGAAGACAGAGTCCAGGAAGGAGCCTGAGAAGGAGTGCCCAGTGAGGCAGGGCACAACTGTGAGTGAGGGGTCCTAAAAAAGCCACACACAGAAAGAGATTCAAGGAGAAGAGATTGATCAATTGCCAAATGCTGCTAATTGGTCACAAAAGACAAAACTGAGAATTGACCCTGGGATCTGGCAACATGGGGGTCACTAGTGACCCTGGCAAGAGCTATTTGGATGGACAGGTGAGTACAAAAGAGCATGGAAGGAGAAGAAGCAGAGACTTCAAGATTAGACAAGCCTTTGGAGGAGTTCTATGTAAAGGAGAGCCCAGAAAATGACGGATGCTGGAGTCACATTCAGGAGGTGAGTGGGGACAGGATCTAGTGAACAATGGAGGTCTGCTCATTAATGGTAACCCCCCAACAGTGGCCGGGATACAGTAAAACAAGCACTAGTCACAGAGCACAGATCATTTCAGACTCTTTGGAAACCAGTTTAGCAGTACACATCATAAGCCTTGAAAAACGTCCATGCCCTTTGACCCACTAATTCCACTTCTGGAAATCCCTCCTAAGAAAATAATTCCAAATCCAGGAAAAGTTCTCTGCATAGAAGTTCATCACAGAATTATAACCAATAGGTCTAGAAACATCTAAATATGCCACAACAGATAACAATTAAGGATGCAGGATGGACCTTGTCATTGGACTACAAACTCCATAAGAATAGGGAAAATGTTGGGGCACCTGGGTGGCACAGTCGGTTCAGCGTCCGACGTCAGCCAGGTCACGATCTCGCGGTCCGTGAGTTCGAGCCCCGCGTCAGGCTCTGGGCTGATGGCTCAGAGCCTGGAGCCTGTTTCCGATTCTGTGTCTCCCTCTCTCTCTGCCCCTCCCCCGTTCATGCTCTGTCTCTCTCTGTCCCAAAAACAAATAAACGTTGAAAAAAAAAATTAAAAAAAAAAAAAAGAATAGGGAAAATGTCTATTCTTGCTGGTGTATCTCCAGCATCTACCATGTGTCTGACATATCTGTTGAATGAATGAATAAAACTTCTTAAGCCTAACAGAATCCATGGGGGAAGGAAGGGGGAAAAATAGTTACAGAGAGGGAGGGAGGCAAACCATAAGAGACTCTTAAATACAGAGAACAAACTGAGGCTTATTGGGAGGAAAGGGGGGGGGGGAAATGGGTGATGGGCAGAGGAGGGCACTTGTTGGGATGAGCACTGGATGTTGTATGTAAGCCATTTTGACAATAAATTATATTTAAAAAAACTTCTTATAATGTTAAGCAAAAAAGATTGTAAAAAATATTTTTATAGATAAATATGCATATACCTACAGTACGATCTCTACCATGTTTTTCAAAAAAAGCCTAACACTCTATATAAAAACTAAAGACATGATTCCCCAAAATGAAAACATTGAGTATTTTGGGTGGCGGCATGTGATCTCCTTTTCATTTTGTTGCATATTTTGCATATTTTTGAGAATTTATATAATTCACTTTTTATAATGGGAAAAAACAAGCCAATGTCATTTCTGGAAAAAGGAAATGTTAGAGTGAGGGAGGATCTACATTCCCACCACCAGGGTTCAGTAATCCTTTGTGCCCTCTAAGGGTCCCCTGGTGGTATTCATGAGTATGAGTCTCCAATTCCAGCCCTGATGCTCCTCTGAAGAAGGGTCCCCCCACTACAATCAGGGACATGCCGATTAGCAGGGACAGAGAAAGGCCCTTCCAGGAGCTAAAGAGAGATATCGCTCGGAGGTACCAGCTTTCACTGGCACATTTTCTAAATCCTTAATCAGCTGTCAAAAATGATATATAGCAACATAAAGAACGGTTGACAATATAGCTTGAAGGGAAACAGAGCAGAATACAGAGGGGCACATTCACTGAGAATTTAACTACACAAACTGTTCATTTTGCAAATATTTATTTAAGGAATGAGCAGGTCCCACAAGAAATGTGTTCACATGCAGTCAGAGAAGAGACAAACAACCACAGTGGAATAACCCACCTTTTCAGCCATACCATCTTAAAGCCTTATTTCCAGAACAAGGATTCCTAGAACTCTAGTCGAGATCCCAGAGTGGGTGTCCACAGGTGCTCACCGAGCAGCTCCAGGCTCCAGGCACTCTGTTTCCTAGAGCAGAGCTTCTCCAACTTGAACATGTACACCATTAACTTAGAGGTTCTGATCAAATGCAGATTCTGATTCAATAGGTCTCAGGTGGGAAGAGGGATTCCACATATCTAACAAGTTCTAAGTGCTGCTAAGGCTGCTGGTCTTCTGAGCATACTTTGAGCAGCAAGGTCCCAGGGTACACTGGGGAACCAGACAACTCCAAGGGCCATTAGGAACTGGGAGCAGGAGACAGCCATCCAGGTAAGTTGTGTTAACCCAAGCAAGGTGAAGACAGCATAGAAGATGCTCAACAAAGCTCTCACCCACTACCCCAATTCCTAATGCCAAACACCTCTGCCAAATGTCCAACCCAGTTCCCCTGTCCTCAGTCATGTGGGCACCCTAAAGCATCCTTGTCCCCAAGCATCTTGGCACCACTGATACGAGTGATGAGGCGTAAACCCCAGGCAATTGCATGGGCTCTGGAGGCGTCTGAGGCCCCCACATTCTTCGGGAAGCTTGGTCAATGACATCTTGCTGGGATGGGCCCCAAGGTCTGGGCTTTGCTGGCAGGTGGTTACCGGGAGCAGCCAGCAGCAGATGGCACCAGAGGACAAGCACAAGCTGTGCCCAATACAGTGGCTCAAAATCTATTCCAAAAGCCAGGGTAAAAGTCAATAAAGAAACAGAATGAGAGATATGACCAAAACCTGGGAAGAAATAAACAGCTCCAGGAAGGGGGCTGGTGGCTCACAGATTACTTGTCTTGGGTGTCGGCTGTACAAGTTCTCGGTCAGGGGCCAGGTCAGAGAGACAGTCAGACGTGATTGTTCAATCTTCTGTTGCCTGGCCCTCTGCCACATATCCTGTGAACAGCGGTCCTAGCAGCCTCCCAGTGAGATACTTGAGGGCTCTGGGCACCTGAATACCCTGCCCCTGGAGGCCATGGTGGGTCTAGCCACTGCCCACTCTGCCAGAGGGTAGGTGAAACTGAGCAGGCAGAGCCAGACCTGGGTGTCCCATTGAAAGTGGCCCAGAGGCAAGCTTGACCTGTCTGGTCCACACAGAGATAAAGCCTTGGATCTGGCTCAGCAGCCAGAAGACTGGGGCAAGACCTCCATGGGTGAGATATTCACATTCATTGTAGCCATTTCTCCATTTTCCCTGGTGGGCTGGAGGAAGGAGGACTCCTACTCCTTTCAGCCAGTGTCCTGTTAAGCCAAATTCACGAACCCCCTGCCCCTGCCCCTACTGAAGGCCTGGGGAGGCTTTGGAACAACAATGCACATCACCTAGAGCAAGTCAGCTTAGTGGTCAGAGTGTGGAACAGAGGCCGGAGTCACAACCTTGAGTGCTGTCAGCCTTGGCAGTGGGTCAACACGGGGGAAGGTCACAGAGTCCCTGGCCTGCTGCCTTGTCTGGCAAGAGAGGTCCTAAAGGCTAGGAAAGGCAGGTAAGAGAGCATGACTGCAGCAACCTGGCCCTTCCCATGCTGGACCATGGCACAGGGCGCCCGTGCTCAGCCAGGCCCTCAGCAGGGGCATGTTTACACCATCAGCCTACCATGGCAAATCTTGCTGGAGCCCTCTCCCTGCACCAGGTCCTGTCCTAGGCATGGAGGACAAGCTCTATGGTGATGCAGATGTCCCCCTCAAGGTGTTTATCAAGGGGAGATACTTGCAGGCTCATTTCCACATGAGGTGGCAGAGGCAGTGAAAGAGGAATATGGAGCAGGGTATGAATCATGGGATTCCTGCTGCTCAGGACTGACTTTCCTCCTGCATTGGAGCATGAAGACCCAAGGTAAGCATGATCCATTCTCTGCACCTGGATGTGCTAACTTGCCTCCATAGACTTCTTTACCACTTACAAAGCCTGTCCACCAACATCACCTCTCCAAGAGGTGAGGGCCTGACCAAGGTCCAGAGCTTTGACCCCCGTGCTCTCTCCCTGACTCCACAGTGACCTCACAGTCACTGGAGGAGGTGAAACCCTTGGGCTCCCAGGCTGAGCATCTGTTTCTGAATTGCCAGAATGAACTCTGCCTGCAACGAGCAGACCATCTCTGGCTCTGGCACCTGCTCAGGCTACAAGACATACTGTGACCCGCAGAATCCATGCTCAGAATTCTCCCAGGAACAAATGGCTGAACCAACTGAATGTCAGTCTTCACAATGCAAATGGTTGCAAAAATGGGTTCTTTCCAGCCTCTCTGGGCTCCAGAAAGCCCGTAAGGATGGTGTCCACCAGAATGCCAATAATGATGCCAGTAATGATGCAGTTGGCCCACTTGGCTAAGTAAAGGAACTTGACAATGACCATGGCAGGGAGAAGGCCTACACCTGGTTAAATGGGGTTGGACCTGCCACTGAGCCTCAGAGACCCTTTGGAGACTTCCGTGTGCACTGTGGATAGGGGCAGATGCTCATACTCTTCCACGGGGGCACTCTGCTGACATGTCAGCACCAAGGCCTTGATCTCCTTCTTGAAGTTGGTGTTGAGAAAGCCATAAATGAAAGGGTTGACACAGGCAGAGGCCATGGCAAGCAGATGGCACACCAAGAAGATGAAGTTGCCATAACAGATGGGGATGGCCTCATGGTACCAGTCCTCCAGACTGTTGAACACATGCAGCGGCAGCCAGAGCACGGCGAAGGCAACCACCATCGCCACGAGGATGCCATTGATCCTCTTCATCTGCCAAGCCCGCGAGCTGTAGGTGCCCTTGCGGAACACCCGCTTCCTCTTCCGCAGGTGCCGGTAGATGCGGACGTAGCAGACCAGGATGAAAGCCAGAGGCATGCAGTACTGGAAGAGCAGCAGGGAGGTGGTGTAGATGATGCGGTGGTGATACAGCGGCCAGGACTCTGTACAGACCACCTTATCTAACAGAAACTCCACAGCCTTGGAGTGGTTCTTGTGAAAGACATTCTCTAGGACACTGTTGACCAGGAAGGGCAGGGAGAGGAGGCAGGCGATGAGCCAGATGACCACAATCCCCAGGTAGGCCTGGGAGATGCTGGGCTTCCAGCCTGTTGGGTTGATGATGAGCTGATGCCTCTCCAGGGCCACAAGGACAAGCGAAAGGATGGAGACTGTCACCGACATACACTGGATGAATGCTGACATCTTGCAAAGGGCCTCCCCAAAGACCCAGTAGTCCATAATAGTGTATATGGCCGTGAGTGGTTGGCAGATGAGGCACATGAGAAAGTCAGAGAAAGCCAGGTTGGCAATGAGCAGGTTGGTCACATTGGTCTTCTCTTTCTGCCTAATGGTCACACATATCAAGCAGAGGTTGCCCAGGAACCCCACAATAGTCTCGATGCTATAAGAGACAACAATAAAGACCATCGGGTCCAGAGAATCCTGGCAGTGGTCAGAGAAGTTGTATGGAATGCTCCTTGACCTGCTCCTGTTTTGACCCTGTGGGGATCCTGGGAGCAGCAAGGCCAGGAAGTGAGAGATGTTCATGGTGCAGGTGAGAAGATTACAGAAGATTCAGTGACAGTGCCTACAAAGCAAACAGACAAATGGTGCTCAGTGATCATGCCTCCTGCGTGGACCCCAGGGAGAAGTGGGGGTCAGGTAGAGAGGGTCATGGCTTCTTCCATCCCAAGGCTGCTGGGACCTCGAGGACCTGAGACTCAGAGATGTAAGCAACTTGCCCACAGTCACACAGCTAATCAGTAACAGGGCTCAGATACGAACCCGGGTCTGATGCCAGAAGTTGTTATACAAATTCCTTCTGACCTCAGGCTTCCAAGTCTGCTTTAATGGTAGAGAAACTAGATTTTCATAAGCAGAGTTCAAAGACAGAACTGCTTAAGGAGTATGGGTAGAAATCCTCTTGTCACATCTTATCCAAATAGAAATGCAGTAAATGCCACTTGGCACTCAGGTCCTTCTACAGCACCCCACGCCCTTGAGAATAGAACTAAACCTCAGGGCTCGAAACACAGTACACCCTCCAGGTCTCAGCCCCTACCTGCCCTGTCAGCCCTGTTTCTCAGGTGACACATGACAGAGTTGATGACTGCTAGGTACAAAAATACTGGGTCATCGGCACACTGGCTCTCTCCCTACGCCCATCATGCTACACATGGGTAGGGCCAAGGTTATGGTTGCCTACTGACCTGCCTATGCTTAAGTCACCCAAAACAGTTTGCAGTTTCCAAACTCAGCAGCCTGGTCCACATCTCTGTGCCCTGGCACAGCCCATCTCTTTTCCCCTGGTGTCTCCTCAACACAAGGGACCCTCTGCCAAGACCACATTGGGATTTCGACTCCAGAATCTCCAGGTGGTAATGCCAGTGACAGATATTCTGACAGGGAAAGCCACCAGATCATTCCACACACCACCTTGATACACCTTCTCCATGGGATCTCTGGCTGTCACTAAACTCTCAGGCAGTCCCCAGCCTTCAGAAAGCATCAGACCCATTCCAGGGGCATGTCAAAAGTGCAGACTCCAGAGCCCTTCACCAGGACAGGCAGTTAAGTGAGTCTAAGATAGCGCCCAGGGGTCCATATATTTCAACATACGGCCCATGCTATTCTTGTGCATTTCGTCCTTGAGTCCCATTCTGATAAATACTATTCAGAGAGGAAGACCCTATTTCAGATATTCTTTAAGTCCTACATAACGGTCACGTCCATTTGTGAACATATATATGTTCTTCATCATCAAGTGCTAATTTAAAGGCAGTTTTTATAGAGTATGGCCAAAATTAACCAGAGAGCAGTAAACTCTATTTGTCAGCTCTCACGAACATCACTCACCGTGCATTTAATTTGGCTTATAAAGATGAGGTACATTTGGCCATTTATAAGACCAAGTCGTGAATTCAACTAACAGTTTACAGTCTGGTTATTTTGACTACTGAATCTCAGAGGCAGGAGTATTATTCTGACACCACAGTCTTCTGGCAGAAAGGGCTATTTGGAACAGAACCTGACAAAATGAAACATAGCAAGGCCAAATGCAAGGCCCAGTATTCAACTCCAAAAGCAGCCAAAGCTGCATAGAAATGTGGTGGATACACTGCTCAGAAGCAGCAAATGTGACGCAAACCCGAGGCTCTGGATAACCACCAGCCAGGGCTGAGTCAACGGTGGGAGGCAATACCAGCGGCTCCAAACTGGCCGAAAGCAGCACGATCACAGCAGAGTTCATGGAAACTCCAGAAAACTGTCACTCAACTCATTCACTCAATAAACATGTGCCAAGCCCCATGCTAGAAACAAAGGCCAAGATGATATACAGCCACAGGAACTGACCACCAGGAATACAGGTGAACCTCAAGGCCATATTGCCATGGCCCAAACCAGTAGGAATGGGATGCCTGTGAGTGGGGAGATCAGAGAAGAGGCAGGAAGATGAGAGAGAAAGTTACATTGATCCACGGCCTCAAAGTTGAAGAGGAGTCAACCACCCAATGGGCAAGATAGAGGAGGGAATTCAAGGTGCAGGGAACAGCATGGGCAAAGATGGGGGGGGGCGCGCGGGCAAGAAAGAGCAGAGCCTCCTCAGAGAACAGCGAGCAGTTCAGAACAACTGGATCCCCGAGTTGGTGGAAGGCAATGGTAAGCAATGAGGCCGGAGAGGTGGGCCAGAGCAGGAATGCTGGGAGAGGCATGCAATCTGGCCAGCAAGGCCGAATCCATTCCAGAAAGATCACTTGGATGTAGAGAATAGACTGAGTACGAGGGCCAGGTCAGGAGGAAAGGGAGGGCCGAAGAAGATGGCACTGGGGGTCGGCCAGGCTTGCAGACCCCTTCTTAGAGAACCAGTGAAGAGCTAACACAAGGGATGGTCACAGTGGTCCAGGGCACCCCGTACCAGCCCCTGCTGAGTAGACCACATGGATGTCTGAACCCAAACCAGCCCTTTCCCAGCAGCTTGTGGGACCGGTGAAGGAGGAAAGTGCTGGCACTGGGAGAAGAGCAAGGCAAGAAAGTGTCATGGGGACCCAGGGGGCCGGGGGACCCAGAAAGGAGCAAAGTTGCCAGCAGGCCCTTGCATGTTTCTGCAGAGGCTGGGAGGGGCCCGCCGGGAGGACTCCATGAACCTCCACCCCAGAAGGGCCCTCTGCACGCAAGGACTGAGGATTTCCAGAAGCCACTCCAGGGGCAAGGTAGCAGTAATTCAAATCCAACAGCCGGGTCAGCAGGAAGGCCAGATTCCTTCTATAGAACCTGCTGAGAGGTGGGGACCCCCTGGAACAGAGGATCCCTCGGGACAGGTGCTCCTGAGCAGAATCAAGGAAGGAGATTGGACTTGGATGCCGCCAGGGCCTGGTGCAAAGGGGTCAAGATCCAGCCACAGCTCCACCAACTGGGACTTCAGGGTTCAGGGTTAGGAATGGTCAGAGTGAAACCATTGGTTGCGGGCAGTGGGTCACCTGGCTGCTGGGAGCGGGGTTCACCCAAGAGCAGGCCGTAGGCCTGTCTCTTGGGTTGTCTGAGTGCCCCTCGGGTCAAGAACAGTGTCCTTTGTTGCACAGATAGAGCCACCACAGGCATCTAGGAAAACAACAGAGAAACCTATCAGGAACCTAGGGGGGCCAGCAGGCCGCGGGCTTGTCCTGGGTTCAAATTCCTTGCCCTGCCACCTATCTGTAGAGTGGCCTTGGGAGAGTCGCTGAACCTTTCTGAGCCTCAGTTTCCTCAGCTGTATGAGGCAGGGTGTGATACCTATAGGACAGCCTGGTTCCCCAAAGTCAGGGGGTGAAATAGGGAAGAGGGGGGTCTGAAAGGTAAGACTCTGGAGCTCCCTTCCCTTAGACTCTTTCAGTTCAGTCCCCATCTCGTCCCTTGGACAAAGAACATAATTCGATGGACCAGGTCCTGGTCAGGAGCTCTCTCTGCCACCTCCTGGGAAGCTGAGTTGCCCATTTTACAACAAGACCAGCCTGGCATGAGCAGTGCTCTTTGAACATTAGTTGCCTTCTCTCCCCACACATCCCGCCAACCCCACCGGAGGTGACCCTGCTCCCTTCCACCAGAAGAACTGGCCACAGCGATCCTACAAACCCAGGCACAGGCCCCTGAGTGCACCTGGCTCCAGCTCTGACCCAAAGCCTCTTTAGAAAGTCCTGCGGGAGGGCACAGCGCTGGGACGAATCCCCTACTCCAATCCTCTGCCCAGTGCCCGGCCTCAAAAGGGCACGAGCCCTGCTTCAGCGCCCTCCTGCTCCAAACCCTGCCCCACAGCCGAGTAGCCAACTCTATCCAGGGCTGGAAAGGGCCACACTCCCACCACGTGCATTTCAAAGCGGAAGACCACCCTGTCTGCAGGCCAATGACTAGCCTGAGAGACACTCACTACAGGCCTCATGCAGGTGAGTCAGTGCCTCACCTGCACTGACCTGTCTGTAGATGAGGGCCCCAGGATGCTGAGGGACAAGCTTGGTCCCTGGACATCCTGGGAGATGCCCAAACAGCCCGAGAGGCTGCACCTGGGGAGGGGCAGGATCTGAGCCTGGTGCAGCCAGGGGAGCAGGAAGAGGACTTGGAAGGGCAGGCAGGAGAGGGCGTGCGGGAGCCCAGTCTTGGAGGAGAGACCCCAAGGAGGGAGGGGGCTCGCCTCACTCTGGAGAGCACAGGCTTTCCTGGAGACAGAGGGCAGAAGGACATCAGCTTTCCCTGAGCTTCAGGTGACTGATACTCCACTGAGCATTGATCCACACCACAGCCCTGGGAGGAAGGCATTCCTAGACTGAACCATGTGAAATTGCCAGTATCCAACCATTGTTGACCTGCAAACATGGCAGACGAATATCCCTGACAAAGCCTGACGGAGCCCAGGGCCCCAGGGAGCGCCCAGGGGTGCCGGTAGGAGGTTCAGCCAAATAAGAAGGTATCCCAGGGACCTCCGTTGGTCACTCTGAGAGCTTTGGACTTTGGTTCTAGCATGCTGGCTCAGAACGCCCACCCCCCCAGCAGCTCCAAAGACCACCCAGCCTCTTCAGGCTCTTGTCCTCCCCAAGCTGACCTGGGTTTGGAATCTCTAATGCAATGACACTCTTAGAGTTGCCGCCTTACTGATACAATTTGGAGCCTCAGAGACCTCGCTGTGGCAGAGCATGAGAGCAACAGCTCCCCATGGAGGAGACACGACTGGGCAGGTACCGGTCCCTTCCGAGTGACCAGGTGTCCAATGGCGTCCCTTGCAGCCTCCAGCAGTGCAATGACCCCCTCAGGGTGATCACATCCACTCCCCGGGATTGCTGAGCAGCGAGCAGCGGCCACAGGGACCACTTCAGACCATTCTGGGAGACTGGGACCCCCCCACATGGGACCTCATACAAAGATTGTCCCTCACTTCCCACTGTGCACCGCAAAGATGCCCAGTGAGGACCAGATCTTATGTCCTTCAGGTACGCCGCAGGGGATGGCCAGTCTGGGAGGAAGGAGGGGATTATTGTGCAATGGCAGTAAAATGATGCCTTCAGATGTATTTCCCAGGCAGCTGGCTAGTCAAGGGGGATGGGGGGAACACCTGAACCCCTGAGGGAGGTCTCCCCTGCAGCCTGCGTCTCCCCCCCCCCCCCGCCCCAGAGAAAAATTAAGAACTAATATAAATCCTATCAATCTCCCAAGGAAGTGAGAATGGAAAGGACATCTATTTTGTTTCCTGAAATTTCAGCCAATAGCTCCTGGTCTCCGAATGCCCCAGGAGCCCAGACACTTGCCATGCACCCCTTACCCCTCTCCTCGCAGCCCACAAGATGAGGCAGAGAGCCACCAACGTTTCAGGGGAGGACCCGGAGGCTATGGGAGCCCAAGGCCACACGAGGAGCTGGGGCTGCCCCCCTGCCCACCCCGCCCTCCACCCGAGACCACGGTTGCGTGTCTCTGAGCCCTGGGCTCCTTGAAGCCCCCCCCCCCCCCACCGACGCCCCCTCCCCATGCCCCAGATGCAGCAGCGCGCACGGCTTCCCGGAGGACCCCTCGCACTGGGCCCCGGGCGCCCCCGCCCCTGCACCCGCGGGGCCCGTCTCGGGGCTGAGCCCGCCTACCCGCTCCGGCGGCCCTGGCGCTCTCTGCCCGCCGAGCGGAGCCTCCCAGCCGCTCTGCCGCTGGCCCGCTGGGCTCCCTCCTCCGCCACCCCGCGCTCCCGCGCCCGCCCAGTCTGCCGCCAGTGACCGCCCACGGGGACGCTCCCGCCGCCCTGAGACCCAGGCGCCCGCTGCGGGAGCCGCGCCTCGGGCCCCACGGCCCTCCCTGCACGCGGGTCTCCCCCACGCCCACCCCGGCTCCGCTCCGCACGGCACAGACTGGAACTGCGCTGCTCTCTCCGTGCCTGGGCCTCAGTTTCCTCATGTATGAAATGGGCCTAAGAAGACCTGCTTTTCATAAACTCGTTCACGAATATTAATTGCAGGCTTCCTATGAGCCTGACTCTCCTGGTGGGCACACAGAACTGAAGAAGACGGGGTGCCTGTCCTGGGTCATCCTGGAGCTCCCAGTCCTGAGAGGGAAGACAAACAAGGGACAAGTCAATGAGTTAGTGTGGAGTGACATGCTGTGGGGAAATAGGTCAGCTCAAGATGGGTGGTCCGGGCAGAGGGCACAGCATGAGCAAAGGCCCTGAGGCTGCAGGCATTTGGCCCCTGGAGACCACAGGAGGCAGTGTGGCTGGAGAATGTTAGCAAGGAGGCTTCCAGAGAGGCACAGGTGATCAGTCGGGAGGGACTTCTAGGTCCTGGAAGAGCCTCCAAGGTTGTTGCAACGAGAATGAACAGAGAAAGTGCTTTTCCGTCAGAACCCAGGTGACACAAGACTTGGCCAAAATGGAACAGGATTTGTTATAAGGGTTGCTCCTGTTTTAAATACGCTAACTTATAATTTTCTTTCCCAAGGAGGCCACATGGTAAAATTAAGTATGTGCTTGGAGAATCTCCTGAGAGTTAGCAGATCTGCTTCAAGATTTTGGACATGGACCACTCTCCTATAACATGACACACGCCTCCCAGCCACTCTTCCCAAGTAACCCCAGAGGTACTATTCATCTGTGGATATGGCCCTGGAGTTGTGGGCAGTGGCCCTTTCTGGAATGGCAGCTGCCACTTAAGGCACGTGTGGACTCTGCAAACACTACCTTATTTGATCGTCACAATAGCTTCAAGAGGTGGGCATTTGTATCCCTGCTTTACTGATGAAGCCAAGTGAGACTCAAAGATTGAGCACCTCCCCGCCAGTCACTCAGCCAAGCAACAGACCCAGACCCACGCCTCTGCTCGCAAGGACCCTGCAATGACCATTCTGCTATGATCCATTCCTGCAGCCCTCTGTGCTCTGCGGCAGAGGCAGATGACGCTTGTGGCCCCATCCCCCATCACTAAGTCACCAGTGTCTCCAAAGGAAGGCAGGTATGCATTTAATGGGACCTGATCATAATAGTGGCTTCCTGGAGTCTAAAGCAAAGAATATTGTCTATGCAGAAACTACCCAACTGGCAGGAAGCCCTAGAGACACCTGTTCTCTGTAGAGGCAAGAATTCAGATGTTGTCACCGCCTTCTCGTGGAGCAGCTGTGTAGGCCTTGCTGGTGAGCCCTTTCAGGCAGGCTGCCACACGGCCGCATTTGAGAACCACTGCCCCGTGGGTCAGACAAGGGCCGAGGAGCTGAGACAGCAGGCCAGGCAGTGGCTCCTCTCAGAGGGGGAGGGAGCGCCTCAGAGCAGAATTCCTAGTTAGACAGACACTAAGGGAGCTGGCAGTCAGACCCTGCGCCTCTGCTGGAGAAGGAAACAGCGCCCTCTGGCGGCAGAGCTGGGCACCCAGCAGAGCGGGAGCATCTGAAGCTCCCCTCCGAGAAAGGCGAGGCCTCAAGCAAGAAGCTGGCCACTCTACCTCCCCTCTCGCCTGGGGCCAGGACCCCAGACTGGGAAGTCTGGCCGGCCCGGCAGGCTACATTCTGCAGTTTCTGAGGAAGGGGTTCGGTAAGGTTCTCCCTGTGCCACAAAAGTGGCTGGCTTTTGGTCTGACCTCCTAGACGTGGAGTCTCCTTAACAGCCCGGTGATGGGCCTCACTTCCTGCTCCCTGAGGCATGTTCCACGTGAATCACCCTGGAGATGAGCGCAAGCACTAATCCATCAGGCGTGAATGGCCCTCAACAGCTTGCAGATTGACCCCTTGGTCCACTGCAAGCTCTCTTTGGTCTGATGAGAAAGCTGAGGGTCAGGAAGGTGGGGGAAGGATCCCCACTACTTCTTAGCTGGCAATGCGCTGAGACTTGAAATCAGGCCCATTTCACTGTTACTGTCACCACCTTAAGATCCAGTGTGGCAGGTGGTCAAGAGCTGGGCGCAGGAGCCAACTCTCCCAGCCTCAAATTCTCTTCTGTAAAATGGAGCTAATAAAATCCACCTCTAGGGCTGTTGCTAGTGCAAACGAGATGAGATGTGACCGGCTCCTAGCACAGGAAACATGCCCTAGAGATCTGCGGCTGCCGTTATTCCACTCGGGGCTTCTGTGTGCTCGTCCACCTCCCTGAGCGCCGCCCCCACCCCTCTCCAACCCAGCAGTCTCCAGACCCACCCTCCCACCAGAATTAATCCGACATGGTGCTGACAGGCCCCATGCACATCCATGGGCAGCTTTCACGCCAGTCTGTTTCTCCTTAAACCCTTCTAGGGTGTCTCCCCCAGACTCCTTCTCCACTCACTCTTCATTTTTAGAGAATATCATGCATTTGACATATCCGGGCTTGTGTCGATGTTACTTCCACAGCCGGGACTCACTGGGCTCACTTTTCACCTGGAAAACTCCCACTCGTTCTTGGAGACTGAGCCCATACGACCAGGCCTCTGTGAAATGTTCCTGCCCCACCATGTGCTCATTCTTTCTTTTTTAATTTTTTAAATGTCCTTTTTATTTATTTTGAAAGAGAGAGAGAGAGCACGCAAGCAGGGGAAGGGCAGAGGGAGAGGGAGACAGAGAATCTGATAGTGCAGAGCCTGATGTGGGGCTCGAACTCGCGAACCGTGAGATCATGACCCGAGCTGAAATCAAGAGTCAGAGAGCCTTAACCGACTGAGCCACCCAGGCGTCCCCACCGCGTGCTCATTCTAATGGCAAGCTGACACAGAGAGCTCCTGGGCAGCTGTCCTGCTTTGCTCCTGGAAGAGCTATAGCAAAAGAAAGCCACATCAGCTATCCAGGAAAATCTGCTTGTTTTCTTTCCCATTCTTGTTTTCCCATTCTTTCATTAATCCTTAGAGAGATTAAAAAAGTTGCTGGAGTTGTAAAACAGGAGCAGATTGCCAGGAAACAAGAGCGATCTAGAAAGCAAGAAAGAACCGTTAGAAATGAACTATATGATGGCTGAAGTTAAAAAAAACAAAAACATTTGATTGGAAGGGATGGTTGGGACAAGGTAGGGAAATGTCTCATAATATGGAGCCAAAACCACAAAAAGATGGAAAACCTAAGAGCAAAAACAAGAGACGTAGATGATTAATGCAGATGATCTATTATCCAATTAATAAAATTTCCAGAAGGGAGAACCAAGAAAATGAGAGCACATCAGTGATAGACTCAGTGGGAAGCCGAATTCACTCCCAGATAGTCAAATGAAGAGACATTATTCGAAAAGTAACTTCTAGAGGTGTGGACAGGGGTAAGGGGAAATACAAGAAGTGGTGAGGCACTCAGAGGTTAGCAAAGGCAGTTACCACCCTCCAGCTAAAAGAATGAGGGGAAGACAATCGCGTCATCAGAGCCAGGGGACTGTGGAAGAAAGGCTACCCAGTGAGCTGCTGTAGTCTGAAAGCATGCCACTGTCACCAGAGACTCAGCATTGACACAAAAGGAAGGAGGGCAGAAGTATACCGACTTGTCTCGGTCCACTTCTGGTCTCCTGTGGGTCCCTGCCATTGATCAAAGCCACCTGGAACCAGCCTCTCTGGGCACAAAGAAGGCCAGGACAATGGTGGAGAATGGACCTGGGTGGAGTGTAAACAGAGAGTACCCAGCACAGGGAATTCTCAGTAATAAAAGAAACTTTCCCAGAGATGCAAATTGAAAAGATCTCCTGGGTGCTGCTCAAAAAAAAAATTGGGGGGGGGGGGGGCCCGGGTGGCTCAGTCTGTTGGGTGTCCGACTTCAGCTCAGGACATGATCTCACGGTCTGTGGGTTCCAGCCCCACAGGCACTGTGCTGACAGCTCAGAGCCTGGAGCCTGCTTCAGATTCTCTCTCTCTCTCTCTCTCTCTCTCTCTCTCTGCCCCTCCCCTGCTCACCCTCTGTCTCCCTCTCTCTCTCAAAAATAAATAAATAAGCAATAAAAAAATTGTTTTAAATAATTTTGAAGCACATGTGTTGTTCTTCTTCCATTCCCTTCCCTTCCAAACACCCATATCCATATCCAAAATTAGTTCCAAATGCCTGAGTGTAGTCCAAAAGCCATTAGGTAGGGCTGAGCAAGATGGTGTCCCATGAGGGAAGGTGAGGCCAGGGTTATGGAGACTGGTGGCCAAGAACAGGGAGTTGGAGCCCAAGCAGAGTGCAAAGATGCCCCCACCCCCCCCCCAACCAAGGGACATGCCAGTGGGTGTTGGAACCTGGCAGGGGAGGAGTATATCTGCAGAGGGCAGGACAGCAGCCCCAACAGCCCAGCACTGTGGGAGCCAAGCCCATGGAGAACGGCACCCCATGGAGGGGCCTGGCATAGGGTGTCAGGACAGGACAAAGAGAGTGTCCACGTGGGGAGGCGGGAAACCGGCAGCCCAACACAGGGCATCAGAGCTCAAACACAAGGTGAGAGAAGAGGACAGCCGAGGTGGAGTGCCAGAGCCCAAGTAGAGTGAAGTGCTGGTGGGAGGGAGTTCTGCTACGGGAGCCTGGCTCCACGCAGGGGGGTCAACCAAGTAAAGGAAGTGTATCAAAGATAATGGAGCCGGGTTTCTCACTGATGGAGAAGGTAGTTACAGACACAGAAGGGGAAAAATAGAATGAGCCCTGTGGCTTGAAATTAGAATTGAAGGTAGCATATCACCTCACGGCTTTCAACATACAGGTGGTCCCCAACTTATAATGGTTCATCTTAAACGAATTTTCAACCTTACGGTGGTGTGGAAGCCACACACATTCAGTAGAAACAGTACTTCAGATTCCGAATTTTTATCTTTTCCTGGGCTAACAATATGTGGTACCGTACTCTCTTGTGGTGCTGAGCGGTGGGCAGCTCCCGGTCCGTGACGCAATCACAAAACTGAACAACTGATACCCATACAGCCATTCTGTTTTCACTTTCCGCACAGTATCCAATGAATTACATGATAGTCCCTTTATTATATCCCTTTATTATAAAATAGGCTTTGTGTCAGATGGTTTTGCCTAACTGTAGACAAATGTTAAGGGTTGTGAGCGTGTAAGCGTCGATGTTTGATTTAGGTGTTAGTTAAATGCATTTTGAATTTACGTTATTTTTTTAATGTTTACTTATTTTTGAGAGAGAGAAAGAGTGCGAGTGGGGAAGGGACAGAGAGAGAAGGAGACCCAGAATCTGAAGCAGGCTCCAGGCTCTGAGCTGTCAGCACAGAGCCCGACGCGGGGCTCGAACCCACGAACCGTGAGATCATGACCTGAGCCGAAGTGGGACACTTAACCATCTGAGCCACTCAGGTGCCCCAATTTATGTTAATTTTAAATTACAATGGGTTTATCAGGACATAGAACCATTGTAAGTCAAGGAAGATCTGTATATATAAACATGAATGTAGTTGTGAGATACACACACACACACACACACACACACACACACACACTCATCTCCTTGCTCTGTCCACTGACAGAGCCTTGGAGTGGTGACACCAATAACAATGAGCACTCCTAGCACCCATACATGGCTTCCAATGTCATTCTCCATTAAAAGAATCCAAAGGACAGGGAACATACAAGAGGAGCCTGAGAGATCCTTAAAGGCTAGAGAGTAACAGAGTGCTCTAAGAATGATGGGGCATGTTAAAAGGACCCAGAATCCAGCCGGAAGGGACCTTCACTGGCCAAATCTGGGACACTGTGAGCAGTAAAATAAATAACGATTGTGATAGATAATAGCCCATGGAATAAAATAGGAACCAATGAGTCCACTCCAATATAAATAATTAAATGAATAAAGTGAAAGTTTGATGAATGACAGGATATTTGCACGGCTTCAGTGTCCCTCAGCATAAAATGATCATTAATTGCAAAGAGAAAATTAGTTGCTTTTCAGTGGAGAAGCCCAGAAGGCACCACCCTAATCAAAGCGATCAAAACAACCACCTCACTAATGCTACAAATTGAAATCATGTGCCCACGATAGGATACAAAAAGAGCACATCATTGCCTATGATACTCCTGCCAACGGTGCATAAAAATGACCCCAATCCTGAGGAAACATCAGACTAGCACAAAGCCAGGGATGGGCTACCAGTAACTGGCCTCGTAGTCTGGAACATGTCTCGACCATGAAACTCAAGGAAAGACTGTTCCAGACTAAAGGAGGCCAGATTCAGGAGACCTAAATCTGAACACTTTGGGACCACTGATAGATAAAGCCTAGGGATGAGAGGGTAGTTATATGTCAATGCTAATCTCCTGAATCACAGGGGTTGTGTTTTGGTAAGTAGGAGAATGTCCTTCTCTGTAAGAAATATACAGGGGGCGTCCAGTTGGTTAAGCATCCCACGTTAGCTCAGGTCATGATCTTAGTCTGTGAGTTCGAGCCCCGCGTCGGGCTCTGTGCTGACAGCTCAGAGCCTGGAGCCTGCTTTGGATTCTGCGTCTCCCTCTCTCTCTCTGCCCCTCCCCAGCTCACACTCTGTTTCTTTCTCTCTCAAAAATAAAAAAACATTTAAAAATTTTTTAAAGAAATATACAATTAAACCAATCTTTGTGGGAGACGCATCTTGTCGCAGCTTACTTTCACATGGTTCAGAATTTTTTTTAATGTTCTTTATCCTCACTTGTAACTTTTCTCTAGGTTTTAGATTGTTTAAATCATATATTTTTAAAATAATAAAAGAATTTTGCACCTTCATGGAATAAGACAAAAATAAAAGTTGAAAGTAGTAACCTCTAGAAATAATGGGGGGGGGGGTGTTAACATCAGTTATCTAAGCAATAGGAATATAGCCCATTTGTTTGTTGCCGTCTCTCTTTTAAAGAAGAATAATTGTAGGTCTTGAAGAAAAGAATAAATCAAAGAAATGAAATAGCATTCCACAGCACAGAGGGTAAAGAAGCTTGGTAACAACCATCCCAGCCTCAGTTTCATCATCTGTAAAACGCAGCCAAGACTGGTTTCCAGCTCATGACAAGCTGGCAAGGACGCAAGGGTTTAAGGGATGGGGATACATTCAAAACCACCTGAAAGGGAGATAAAAACGAGGGACCTCAAGGTCAGGCAGCCCCTAAGGCCTGGTTTTCCACAAAGTGCTTCAGGTAGCAGGCAGGGCTGCTAAAGAAAGCACATCTGCTGTGGGAGGTGGCTCCCTACACCCTGCAGGATCACTCCTTCTTTGTTTGCCTTTGCTCCCTACGGAGGCCATAAAGAGGCTAGGCTGTAAAATAACCTATACTGGCCGCAGAAAAGAAAGATAAGGGATGTCAGCTGGCAGCCGACACCTTTCCTGTGACCCACCCCAGGCAGCTGGCCTTTCCCTGGCTCTCTCCAGGTTAGGCTGCATGTCCGCTGCCTTTTCCCTGCCTCTCCTTAGCAATGCTTCGCTCCTTCTCTACTCCATCTCCAAGAAAGGCAATGCGAGACATGCCCACCAGCCAGAGAGAAAGGAGGAAAAGGGCACAGCTGCCCCCTGTCGCTAAAGCTCCATTTCCCCAATACAATCCATGATCTTGAAGATGACCAGCTCAGAACAGCATTTTTTCCTCCTTAGCAGAGATTAAGAAAAGGACGAGGGAAAAGGGACATCATTCCCCTAGAGGCTTGTAGTCCTTGCCTTTTGCTACCCCAATGGACTTACTAGCCCACAGTGCATCGATTGCCCCTCTGTGGAAGACAGGGGAGAAATATCAAAGCAGTCCATCCTACACTGTTTACATCAGCCCCCCAATCCCCATCCCTGCCTTCTGGGACCTTCTGGGATTCATTCAAACAGTCCACAGTTATTTAACAAGTATTTTTAAGTAGTTCTACATGTGCTGTATGCTGGACATACAGTTAGCTCCCCAAGACATGTTACAAAAGGGATTTTGAGGGGCGCCTGGGTGGCTCAGTCGGTTGAGCGTCCGACTTCAGCTCAGGTCACGATCTCGCGGTCCGTGAGTTCGAGCCCCGCGTCGGGCTCTGGGCTGATGGCTCGGAGCCTGCAGCCTGCTTCCGATTCTGTGTCTCCCTCTCTCTCTGCCCCTCCCCCGTTCATGCTCTGTCTCTCTCTGTCTCAAAAATAAATAAACGTAAAAAAAAATTTTTTTTAAAAGGGGGATTTTGATCCAGAAACTCCCAAAATGGATACAGATGGGATTTTAAGTATAATATCCACCAGATTACCATATGTCTTGGATAAGGAATCCACTCTCTTATCTGAAATTGTGCTCAGCTGTGCTGTCCTAACATGTTTACTTGATACAATGATGTATGGGTCAGCTATTGCTGAGTAACAAATAACCACAAAACTCTCAGTGGCATACAAACTACTACAGGTCACCTGGGGTTTAGCTGACCTAACCTGGGCTCGATGGGGAAGCTCTGCTTTGAGCTGCAGGTCTGACAGGACTTGGATCCTCACTGAGGTTAAGGCTCCTCCATCTGTGTTCATTCTGGGCCTTCAAGAGATGGGCAAGTTCAAAAGCTTCACTCATGGAGACCACAGAAGGGCAAGGGGATAAGCCCAACTATGCAAGTTCATCTCCAGCCCTATTTGAGTCACATTTGCTAACATCCTTTGGCCAAAGCAAGCTGCATGGCTGAGCACAAAGTCAGGGGACAAGGAACTGTATTCCACCCACTCTAAAGCCAAAACAGTCACAGAGCTGCCGCCAACATTAACAGAACCAGGAACTCTTCTCATGAGATGTGGAGGGAAAGAGTAAAATATATGAACAATAATTTATATCCCACCCAAACGAGAAGAGAACCATAATGCCAAAGATAAAATTCTTAATTGGGTTATATGTATAGAAATTCTCAGAAGCACATTTTTAATTGAAACTTATTTGAGGGGCACCTGGGTGGCTCAGTCAGTTAAGCATCTCACTCTTGATTTCAGCTCAGGTCATAATCTCATGGTTTGTGAGTTCGAGCCCCACAAGGGCTTCTGTACCGACGGCGCAGAACCTGCTTTGGGATTCTTTCTCTCTCCCTCTCTGTCTGCCCCTCACCTGCTCACTCTTGCTCTCTCTCTCAAAATAAGCAAATGAACTTTTTTTTTTAAAGAAACTTTCATTTGAGGTAATTATAGAGTCACATGCAGTTCTAAGATACAACACAGAGATCCCTGTGCCCTTTATCTCCATCCGTCATGGTGAAACCACAGTGTAATACCACAACCAGAATATCGCCATTGAAGCAGTCAAGGTACAGAATATTTCCACCACCACAAAGATCCCTCTGTTGACCTTTGATACCACACCCACTTGTTCCCACCCTCTGCTCCCACTACCTCCTTAACCTCCGACAAGCACTATAGTTCTCCATGTCTATAATTGTGTCATTTCATGAATGCTATATAAATGGAATCATGCAACAGATAAGCTTTTAGGATTGGCTTTTTCATTCAGCATAATTCTCTGGAGATTCACCCAAGTTGTTGCACGTAGCCATAGTTTGTTTCTTTTTATTGCTGAGAAGTATTCCATAGTAAGGATGTACCATGTAACTAACCGTTGACTTGTTGAAGGACATGTGGGTTGGTACCAATAGTTTGGGTCTACTACAAATAAAGCCACTATAAACATTTGTGTTGCATTTTGGGGTGAAAATGTTTTTATTTCTGGGGTGAATGTACAGGAGTACAGTCCTGGTCCAAATAGTAGTTGCAAGTCTAGCTTGCTTATTTGTTTGTTTGTTTATTTGTTTGTTAAGAAACTGCCAACCTGGGGGCACCTGGGTGGCTCAGTCGGTTAAGCCTCCGACTTCAGCTCAGGTCATGATCTCGCGGTCCGTGAGTTCGAGCCCCGCGTCGGGCTCTGTGCTGACGGCTCAGAGCCTGGAGCCTGTTTCCGATTCTGTGTCTCCCTCTCTCTCAGACACTCCCCCGTTCATGCTCTGTCTCTCTCTGTCTCAAAAATAAATAAACGTTAAAAAAATTAAAAAAAAAGAAACTGCCAACCTGTTTTCCAGAGTGGCTGTACCATTGTATGTTCCCACCAGCAATTCATGAGTAATCCAGTTTTTCCACATCCTTGCCAACATCTAACATTGACACTACTTTAAAAAAAAAAAAATTTTTTTTTAATGTTTATTTATTTTTGAGAGTGAGAGACAAAGTGTGAGAGGGAGAGGGGCAGAGAAGGAGGGGAAGACACAGAATCTGAAGCAGGCCCCAGGCTCTGAACTGTCAAGCACAGAGCCCAACGTTGGGCTCGAACTCACGGACTGTGAGATCATGACCTGAGCCGAAGTTGGACGCTCAACTGACTGAGCCACCCAGGAGCCCCAACGCTACTTTTTTTTATTTTGCATTTGTTTTTAACTCAAGTTTATATTAAATATGTATAGCCAGGAGAACTAGCAGAAAAAACTTTTGCAACTCCCAGCAATAACACTGTAGGAAAACAAAACGTTGAGTGCTAACCTGGAAGGAAGGAAAGAAAGTGAGTCAATTACGTCTGGAGTGATTAACATTAGGTACAATTTTTGAATAACCACTGTCTCCTCTGGTGGTCACGTGTTACAAAATTGACTAAAATGTTTCAAAAGCTTGATGTGCATACCATTTGTAAGTTAAGAAATTACACTTTTGATGAGTAAAGACATGCTCAGTAGACAAACAAGTAGATAACAAGGGACAACTTTATAACGAAGATAATTGTTATATCTTTATATGGAACATCAGGAAACACAGCAGGGAGGATCCATGACTTGTGATAAAGTTAGAGCAGAATAAAATTTCATTTGACTTGAGACCTTGCCATCAATCAGATTTGTCAGCAAATTGATTCTATGCTTTAGTTCACCGAGTCATAAATATACTACATCCTTCCATTTTCATGGTAGCACAGAGAAGGCAACTTACCATATATTGAAGTGATCTGCTTCATAGTTTCCCTTTAATTAAATATGACTCCTCTCTTAAAAAGAGACTTGTGTTTCTGATCTCATATTTTTTCCTCTTTGAAAAAAGGGGGATTACTACTTCCTTTTTTTTTTTTTTTTTTTTTTTTTAGTTTTACTTATTTATTTTGAGAGAGCAGGCAGAGAAACAGAGAGAGAGGAGAGAGAGAATCCAAAGCAGGTTCTGTGCTGACAGCACAGATACAGCCCCGGTGGGGCTCAATCTCACAAACCCCGAGATCATGACCTAAGCCGAAATCAAGAGTCAGACGCTTAACCGACTGAGCCATCCTGGAGCCTCCTATTATAGCCATTTTTAACATGTTTTTATTTTCCTCATCACTTCCCCCCAATGTTGAGGTTATTTAGAATCTTTGTTCCAGATTATTATAATCATAAGCAATATAATCAATACGTTATACTGACAGTATCATCAATGATTTGGAATTATTGAGTTTTACTGGTAGCTTTATTCATATATTTCTTGCAATACATTATCTTTTTCTTGCGTTCATACCTCATTTTGCTGAAGTACATCTTGCAGCAATTCTTTCAAATAAATTCACAGATAATAAGATCAGTGGTAAACAGAACTTTCTCCCTTCAGATATCCTTACTTCACCCTTGCACTTGACTTACCAGACTGGCTGGGTATAGAGAGCCTTATAAATTCGAAGCAGTTTTCCCCAGAATTTCAAATATACTGCTCCAAAACTTTTGTATTCAGTTTTGCCAAGTGAGAAAATTGACATTAGTTTAATCCTCATTTCTTAAGTTTATTTATTAATTCCTTCCCCTTCCTGGGATGTTCTCTCTATCCTTTGTGTTTTGAAATTTCACAACAAAGATTTAAGTCAGCATTTCTTTCTCTTTTTCTTTCCTTTCATCCTGCTTGACCCTTAATGGGTCCTTAAATTTAGTCTTGCTTTCCTTCACGTCTTGGATATTTTCTTCCATTTTCTACTTGATTATTTCTCCCTTCCCCCCTCCCCAGGGGGACCAGCAGCAAGGGAGCAGACCCTTAGCCCAGAAGGGGCCCAGCCCCTCCTCTTGCGTCCATTGGACAGAATTTAGTCACGTGGCCACATCTACCCGCTGTGAGTACTGGGAAACCGTCCAACCTGAGCTCTGGAAAAGGGGAGGCTGGAATGCGGTAGACCTCCAATGGTCTCTCTATGATGTTTGCCCTGGGTTCTGGAAATACTCCCTGTCTTGTTCTTCCAGCTAACTAACTCCCTCTTCACTAGTGTGGCTAGGAGTCCCTCCCTTTCATTTTTTAAATGTACTTTGACAATCATATTTTTCATTGCCCAAACCTCATTACTTACTTTCAAAATAAAATTGCTTGCTCTCATTTAATGGGTTAGATAAACCCATCCCTCTTAAATATTTTTTTTTCTTTTAAATCTCCTGCTTGCTCATTTAACTCGATTTCCTTGGTGTCTCTATTCAATTGTCATTTTTTTCCCACAAATATTTGGAGGGTGTTGTTTGACGGCCCATCTTAGACTTGGACTAGAAGCCTGCAGTGAGCATTATCAGCTCTGTTGCCTGAAGGGAATGAAGGCGTCCTTCAGGGCTGGGGGCTTATAGAGAGTGTTGTTGGACTGGATGTGCCAACAGTTAGCCTTCTGGGTGTGGGGTGCTCCCCACTCCTCCTGGGTGCTGCCCTCGTGCTCCCACCCTAGTATCCACTGCCTGCTGTTCAGGGAGGGAGGTCAGACCAACAGTCCCAACTCTGGTTCCCAGGCAGCCTGCCTGCTGCTGCTCTAGGGCCCGCTGTTCCCTTCATGAGTGTCCTCCAGCTGGAAGCCGCCCGACAGCCGCTCCTGCCTCTCAGCTGTCCCCCACGACACACAGTGGGTGGTGATTTCTGCTACTCACCAAATCCCATGTTTCACAATTCAGGCAGCCCTCGTACGTTCTGGGCCGTCAAAGGTAACATGACATAATTACATCTGGGGACATAGGTGACGAGTCCAGGATGCCCCCGATTCAATCTCATCCCCACCCCATCATAATGTTTAGACCAGCATTCCCACCGCCAGCCAGAGACCTTGGTAAATATTTGGTGCCATTTTGGTAAGAGGTCAGACAGAGGCAATGAAAACAGCTCCTTGGTATCAGCTTCACTAGGGTGCCAGTCAACGCACGACAACTGCCAGGATCCCACCCACCCTCTGTGAGCCTAAAGCTCCAGTGGAAGAAATGTCCTATCGGGAGGAAAACGGTGACACTTTGCCTTTCTTCTGGAGATCACTGTCTCCACTCTTAAAGAGAGTATCCGAAAGGCTCCATTCATGTTAAACAATTTAGAAAAAACAATAGCTCAGAGAAGGTAACTCACTTGCTCAGAGTCATGTAGCTGCAATGAGACAGAACCCAGACTCAAACCTCAGCCTCTTCTGGTTCCTGAGGTAGTGCTCTCTCCACTCGCTCTGTCCTCTACGTTCAACATCCCAGAACAAGACCACGGTGAACCACAGTGCTGGTCACACTCAGGCATCGTCCATCTGTGGTATCTCCTCCAGGGGTTCAGGCCGAGAATACATAACGACGGCCTCCATCTTGGGTCTGTAAGGTGCCAAGCGCTTCATACTGTATCTCTCACTTAATCTTCACATCATCCCGGGAGTTGATGTTATTACCCCCATTTTACAGGTGAGGAAACAGACTCAGTGAACAGAAGTGATGTGTCCAAGTGCGGTCAGTAAGCGACAGCCTGGAGCTATGGCACTCAGCCCCCCCCTTCCCCGGTCAACAACACCAATAGTGTGCAACCCCCTGCTGCCTGGACCTCTGCAAACGGCAGAAGCACCCTCCCCTCTCCAAGGTCACTGCTGTTGCTCTCTCTTCTCACCTGGCAGGGATAATGCTTTGGAAACAGCCAGCATCTCTGCATCTGGCTGTGAGGAGGGAGAGGAGAAGGATGCCGGGAGGGACCCTCAGGGTGATACAAAGAGGAAAGACGGGAGCCCTTCACTCCCACCTACAAGCGTTGATCTCCATGCCCCTGGGGTGCTCCCTTTTCCTTCTCCCTCCTGCCCTTGGCAAGGCACCCTGGCGCTCCTGTCCAGCACTGTGCCCGGCACTGAGGACTCAGAGGGGAGAGGGGGCTCCTAGACGACTCATCCTCTCAAGGCAGAGACCTAGTAATGAACGGTTTACTCTAGAAGGTTCTAAGTGCCCCAGGAGAGGGGCAGGAGGCCCTCTGGGAACAGGGCCAAGGCTGCTCACAGCCCGCAGAGGCGAGAGGCAGCCTCTGGGAGGAAGACACATTTGTGCAGGGCAGTTAACTCAAGTAGATGCAGGGGGACAACTGCTCAAAAGAGGGACAGCTAACAAGCAGTTAACGTATCTGTCAAATGAGCCTCCATGATGTTCAAACCTGCAGACAAAAGGGATTCCTCCTGTTCTGCAGCTCTGTCAGCACGGACAGGTAAGAACTTCCTTCTGTCCTACACAAACCCTGGGAATACACCAGGTCTGCCACGTTCTGTCACCGCAGCGGGGGGCGGCCCGGCCCCTGGCCCCTGGCTTCAGTCGCTCCTCCCTCCCACTCTTGCTGCCTCTTTCTTCTCCCAAGCCCCAGCCCGCCTCACCGCCTCACCGCACAAAGGCTTCTTTCCTGCATTCCTCTCATTTCCCCTATTAAGTAGCATTTTCTCTGCAAGTAAACTACACTCAGAGGAGCCAGGGGAAGACCAGTCTGACTCTCAGAATGTGTGTGTATAGAAACACTGAAATCCAGCCCCTCGCTCAGAAACCACAGCTTTGGGAGGGTCCCAAAGAGACTGCTCCAATCAATAGACGGTGATGTGCTTTAATCACCACCTAGGACTTTCCACCCCACATGATTTCTCCGCTGTGGCCATGAGCTCCTTGTGGGTGAGGCCTGCTCTGAGTCATTTCCAGGTGGCCAGGCACACAATAAATGTTTGCTGAATGAGTAGTTCACAAATAGGTCAATTGATTATTTTATGAATAAATGTTTTGGAAATAGAAGCTGTCATCAGCTTCCTCATGTTCCACTTTTTTATTTATTTCTTTTAATGTTTCTTTATTTTTGAGAGAGAGAGACAGATCAAGAGCAGAGGAGGGGCAGGGAGAGGGGGAGACACAGAATCCAAAGCAGACTCCAGGCTCTGACCTGTCAGCACAGAGCCTGACGCGGGGCTTGAACTCACGAACAGGGAGATCATGACCTGAGCCGAAGTCAGACACTTAACCGACTGAGGCACCCTGGCGCCCTGTCACATGGAAATTCAAATGCAGGGACTTTACTGATAAGTGACAGGTAACGTGGACATTCCGAGGCCGGTGGTCACTATAACCATGGCTCTTCTGTGGAGCTGAGTGGCCGGATTCTTGGCAAAGCTGACTCTGGAGTGTAAGAGCCTAGGGGCTGCCCTGGACAGAGCCAGGCTCCCACGGGCCAGCCCTGTGGACCCCAGTGCATTTACACCTCATGCTTTGCCTGCTTGCTCTGTGCCTTCGGACCTGTGCCCAGTGCCCCAGGCTTCCTTCCCTGTCCCGCCCCACCCAACACAAAGCCTCTCGTTTTTGAACTAGGCCCCACATGTTCTACTTTTAAACGACCTGCCCTTTAGTGGCTTGCCTCTGCCTGATTCAAACTTTCGCTCACAGCTGTGGGAGGGGATGGGGGTGTTGAGTTCTACTTGGCCCAGCCCATCCAGACTGAAGACCTCCACGTCTGTATAGCTGTATTTGTCCATTATTCCAGTGCTTTATTTATTTTCCCCTGGTTTTATTAAAATAATGGAAAACTCGGGGGGCCCCTGGGTGGCTCAGTTGGTTGAGTATCCAACTCTTGATTTCGGCTCAGGTCATACATAATCCAAGGGTCGTGGGATCGAGCCTCATGTCAACATGGAGCCTGCTTGGGATTCTCTCTCTCTCTCTCTCTCTCTCTCTCT
>NW_024412404.1:25836654-25912117 GCF_014898765.1 Herpailurus yagouaroundi | reverse complement strand
TCTCTCTCTCTCTCTCTCTCTCTCAAATAAAAAGATTTTAATAAAATATTAAAAATAAATAAATAATAAAGTAAAATAGTGGAAAACTCTAAAATTAAAGTGCTCAGGACTCAGGAAGGATGCATTCAACTGAGATGAGAGTATAGGTCTTCAGGCATGCCAGAGCAGAAGTCCACAGGCCACACATGAAGGAAAAGAGTAAAATTAAACTGTACGTATGAAACGCTAGCAATGCAGCCGGGAGTCCTGTATGCAGATGTGGAGGAAGAAGCAGGGACTGTACCGTCGTTCATCTCGTCCTTACCTCCCTGAAAGGGTCCCCCTCACCCCCACACACATCGGTCTGTTCTAGGCCTCCACGCATTCCACTCCCTGCCCACTCCATGTTTGAAGATTGCTCATGCCTAGGGAACACATTACACGTGGCTGGCTGTGGAGTACTGTATACATTCTTCAGTTACTCGGTAAACTCTTTGTTTCTGAGGAGCAAAGGTCATTGGCAGCCCAACCTCTGTCTGGACAAGCAGAAGGGCAGAGGCCGGAAGAGCCCAGGAAAACGGCCATAGCGCGGAGTCCTGGCTCTGCCCCCAGGAGCTCGGGGATCTCAGGTGATATGTTCCAATTCTCCAAACCTAGGTTTTTTCCAGCCTACAAAATGATTACACAAATAACATCCTCTGTGGCTATTATAGGGATTAGATGAGATAACAAATGTGAAGCACTTTGGAACCCATAAAGTGTTGTATCAATATTAGTTGATCCTGCTGCTAGTAGGGCTAGCCTTCTATTAATAAATCATCGCCAACAACATATTTATGGAGAATGAGCTTGCGCCTCCATTGGGCCAGCCGTTCTCCAGGTATGGAAGCCAGAAAGATCTCATGGGGAAGCTGGTCCTCAAACATCCCTGGGCGCTGAGCATGGTCTGAGCAGGCCTCTCCCAGAGGGCGCACAGCTCTCTCACACTGCCCCCAGGCACGATGACCCCAAGAGCGGCCCTCAGAATCGGCAACAGGCCTGGCTAGCTCAACCAGAGAGGCTCATGAGCTTGTCCAGGGCCATTTCCCAGACTCCACTCTAGTGATTCTCATGTCTTGCACCCTGGCCATTCACTAAGACATGCGCACCGGTTTCTCCCAGCACCGACTTACTCACCGGTTATTAAATTATTAATTGCCACATGTTTACTGAGCACCTTTTCGACACCATGCACCACACCACCTGAGTACCTGCTGCACATGTAAAACCCAGACAGGGATGCCTGGGTGGCTCAGTCGGTTGAGTGTCCGACTTCGGCTCAGGTCATGATCTAGTGGTTTGTGAGTCTGAGCCCTACATGGGGCTCTGTACTGACAGCTGGGAGCCTGGGGCCTGCTTCGGATTCTGTGTCCTCCTCTCTCTGTCCCCCTTCCCCACTCACGCTGTTTCTCTCCCTCTCTCTCTCTCTCTCTCTCAAAAATAAATAAAACATTAACAACAAAAAGTAAAAATAAAATCCAGACAGACATGCAACCAGATCACCTCTTGAACAATCATGACCTGTGCCCTGGTCTCTACAAATGAGGAGGAGAAGGTGACCTGAAGTTGGGACGGTGGGGGGACTAACCTGGTCTTGGCGGGGTCTCTCTCTCAATTTCCTTATGTTTATCCTGTTCAGCATCCTGTGCATGCTTTTACTCTGAAGTCATGTCTTTCTTAAATTATAGAAGATTCTCAGTCATTCCCTCTTCTACTCCTCTGTCACTTCTGCCCTACCTGCCTCTTAAATTATTTCCCATCTTTTCATCTCCTTGTACCTGTGAGTGGTTTTCACTAATTCTATCTTTGACTCTTTCATCTATTGATTTGAATAGCATGGCTTTTATACCCAGATTTCTAATCAGTTCTTTCCCAAAGCCAATCTGTTCTGGATTCATACCTTTCTGGCTTCCTTTTATCAGTTCCTGTTATTTTTGTAAACACTCTCTCCTCTTTGAAGGTCTCAAAATGCTTTTTTTTTTTTATTTTCCCCTATTTCCATTCCCCTGCAGTGAATTCATCTCCTCATTGTTGATTTTATTTCTCACTCTTCTTATGATTAGTTTTCCTGTGTGCTTTGGAATTTTAGTTGGCAATAGAAGTTCTGTTTTCTTTACTGTTCTCACTACATTCACCTCCCGTGCCCACACGCATCTTCCCAGATCTTCTCATTGCTCCCATCTGGCCTTCCAGAGTACTCATCCCCAAACCAACTTTTGCAATGGCAAGTTGGAGCTTCCAAAATGCCAATATTGGAGGACAAGGCTGATCCAGTCATTGGCCCAGGGCCTGGCCCAAGAGCTGTCTTCCCAGCTCTTCCTCTGGACCACTTGCCCTCTTACGGATGCAGGCTTTTCAAGCCTTAACCCCAAGTAGCAGTTCTAGTTTGTTCCAGACTCCCTGCACAAGTGGCTTCCAGTTCCTGACATCCCCACCACAAACAAGCTGCCTTTAGTTCCTGGTCCTGCCCATGTCAGAGCCCAGAGCCAGTAAACCCATGGTCTCACTGCTCATGCTGTGGAACCCCAGAGGACAGAAGCACTAACTGTCCAAGGGAGTCAAAAGGGGCAGAGGAGAGAAGACAGGTTAGTGTAAAGGTCCCTACTCTGAGCCATGACCAAAGCAGTTGTGACCCGTGGAATGGACCTATTAGAAGCCTATCAAGTGAAAAGACATGAAAACCAGAAGCGCCTCTCTATCTTTGGATGGGGAAACAGCATGAGCTGTTTGACACTCCAGAGTTGGAAGTGGGAGGGTTCATACAGGCTCCTTAGCCAGTCATCTGCCCTGAGACAGGAAGACAAGAAAAAAACTATACTTTGTGAAAGCACCAGAAACGGACTGGTGACACTATGAGGCCAAACCACAGAACTGCACCCAGGAGGCTGCCCTTCTGCCGACCTGAGACCTCCCATCATCACCTGCCACATCATCTTGGGCAGGTCCCTTGTCCTAGGTATGTCATGACATCTGGGCTAGTCACCCAGGTCATTAAAATCTTTAACATGCATGTGTCATTGACCAGTTGACATTTGGATGAACACTTTTTCTGTAATACGTGTGGGCCATCCCCCATTTGGGACGGATCTGAAGGATACACAGGAGCTCTTTGGGTTTGGGATGGTGCATTTCAGGAAGACAGAACACCAGGACTTGGAGTACTGGACAAATGATGGGATCAGAGAGGAGCAGTGCGGGGTAATGGGGCTGACACCAAAAAACCAGACAAGATTCAGAATTCTAAGATTTATCCTGCATTGTTGAGAAGATTTGGAGCCTTTTTAGCAGAGAAGTAACCAGACAATATTTACATCTTAGAAATAAAACTGCAAGGTGCGTGGGTGAGCTGTCAGAGGTGGGCGGTGAGAGGCAGGGCAGTTGCAACAGTCTAGATGAAAGTTGATGAGAACTCCCCATTCTGGGGAGTTGGGGAGAGAAGGAAGAAAAGGAGGGAAGGGGAACGAGAAGTAGGAAGAAGAGGAGGAGGAAGAGAAGGGAGGAGAGGAGAGACTTAGTAGGAAGTGTCTGATCCTACACCAACCCAAGCAGGAGACATCGTGTCTGCTTTCCCTTCCTAACCACGCCCTATTTCTCCCCATCATCTGTCTCTTGGCTCCTAGCCCAGCCCTCATCAGGAAGTGGCCTGTCACATGCCTCCCGCCAGAATCTGGATCTGGGTCACAGAGTCAGGGCTGGAAGGGGTTGGCTTTCTTCCAGCCACTCCTTCTAGCATCTTCACCTGGTGACGAGACCGCTCATGAATGAGGCCATTCCCCACATTGCCTTCTGTAGTGCCTTGGTTCGGACCCGGGGACCAGTTGGCCCATCTCCCTGCTGAGTCTGTGAGCTAAATTCCTTCCTAAATTCATCAACATTTCCATGGCTTGAACTCAAAGTGGTCTAACAGACCCCATCCTTTATGTATATTATCTCCCTTAACTGTCACATCTTCACAAAGGGGGAACTGAAGCTGGAGAGAGCAAGTCGCTTGCCCAAGGACACCACTGTCAGAGGGATGTCTGGGATTATGAATTGCTGCATTACTCCTCCCTCTTCCTGATGCAGATGCTGAGGACAGCAAGGGCGGGGAGGGGGGTGCTTCAAGTGGTGATGTGATACTCCTGCTGCAGCCTAAGGTCGGGTTCCCCTCCAGGTCCTGATGTTGATTCAAAACCTAGGACAACTAAAGAGGCCCTGGTCAGCCTCCTCTCCATCACGCCCTTCCAGTCCTGTGCCCCTCCCCTCCCCCAGCCCAGCCAGCAGTCACTGAGGCCAGTATCTCCATCCCTCCGCTTTGCTTGAGCCCCCTGTCTAGGCTGCCCTCCCCACGTATCTACCTGGAGGACTCCTGGAGACACAACTTCTGTTTTCAGACTCCAGAGTGGGGAGGTAGATGCTACACGTGTGGCCTCCATCTGAGTTGGGATCCTGGTTCGGCCTCCATCCAGGGAATGCGGTCATGGTCACGTGACTTCACCTCTCTGAACCTCAACTATTTCATCTGTAAAAGGAGAACAGCAAAAGCTCTCCTAAAGTGGTTTTAAGCTGCTGCAAAGCGCTCTGTATTTGCTAAGGACTACTGGCATCTGCAAAGTCCTGAGTCAGGGTTAACAGCTTTGGTGAGCATTCATTGTTTGTGCACCCTCCCCCCATCCACCTGTGACTTCTTCGGAAATAGCAACCACATTTGACTGACACTTGCGAGGCACACCCTAGATCTGCTCATTAAACAAATCAAGAAAGGCACGAATACATGATCAGAACTCTCTTTGCCAAACACATCACCAATGGAAGCACTGACAGCTATGCCCTTGGGAAAACTGATAGCAATCTGGTGAGTTTCATCAGGCATAGGAACAAGTAGGCGTTGCTTCCTTCTGTGCTTTGGTGGGTGAAGAAAAAACCGAGGCAGAGCAGGACAGTGAGGACCGCTCCAGTCCACAGCTCCCCATCAGGAGCCCTTCCTTCTCTCCTGACTGGAACTTTGGGAGCGTGCACTCTGAGAAGGTTCCAGGCTTCTCCTCCTCCCCAGCTGCTCCAGAGTGACCAGGCTCTGGGCTGACCCTCCCCCAGCTCCCACCTGTGGAGTTGTAACTGGCTCCTAACCAAGGTTGACTCTGAGGCAGGAGCATTGCCCAGGCTGGACCCTGACAGTCTCTGCCTTTGACCAAACTCTAGTCAGTCTCCCCTAAGCCGTCAGGGCCTGGACATTGGCATGTGTCGTTGTCCGGCCTGCATTGCCCAGTTTCAGCCAAGAGCCTTGCCAAGTCAGCTCAGTGAGAATCCCCAACCCTTGATATCTGATCACCCTCAATATCTGATCAAATTCTTGCTGCCCCATGTTGCTATCTGCTCACCCTGGCCTGCCTTCAGCAGAATCCTGTCAGGTAGGTTTAGTGGAACCCCCACCCTCACCCCTAAGGCTTCCTCTCCATAACTTTCCATCCACTGACCCCCACCCTGCTCCTTGGCAGTAAATTCCACTTGTCCATGCTGTATTTGCAAGTGAGCTCACTTCTATTTACTAAGTTCTCTTATGCCCAGTTACAATAGTTCATGAATCAAATCTATCTTTTTAACTGCTGTCCAGCTCTGGTTTTCTCTAACAGCCCCCACAAGCCCTGCCCAGGAGGTCCTTCTGACAAAAGCAAAACTCCCTCCTAGCATGGGACACCCAGCCTGACAAAAGCACAACTCCCTCCTGGCATGGGACACCCAGCTTATGGCCGGGGCAACTACGTTCCACTGAGGACCCAGGTGAAGGCAGCCCTATCCTGCATGCCAGGCACCCTGGTTCTTGCAGAAGGGGCTGGCCTGTCCATCAGGACAACTGAGCCATGCTCCCTACTTATCTAGTCACAAGTGCCCAGAGTAACACCCTCTTGGTGGCCCATCTCCCACTCTGGCCCCATCTCCCAGCATCCATCCCTCCCCCAGGTGCCCAACAGCCCACATGTGCCTCCTTTTCACCCACCAGCCCACACCACCAACATGCTGCACCCTCACTGGCCCCCAAGACTTTGCATCTTCTAGGCTGTTACTCTGAAACTCTCCTCAGCCTGTCCCTTCAGTCTGTAAGCCTCCGTCTCCTCCTAAAAGCTCCCTTCATCAGCAGGATCAGGACCTGCTTTCTATGGGTCACAGCCTCCCTGGCATTGTCAGAGCAGAGACACATTTCAGTGTTCATCAGGTGAGACTTGTCACCTTGTCTTCCTCTCTGGAAGTCACCCATGGATTCAAACACCAGCAGCCTCCCTTTACCCCTGAGTGCCACAACTGTAGCCAGAGCACCGTGGAAAAGCCATAAAATATGTTTACACAGAGATTCCCTCTCTGCAATCTCAATAATCCTCTACATTCCCAGCCAGTGGGAGGTTGCCACAGCCCACAGGAGTCTGGGCCTTCCTCGTAATCTTGGGGCTGTGACCATCACACCTGCTTCACCTAGGCATCCCACCTGAACAGGCCACCTGGATATCTCACCTAGACATCCCACCTGGGCTTGGCAGTCTTTTATGGAAAATGTTAGCCATTGCTGTCATTTGCAGGTGTCATTTGCATTGCATTGAAATGAGACCCCCTCTCATGCCTTCCATTTCTCTCTTCCCTCATCTAAATGATTAACCTCACAAACCAAGTGCCAGCAGGCCCAACCCCAAGCTGGCAAGGTGCCCCCTTCTGTGTCCTCCCAAACCCTGTTCACACCACATATATCACTCCTGCGTGTGATCAGTCACGTGCACCGCTGCCCACAGCTGTGAGACCATGCCTGACTCACCCCCGATGTCTTCAGCACCATCCCAGGGCCCAGCCACCAGAGGCACAGACAAACAGCTTTAAATAAGTAAAAGAATAACTTGAATGAACTTTTACATAGTGCATCCATGCTCCCGGGCCTGACAACATAAAAACTCAGGACCTGTCCCTGTGGAAAAATATCCATCTCCAGAGCTGAAAGTTGTGGGAGTTTCCTGTTGCTGCTGTAATAAAACTGTCACAGACTTAATGGCTTAAAACAGCACAAGTCCATTATCTTACAGTTCTTGAGGTCAAAATCTAAGATGGGTCTGCAGGGCTGCACCTCCATGAGGGGCTTGGGGGCACCCCAAGTTTCCTTGCCTTTCTCGTATCCCCTGGCTCCTGGCCCCTGGACCCATCTTCAACCCAGCAATGCAGCATCTTCAAATCTCTGTTTCTCCCCCCTCTGTTTCTATCCTGGCATCTTCTTGCTCTGACCCTGACTCTCCTGCCTCCCTCTTACAAAGACCCTGGTGATCACATTGGACCCATCGGGATCATCCAGGATAATCTCCCCATTGTAAGATCTTTCACTGAACCACATCTGCAAAGTCCCTTTGCCAGACATGGGAGGGGACCCTTTACGGAGTCCAGGGATTAGGAGATGAACACCTTCAGGGAGCCATTACTCAGCCTACCAGAAGTTCTGAGTCAGGAAGCCCTAAAGATGGCAAAGGAAGGTTGGCATGCTATCTTCTTGTGCTAGGAATGTCTTTGCATGGGGTTCCCTACACCAGACTCTCCCCTCTGCCCCTACTCACCCACACGCTCCTAGGAGGGAATGGGGGAAAAAGCCCCAAGGGACTTCTACTTGGCAGGTGTGTTCATACGTGTTGCCCTCAAAACCACTGTCTGAAGAACCTGCCAGGAGCTCCCCTGACACCCCACCTGGCCCAACCTCAGCTGGCTTGCCTGAAACCAGCCCCCATGCACCCCAATAGGCCACCCATCAGCACCTGGCCTCCTCAGTGAACATCATACCCAAGAGTAGAAGAGGTACCAAAATGCCAAGCAAGCATGGGTGCCCTCATTAAGGACCTGCCCCACCCAACCCCACATAGGATGCCTGCCTCAACACCACAGTCCTAGGTTGTGCTTTCCAGCAGTCAGCATGGACTCCATTTTGCCCACCCCCCCCCAGACCCCATCTTCTGGGTGTTCTGGGCCTGAGAGCATCCATCATGGCCTGAAAGCCCCACCCGCAAGGGGTGTTCTGGCCTGAACTTGCTTTTCCTGGCTTCTGGGAACCCAAAACCAAGCCTGGCCACACCCTAGGAATAGCAGAGTCTGGAGCCCACAGAGACAGAACTTTGCTGAAGCCCGAGAACTTGGCTTTGAACCCGGCTCTAAGTGGCATGTCACCTTGGGCAACTTGCTGAAGCTTTGAGAGGTTCAGTGTCCCTTTATCTAAAGTAGAAAAGCTGCTGCTTTCTGGGCACTTATCATGTCTCAGGACAGCAGTCTCATTATTGCTAATCTGCCACTGCCTCCTTCTTGAGCTCGGGTCCTGGGTTTTGGAGGATCCCTGAGCACAGGGAGCCCAGCCATGTAGGAAGAGCTGAAGAGAGAGACGAGAAGGGGGAAGGAAAGGAGAGATGGGGGCCACTGGGGTCTCTGACACAGAAACCTGATGGAGATTGGAGAGAAAGGATTTCACATGGGCGGCAGAAGAGGGAGAAGAAATGGGCAAGTGGCAGGTGGTGAGGCAATTTCCATGGAGGGTACAGCATAACACACTCGGTCCCCTACAGCATCTTCAGCGAAGCCAAGATTTCTCACCAGTGCTTTGGAGAGAGGAGCTCCTTCTGGAGACTGTGAGGAGAGGAAGAAGCTGATGCAGAACCAGGCAGAAACTGCCCAGGGAGACATGGGGACCATGCCACACTGGCTCCTTAATGTATCCTCAGCCCCTAGGAGGTACATGCATTTAGACCTATTTTACAGAATGGCAACTGAGGCTCACAGAGGCCCAGTGACTCATCCAGTTTTGCACAGCAGTTGCAGAAGTGGGGGAGGCAGGCAGGATCCAAGCCCAGGTCAATAGGGCTCCAAAGCCTATGTCCCCAGCCCTGCACGGTGCTGCCTGGCTGGACTGTTAGAAAAAATGTTTGTACAAACACATCTAGCAGGGCAGGTACAAAGCCTGGGACCCAGGGATCCCTGCACCCAGCTCTGCCATTGCCTTGGGCCCCCACCTGCAGGTGTTAGGTCCCACCAGAATATATCCAGCCCTCAGGAGGCACCTCGGAGCCCCCAGACCAGCAGACACAGGACACCGGGGCCAGGCTGGGGACAACGGATCCTACAGTAGCCAGGGTGCTGTTTCAGGCGGTCGCCACACTACACCTGGACCACATCCTGGGCTAGACCCTCGGGATGGAAGTGAATGCTTTGTGGGGAGAGACAGTCAGAAAGCAGACAGTGACAAGAGGGCAAGAACCCGACTGAACTACAGGAGGGTAGGAAGCCCTTCCACCCAAGGTCACAGAAGAAACTCCACGGCAGTCCCTCCACCATTCCCTGAGAGAGGCAGCGGGAGCCCCTCAGGCAACATACTGACACAGCGGTGCTTGAGCCCCCCATTCCCCCCAGCCTTTGGGGAACTGGGGACTGGCCTCAAGAAGCCTTCATGTCAGCGGTGAGACGACCCATCCCGGAGAGGAAGTCAGAGGCGCCAGCAGACTGAGAGAGAACCCTGGACTCTCAGTCTGGTAAGCCAGGGTTTACCGATGCCAGGATCTCCAGGGAGATGGCTGAGCTCGACACGGCGTGGGCTCACAACCACTTGAATCACAGACCCCTGTGAACAGTCCCTGCCACCTCCATGTGCCAAGCATCAGGACCTACTCCTGCCCTCTGACCCCAGCACTCCCTCAGGCCTGGGTGTGGGACCCCAGATTTCACTGTGGGTGGGCTGGGCTCTTGCTGCCTGAGACCCCGCCTGGGCGGCCTCTTGGCTGCTGGCAGTGAAGCCCACAGGGGCCCCTTTGTCATGTCGACAGAAACACTGCCCGCCAACCTCTATCTTACCAGCAGAATCCTCCCCACCCACAGTCAGCTCTAACTGGGCCCCAGGACTCCATCTGAGGCTGGAGTCACTGATCCACTTTCCTACCGAGACCCTAGCTCCCCGGGGGGCTAGCCCCTTCCTCGCTGGTACCTGCCACCCCCATACCAAGGGCTGATCTTCCTGGCGGCCTGGTGCGGGCCCCGGCACCTCCACCTCAGGCTTGCTCCTTCTCCACCCCACTGCCAGAATGATCCTCCAAAGCCCAAACCTGACTGAGGTCCTCCTTTTCTTCATAGTCTTCAGTGACTCCCCATGTGCATGGAATGAAGCCCGGCATTCAAGACACCCCTGATCTGGCCCCTATCTACCTCCAAAGCTTCAGCCTCCAGAGATTCCTTATTCCACCTCCCGCACCCTGGCCCCACTAGACATCTCCCTGCTCCCTGGAATCCCCCGCATCGTCCGCACCTTTGCACATGCAATTCCTCAGCCTGGAATGTGTATTCTCCCCTCCCGACACACACCCCCAATCACCACCCATTCATTTTCTCTATGACCAACTCCCATTTATCTTTCAATGTCCTAGTCAAATGTCACCTCCTCTGAAACTTTCCCCAATAGCCTTAGAAATTTAGTGATTTTTCCCCCGCTCTGGGTTCCCACAGTACCCTGCTGGATTTACTGCTGTTGCAATGCTTTAGAGTACTGTTTCATTTTGTTTTCATTTCATCTCCTTCCTTACAAGACCTAAGACCTTCCCTGTCATATTACCAAAATATAGAGCATATTTGCTGAATGGATAAATGGAGAGCTGGGACAGATGGGACAGGCTGGATGGTGGGGGATGGGTGGGGGGATGGGAGGACAGTCAATGATGGATGGTGGATGGAGATATAGATGAATGGATAGATGGATAATGGTAGTTAGATGGGGATGGGTTGTTAAGTGATGAAGGTGTATAAATAAATGAATATCTGGATTGTGGTGACTGATGAAAAATGGATAGGTAGGGAGATGTATAGATGAATGATTAATGGATGGATTGTGAATAAATTAACACGTGGAGAGATAATGGATGGATGGATGGATGGATGGATGGATGGATTATTGATGGATGGGAAGGTGGTGAATGATGGGTAATGGATATGCAAGTGGATGGATGAGAATATCCATGGATAAACTGAGTGGTTGGGAGAGAAAACAGCAATAACAAAGAGGGAGGAGACAACAGAGAAACTTTTGCTGGAGCCAGAGAATCCATCTATCGTTGCCAAGATCCCCAGACTAAACGGAATGAAACTCGGCACTAAGGCTTGGTGTTAGACCAAACCCCACCTCACAGCCAATAGTTCAGAAACTGACTGTAAGCATGCCGAGTACTCCCCAACACCTGTGAACAAAGTCAGAGAAGCTGCGCAAGACCTGTAGGTTGGAATGGTTTGTTTGTTTTGTTTCGTTTGGGATTACAAATCAGCTGGTAAGTGAATCCCAGCAGACAAGATTACATTGCCCATAACCCGACTAGGTCTGAAAGTGGGAGGTAGGGTGGGGGTGGAAATGACAAAACTGTCGGACCACAAATGCCCTGAGAAGAATGAGATTCCAAGTCCGGTGGCCCAGGGGGATAGATGGTCCCTGGCGGCACCCCGTGGGACGGGGAGTAGCAGGCCTTGCCCAGGAGCAGTTCTGCAGGCCAGAGATGGCCGTGTAGGATGGCATGCCATAGCCCATGGGCTCAGAGAAGCTGCAGAGGGACAGAGGTGGCACTGAGGCTCTGCGGGGGCCACTACTCCTTGCACTTGGGAACTGGGGGTGGGACCATACCCCACGTGGAGTCTGCAATGCGATGACACAAGGCTCTGGGGAGGGCCCTGGGCTGGGATGGAGAGTGGAGGCAGGATGTAACTGGGAGAGATATAGACTATGGACAGAAGCCAACTGTCAGGAGAAGAAACTGGTTGTGGTGTGTGATCATTCCCGGTCCTCGGTCCCCTCACTGTCACCCACCACTTTCCTCCCTCTGTGCCCCCTGGCCTCTGGGTGTCTCTCTCTGACTTCCCATCAGGTACAAGCTGAACTGTGTCCCCCAAATTCATTTGCTGAAGTCCTAGCCCCCCAGTACCTCAGAATGCACCCTTCTATGGAGACAGGATCTTTACAGAGAAAATCAGGGTAAAGTGAGGTCATTAGGGTGGCTTCTAATCCAATTTGACTGGTGTCCTTACAAATGGGAAATCTGGGCTCAGAGACAGACATGCACAGAGGGAAGACGATGTGAGGACACAGGAAAAAGCCACCTACGAGCCAAGGAGAGAGGCCTGGAATACATCCTTCCCTCCTGGTCCCCGGAACGAACCAGCCCAGCTGACACTTTGATCTTTAACCTCTCACCTCCAAAACTGTGAGACAGTTAGCATCTGTTGTTTAAATCACTCAGTGTGTGGTGCTCAGTTACAGGAGCCCTAGCAGGGGGTACACCATCTCTCCGCATCTGTCTCTTTGCTCTCTGTTCCTCGTTCTGTCTCTCCCTCATTGTCCTCCTTTAGGGTGGCTAACAATTTCAGGTTCCCAAGCCTATAGGGCTCTCCAGGCCATGGGTCTTGGAGGCGAAAACCAGGAAAACTGGGACAAATTAGCCATCCTTTCTCCTCCTCATCGTCTCTGCTTCTCCCTCTTTTTCCCTTTCTCTCTCTTCCTTCTCTCCAGTTCTCTTTCTCTCCCTGTCTCTCTGTGAGATCTGCCTTGTTCTATTAATGCCTCTCATAAACATTTGTTCTACACACAGTATCCAGGCCTGTGTGTGGTGTCTGGGATTATCAGTCAGGTGGGTGCACCTGGAAGGCAGCAAGTTGGCCAGGGCAGACGTCTTTATGCCCCAGTGACCATAGCGCTGCTCAAAGTGGGCAGGGCCCCCAGTATGCCTGGACGGCCAACCCAAATCCCTGCCCAGGACAGGCCTCCTTCACGCCGCAACTTGTAAAATGCTCTCCAATGCTTGTATTAGCAAACACTGTCCCCAGTTGAAGGTGACAAGATGTGCCTGGTATCTTAAGCTGCTGCCACTGTTTGCAAGGCATGAGCCTGACATACCAAAAGGTGTTTATTGAATGAATGGATGAATGGGTCCATTAGCTCACTGGATTAATTAAGAATATGGGAATCTGGGTACTTTTTTCTCAATTTAGCTGTGAACCTAAAATTGCTCTAAACAATAAAGTCAATTAGAAGGCAAGGGGCGCCTGGGTGGCACAGTCGGTTAAGCGTCCGACTTCAGCCAGGTCACGATCTCGCGGTCCGTGAGTTCGAGCCCCGCGTCGGGCTCTGGGCTGATGGCTCAGAGCCTGGAGCCTGTTTCCGATTCTGTCTCCCTCTCTCTCTGCCTCTCCCCCGTTCATGCTCTGCCTCTCTCTGTCCCAAAAATAAATAAATAAACTTTGAAAAAAAAAAATTTAAAAAGAAGGCAAACAAAAATACTTGTAATACACGTAAAAGGAGCATGTTATTGATATACAAAGAGCTCTAATAAATCAATAAGGAGAAAAGAATCCAATGAAAATGGAAAACAGATATGAATAGGCAAATCATAAGCAGACTCAAATTGTCAGTAAATATATGACATCATCATCATCATCATCATCATCATAATAATAATAATACCAAACATTTACTTAGCCCTTGTTTTGAGCTAGGAACTCTGCTAGCAATTTATATGTATGACACCATTAAATCCTGAAAACCAACTAATAAGGCTAGTACCATTACTGTCCCCGTTTTACAGATGAGGAAACTGAGGTTCAGAGAGGTACAGCAATTTGCCCAACATCACACAGCTTGAGAACACTGGAGAGGAATTCTCACCCAAGCAGCCTGGCTAAACACAACCTCACTCACAGTAAAGGAAGTGCAAATCAAAATAACCATCAAGATATTAGTTTTCCATTTATCAAATTAGCCAAAATATTAAAGTGTGGTAACATTCAAATTTGGCACAGGTATGAGAAAATAAGGATTTCCATGTGTTATTTGTACAATCTTTTTGGAGGACAGTTTGCCAATATCCATAGACATTTTGTATATACAATCTGATAAAAACTTCATCCAAAGATATTCTCACATATGGACACAAAACTACATATACAAGGAAATTCACTTTTCCATGGTTGTTATAAACACAAAAAATATGAGAAATGACATAAAGACCAGCGAAGAGAACTGGAACAATGTCAGTAATAATTCTTGCATTCCATGCAATGCAATACACCCAAGAGAACGAAAGAGGTAGACTCTATTATATAGCAATATTACTAGTAAGATGTATTAATATTCTTTCATTTTCTAAATGTCTTATTTATTTATTTTCAGAGAGAGACAGAGAGTGTGAACCAAGGAGGGACAGAGAGAGAAAGACACAGAAACCGAAGCAGGCTCCAGGCTCTGAGCCATCAGCACGGAGCCCGGTGCAGGGCTCAAGCCCACGAACCGTGAGATCACGATCTGAGCCAAAGTTGGATGCTCAACCGACTGAGCCCAGGCACCTCGCAAGATGCACTAATTTTTAAAATGAGTGCAGAATAGTATCAGAGTTTATCTCATTTGTATAAAATATTTAGAAGTCTGAGCTTGTGACTACAGAGGAAATCTGGAAGATTCACTGAAATTACAGTGGGAACTACAAAGAGGGGCGAGAGGCAGATCTTCGCTGTGCCCTTTACACTATTTGAAATTCTTATCATGAACATATACTGTTTCAAAGCAAAAAGCCAAGGTCTGCATTGTTTGAAATTCTTATCATAAATATGTATTTCTTTCATTTTTAAAGAGTCAAATGAAAAGCCAGGCCTAGAGTCACACAGACTGGAGTTTGAATTCCAGCAGTGTCAGTTGCTGGCATAAAACAGGGCAAGTTACTGGTCTTCTCCAAGCCTCAGTTGTCATTGTGAAGTGAAGTAATCGTGAGCAGTGAAAAGATAATGTAGGCAAAACATAGTCAGTGCTTCTGCCATTTGTTTAGTGTCAAACTGTGACAGCCTTCACTCATCTGCGAGCTATGAAAAGCTGACATTTTCAATCAGTTGACTATGTGCACCAATAACCTTTTGTGGCAGATTTTTGGTTTCTTCCTTCCCATCATAATGCGATATCTGGAGGTGCAGCAACCATCTTGTGACCATGAGGACAGCCCTCATTAATACTGTAAAGATGACAGAGCAGAATTAAGAGAAGAACCTGAATCCTTGATGTCTTCATTGAGCCACGGAGACTACTCTAAAAGTGACTCAGTCAACTCTGAAATGAAGTTAAGAATTAAGTGGGAAATTGTGGCGCCTGCGTGGGTCAGTCAGTTAAGCGCCCAATTCTTGATTTTGGCTCAGGTCATGATCTCATGTTTGTGGGTTCGAGCCCCAAATCAGGCTCTGTGCTGACAGTGTGGAGCCTGCTTGAGATTCTCTCTCTCTTTCTCTCTCTCTCTCTGCCCCTCCCCTCCCTCCAAATAAATAAATAAACTTAAAAAAATTAAGTGGGAAATTAAACATCCTAATTGTTCAGATACCTTTGGTTCATAATTCAGTTACTTGCAGCCAAAAATGTCCTAAGGGAGATACCACCTTGGAGAGGTTGTGTGGGCATGGAATGAGATAGGAACACCTGCCTGGCACAGCCACTTCCCTTCTCTCCCTCCCACCCTCGTGCCACCAAAGAAGAGAAGCACCCCCCCCAACTCCCTCTTTTAGTCCCAGGCACACCTCTCAGCCACACTTCACATGTGAGTTTCTCTCTCCAACCTCTCACTTGGCTCGCATGACCTCTAGCATGTTCAGCTGGCCTTGGGGACCACAGGGAGTCAGTGAAGACAAGGAATAACAGGAATAAAGGCTCTCAGGACAGCCCCACCGCAACAAACTTTAGACCCCAGTCCCTCTCTGACAGTCAACTCCAGCTCAGAACCCCCCTTCTCAGCCCGCTGTCCCCCATCCTCCCTCTGCCAGCAAAGTCAGTGACTCATGAGGGAAGACACAATCCTGGCTGTCTACACCTCCTCCCCCCAAGGCCCAGGAAGAGGACCCCCTTGGGGTGGGACCACCCTGCATTTAAAGGCTCCAGGTAAATTTTAAGACAAAGGCAAGTCAAAGAAGGGTTATAAAAACACACCCAAGTTCAGGGTGGAATGACAAAGGGTCCCACATCCAGCCCCCTTGGGGAGTATAACTCACAATTGGAATCCAAAGCTTTGTAAAATGAGGCTGTATTCCCCTCAGGGCTTCAGGTGCCTCCCCACCTCCGCCTGGAATCCACTCCCTCCACCTTCTTCATCGCTATCCCCCCCGTTGGAAATCTTCAGCCCCCGTAGTCCTGGAGCATCTGGAGGAGGAGAAGAGCCCGGAGCAGGGCGCAGGCACGGGGGGCGAGATAGCTGGAGGTAGCTTGAGGCTGCTGGGGAGGGGACAAAGTCATTGGTTCCCAGCCTGCGCCCCCAGGTGTCCCTGAAGGAGCGGCTCTGAGGCCACTAGGGGGCGACCGAGCTCCTCCCGCGGGCGGCACCTCTGGCTTTCCTTCCCCGCACTGGAGCCCTCGGGTTGCTGGGTACCCAGGGGACCTCAAGCTCTAGGAGAGGAGGGTGCCAGGCAGGGACAAGGCACAAAATGTAAGGGGATGGCAAAAGGCTCGGTAATCAAGATAAATAATGTTTTAGTGAATACTTTAAAATCAGAATAAATGCAAAAAAAATGAATGACAAAATATCAAAAAGCCAAATAAAGGCAGGATCCCACTTTGCACCGTCAGCAAGACTCAGGCAATGTTCCTGGTGCCTCCAGTAGTGCCCAGTTGCGTGTCCAAGCTCTCCTGGGCCCAGAGCCCTGCTGGTTCCTGCCCACTCCCTCCCCAGCCCAGGGGTGTGACCTGGTAGGAGTCTGAACCACACCCTGAGTTGCACCAGGGCAGAAGGGAGCTTAGGGGTTGGAAACTTCTCAGGAAACCCCTTCCCCTCTCCCTGAACTGCCTCAACTCTGAAGGGAAAGAAAATCAGACCGCATAGTCTTCCTCAAGGGACACAGGCTGGGCTTACAAAGGCCACAAAGACTGAATACAAAATGGCACTCTTGGCCAACACCTCCCCGGACCTTGACTGCTAACAATGAGAAGTGGACAGAGGGAGGGCAAAGCAGAAGGTTACAGGTAAGGGGCCAAGTGGACATGGGTGAGGAACTCCAGTCCTCCCCGGCAGGGCTCCAGCACCCCAAATTTAGTTCCACGATGAGTCACAGAAAATACCAGACCCAACAGAGGCTACCTACTTGGGCTTGCTCAGGCTTTCTCAGTGGGCATTTTCTCAGGTGCCTACTTGGTGTCAAAGACAGAAGTCTCGTCCCCCTGTCCCCAGCCCTGGCTCCTAGACACAAACCAGTCCCACACAGGAGAGAGGCACAGAGATGGGACAGCACGCTGTGTCCCCAATGAGGCCCAGGACATGCCCCAATCTCCCAATCTAATTACAAGCCAAGCAAGAAGAGTCTGAAAGCACGAAAGAGGAGATGGCCTGCCTAAAACTAGCAGATGGAGACCACACATCCGGTGTGCCCCTCAGGTGACCTAACCAGCCAGGCACCAATAAGGGCCACCAAAACTGAAGATTGATGGGATACCAAAGTTCCTCCACTTACCCAGCAGGACAACTGATTTCCCTTTTGGAGGCAAAAAGGACGGAAACTTGACAATGTGATCCCAGGTTAGCCCAAGGAGGCCTCCTTCTCTAGGGAGACGCTCAGAAGCTCTTTGGCACGCTCAGATGTTTTGGTTTTTACCGAGACAGAGAACAGACAGGTGGATAGGAAGAGCCCAGACTTGTGAAAAGCAGGAATGCTGAAACCCAGACCCAGCCACGGCTGGGGGAGAAGTGGCCACGAGAAGAGCAAGCAGCTGCTTGCAGCAGGAGGATTAGGGCAAGGCAGACCCTTGGCAGCAGGGGCAAGGACTGCGGGACAGTGCAGAGACACAAGGCTTCTGGAGGGCACAGAGGACCAGATACAGAAGAGGAGAAGGGAAAGACTGAGATTAAAGAGAAACAGGGGTTGGGGAGAAAAACACCAAGAGCAGAGCCTTCCCACTGGGCCCTGTCTGGACATCCGGGGAGGCACTGCACTCCCATGACCACATTCTTGGGTGCCCGGTGTCTCTTCTCAGGAGGGTTTCAGAAATGGAAAGCTCCAGGCCAGGACAGACTGGGTGAAGCGTACACGGCTAAGAGCCACATACCTTAAAATGGGACACACTCACCAGCCCTGAGCCCCTCAGATGTGGACTGCCATGTTCGCTCAATTCCCACATTCCGTCCTATAAAGTGGGGCCATAAAACATGAATTCTAGGACACCCATTTGGGAGCACGTTTCAGGGTACAGACCTGCCTCCTTGCTGAGCTACCCCATGCTTGGAGAGGGAGAAATGACGAATGAGTCATGGAGGGTCACCACGGAAGGAAGCAAAGGCAATGTTTACCCAACTCTTGGAGCAAGAGAGTCAGACCCTACCTGTCCACCTCCAGTCCTAAAGGCCAATGCAACTCTGATTTGGTTTGGTTTTCTTTAACCAACATCAACTTTCCTGAGATATTTTTCATGGCTTATTATCTTTATGTAACCACAGCAACAGAACTAGCCCCATGTCTACCCATTAGAGAGACCTCCACCCAGCTTCAGAAAGACTCTTATCATAAAGGGTGAGCAGCCCCACGGAAAGGCCCATTGAAGAAGGTGCTAGATAGAGGCCAGCTGTGATGAGTGTCATGCTCCTCACAGCCACCCCCCAGGAACCTTGAGGTGAGCCCTGATGTGCCCGGGGCAGGGGGTGGGGGGATGAAAAGGAGGTGTGCCAGCACACAGTAGGGTGGCTTCCCATCTCCAAAAAGGTTACAAGGGAGAGTCTGTGACTCTTAGCTTGCTGCAGATCTCAAACTTCTAGAACAGCTTGTTAAACAGAAGTAAGATGTTAGAAAGGGAAGCAGCGATCACCAGAACCAGAACCGGCTATGTGGACAGCGAGGACTCCAGTCAAGCCCCTACCCCCCTTCCTTGTTTGGATGGGAGGGTCCCTGGGCCGGGACTTGGGTCAGAAGAGTGCTACTGATGTTGAAGACCCAGATTTGCACAAATTCACCTTAAACGGACTTGCCCATGATGACTGTTGATTCACAGGGACCTGGGGACCAGTACTGACCTACAAGATGACTCAGTGACAGGCCGTGGGCTCTGTGTGGCCCTGCTCTGCCTGACAAGTTGGTTGGAAACTGATAAAGGACTAGTCATAGCTTCAGATGACCAAACTAGGCCAGGCCAGAACAACCAAGAAGGAATTTAGCATCGGCAAATGTAAAGCTCTGCAGTTGAGTGACCAAGGTCACTCAGCATGAACACAAAGGAGACAACTGTTTCCGAGCTGCTCACGGAGAGAAGTTCTGGGCACTCTGCAGGCTGTGGACTCCATACACGTCTACTGGGTGAGAGGGCTGCTCAGGGCACGAGTGCAACCGTTGATGAGTGTGCCCCCCAGACCCCACAGATGCCCTTGGTTTCTGTGCACACCTCCCCTGGGATAAGGGGCCTACAACGCCATGCAGAGACCTTCCCCAGGGCTCCTGGAGCCTCATAGCCTGCCTGCCACAGCCAGGATGCCTGGAACTACCCACACACATGCACAGACCCCTGGCCCCCATGGCAGGCATGCCCCAGGTCTCCCCTACGGGACCAAGGCCAGGACTTTACCTGAAATCACACCCTTCTTGACTTGCACTCCCCACTCCCTTTTCCTTAGTCAATCCAGAATCCTCATCCTAGCATGAGCTTCTGGGAGCCCAGCCCCAGACTAGCCTCCTCAGCATGGCTCCAGGAACCACAATTTCAGAAAGCCAAGGCCAGAGTACATGTGACCTAAGCAGGGTATGAAGCACAGGGTAAAGGACCTTGAAGGAGGCTCTATATGAGGAATGGCCAAGATGGGATGTGGACCTTGATCAGAGCCAAGTTGGCCAGGCAAGAGCTAGCCCCTGACTGTGGCCATGGAGGTAGGCCAAAGGAACACTGGCACACGTGGTGAATGCCAGCTCGGTGCCAAGCGCTTTACGTGGGTTATTCCATGTAATCCTCAGAGCAAGCCAAAGACGGAGGCACAATTATCATATCATCGTGAGGAAGTCGAGGAACAGTGAGGTCAGTAACTTGCCCAACATGGCTACAGGTGAGATCCGGGATTCAAACTCAAATTTTAGACCACTAAACTGTAGTGCCCACCCTCCCCCACAATGCCCAAAGTGCCAGGATCTGCACTGGGAAGGTCCTTTGCACCTGTCAAATAAGAATCCAACACTTCTGGGGACAGAGACCCAATCCAGCTGACACAGGAGGTGATGTCACAGTGGGACAGGCCCATTCTCTGCTTTTCTAGCCTCACCCCGTATACACACCGTGACCTCAGGCGGGTAGTAGCCTATACTCTGGGAGCAACGCCTTCTCCCTTAGGGTGGACTAGTGATTCCCTGTGAAGGTATCAGCAGCCTGGGGCTTGACAAAAGATGCCTGCTCTGTGACCTGGCCACGCCCAGAGGTGATAAGCTCCTGGAAGCCGGGCTTCAGCTGTTGGGGGCCCGGAAGGCTGCCAGAAAGCAGAGAACAGTGGACAGAAGGGAGGAGTCCCTGGAGAAGAAAGAGGGGGGCTGCTGCCTGGACACGGAAGCTCAGAATCTAGGGCGGATGTTCTGAAGGACAAAATCTGTCAGAAAAAAACAAGACCAGCCAGGACCATGGACCCTTCCCTAGCAAAGCTCTGACCTCCAATACTTTATTCTAAATTCAAAACAAAACAAATGTACAAATAATGAAATCCATCACCTTCCAGAGCAGGGCCTGAAGGGGACCCAGAAAGTCTGGTCAGAAATCTGGAATCTGAAGGGAGATCTGTAAACTAAGCTGGTGGCCATGTCTTGAGACCCTAAACCACTGCTGGTCAGGCCCAGCCAGGGAGGGGCCACAGCAAGGGGATGGGGGCCGGGGTTCGTTCTCCAGGTCAAACTCAGATTTAAGCTGCAGCCAGTCCAGGTGGACCCACTGGCGAGGCTGTGCAGTCTGGCTAGTGGGGCCACGGCCAGGGCAGCAAGCTTAACCAGGAAGTTACGATGGGGTCCCCAGCCATGCACAGCCCCAAGGCTGGACACAGGCCAGACTGGATTCCAGCACCACCTTGCAAACATTTATCTTGGTCACGATGAGTTGGGTGGAAGGACTGGCTAGGCCTTCCCACTTGGGGCCCAGCCCAGCCTGCCATCCTGGCCCACCAGGTACAGCCAGGAAGGAGTACTGATTGGCACACAGCAGCCAAACAGAGAATGAACTCAAGGGAATTTGCATGTGACAGAGAAAGTCTCTAAGAGTTTCAGCCAAATATCCTGGCATGTGGCCCTTCACCTGCCTCTCCTTGTCCCAGGTAGTGGCCTCACCTCCTTTTGCTCAAACTGGAAACCAGCCTCCTAAAACTCCTCCTCCTTTCTGAAGCCACTGCAGGCCCTGTGTGCACCCGTGTATGCACATGTGTGTGCATGTATGTGCATGAATGCCCAACCCCCAGCTCCCTTTCCATCTCCCCGACAGGCCCCTCCTTGGCTCGCACACCTATATCCCCCTGGGCCCCAGCCTCCCACCTCTCCCACACTAATCTCTCCAATGGCAGCCAAAGGGATGTTTCCAAAATGAAATCTGACCCCATCACCCTTTCCACAGCTCCCCGAAGTCTGCTTCCTTAGTCACACAGGGATCCTCACCACGGGGACCCCTTGCCAGCCTCCCAACCCAACAAACACCCCAATCCAACGTGCATTGCGGTGACTCACCACGGTGCAGGCAGGACAGGGGCCTCCATGCCTCTGACCAGGCTGTCCTGTCTGCCTGGTACGCCCCTTCCCACTGCCACCTGTCTAGCCTCACTGTGTCAAGACCCCGCTCAGTTGTGGCCTTGTGCACTGGTGCCCTCCCCACTCCGTTTCATCACCTGTCACCTCATGGCCCCACAGCTGGGGCTCCCAGAGCCCTGGTGCAGCGCCAGGCACATGGGCAGCCTGGTACGCACGTGTCATCGCCCAGAGTGTGATGGGCCTGCCTCGCAGAACACCCAGAGGCACAGACGCGCTGCGCAGTAGCCAGAGCCTACGCGTGCGTGAAAACTTGCTTGTGCACATTTTCACCGCTCACCACGCCAAACCCCTCTGCCCCAGCCCCACCCTCAGAAGCAGTTCTGATGTGCTGTCATTTTTTTTTTAAGCAGAGTGGGAAGGGTGCGTTTGGGGGTAAGAAAGCCCCACCTCAGGGCCATGGGAGGCATTCAGACCTCATGCATGCCTTCCTCACCTTGTTCCTTTGGCCCGTTAGAATGCCAGCCCTGCTTTCCAACTCAACCCGCTTTTGGAGGAGTCATTTCCACCACAGTGAGTACAGGGTCCTTGAGGTAGGGAAAGCTAAGCCAGCTGCCAGGTCCCGGGTTCCTAAGTGCATGAGGCCCAGGAACAGGGTCAGGTCACGGGCAGGGCTGCACATGGGCCCTTACTCCACCCTCCCAAGCCAGGGGACCCTGAGCAGCACACTGACCTGGCTCCCTCTTCAGGGCAGGCTGGCAGATTGTCCCAGGAGCTTAGGATCTTCAGCGCTAAGCCCCAGGATGAGAACACAGGCCCACTCCCAAACTCCACAGGTCTTGGGAGGTCCTTGGGCAATGAAGCCAGGCTGTGCCAAGCCTGTGCCCTGGGTTCCTCACCGCATGAGCCCAGCCCCCTGTTCCTGTCCCACGTCAGCTCACATGGGCAGGGCTGGGAGGACAGGCTCACAGGCCTCCCAGCTCCCCACGGCCTCACAGCTCTGGCCATTTCCCACCAGGTGAAAAACCCCACCCCAGGCTCCTTCCCTCCTCCTATCCATTTCTGCCTTCTCTCCTTCCAAGAACCACACTGGCCAGGAATAAGTCCTTAAGCCAAAGGAATGAGGTGATAATGGTGTCGTTTCAGGCACTGCAACGTATTTGGGGACAAGTGGCCACGTTTTCTCCCCTTCCTGAGGCCAGCCCCTGACCCGATGACCAACAAGGAGGGCTGGCTCTTAGCAGCAGCCCCAGGCCCTTCTGGGATGCCCGGTGCCCTGGTACGGATGTAGACCCCGCCTCCTCAACCCTGTCAGCTCAGTGAGGGTGCAGACAGCCCATCTCATTCCCCAAGGATTCCACAGAACCTAGCACAGGATACAGACTCAATAAATCCTTCTGGTTCATGACTACACTGCACTGACCACCAATGTGCTGCGGGAAAGCAGCCCAGGCTTCAGCCAGCCCTGGCTCGGAAACTCAGCCCACCACCTCCAGCAGTCCAACGGGCATGTCAGCCATGGCCTTGCCAAATGCCTGTGGTTTCACCCATAAATCAGGGCAAAGAGGCAAAGACTCAACAAGGGAAGGTGACAAGCACAGTGTGCGGCACATAGGAGGTCTTAAACAGTGTCGGTGGCCATCCCCAAAGACCCAGCCAGTCCCTGTGTCACGTGGGGCCCCAACTTTCATGTCAGGAATTGGTTGTATCTGAGCCCTGCTTTAAAATACAGCCACCAAGAGTCCCAGGGGAAATCACGGCAGAGTTCTGAGGAGACACTAAACAGAACATCGAGAATTTTTACAGAAAAATCAGGATCTCCCTTATGCACAGTGCTGAAAGTCTGTCCCAAAGTTCAGAGCCTGGATGTGCAGGGATGTGGCTCTCAGGAATGAAGCCCTTAAAAACCAGCCCAGCTGCAAGGAGCAGGAAGTCCCCAGGCTGCAGTCCTGTGCCCTGCGGTCAGCCAACAGCAGAGACACATCCACGGCTGCCAGGAGGTCCAAGGAGCCTGGGGCCCCCACTGTCCCTGGCCTGGGGCTGAGTCCACGGGCCCAGGATAGCTCTGAGGGCCACAGCTCCTCACTCGGGAGCTGCACTGGAGCAGCCGCAGCAGCTGGGGCGCCTCAAGGACTGCATGACAGCACGCAGAGGCCCCCTCCGGCCCTCCGCAGACAGGCTGTCCTCGCTGGTGGATGCCCGCTGCAGCTGCTCAAACTGCATCTCCAGATGCTTCTGGATGGCCACGCCAAGTACCTCAGGGTCCACTGCAGCTCCATACACCTCCCAGGTCATGCCCTCAGCATCCCATCGCACATCCCGCACAGGGGATGGTGCCTCCTCCAGGTCAGACCCCAGAGTTACCTCCGGGAATGTGTGCAAGGCCACGGGGGCTTCCAGGGGTGGGCTGGTGGCCACAGCCTTGCAAACCGCCATGGGGGCTGCCTGTACACCAGCATCCTGGGCTGACAGAGAGGATGCCAACACAGGGGCCAAGTCACTGGCTGAGGTCATGGTCCATACATCCTTGGTCCTGGTACCAGGCTCCGTGACCAACCTGGTGGGACCCCAATGGTGGGCACAGCAGTGGGAATGCCCAGGGAGCCCCCCAGGCAACCTGCACTGGAACCTCACCCCATGCTGAGCCTGCAGCCCAGACTCACTTACCGATGCCACTAGTTTGGGAAAGGTCAGGATCCCCGGGGCTGGCAGGGCATGACAGCAGCCACCGGTCCCCACCTCTCTCATATTGCAGAGGAGAGTTGCTGGGGACAGGGCATGGCAGGAGGTCGTGGCTGGCTGCCCAGTGGCTTTGGGCCCAGCCTGGGGGCTGCTGCTGTGGGTGGTTGTCCCTCCCAGGTCTAGTGGCGTCATCCACACCTGACTGTCTCCCAGTGTCCAGGCTGAGTTCAAAGTCCCTTCCTCTGGAGCCAGGTCCCTCTCTAGGCCTGCAGGGGCCCAGCCTCCCTGGCCAGAAGTACTACTGGGCTGCAGCTGAGCCCTGTGGACCGGTGAGCTGCCAAGGGCCGAGCAGCTGAGGCTGGCTTTATGGGCACCACTGTGGCCCCGGGTCTGGGTGCTGCGCACCAGGTCCGAGTGGCTCCTCTGCATGGCAGCAGCACCGGGGGCCCTCAGGCGACCCAGGTCACCACCACCCACGGTAGACACATTGCCCACAGTGCTGCTCCGCCAGTGGCCCACAGCACGGGGCCGGGGCCGGGGGCTGGAGGCCTGCGTCTGCTCCGTGCTCTCAGCGTGGTGCTCCTCTTCCTCCGGGACCTGCGGACTGGCGCTGGCCTCGCCTGGCTGGGCCTGCCATACAGTGCTGCTGGCGCTCTTGCGGAGCTCTGGTCTCTGCCCCTGGCCTTCCAACAGACTGGAAGAGCTCCGGGACAGGGGCTGCGGGCAGGGACTCTGGGGTGGCCGGGCACCCTGGCCAGGGCGGCTGGTGCTCATGATGCCTGCAGGAGAGAGAGGGAGGGAAGGGAGTTGAGTAGACTCCGCTCTGGGCTCACACGGTACAAGGCACACAGCAGGGCATAGCTTCAGCGCTAGCCTGGATGATGGCTCGGAGCCAGGAGCCAAACAGTGACAGGACACCAGACACTCCAAATCAAGATTATCACACATCATACACAATATGACACTGCAAATATCTAATAACCGGTACCAAGTGATTAGAACCAGCCCTAGGGTAGGGTCCTAGATTATGTGGAGGGAGGAGAATCCAGGGGAGAGGCCAAGGCTGCCAGGACACTGGGGGCGGGCGCTTTGGGACAATAACTCTTAGTCAACCAGCACAGGAGTATCGCAGTATTTTAATAACCAGTAAAGCTTGACTGGCAAATACTAGCTGGGTTCCTCCCAGAACTGTCCGTATCCATCTTGCTTTGGACTGGGGCCTCCCAGGTACAGAGTTGTCGTTCAAAAGAGGTTTGTGAGATAAATGAACAATGAATAGAGGGCACACAGAGGACACGCCCTGGGTTCTCCCCTGGCCCCCTCCCCACCCTCTCAGGCCTAGCCTGGTTGGGCGATCATGTCTCTGGGACTCAGTCTTGGCAGCTGTGAAGGGGAAGGGGTTTTCTGACTCCCTTGTCTGGCTCCAGGGTAGGGAGAGACCCCACGCACCAGCCCTTTACACACAGGACACTTGGCAAATGCTCACTCATTCCACAGCCATCTTCAGAGCACACAATGCATGCCTGGCCCTGGAGTTAGGGGACATGGAACTAAGATCCTGTGCCTCCAAGAATGTGGTCTAATATCACCAATCGGAAACGCCCTCCATCAAATTTAAATGCCCTCTTGCCAAGTGTGCTTGCACCCACCTTGCCTCCCTCCTTCCCTGCCTTTCCTGTCTCTTCCCAGCCACACGGACCCCTCTGGACCTGCTCACTGACTCTGGCCCTTCAACATCAGCACCTCCTCCCAGAGAAGCTCTCCCAGGCTGGGCCGGCTCCATCTCTGGTTGAGCACTGTCTCGCCTGGATGCAATAACCTGGCCACCCCACCAATCCGAAGCTGTCAAAGCAGGCCTGCGCCCTGTCCCCCTCTATCTGTCCAGCACCTAGCACTGCCCTGGCACACAGCTGGCCCTCAGAGAATGTCTGCCACGTGCCTGGCCGAGAGAACAAGAGAATATAAGAGTAAACCCACAGAGGAAAGTGCTGAGCACCAAAAACGGGGTCTGAGAAAGGGCATTTCCAGGAGAGCTCACTTTGTGTGACGGATCAGGAAAGGCCTCCTGGAGGTCGGGCCTGGAGAGAGAGGAAGGAGAGGTGCCGGGAGAGGAGGAACAGGATGAGCAGAAGGCAGGAGGCACATGAGGGGAGCAGGGGGCTGAAGGCCGGGCAGGGCCCCAGGGGGAGGAAGTGGGGTCAGGGCATGTGGGCCAGCCTGGCCCTGGCTGAAGCTGTGAATGAGGAATATCTCCCAGAGACTCCCTGCCAGGCAGGACCAGCTGCAGAAACAGGGTGGGGGAAGAAGCAACAGCCGCAGTTTGGGCAATCCCGGTCCTGCCCTCCCACCCCCGGGGCTGATAAGAACCGCCAGGAAACAAGCCACCTTGACCAGGGGAGCAAGGCCACCTGAAAGGGAATTCGGAAAGGGCTCTTGGAAACTCCGTTTCTGTATAATGACAAACTTCTTCTGCCCCAGCATTCAGGAGACAGCTGCTGGCTATTCAAGCCAACAGTGAGGATGCTTCTGGAGCTGCAGTCCCCTGAGAGCTCGAGGCCTGCTGTGGAGTCCAGTTCAGCACAGCTTCTGGGCCAATGGAAAGATCTGCACTGTCCGATTAGATCAGCACTGGCCACATGTGGCTACTGAGCACCTGACAGACGGCAAGTGTGACTGAGAAACTGGCTTTCTAATTTTACTTAAATTGAAGCAATTTAAATGGAAATGGCCACATGTGCCTAATGACTACCATACTGGACCGTGCAGCTCTAGACACAGCTCCTGCCTGGACAGGGGTGTCCCATCCCTGCTGCTCCTTGGGGCTGAAGCCAGACTGGTCCCTGGAACAGCCAAGAAAAGGATGAGTAGCCAAGAGAGGACTAGAACCCAGTCCCTATTCTCAAGGAGCTCTAAGATGGATGTATAAAGGGCAACAAAGCCATTAACCATCACAGTGATGATAATAACAGCTCCCAGTACCTACTCACCTTGTGCCAGGCATGTGCCACATCCTTTGACACACTGTCTCATTTAAGTGTCAGAGCAGGCTCATGAGATGCATCAACCCCATTCTACAGATGAAGAGGCCAAAGCTTAGAGAGGTTTACTGACTTGCCCATAGGCACAGTGAGTGCTAAGTCAGGAAGCAAACCCAGGAGTGCTTGAGGTTCTCTGTGCCCACTCTGAGCACTGTGCAGACCTGCACTGTGGCCATCTTTTTACTTGTCTGTTGCCCTGACTCAGCTGAAGCCCCAGGACCCAACACAGCATCTGGCACTTGCAGTGGCTTCCATGACATGCCAGTGGGACTGGCTGAGTCCCGACTCAGTCCATGACTGAATGAGTGGGAACAAAGCCTGGACCCCCACCCACCTGGAGTCAGGAGAGCAGGGGATATACCTGCTAGCTGGGAAAGCTGTGGTTACCAGCAGCTCCAGGCAGGCGACAAGCACCCAGCTACAGGTCCAAGAACACCAAGAAAGCTCTATCTGGACAGCCTACACAGCCGCTGGCTGAACCCCACCTACCCCAAACCCTCCTAGGGAGCAGGGCCATAAAGAGCCAGGCCAGGCCCTGCCCCCTGCCCTGAGGAAACAGGTGGGATGAGGCTGGGGGTGCCCTCAGACCCCCCCGCAGGGGCTAGTGAGAAGCCACCAGTGACAAGGGTCCCACTGTCCCTGCCTCACCAGATGGCTGTCCAGTGACCAGGACTAGCCATGACCCAGAGAGAACAGTGATCACAGAGACCCCAGTTGGGTGGGTATCTGTGGCTTCCCCTCCTCACCTCACCTCCACAAGTGGCAGGTGACAAATCTGAGGCCCAGAGCAGCTCAGAAATTTCAGAGAGCCCACAGCTGAACCCCAACAGGATATTTCTCCTACCATCTGGCCTTCCCAGCTCTGAAGAAGGGAAGTACTCTGAGGAACGCCACTCAAGTCATCCCAGGGAAAGGAGGTTTCCCACACCCCCTATCACTAAGAACAGGGGCCTCCAGGGAGTGAGGGGAGCTGACCAAATGACCTTGGGAGTTGTGAGTAAGCAGGAGGGACAGGGGTCTGCTTCTAACGCTGACTCTTCCCCTTCCTGTGAAAGCACCCGCAGGTGCACACCTCCCTCCCTGAGCCTCAGTTCCCCAGTCTACAGAACGGAAGTAAGTCTCCACTGCAAGGTTGCTGTGAATCCTAATATGATGGAACAGCAATTGCTAATAATAACCTTCTCTTTCCTCCTCCCATCAGGAGTGGCCTGTGCTCAAGGTATCACAGAGACTAGTACTGGTGGACAGAAAGGCCTTTTTAGGAAGCCACTGAGACACCCAACAGGTTAGCCCAGTCTTGCTTCCCAACCCTTCCTGTCTTCGTCTCATCCTAGAACCCAGTCACCACCCGTGTCCCCAGGTCTCCATCACCATACGAAGCTTCCCAAGCCTTACTTTGGGAGGATACACATGCACATGCTTACACATGCGTGCACGCAGACACACACATATGGAAACACACAAGTGTGGAGTCTGCCTTCCAGCTGGCTTGAGTGGCATGCCCACCTGCCTTACAAATCATCTAAAAGGCTCTGGGTTCACCCCAAAGAGACCCTAGGAAGATGTTTTAGCACCAGATAAATGACAGGTACATGGAGGTAGCCAAGACCCCTGGTGTTCTTTGACACCTTATTGTTCTCTCTCCTGCCCCATTTGATGCCAAAGTTGCAATGTGGCCGTGCCTTGTGGCCAATACAGGACTCTCCTGGTGCCTCAGTTCTGCTGGTCAGTAAATGGAAGAACAGCCAGTTTCACATGCAGCAATCAACCAATGTTATTTTGAGTAAAACCTCCCAGTTCTGCAGAAACTTTCAAACTGGCCCAACCAAAGAAACTGTTAGGTTGACTTGGTCAGAGATTCTAGCTCCCACCATATCACCCAGGCCTTTTAGGGTGTGCCCAGGGGGACCACCAAAGCCACTGCAAGCAGGCCTTGTCTCAGACCACACTGTGGCATCCATATACATCTCTTGTTAAGCGACAGGCATTTGGATGATGACTTCTGCTTCCAGCAAAACCAAAACCGGAAAAGCAAATCCAGGTGGTCAGGAAGGGAAACGGCTCCAATGTTAAAATATGGACTTTAACCCTCAGGGACCAGGTAGGGCACCACACAAAATCCTCATTGGATAGTGGGGGCATGGCAACCTCCAGCAGGTGGTCTGGTCCATCCCAGCGGCAAAAGGGGGCCTGACGGGACCACTCAAGGCCAAAGTTGGGCAATGCAGCAAGAAGCATTCCTGAGCTACCAAGTAGGACTGTTTGAAGGGGACAAAATCTGCTCACCACAGAGAAGACGAAGGGGCCTTAAGTACAAAATGCCCAGGTCACAAGTTGTGCCAGTAAAGGGTTCTGGGATAACTGTGAGGCAAAGGCCCAAAGGACCCCGCTCTGCTCACTAGAGAGAGGCCAAGGCCCCCACCAGCCCCAGAGCTTTCTCCCCTGAGCAGGATTTGCCCACACTTCCCAAGTGGTGTCTGGGGTGGAGAAGGTAAGCCTCCAGGCCCAGGTGCCCCAAAACAAAGGCAGCCCGGGGAAGCTAGTGTCTCCCTACCTGCATGCTCCCAGGCACCCGTGCACCCATGCACCAGCATGGGCCGGAGCCCCACCCGTGGCCACATCAGAGGCCGACGCACAGGCCCGTTTACTGTGGGAGCCGGCAGGAAACAGCATCTCCACGGCTGCACACCAACCGTGCAGGCCGCCTCTGGCTGTGGGGCCAAAGGCCTGAACACACCACACGATACACTCTCCCAGGACAGGGTTCCCTTCCCCGCCCCTCCACACCAAGCCCACCCGACTCGGGGAGAAGGTCCTCAACACAATCCCCCAAACTAGGCTACAGATCTTCCCAGGAGCTAAGGCAATGACTGAGGGAAGATGAGGCTGTGGGGCAATGGGGTAGGGATGGAGGGCAGAAGGAAGGAGAGGGAAGGGAGGTCTGGGGCTGGGGGCAGCAGGGAAGGGTGGAGAGAGGGGTGGGGGTGGAAAAGGGAGGAGGAATGGGAGGGGACGGCGACAGCAGCGGGGGTGGAGGCAGAAGACGACGGGGTCCTAGGCAGGGGACTGGAAATGGGAGGATGGGCAGACGAGACGTGGAAGAGGGGATGGGATAGGCAATGAGAGGAGAGAGAAGAGGAGGGACGCGGCCATGGGGGGCGCTGAGCACTAGGCGGGGCCTGGGATGCGGAGGGTCTGAGTGCACGATGAGGTGAGGAGTGGGGTTCTGGGGCGCAGGAAAGGAAGGCGCCGCCCATCCCACCACCCTCCCCTACCCCCCACCGCGGGCACGCACACAGCCGGCCTCTCACCCACTCGCCCGCCCGGAGCCGCGCAGGCCCGCGGAAGCGCTGCTCCTGCGGCCGCCACAGGTGCCCGGCGCAGCGGCCCAAGATGGAGCCGGAGCCGGAGTCGGCCCGGGCCGAAGACGCCACCCGCCGCCGCCCGCCTGGCCCGCGGAACCAGCGTCGGGGTGGCGCCCTGGGGCGGCTAGGGGACCCGGGAGGAGGGGCGGAGGGGGGGGCGGCGGTCCTGCTCACCTGGGCCCGCCCCCGCGCTTCAACGCCCGCGTAGGCGTCCCGGCCCCGCCCCCTGCCCGCGGCCACGCCCCCGGACACGATCCACCCCGCCCCCACGGCCCCTCCGCTCCCCGCACTGCCCCTAGCCCACTGCGCCGGAGCCCCACCCCTCTGTCCACGAGCCCCAGGTCCTCCCTCCCGTGCTCAGGACATGTCCCCACTGTCCCGTCTCTGCGGCCCCGCCCCCACCACGATCCCTTGTTTCACCGGGCTGCCCAAAAACCCCCCAAGATACCCATCTTCCCGACCTGCCCCCACCCCCCGAGTCTTACAGGCTTGGCTCCCCACAGCCCTCCAGCCCCCGACCCAGCCCCCAAGTACACTTCCTCATTGCCTCGCCCCCTCGATCTCTGTTTACCTTCACCACACCCCTCACCGAAGTCCACGGGTCCTCCGTCGACCCCCTTCCTCACGGCCCCGCCCCGTGTCCTTCGTCATCCTGGCCCCGCCCTTCACAAGTTTCCGGCCTCCGACCCCACCTTCGAGGCCCCATTGCTCCAGGGCCACCCACCCTCGGATACCAAGCCGGGTCCCCCATCGTGCCGCCGCTATGCACCCCGTTCTCCAAGACTGAACTCCACAGTCCCATCCTCCCAGATCCACATTCGCGGACTCCAAGACTGACCCCGGTCTTTTGAGCTCCGCCTGCACGGCCCCTCCACGCAGCCAGCCTTGTCCCCAGAGCCCTCTGCCCAGCTCCCAGAAGCCCAGCCTGGTAGACTCCGTTTCCAGAATTGCGTCCCTGGCCCCGTCCCCCAAGCCTGTATTTTCCCACCCTTTTCTCCCCGCCCGTGTCCCCATCCCCACCTTTGCCCCCCAATCCAACCTCACTCCAGGCATTCAGTCGCCAGCCCGGCCGCCATGGACCCCAACAGCTGGCATGTGCAATGACCGTGAGTGAGAAGGTGAGTCAACCCCACCCAAGCCCACACCCCATCTTGCCGCTTCCTCTAGCTGGCATTATGCCCTCCCACCGTCCCTCCCTCCCTCCCTCCCTCCCAGCCTCTCTGCCCCGCTCCAGAAAGCATCCAGGCCCTGGGAACACCTGGCTTTGCCTCCGTTCCCTCTATGTCCCCCAGTATCTGGCCGAGCTTGGGGTTCACAGACTCACAACAGGTAGCCCCCCACACAGGCCTGCCCATGACACCTTCTGCTCTTGAGCGGTTCCTGCCACCCACCCCCAGAGCCACACAGTAAGAAGAGTGTGACCTGTCTCAGGGCCCCAGTCTCTGAGAATTGGGTCCCAATGTTGTGTCCAACTCCAGGAACTCCTGATTTGCTTGCCCAACCTCTTGCTGAGGGGGTCTGCATCCCTTTGGTCCATTGCCCCCAGAAGCCAATGCCTTTCTGCTCCCCCTCCAGTTTGGGAAGACCCCGGACCCCAGCCTCACCTTTCCAGCCTCTCCCAGCCCTGCTCTGAGGCCAGAGCATCAGGAGAGAGTCAGCAGCCCCTCAGCCCCTGGATTGAGGTGGAGAGTAGAAAGCCGAGGCAGGAAGGTGCACCATTCACTACCCTTCCCCCAGCCCCTAGCCTGGCACCTAGTCCAGAACAGGGGTGTGCAGCTCTATGCAACAGGTGTGGCTGGTACCTCACACCCAGCTGCCCCCACCCCACGCCACCCCGGGTATATTCCCTGCATGCGGGACCCCTCCCAGCCTCAGTATCCCTGTCTGTAGTTCTGAACTGCCCCTCATCAGATTATTTCATGGACCAAAGGAGACAATGATACCACCCTGTCACACACAGCCTTTGGGCCCACAGGTCATACCCTCACACTTTTCCACCTGGCTTTTAACGCAAGCATCCTTGCCTCCCCAGGCTCCTCCTCTCTGACCTGGAATCCTGCTGCTTAGGGCCTGGCTGGAAGCCTTGGCCCTACCTCCTCTGCTCCTCTCACCACGGTCAGTTACAGCTTCCAGTCCGGGCTCACTCACTGGTGGAGTCGGTGACATTCTGCTCAGGAAGACTCAGACTGCCCTAAGCGCCCCTTTCCAGTGGGGTCTTAGAGCATTGACCCAGAGTCTCGCACAGAGCTATGGAGGGGGCAGGAAGCACTGAGGGGTAACAGGAATGTCCAAGTGGAGGCCCCAGGCCCTGTCCTCCCACCACACACAGATGGGCAGAGGGATCTTGCCCAAAGGAGGCAAATGGGAGATTTGTTTGGTGAGGTCACCAACCCGCTCCTGCTCCCGCCTAGCAATTAGGGCACCTCCTTTCATATCTCAGGAATCTTACTCATATTCCCCATTTAGGGAAATAAGCTGAGCCCCAAGAAGGGATGAGCTGCCTGGGGTTACACTGAGAATTGGTGCCAGTCCCTGGGACTTCCTGCTCCCTGGTTATATGAGAGCCATCTGAGAACCTCAAGACGGATGTTTCAGGGAGGTGGCTCGGAGTTGGGTGTCCATCTGCAGATGCAACCTGGCTGGACCTGCCACCGGGGTCTCTGAGAATCACCCTGGCCTTGGCATCTTGGCCAGCTGGTCCTCTTCTCCCAATTGTGGCTTGGCCAAGAAGCTTCTCTGGCTGCGGTGGCTGCCCAGGGAGAGTCAGCCATGAATTGCAATCCTAACCGCCCCCACATATTTACTTGCTCTGCGATCCCACACCCAGGCAAAACTGTTCACCTTTCTGGGCATCGGTTTCCTCATCTGCACAGTGACAGTAATTGTACCTCCTCCCAGGGTTGTGGGAGAGACAGGGTTTGTGAAAGTATTCTGCAGAATGCTCTTGCTGTCGTCAATATTTATCAAGCTCCTCCTGTGTCAGGTTCAGGAGATAAAAAGCCAGGACTGCATGGTGTGGAACAGGAGTGGGGTTTGTTGACTGCTTTAGTAGAGAGGGGAGGCTCTGGTTTAGGACCCCATGGGCCAAGTGCCATTTCCTGAGACTTGGAATCTGGCAGAAAAGAAGCAAGTATGGCGTACTCAGGAGTTCTGTGGGGGTATGGGCGACACCAGGTGGAGAGGCGAGTTGCACATGAGGAACTGGAGTCTCCCAGAAGGTCTGGGCATCATGGGCACAGGGGTCCCTGAAGCCACAGGAGTGGGTAAGGTCTTCAGGAAGAGTGTAGCAAGAGCACCTAGGACCCAGCTATGAGTAACCAAGTAGCAAAGAACTGAGAAGCAGCAGCCAGAAAGGAAAGAGGGAAACTGGGACACTGCTGTGACATGGGGCACTTAGAGCAAGCAGCTTCAGCAAGGTGCTGGAGGCAGAACCCAAGGAGTGCACTGAGGGAGGAGTCAGAGGGGAAAACTCTTTTCAGCAGAGCCATAAAAGGGAGAAGAAAAGAAAGGTATTACCTGGGAAGGGATATGGGGTCATGAGAGAGATTTGGGGGACTTCGTTATGGTTTTTTTTTTCTGGTTTGCTTTTTAATACGCTGCATCATGGAATAGGATTCCTTGATTCCAAGCAACACGGAACAACTCAGGCTAAGTTGGACACAAAGGGAAGGTGTTGGGAGACTGCAGGGAGCTCAGAATGGAATCTAATGTGGAGAGCTAGCCTTGGTCCTTTAGGATGGGAGCCAAGTGACTCCAGACCTCAACAACAGGAGCCACGCCACAGTCTTGCCCTGTCATCGCCACAGAAGGAAGGATTCTGGTTGTTTGTCCTTTGCCTCTCAGCTCAAGATTCAAAGTCTCAGGGAAGCAGGAGCTCTTTTGGGCGAGCCATGGCCATATGCCTTCTATCCTTGGACGATAGAGGAATACCTGTCTGAGTGTATCTCTAGGAGTACCTGCAGCCTACCAGGATATTTTCCCCCAGACAGCGCAATGGAGTCCAGGTCCCCAGACAGACCCACTGCACGTTGTAACAAACTGAGCACGCTTGACAGTGGGGGGGGGGGGGGGGGCCAAGGTGGTGATGGTAAAGGAGCCATAAAGAGGGAGCAGATGAAGAGGTGGAAAGAGTGGGAGCCGCTGCTGGTATAAGGTCTCTATGTAACCGGAAAGCAAGCAGAAATGACAGGGGTAGTACCTAGGTAGGTTACTAGGCTTGGAAATCTAAGTTTGATGGTTTCCATCTTCTCTGTGAAAGAACAGGCAAGCTCTTGTTCTGAGACAGAAAGGGGAAGATGGAAGATCGGAAGGGGTGAGAAGAGCAGAGGAGGTATGAAATAGAGATTGCAGAGGGGGGACGAGCCTCTGTGGGTCAAAGAAAGCAGTAGAAGATTGCCAGGCAATACTGGGGCCCAAGCAAGATTCGTGACTAGCACTAATATCCCCCAGAAAGAATCATCAAAGAAAAACAAATTCTAATCAGGACTCACAGTTGTAAGGGTGAAAAAGGGAGTCGAAGACCACAGCATTTTGGAAGCTGGTGGCCAGAAGGATACAGCTGAGCCAGCTGGCCCTTCTGCCATCAGTGGTGGAGACGTTGGCTTACCAAGAGTCAGCTGAGTTCATATCCAAGTTACTCCAACTGTACATGCTGTCATTATGCAATTACATAAATAATTAAATCTAATTCAATTAAATAGCACATGAATGGATGGACTATGCATAGAAGAAGAAAGTTCTGTTCCTATGAAAACTAGGTTAAATGCTTTGGAAAGTGAGTCACAAAAACTGCTGTCAGTCGAGTGTGGGAAGGGCAACTTGAAACAGAACAGGAGGAAAACCATAACAATCTAGAAAATTCTTGAATCGGATTGCTTCCCAGGTGTCTTGAAGTTGACTGACTTGCCTATGAACCAATCATTTATTAGACCTGAACGCTGGATAAGAGGGCTAATCCTGTATAGTTTAGGCAAATAAGAGAATTTTTTGAATACAGCTTCAGGCAATTGCTGAAGTCAAAGACTCAAATGATGTGGGCAGGGCCCTCCATCACCTACTCCTTCCCCCTGATTCCCTCTGGATTAGATTCATTCCTTTTTTAAAAATTTTTTAACTTTATTTATTTATTTAGAGAGAGAGAAAGACAGCACGAGCGAGGTAGGAGCAGAGAGAGAGAATCCCAAGCAGGCTCTGTACTGCCAGCACAGAGCCCAACGCAAGGTTCGAAACCACGAACCGCGAGATTTTGACCCGAGCTGAAATCAGTCAGACACTCACCCAACTGAGCCACCCAGGCACCCCACTCTGGGTTAGATTCATTCCTACATAGACTCTCTCCTCTTGTGAAACAAGAAAGCCAGCAGCCCCAAATCTACGTCCTCACATCTCTGGATCCACAAACCGAATCTTACTGACCCTGCCTGACAATCCCGGGCCAGAGGGAAAGAGCTCTTTGATTGGCCAGCCTGTGTCATGCACTCTTCCCAGGACAGTGGGGGCACTGTCCTACAACTGGCAGCCCCTCAAGGGTCACAGAGAGTGGTGGGCCGGCAAGATGCTGTTGCCAGACTACAGGGAAAGTGACACCGAGCTGTCCCAAAGCGTAGATGACCACGGGCAGCAGGGTCTCTGGGAGTCTCAGAAAAGGAGCCACTGGGAGCCCAAATGTGTCAGTGTGTCTTCAATGCCTAAGGAAGGGAGAGCGTTGACTAAATTCAACAGTGTCTGTTTTTCAGACAAGAAAATCCCTACAGTATGAGAGATTCCTGTACCCTTAAGATCCATGAGTGAAAAGACTGTGTCTTTTTGTCTGACAAAAGACACTGACTTCCCAGGACCTGTCATATAATAGATGCTGAAAGAAAGGGAGGGAGGGAAGAAGGAGGGGGGAAAGGAAGGGAGGGAGGGAGGAACTAGTTTACCAAGATATACCTATTACCTATTACCTATTAATTACCACCTCAGTTTCATCCACAAACATTTTACTGAGTCCCTAGTAAGTGCCAGTCCTACATGATGAGCTGGGAAGGCAGGCTGTATCAGAGGTGCCTTGACCTCAGAGACTGTGTGATGGGGCATTCAGGGACAGCCCTGATAGACACACAGACAATTAGATCAGAGTGGTAAAAGGAGACAGATGGGGCTGGGGCACACAGAGAGGAGGCCCTGTGGTAGACATCTGTTACTTTTTAGCTCCCCACAGTCCGCAACCCCGCTTCATTTAAGGGATCACCCACTACAGAGACTGCCAGTTGTCCCCCAGTACTTATTCTCCCTTTCTGTAGGCATAGAACTGCTCTAGCCGGGAACATGCCCGCCCAGAGTGGAGAGCACATTCGTCAGACACCGTGCAGCAAGGCATGCTGTGTGACTGACTGGGCTCTGTCCAGTGAGATGTTAGCAGAAGTGATGCATGAAGTTTCAGGGATGTGCCCCCCAGCAAGAATGTGCTTCGTTCTTTCTCCCCTGGTTGTCATGAAGTCAATATTGCTAGGCAATATCATCATGCAAGATTTGTGACCAGCAGTAATATCCCCCAGAAAGAACCATCAAGGAAAACCTAGTTTTAATTCTGACTTACAGTTGCAAGAGAGAAAAAAGAGAGTCAAAGGCCACAGTATTCTGGATGCTGGTGGCAGGAGGATATAGTCTAGGTGGCCAGGACTTCTGTTCTCAGGAGTCAAGTCAACTGGGGTTAGGCCAGTTTGGACCATTCAGATGAGGGCAAGGCCCCAGAGACATCACTACAACAGGATAGAAGGGCCTAAATCTCAACACTATACAGTTGTCTATCAGCCCTGGACCATTTATGACCGAGCTTTGCATGAAAGAGAAATTAGCCTGTAGTCTATTTTAAGCTGCCGTTTGGAGTGAGGCTCTCCTACCGAAAGAAAGCTTATATACTAATTGAGACAGAATTTTGTGCCTGGAAGAGAGGTACACGAGGTAACAAAACTTCAAATGTGTTCTCAACACATAGATGTTGTAGGCTGGAAAGCTGGAAACCCTTGCTGTAACATGCTGAAGCAGCTGATAAACTGATTCCCCGCGTACCCTGGAAAGTCATCTGTAGCTGTAAGAACACGGTGGAATATTTTACAGTACTTGTGTCTGCTGCCTGCATCTTGCCACTCTCAGCAAAGCCCTACGTGAGCCAGAAGAAGTTGACCAGAGCTAGCCAGCATGCTGGCAGAGATCTAAGTCTCAAAGTTTTCTGCAGTTGGAAACTTCAACTGCTTCTATACCCCAAACTGAAGCAGGTATAGAAGATGTTTTTGAAGTAGCATTAGCAGGAGACAAGACTATGGACACTAGTCTTTGTCAAGCACTTTGAGTTAAGAGTTCTCAGCCTGACAATGACAGCCAGCTCCACGGCAAAGACCAGACCAAGGATGTTGCCTTCGAATCTAAGCTGAACGTCTTTGCTGATGCAAGTTCAGAGGGAGGTGGTCAGGTGTCTGCTAAATGAAAGACCAGAGCTTTTAGGCTTAAATCTTAAATGTGTGCCCATGAGAACAGCGGGAAGCAAACAGGCAGAAAGCCAACTAAGATTTTGAGGGATGTGTATTACCAAAGAAAGCATGAGCCTGGCCAGTACAAAGCCTTCATTGTTGACTCCATAAAACAACCAACCTCCACAGGGTAATGTATGGAACTGTTGAATTACTATATTGTACACCGAAATATAACACTGTATGTTAACTAAGTGGAATTAAAATAAAAACTATTAAAAAAAAAACCCAGCCACCAACCTCTTGCCACCAAACCCATACCAGGAGGAAGTGGGCTGCATAACTGAATAGCCCCAAGAGGTGTACATCTTCAATGCCAGCTTTGGATTTGGCCACAGACGGTAGTAGGCAAAGAGGGGACCACCAGGGCCCAGAGGGACAGTCATAGAGAAAGGGCTGTCATTCAAGGAATTTGCTCTACTCCCTGCCCAATTTCTGCCCAGCAGCCAACGAGTGGCTTCAGTGGGTTCCCATTTTTCCTTCATCTGGACAGGGGTTCCTACTGTGTTACCCTATTCTTACCTGTTGTATATTGGGTATGATGGGACAGTTTGTATATGAGTTTACAGGACACTGCACTATGATGAACCATACCCATACCTGGCACTGTGTAGTCCATGCCCAGATGCTAGTCTAAGAATTGTGTGCCTGCCTTGGATGCACTCGGGAGAGGGCATTCCAAACTTTGAAGAATGGGGGACACTGATATTTGGATGGCTAAAGGAATAGATTGCTATATAGACTGCTAACTGCCCCTAGTAGTCATGATCCCCTCATTTGTTTAAAGAATCCCTGCCATGGGGCGCCTGGGTGGCGCAGTCGGTTAAGCGTCCGACTTCAGCCAGGTCACGATCTCGCGGTCCGGGAGTTCGAGCCCCGCGTCAGGCTCTGGGCTGATGGCTCAGAGCCTGGAGCCTGTTTCTGATTCTGTGTCTCCCTCTCTCTCTGCCCCTCCCCCGTTCATGCTCTGTCTCTCTCTGTCTCAAAAATAAATAAACGTTAAAAAAAAAAATTTAAAAAAAAAAAAAATAAATAAATAAAAATAAAGAATCCCTGCCTTTTACCTGGCAACAGGAAATCCAGGGGGAAAAGCTATATTTGGCCAAGCAACTGACCAGTAGACCTGAAGTGGGGAGAGGTGATGTCTTTAACCAGAAGTGGGGGCGGGGGGTGCCCTCCTCTTTTCTCTTTTCTGTTTCCACTGGCTGGGTGGTAGAGATCGTGCAATATCTCAAACCACACAAATACACCATACTTGCGAGTACTGAATAAACAAGATAGGAAGAAATCTGGGCTCCCAGGCTGCTTACCTGCAGACAGGTGAGAGAGAAAGAAACTTGTCTTGCTTAAGCCAACCTTACGTGCAGTGTCTCTTCCAGCAGTTCAACCTATATTCTAAAAATTACTCACCCTCTCCTTTACGCCCATGTGCTTTGGGTGCGTCTCAGAAGAGGAGCATATGACTAGGCCCAAGCCAATCACTGTATCACATTACTCTGGCTCCAGAGATTGTTCAGGATAAGCATGTGTCCCACTTAGAGCCAATGATGTGCAATAAAGAATTTCTCTGGGAGTCCGAAGAAACTCACTCTTTTCCCTAAGGAGATGTGGGGACTGAAGCCACCACCTGACAAGGTAAAGATGTGAAGAAAAGCAATGTCCCAGGTGTATCATCTGAGCTTTGAATGCAGTTTAGGCTAAGACTAGTCTCATTCCCTGACTTCTCAACTAAGGAAGCCAATAATTATCCTTTTTATTTAAACTAGTTTTGGTTAAATTTCCATCCTTTCCTACCAAAATTAGCCTCAGTGATAGTCTTCAGCCAAGCCTTGGAGTATTATGGAGGCAACATGGAAGGCAACTGCCTGAGTTCAGTCTTATAAGGGAAGTCAGAGACCACTTGAAGTTTGCTTGGGAAAACACGGATCTGTTATAAGAATACATCTGAACGTTAATTGGGAAGTCTTTAGGAACTAGCAAGACAGATCCAGAAATATCCATTGTTGCATTGCTTTCTTCCTGGAGCCTGGGAGCACCATCTTCCTCCTGACTTTCCTCTGCTCCGTGCTCTCTGCCAACTAGTGCCCTCTACTGATGCAGAATTTCTGTTGCTTGAATACCTTGAATCACCAAGGCCCCAGCTCCTCCTGGTGGCATCTCTTAATGCATCCTTCTCACTCATCCTGCTAGCTGCCTCACTCCTGCCATTTCCCCCAACTCCCAGTTCAAACAAGAGAAAGCTGATAGACATAGGTCATCTTTCATGCCAAAGGAACACACAAGTCCTGGCCAGCTGATGGATTCAGCACCTAGGTCAGGGGCCTCCTCCCACCCAAAGGTCACATGGTCTAAAACACGTCCACCTATTGGTTGTCCTCCCTGCTAGGGCTATAGGCATGGCAGGTACCACTACTGATGTGTCTTGCATGTCTACACAGAAATATTGTATTAGCCAGTACTCTTTTGACTTTGAGAAGCAGGAACCCAACTCAAATTGGCTGAACCACCCAAAGAACATTGCTTGGGCTCTTGTAAGTCAAGAGTCCAAGGCAGTGAGTTTGGCTGGATCTAGGTGTAAGGGATGTCATCAGAACCTGGCACCTCACCATCTCTTTTAGCCAGACTTCCCATACATATTTGGCTCTCAGCAGCTCCTGGATTATATCCTCACACCTATAAGTCTATGGAAAAGAATTTAAAGAGTTGAGAATGATGCCAAGTTATTGTATTGCTATTTTTGTTGTTATCCCTCCCTACAGTTCCCCCAAAATTCTAGGTTTGAGTTACAGTAAACTAATGTGAGTCACCACCCAGCTCTTAATCCATCACTGTAGCCTAAGAAATGTGAGGCTCTCTGACTGACCAGTTCCAGATCAAGTTGAACTCTGGAGTTAAGAAGTCAGCCCACCCTATCACATAGTCTGAGATTAGGTTGAATCGAGCACGAACTCGTAAAGCTTCCATTAGAGAGTGATACGTGTCACTTCTGCTCATATTTCATTGGCCAAAGTTAATCACACATCCATGTCTAAGCCCAAGGGGGACTTCGTACCACCTGCATGAAAAGAAGAAAGTCAGATACACACTGCACTAATGATAACCACTACCCAGTTTCTCTCTCTTCCTCCTTCCTAAAAGAGTCACAGTTTTGTCGAGGGTGACAGTGTGCCCAGCTAACTGTACCTTTCCAGACTCCCTTGTAACTAGAGATAGCCATGTGACCTTGTTCTGACCAATGAGATGTAAAAGGGAACCACTGGGAAAGAAAGATGCCATGATGCCTCTGAGATGCGGCGGCCATGCTGTGAACATAAGGACGGAAGCCACATGATAAGGAAGGTGAAGGAAGGGGACGGGGGAGCCTGGAATCTTGATGAAATCTCTGAGCAGCTGCCTTGTCCCGGGCTGCTAGTCTGTGGGCTGCTTGTTACATAAGAACAATAAACCCATATCTCTTTGATCCACTGATAGCAGGGTTGTATGGGATCTGCATTCCTTACTCTTTACCCTTTCTGTATTTGAAATTTCTCAACATTTCAGTTTTGTTCAGTTAAAGACTGTGTGTTCAGTCTTTAACATTCAGATGGTTCACGGTGCAGTGGAAAGAACATGGGCTTTGGATCAGTCAGTGAAGGCTTCAATTCTAGGGCCAGCCAATTTCCAGTTATGTGTCCTTGAATGGATAACTAAGGACATATAACTAGGCTCTTTGAGCCTTACTTTCCTCATCTGTAAAATGGGAATAAAAATCCTGTGACATAGGCATTTCCCTTACTTCCCTCCCACTGTAAGACTGAAAAGATCAGATGCCCACTTTCTTGACCCCCTTGAAACCAGCTTGGCTATGTGTGGGTCTAGCCAATGATGTATAAGAGTCAACGTGCCGGGAGCTTTCTTATGAAAGGAGAGAAGCGAGTGAGGAAAGCAGCACTATTCCCACCCAATGTTCCTTTCCTTCTTTTCTGCCTTTGAACTTGGTGCTAGAGGACACCAAGTTTGGTACTGTGGTAACTATCTTGCAACTTTAAGGTGTACAGGTTGAGATGGCAGAGCAGAAAGATACAAGGAGCCTGGGTCTTGGATGATAACCTTCAGCTGCCCAACCAAATCTGAAGCCATCTAACTACAAATTTCTTGTTAATACTACATTTCACCAGTCCTAAGACCCACATTCTCTTTTACATTTAACACCTCTGAAATCAAGTCACATCTTACAGCTGATTTGATAGTAAGGTATTGCTTCATAGTTTCTTTTTTTTAATGTTTATTTTTGAGAGAGAGAGATAGAGTGAGGGCAGGGGAGGGGCAGAGAGAGAGGGAGACACAGAATCTGAAGCAGGCTCCAGGCTCTGAGCTGTCAGCACAGAGCCCGATGCGGGACTCAAACCCACGAACCGTGAGATCATGATTTGAGCCGACGTCAGAAGCTTAACTAACTGAGCCACCCATGCGCCCCAAGAATTGCTTCATAGTTTGACATCATTTTTTTCTAATGCAAGGAAAGTGATACAATAGTGGTACATTTTACAATCAAAAGCATCTTAGAGTTAAGTATGATAATAAATCTCCTTATTGTTTAAGTCACATTAGGTCAGGTTTTATGTAAGCTGTAGCCAAAAGAATTCTTAACTGAGAAAAAAATGTCTACTATAGAGGGTGGTTGTGAAGAATGAATAAATAAAATAATCTAAGTAAAGTACTTGATGTAGATTATTTTAAAGGGATGGTATTTTTGTCAGGGGCTCCATATCTAGTTATATAAATTATTTTTTCTACCATGTCCAACTATAAACACACACATACACACCTCTAAGAGAGGTATATATCCAAAAAATAAGTCCAAGGTAAGCACTGACTTACAAATCTGGGCAACAGAGAACTCAAAGCAAGTGGCACTCTTGTATCATTTGAAACTTTTGATTATGAATGATAGAGATCTACTCAAACCTGCTTAAGTACAAATGTGAATTTGTTGACTCACCTAGGGGAAAAGTCTGGTCATGCTCTGGCTTCAGACACAGCCTGATTCATCTGTTACTAAGACCCAGTAATTCCCTGTCTTCCCTGGGCACCAACTGCCCTTAGCTGATGCTGATTCTGTTCTTAGTTAGGCTTTTTTTTTTTCGGCTAATAAAACTTTATTGACACAAACCACACCTACTCATTTACATATCGACTATGGTTGTCTTGCACTAGAATAATAAGAGTGGCAACTAAGATAACTTGTGGCTCTCAAAGCTTAAAATATACATTATCTGACTCCTTACATGTAAAAGCTTGCCAACCACTGTAATAAGTCATGGTATTCTGTTCGGTTGTGCTCAGATCTATGAAAGACTTGCCTGCCATATTGGTACAGAAATTTAAGACAGCATCCCTTAGTACCACAACTAATTTTCTGAGGCTATTATAATTTGCAGTGGTAACTGCTTTTATATTTATTTGTTAGTCCTATCTGCCTTGGCTCACAGAAAGTACGTAATAAATATTACATTGATCTCAAGAAAATCTTATTAGGCTTACTTCTATCTACAGAATTAAGTTCAAAATTATTTCTGTGTCATACAAAGCTTTCCATGATTTGGGCCCAGACTTGAGTATCACCTACGGCTACTTTCATTCATATGGAGTCAGGCTCTTTTCTCATGCAAGGTTCCCTGGTGCAAGGCCCATGAAAGGCCCTCTGGGAGGCCTCTGGCCCAGCATTGTCAGGAAAACTGCCCCTGGTCAGTCCCTGTGTCTGTGTCTCCCTGGGCCCGTTACTACAGCAGGAGAAGGAGCTTCAGAGGAATCAAGGCAGAGGGATGAGTCAACCACACCTGAGCCATTGGCACTGACAGGAGAAAGGTGCTCTCCCAGAACACACTGGGGTACCATTCTACCAGAAGGACAAAGGACGCTGTGCTACAACAACCCCAGATGTCCTCCCCAAGCCCTCTTCTCTCTCTCCCCTAAGCCCACTACCACCACCCAGGCCTCAGCACTTTATCACTCCCTCGACAATGAAAACTGATCCAGAGAAGACCAAAGTCAGCCAGTAAGGAGAAGTGGCAAGCCCATCCACCCCAGGGCCCCAACTTCAAGAACTGTGGAAGAGGAGATAGAGTATAGCCCTCCAGAAGTGAGCCCTGCTCAGCTCATCACTCTGGTTTCACTCTAGTAAACAAAAAGAGTGTGTTTCAGTCAACTTTTGCCGCTTACAGAATCTCTATGGCAATCATCCATGAGCGTTTGTATCTCCCGCCCATGTCTGTGGGGTTGGCTGGGGTCAGCTGGTGTAGGGTGGGCCCACTGATTCCAGGCTCCCACTTGGGTTTGGATCCGCCCCACAGATCTTTCACTGGCCTGCAGCCAGCGGCTACCTGGGGCATGCTCTCCTTACCACAGTGCCAGAAGCGCAAGAGGACAAGGCATTTCCAGCCTTGCATCATCTCTGCTAACATTCTATCGGTCCAAGCTCGTCCCATGGCTAAGCTCAAAGTCAAGTGGTAGGGAAGTATGCTTCCCCACCATGTTGCAGGGATGGGGAAGTGCAACACTAGTAACCAGGAAGAGAGGGCCTGCGACCAACAATTTACTTTTTTTTAAGTTTATTTATTTTGAGAAAGAGAGATCGGGGGAGGGGCAGAGAGAGAGAGAGGGAGAGACAGAATCCCAAGCAGGCTCCAAGCTCTCAGCGCGGAGCCCCACATAGGGCTCAATCTCATGAACCGTGAGATCAGGACCTGAGCTGAAATCAGGAGTCGGACGCTTAACTGACTGAGCTACCCAGGCACCCTGGGACCAAAAATTTAATCTGCCACACAAGGTCGCCAAGGAACAGCCTTCCCCACAGGCTCAGCACTTTTAATTGATTTCCTTGTCATAGCGAAAGCTCAATTGCAAGCACTGAAGCCAAATAAAATGGCCTTGACCATGATCACATGATCTCTCTGCGAGAAGGGAGGAGGGGACGGGGAGGATATAGGACAGCCCTAAACTCCACACGGAGGTCACACCTGGAACGGAGCAACGTCCAACAGAGGTTACCCCTCCCCCCCTCATTCTGTCCCTCAACAGTCTGGACCCAGTCCTCAGAAGGCCCAGCCCGGATAGTCATCATACCTGACAACTTGAGTTAGAGTTAAGTCTTCCTCCCTCCCACAGCAAAGGCCAGCTTCAGACAAGCCCCTGGTCTCTGACACAGCAGCATGGTCAGCACCTTCTCTCCTCCTGCACCTTGCCTACACGAACTCCTGAGGTCAGAGCACGTGGAGAGAGGAAAGGGAAGAAATATGGAAAGTTCTTTCTCGATGGTCCCATAAGATGGCTTTATGCTTTCTGGATCTCAAAGAGGCTTACTGCCATCATGGGCACTTTCAAAAGTCTCTTACAGACCGTCCCCTGCCACTGCCACTCCCCACCCCGCCGTCCCCACCCCCAGCTCCAGCTGTAGTCCCTGATCCCAGTATATGAATCCGAAGCCACCTGCTCCCTCTTCAGCCCCTAGAAAGCTCACCTCCTCCTCCCCTCTGCTGTGGTCCCATCAGCTCCGGGCAGGCATTGGGGCAGGGTCTGAGACAATGGCACAGTGGCTCTTTCGATCACATGGCTCACCTCTAGTCATGGGGAACGTGCCACACATTCCCCATCCTGACAAGTACCTGGATCAGGCTGATGGCAATTCCCCAGGCCCACACTCCCACCATGAGTGGCTGATCTGACCCCTAAGGTCAACAAGTCTTTGACCTGCCCCCCCCCCATCAGAGGGAGGGCACCTGCCTCCCAATACAGCAGCAACACACCTGTCACTCTGCCTGCACCACCTCAAGCCAAAAGCCACAAATGCCTGTGCGCATCAGCCGCCGTTCAGGCTCTTTTCTTTCAGACAGACTCCCTGGCAAGACTCAAGGCCCTCGGGAAGAGCCTCTGGCCCAACACTGTAGGAACACTGATGTTGCCACTCATTGGCCCTGGTCAGTCCCTGTGCCTGTGTCTCCCCGAACCCATCACTGCAGTGGGAGAGGAAGGTTCAGAGGAATCCCAAATTTCTGGAGACGCAAACCAAGCTCTCAGAGTGGTCCTGTTCAGGTACACGTTCTCTGGGCTTGCGGGGGATATGTCTACCCACCCCATCACCCGTGCTGGGGGTCCCCTTCTCAGCTCCAACCTTTGCCAAAGTCCTGTCTCTCCCCTTCACTCGCTCAGCTTGTCTTCCCCCCAGTGGGACAGCTGGGTGGCTGGTTCTCAGCCACCTTTGAAAACCTGCATCTCTTATCACCCCTCTTTGGAGTTGATAGCAAACTTCTTCGTATCTTCGCCAAAACATCAACTTAACACCTTGACACATCAAAATAAAAAAATTGTTTAAAGTATTTCCCAACAGCCCCCTGAAAGATGTCCTCACGTGTCTCATTGGCTAGAACACTGCCACGGGGCCACCCGTAGCTGCAAAGATGGCTAATCGAGTCAGAACCCAGCAAAGGGGGCCGAGAGCAATGTGAATATGACCCAGACCATTCAGATTCATCCCTGGGCCCCACTGTGTTGCTGCCCTGACAGAGTGTGGGTTCTGGTGTTAGCAACAAAGCTGGAGGAGGTGGGGTGGGCACTGGGGGCTGAGGAATAAATTCACTGCTGTTGGCCACAACAGCCCTGACTGATTAGACCCCGCCCCCAAGAGGCCAACAATCCTTGGGAGAGCAGCAGGGCCAGAGGTGACAATTCAGAAATGACAAGCCTTGCCTCCATCCCTGCCTTCTGCATCGTCTGAGGGGCAATGCTGGTGGTCAGGAGACAGAGCAGCTGGTGTCAAGGCTGGCCAGTCACTTCCTAGCTCAGTGGCCTCAGGCAACTCATCACCCTCGAGTCTCACTTTCCACCTGACTGAGATGGGAATGAGCCTCACAGACCTTGCCCACCCATTCGTGGCCTGCCTCCGTTAACGATTAATTACGACTCTTAACTGCAAGTGGCAGAAATCACCTCATACGGGCTTAAGAAAAAAAAAAATTTTAATTTAATTTATTGAACCATCTGGGGAGAGATGGCCGCCAGGGTTCCAGGACCAGGGGTCAGACAGTATCATGAAACCTCCCACCCTACTCTGTGCTCCTGTGCTGACTCTGGTCTCACACACCCTCCTCCACACAAGTGTTCCCAACCACCCTGGACTTAGCTCCTCCAGCTCCACGGGGCCTGCAAAGAAGGAAGTGTCCACAAATGCTGATTCCACAAAAATTCCAGAGTGAAACATCTCATTGCACCAGGGAATGAAGCACACTGGGTGGCCTGGCCTGGGTCATGTGCAAGGCCCCGGAACAAGGGTGAGCCGGTGATGTGGGCAAAGGGAAGAGACTGTCTTCCCTCAGCTACCATGTGAGCAAAGAGGGGAGAGGGTAGTTCCTGAGAAGAAAAGGCAGGCTATTGTTGCCAGTAGAGAGAAAAGCTGCCAAGCAGGGGCAGCGAAGAGGGAGAACCGTGCAGGGCAGCAGAGAAAACTCCCAGGAGGCAGGAGTGAGCCAGGGGTTCTGGGCCCCATTCTAGGACTCCGAGTGGTTGTCCACAGGATGGGACATATTTGAAACAAGCATGGTGGAGTGGGGGACAAGGCGGGAGCTTATGACCCGATATGGAAAGTTATTTCCTCCAATCTCCTCAAAAATAGGAAAGTAAGGCCAATGTAGTGGAACCAGAGAAAATCTATGATGCTGGTGTGGGGAGAACGCTTCCACACCTCACAGAGAGAGACCTGGGCTGACCAGGGTGGAATTTACATAACTGTGAGAAACACAGTCTTCCACATGCTTCTCAGAGTGGCCTTTATCCTGCTCTGGTCTCTCTCTCTGTTCCTAGGTGACAAGAGATGACACTTCCTCAGACGGGCCGATTCTTAAGGTTAATTGAAAGTGGCCTTTCTCTTGAATCATCCATTGCACTGAATTATTAATCACCTGCAGGCATTTGCAGGCCTTTAAACACTTGGACTTCCTGCAAGCCTCCTTGGGAATGCTTTCACCAATTGAAATATGGCTTCCTTTTGGCCACGGCAAAGAGAAACCTTGTCTGCCACTGTTTCCAGATTTCCCAGCTCCCAGAGACCTAGGGAGGAGAAAGATCTGAAAACAGGAAGCAGGGCCACGGCTGCAGCTAGATCTGGAGGCCATTGTTATGTGAGCAGGCTCCAGGCCAGCAGGGCTCAGAGCCCCTGTGGGCCAGTGGAGAGAGGGGATACTGGCCATGGTGCCTGTGGCTTTTGGCCTAAGTTCACAGTCATCTCCACAGGAAGTAGTTTCCTGGGGCCTTGCTTGGGCCCCTCAGCTGGCCAGTGGGGGGAAAGGAATGAGGGGGTCCAGGAGCTGAGTCTAGCCTACCACTTACTGGGTAGTCCACGGAACCTCTTTGATGTGGTTTCCTCATCTGAAGCAGTGGCCCCAGCTCTGTAGGGCTGACACAATGGAGGCCTCAACAGGTCATGTACGCTGAGCCTGCATTGTGATGCCCAAAACATAAGAAGCAGCAAAAAGGTGAGCTTCTCCCCTGACACTTGCTCTCATCTTCCTGCGGAGGAACAAAGACTCAAAATTCGGAGGGCTGGGTGCACACATAAGGTGCTTCCAGGCCAAGCTAGCAATGTGAGTGCAGGACCCAGCAGCTGGTCTCCAGGGCAAGGGAAAGAGATCCTGGTGGGCCCTGAAGTGTGGGCCCAGGGTGTGTGCGATGCACGGATAACACTGGCAGAAACCAGAAGGCAGCTCATCCTGAGGGTGCAAGCCTTTCATCCACCATTCAGCACAGCTTGGCCCTGGAGGCAGATATTGGGACGCTGAGCTGAATAAGGCATGGCTCCCTGCCTTCATGAGGTCCTGGTCTGCTGGGGAGAGTGGGGTGGGGTAATCATCACAGGCTCTGAGCACTGCAGAGGGATGGCAGTAGGGAGGCATCCAGGTGGGTGAGACCAGGGAGGGGAGCCTGGAAGACATAAGCTGAGGAGAGGGTTTAGGGATGAGTCTAAAGAACAGAGAGGAAGCTGGTGCAGTGCTCCAGATTAGAGATGGCAGAGACCTGGGAGAAGGTTTTGGTGTTGATGGAGACGGACTGAGGAAGAAGAGCTGGCAGGAGCGAGCCAAGGCTTGGAGGTAGGTGGTGAGGAAAGGAAACAGATAGGAAGCCAGGAGGCCTTGGAAAAGCACAGCATGGGGCTGGGGGGAGGATGGGCAGCTCTGGACCTGGCCAGAGTGGCCACAATGCATTCGCTTTTCCAGAAGTACCCACTCACACAGGTTGGGGCCAATCATGGAGGTGGTTGGGTGTGGATGGGTGCCATGCCCTGTCAGGGGTAACCAGGCCAGGCGAAGCAGCTAGGAAGAGGCTCATGGCAACTGGAAAGTTACCATGCAAGGGGGTATGTGGGCTTTGCTAGCTGCCTGGTCCTAGCCTTTGGGCCCACTGAGAACTTTAAGCAGCAGGGGGAGAGAGAATGTAAACCATCCCTTCCCAAAGGGCTCCGTGGACACTCTGGCTCCAATGATGTCCATGTCCTCATTCTTGAAAGCTGGGAATGGGTTATCTTCCATGGCAAAGGGGGCTTTGCAGAGGCAATTAAGGTAAAGACCTTGAGATGGGATAATTATCCTGGATTATCAGGGTGGACCCCACAAAATCACGAAGGTCCTTATAAGATGGAGGCAGGGGTGTGCCTGGGTGGCTCAGTCGGTTAAGCGTCTGACTTCAGCTCAGGTCATGGTCTCGCGGTCCGTGGGTTCGAGCCCTGCGTTGGGCTCAGGGCTGATGGCTCAGAGCCTGGAGCCTGCTTCCAATTCTGTGTCTCCCTCTCTCTCTGACCCTCCCCCATTCATGCTCTGTCTCTCTCTGTCTCAAAAATAAATAAACGTTAAAAAAAAAAAAAGATGGAGGCAGGAAAGTTGATGTGAACATGACTTGGATTCAGAGAGATTAGAAAATGCTGCTGCTGGTTTTGAAGATAAAGGAAGCAGCCACATATAGGCAGCCTCTAGAAGCTGGGAAAGGATGCGAAGTGGATTTGCCTCCAGCCTCCAGAAGGAATACAGCCCTGCAGACCCATTTCAGCCTTCTGACTTCAGACTGTAAGAGACTACATTTGTGCTTCTAGCCACTACATTTGTGGTCATCTGTTACAGCAGCAACAGGAAACTAACAGACATTCAACTCAGAGGTGAGGGCAAAGATGAGGAGGTTTTGAGGCAGACCCAGACTCCATTTCCTGAGATATCATCAGCCCAGCAGAAGCAAAGGTCAGAGTCCCAGGTCTCCAGACACTCCAGCCAAAATGGTATGCAGGAGGGGGCAGGCTGGTGGAGGAAAATGCCCTGCCTCCACCAGGTTCCAGCAGACTCCAGCAGGCTTCCGGGGTGGAGTGGAGAGGCATGCCCTACTGGACACAGATGCAGGGACCCACCTTCTCACCAGACCCCGGAAAAGAAAAGAGCCACTCTTCCCCCTGCTCCTGCGAGATGAGGGGGACGCAGGCTCACCTCACCATCCCGCCTCGCCTCGGGTCAAGCAGTGTTTGGGCAGGGTGGAACTGCACACTGACAGCCTGGTGGGCTGTCCCTCTTGTCTAGTCAGCCTCCTCCCTACCGGGATGGGCACAGATGCCAGGCTGGAGCAGGGCCCAGAGGGGGTCTTTGGTCAAAACCTTCAAGGCTGTAAAACAAGACCGACCCTCCCCCCACCCTCACCTCACCAACACACACATATTCATTTCGGTCCCCATCTCCAGACGCCCCCTCAAGGTCTCAGATGCTCCCACCAGAGCACCCCACAGGGACACTCCATGGGACGCCAAGAGGGTGCACGTCCTCCAATGGGACGCACACCGGGTGGAAGCTGGCAGAGGACCGGAGCCTCCGTCAAGGCTCTGGCTGCCTTCACTAGTCCCGACTGGCACTGCCCCCGCGGTCTGATAATAAGCATTTCAGTAAGAGGGGCTGCGGGTGTCCAGGGGATCCAGGCGACGCCACCCTGAGTCAGATAATCACCATAGCGGTGGCTGGCACGCGCTGTGCACCACCCACTCCCCGCCCCCCCGCCCCGCGCACAGTGGGGCCAAGTCACCTCCGTTCTAAGCCGTGTCCATTACATACTTTAACCCCAGAGGGATTACTATTACTAACCCAATTGAGGACAGGGAGCCCAGAGCGCTGAAGGAAATTGTCCCCAGTGTCACAACTGGCTAGTGGGGAGCCGGGGTAGGAACCCAGGTGGTCCCGCTGCAGAACCCGGGCTGTCCAACGCCTCATTACTTTGTGTGCTGCCAGGGCGGACCCGTGAATTTCAGCCCCGCACCCCTCGCCCCCCGCGGTCAGGCAGGCGGCGCGGGGGCCCGGGACCGCGCGCGGAGAGTCCAACCTGGAAGCCCGGCAGGCCTCGGGAGCAGGAGTGGGCGCAGGCCCGGGGTCGGGGGGGGGGGGGGGGGGAAGGGATATGGGGGGAGCCAGGGAGGGGGCGGGGGGCGCAGCCACAGCCTGCAGAGGATCGCGGAAGATGGAGTGGCACTCCTAGACCCGCGTGTCGCGTGTCCAGGGGGCCGGGCGTGAAGGGCCAGGTGCCGAGCCCTCCCTCAGACGCGGCGGCCAAGGCGTTGGCGCTGCCCTCCCGGAGCGGGGCGCCCTCGCACCCCACCCCGCCCCAGCCGCGCAGCCCAGAGTCCTGCACTTTCCTGGCGCTCACCAGCGGCTCCCCCTTCGCCGGCGACCCGGGCCTGGCCGGGGCGGAGCTGCGGCCTCCGGGGGCGGGCTCCCTTCCCCCGCCGACTGCCGCCAGGACCCGACGAGGGACCGCCCCCGCGCCCGCCGACGGCACCGCCGCGCTTTAAAAGCCTGTCCCGCGGCGCGTGGAGGCGCGGAGACCAGTGCGCCCCAGCCCCGGCAGCCCGCCGAGCAGTGTCATGGCGGGTAAGTGCCCCTTCCCCACCCGCGCCCCCAGGGCGGCGTCGGGGGCCCTCGGCCCCCAATTCCCCCCGCCCCCCCTGCCCCGCTGGGGCGCCGCCCGCACCTGCCTGTGGCTCCTAGCGCGGGAAGAGGTGGAGAGGGAGGCCCGCTCCTCGAGGACCTTTGGGGGTCAGGAAGGTGGGGGGGAGTGTCTCCTTCTCACCACTCCCCTCGTCCAGACCCCAGAGCCCCGGAAGCCCCGTGTCCTCACGTGACCCGAAGGAGGCCCCTTCTTTGTCAGAGGAAGGCAGCAGGCGCCTGGGAGCGAGCGTCCCAGAGAGGGCGCTGAAACGGGAGTGGATCCTGCCAGGTCCCCGCAATTGTACGGGTGCAGGCAGCAAAGGGTGCTTGTGTCTCCGTTTCTCACGCCCACTGCCCTTTTCTTCATCCACACTCCCGTCGTCTCCAGCGGACTCCCCTAAGAGGGTTCATCTTGATAGGGGGTTGAACAAGGGATTGGGTTGTAGAGACAGTTACAGAATTCAAACGTGAGTTCGGCCTCTCAGCAGGTTCCAGGACCCCAAAGGATAGGGCTGGGAATGCAAACCAGGACATCACCCCTTCCTGGGCTTTCCTTACGTACATGATGCCCACACTCGGGTTTGCTCTCAAGCCTGAATAGGAGTCCAGGGAAGATAAAGGTTCTGGTAAGAGCAGATTTAATTTCTACTCAGAAGCACAAGAAAATGGTTCATTTCAGCCAGAATCTCAAGTCCAGGGCCAGCTGCTTTCCAAAGGAACAGGAAGCCTGCTTCTGTGTCGCTCCTGGGGTCCAACTCAGGGCATGTGGTTGCTGCCCAAATCCTGCCCCCAACAGGTCCGTGGTGTGAAGGGGAGTGGCTTTCTCCAGGCATCACAGTCCTAGTGGTCTTTGCCCCCAGAGCAGGTGGCCCTGGTAATCGGGGGCCTCGCTGGGGGGCTGCTGCTGCTACTGCTATTGATCTGGGTGAGCTGCTGTCTCTGGAAGAGGCTTTGTGCCATGTTCACCTATGAGGAGCTGCCAGGGACCACAGCCGCGTCCAGCACACAAGGGGACAAGTTCTGCCCGCCATATGCCGCCAGGACCCAGACAAGCAGGTAAGGCAGGGTGTGGGGCCAAGCAAGCCCCTGGCCTTGCTTAGGGCCCTCCCTGTGGCATTGCCCTTGGAGTAGGGTGGGAAAGGAAAGGTCTGTTTATGGGGTGCCTCCTGTATGCGGTCATCATGCTGGGAGCGATCATGAAGAAACCCCAGAATTGTCACCACAAGCTATGAGGCAGGCATTATGAAGCTCGTTTTCCAGAATGAGCTTATTTCCTATAGGCTCAGAGGACATAAGTAACAGGTCCAGGGAACACAACCAGTAAGTGGCTGAGGCAGTGCTGGCCCCACTGGCTGCAGACAGGCAGAGGTATTGGCTGCGGGTGGGGGTGGGGGGCAGGCAGGGGCAGGTGTGGGCCCAGAAAATGGTGCTCTTGCCTCCTCCTGGCTCCTGCTGGCTTTTCCTCCCCCAGCCTCTGACACTCAACCCCTATGGGCTGTGGGAGCCACACCTTCCACCTGCCACCAACATGTCATCTTCCCGCCTCGGGACAGGCCACCAGGTGTGCCATTCGTGGTGCCCCCTTCCTTCCAAGACCGAGACTGGGTACCCCTGAACAGTGGAGAGTGGGCTCAGGTCCCACGGGACCCCTGCCCAGCCCCGGAGCTCCTGCCCCACACCTCCAGCAGCAACCTTGGTGAGTGCTCCCGCCAGAGCCTGCCTGGGGTCGGGGTCTGCTCTGGCCGGGGTGGAACCATTTGGTTTCATGGGCCTGACCCTGGAAAACAGCCTGGACCAGCAGCCTTCCAGTGATGCCCCCAATTACCAGGTCCACTTGTTCTGGGGGCAGAGACCACCAGGAATGTGGTGCCTGGGGAAAACCCACACCACTGGCCTCCTGGGGGCAGAATTTAGGCAGCAGCCCCACCCCCTGGGTTGGACCCCAGGAGTGAAACAGAAGCAGGGGTGCTGCTGGCTGGGCTCTGCTGAGTCTCAGCAGTAAAGTCATTTCCCTTGGGATCCTAGTGCTCTGGGCAGAATCTTCTGGTTTCCCTTGGGAAGAGTGGCCCAGTGACCATTCTTTCCAGGTACTTGGGTTTACGAAATGCCTGCTGCACCCTAGCCTCTACCAGATATGGCCTCCTGTGCCATTGTGGAGTAAGACATCACCCTGCCTGTTTGGGGGGAGAGATCCTCACCCCATTTTGCACATTCATAAACAGAGGTTCGGAAGGCTAACAGTGCCTTGCCCAAGGTCACAGAGGCTGTAGGCAACAGAGGGATTGGAACCCTGGTATGCGGGTGCAGAACATTTGATGGGTTCTTTCCTAGACTGATTGGTTGGCTGATCCAGAGTTCAGAAAGGTGGGAGCTGGGTGCTCAGCTTTCTGCCCATACCTTTGCTCTGAACACCTTCCAAGATACCTTCCCAGGAACCACTCAGTTATCAGCGAGGCCCTTCTAATTTCAACAGGAATAGAAGAGGCAAAGTTTTATCACTGAGACATCCTCTGAACACCATGGACAGGGGCCAGGTCAGGTCCTGGGCACTATGAACCCCCTGCCCAACAAGCAGGCCCTGACCTAAGGGGCAGGGATTAAATGAACACTGTTCACCCTGCTGGGAGCCGCAGAGGGAAGCAGGCCTGGATATGCCCTGCCTTAGTGCTGGCAGGCTGCCTGAGGAGCTGTACTAGAGAGAGAGGTTGTGTTCAGTCTAGAGAAGGGCAGGGGGTGGATGTGGTCTGGAGAGGCCAGTGAACTGCCTACTGGAGGCTCAGCCAAGAAGAGACGAGCAGGGGGCAGGGGTGGTGAAGCCCAGAGCTCGCTGTCCCCCATGGCCCTGCCTTCCTCTGGCCTGGCAGACCACCCCCCGCCCCTGTATCCTTGGAAATACAGGCATGGTGGGGACCATCAACCCAGAGCTATACAAGTTCCTAGAGGACACGAGTGAGACGGACTTCCCTGAGGGTTGCCTGGGGCGGCTGTGGTTCTCCTTGGAATACCAGCAGGAAGCCGAGCGGCTGTTGGTGGGCTTGATCAAGGCGCGGAGGCTGCAAGGCCCCTCAGAGACCTGCAGCCCCCTGGTGAAGCTTCATCTGCTGCCCGACGAGCGGCGCTTCCTCCAGTCCAAGACCAAACGCAAGACCTCCAACCCACAGTTTGATGAGCACTTCATCTTCCAGGTAAGGCCTCTGGTGCAGACAGGGTCTGGCCTCCTGGGAAGGAGCAGACGTCGTGCAGGTGAGCTCCAGCCTTCTGTGCTAGCCAGGGCCCTGCAGCCCCCCCAAGACCCCTGATGCCACCAGCTGTGCTTTCCCCTGCCTGCCCTGTCCTGACCGCTGATGATGGGGGTAGGGCAGAGACTAGGGAGGTGAGGGGGTAGAGGGCTGGGCTCCTTCTGGCCAGGCTGCCTGGATGAGAGAACGAGAAAACACATTCTTGGAGCACCTACTGAATGCCTCGCTCTGGCCCATGGGGCCCTGGAGAAGTGCTCCAAGGCTTTGGAGCACTGTGAGGTTTCTGGCAAGGTTATCTAAAGAAGGCAGAGGGCAAGCCCCCCATGCCCCTTGGGGTGGGGGCAGGAACTTGCCTATCCTATCAGAGACCGGTGCAGGACCCTAGAGCCATCCTGCAGCAGGTGGTGCGTTTGCTGGCCTGTGGGCGGGCTGGCTCAGGGTCTGGAGGTGCAGAGGCTGTCTGGGCACTGAGCCAAGCTCACAGGTACCTGGGAGCCTGAGCAGGTGACTGGGGGCCCCTTATGGGAAACCAGCCATCAAGAGCTGCCTTGAAGCCTTGGGCAAACATTTTCAAGAGCGGACAGCAGGCTGGCTGGCAAGGTAAGGACAGTCCAGGCAGCATCCAGAAGAGGGTGATTGCTGAGCCAGAGCCCTGATTCTTGCCTTCTTCTGGGCTGAGAGCTGTAGCTGAGAGGAGGGGTGGCATGGGGCCCATCTCCCGGCCTCCTGCTGGGGGCCAAGGCTGTGGGAACTCACAGGTGACCTCGCCCTTCTCGGGGCATGAAGCCTTGTGACATGAAGGCATGTAGCCTTGCTGACTGGCCTGGCCACATGTCACGCTCACAAACTGATTTTTGTTTAACCATCACTCTCCTGCCCCGTCCCAACTTGATTCTGCCTCTTTGTGCTTTAATGGGGGAGGGGAAGGAGAAGAGGAAGAGAAGCAAATCAGTATTAATTGACCATCTGCCAAACATCAGACCCCATGATTGCGTGGGGAACTCAAAGAGTAAGAACCACTATCCCCATTACAGATGAGGACACAGCCTCAGGGAGAGGGGTGCCCAACTCAGATGGCAGAGACGGGCAGGTTCCCTGGGCTCCGGTGTGAGACCTCCTATACATTTATGTGCAGGCAAATCACTTGGAGGTCCTGTTAAATGGTAGATTCCCTTCATGGGCCTGAGGTGGGGCCCAGGTCCTATATTTCTAGCAAAGTCCAAGCGAGTGGTGAACGCTGCTGGTCCTCGAAACACACCCTGCAAGGCAAGGCTGTGGCACACACTCCCGCTTCCCAGGGGTACTGGGCTCGCTGCTGGAAAGGGCCCCCTGAGGATGCCTGGGTTTGGGGTGTGCAGGTCCCTGGTTGAGTCACCTGTCACCAAAAGCTCCTGGGTCCAGAACAGCACGCCATCCTATCCCATCCCCTGTCTCCACACCTGACCCCAGCGCAGACCCTCATCTCCCCCAGGTGTCCAGCAAGAGCATCACTCAAAGGGTACTCAGGTTCTCCGTGTACCACGTGGACAGACAGAGGAAGCACCAGCTCCTGGGCCAGGTGTTCTTCCCCCTGAAAAACGAGACCCTGGCAGGTGACTGCCGGCGCCTCATCTGGAGAGACCTGGAGGCTGAGAGCCTGGAGGTAAAGGTCAAAGTCACCAGGCATATACCACTGTGTGTCAGACTACCGCGGGCAGGTGTGACCCAGCACCTGTCGGCCAGCAACAGCCCTCAGCCTACTGCCCACTGCCCCTACCGGTGTGACTCAGGGTTCTGGGCCTGGGCCGCAAGTGCATGGGACAAGGGGGCAGAGTGGAGCCGCTCCTGGGCAGGGAAGGGCCGCCTGAGGTTCTCTCGCCCTGGAGATCAGAGACTTGTAAAAAGTCCAGACTTAAATTCCCACCCAGATCAGACAACTGTGAAAGGTGACACCCCAAATGGTCCAACCGAGGAAAATACTTACCCTCTATCTTCCTGACCCCCGAGAGGATGGTGGCAGCTTGGAATAGGCTTTGGAATCCCCTAGACCTGGGTCTGTGTCCGAAGCTCTGCCCCTCACTACCATGTGATCTTCAGCAAGTCCCTTCAGCTGGCCAGACCTCAGTTTCCCCACCCAAGCCGAAATGAGGGTGGGCTTAAAGGAGAAAAGTGCCACACAGTACCAGTGCCTGACTGCCGGGACCAAGGAGGAAGGCACTGCCGGGAAGGCACCGTGGCTCCTCCGGCACCTGCTAACTGACCCGGCTGCCTTCCTCTCGGCCTCCCAGCCTCCCTCTGAGTTTGGAGACCTGCAGTTCTGCCTCGGCTACAACGACTGCCTGCGCCGCCTGACCGTGGTCGTACTTCGAGCCAAGGGCCTCCAGCTCCAGGAGGACACGAGTTTTGTCAGTAAGTTCTCCTCCCCCAGGCAGGTTCTGTCCTGTGAACTTGGGGCCGGGAGCTGGAGTCTGCCCCTTGCCCCTGGCCATGCAATTCCTGCCTGTGTCTGAGCCACCACAGGAGTGCTCACCACCCTCTGTGGACAACTGTGATGTGGGAAACCACTTCCTTAGATTGAACCCACCTTAGATTGATCCCGCCTCTACCTCTGCCCTTCTGTGAAGGACTCCAGTTCCTCCAGGGCCAGACCCCGCGTCCCCTTGCCCCCACGGAGGGTTCCCCTGCACCCGACTGGAAGAAGAGGCATCCCGGGCCGACAGGCAGCATGGGGTGCTGCTTCCTCTAGCCCCCAGAACCCAGCAGCTGGAGGAGCGAAGGCCCTGCTCTGGCTCAGCATAATGTCCTGCCCTTATGTGTCCCCCCCGCCCCCCCGCCCCCCCAGCAAGGTGGTGGCTGTCTGCCATTTGTGTGTCTCCGCATCTGGGTCACTGTAAGCAAGTTGTCATTCAACCTTCCACTGTGGATCCAAAACCCATATGAGCCCCACTCCAAAAATTCTGCCCTCTGAAGCAGAAGGTGTTTAAGGGGCCCCAGGGAGCCTGAGCAGTCAGCAGGCAGAGAGGGCCCCCCTCCACCAAAAGGAGGGATGGGCGTGTGGTGCCAGGCCCTGGTAAACAAGGGCCAGCCGAGCCGTGGGCGCATTCAGGAGGCACAGAGGAAGGAAGAGGAAGGGAGCCCAGCGTTTCCTCTGGCGTGAGGCCATACGCTAATCAACCCTGTTTCCTCTCGTAACGCCCTCTGGCTATAGTGGCTGTGAGCAACAGGGGTCCTGGCGCCCAGGGTGGGCCGCGCCCTCCCAGCCAGACCTCCCACAGGCCAGAGGCTGGACCCCGCCCGCTCCTCCCGGCCCACGGTCTGCACTGCCCCGCAGGTGTGTGTGTCAAAGTGTCTCTGATGAACCACAACAAGTTTGTCAAGTGCAAGAAGACTTCGGCTGTCCTGGGCTCCGCCAACCCCGTGTACAGCGAGACTTTCAGCTTCAAGGCCGACCCCGCTGAGCTGGACACTGCCAGCCTCAGCCTGACCGTGCTGCAGGGCGCCGAAGGAGAGAGTAAGGCTGTCCCCGCACCCCGGCCGGGCTGTTGGGGACACGGGCAAAGGAGGAGCGTTCAGGCAGCGTGAAGGTGATGGAAGAGGGCTTCTTTCCGGAGGGACCCCTTTCTCCCTCAGCTCTTTGGCGTGAGGCTGGCTTAAGATGTCTCATGAGGAGGGTGAGAGGCAGAGAAGGTGACCCCATAGGGCTGGCTCTCCACCTGGGCTCCCTTTTCCATCTCCGACTCCAGAGCAAAGGCAGGGTCCTTTGGGGGCTGTCAGCTCCTGCTTAGAGAGGGAGGGGGCTTGCTCCACCCTTCCAAAGGAGGAGTAAGTGAGAGAGAGAGAGAAGGCACGGGGGATGTTGCTGAAGTGATGTGGTTTCTGTGGTCCAGAGAGTGAAGACGTTTTCCCTCCCCCGCAGAGAGCCACGCGCTGGGCCGGGTGGTGGTGGGCCCCTACATGTATGCCCGGGGCAAGCAGCTGGAGCACTGGAACGAGATGTTCAGCAAGCCCAAGGAGCTGGTGAAGCGCTGGCATGCCCTCTGTCGCACCACTGAGCCCTGACCCGGCTCACGCCCTCGGGTCTGCGGGGGGAGCCTGCTCTCCTCTCCCCTGTGGCAGCCGCAGGCCTGGATGCTCCAGCCAGCATCTTGCTGGGCTGCCAGGCCGGCCGGAGCCAGGGCACTGTGAGTGCCACCACGCAGGAGAGAAGGGACGAGGGAGCCCCAGCCAGCTCGGCAGCATGGCTGGCTGCCACCCACCAGCCTCAGGTACCCTCCCGACTCACTCCATCCTCCTCTCCCCGTGGGGCTGCCTGGGCTCCGAATCCCAGGCACCACAGTCCCGATATGGACCGGAATCTCAGGCATTCAGAAGAAATACTCTATTCAGCGATAGCAGAGCTCTGTGTGCTCACTGGAAACTTAGGCTCCACCATCCCGGAAAGCTGATGGCATATTGATGCTAAACCTATATGGGCTCTGGTTTCCCTGCCTTCCGCTTAGCAGAGAACACAGACTGCGCCGGGGGAATAATGGGGTGCAGGGGGCGCCCAAAGCACTGATTTCAGTTGGTCCACAATAAATAGCACAGTCTCAGAGTTGGGTTGGGCACTTTGGTGTGGAACAGCCCCAGGATTCCTGGGCAGCACGGCGTGCCCACAGCTCAGGAGAGAAAGCTCTCAGGGATCAAGACTCGCTGGCTTTAGGACCTGGGAAATAACATTGGCAACAGCCCACCCAGGTACCAAGTGGTGGACGTGTTCTCAGCATCCTGTCCCTGTGCCAGGGAGGAGGCCTTCACCTGTGTTAGGTCCCTCCCAGGGCTGGGTCAGACCCTGGCCCACGTCATGCCACATCTTGCCCATAATCCAAGCCTCACGCCCCTGGTCTTACAGGTGTTCTAGTGGCTTCTGTGGTCTCCCTGGTTGACAGCATTCAGCTCCTTGGGGCTCTCACTTTAGGCAGGAAATGGTGAAAGCATGCGGTCAAAAGCGTAGCCCGCAGGGCTGAGAGCTTTTCCCATAAACCTAAGTGATTTCATTATGGGGACTGTGTTGTGGCAGGTGTCTATGTGAAGTTCATTAAAATGGAAGTCCCCACAAACCACAGTCATCCGATCCCCGTGAAGTTGTACTCAAGGTAATGAGCAGCCATCGCATCTGTCTCTGTTAACAGGCAACCTGCATTTTCACCCAAATGCTGTTGAACTTGCGGGGTCAACACACCGTATTGTGAAAATGGAACAAACTTTAAACCCGTGTTGTCTCTTTTCTTATGCAGTGAAGCAACTTCAGCAAAAGAAAGTAGCCATCATTATTCTCTGTTTGTGCCCCTTTAACTTCGCTTCCGATCTGATCTCTGTCAATGCATAAAGACTCACTTTACCTGGCAGTGGTCCAAACAGAATATCTTGTTTACTTTTTCTCATTTATTGTACACACACATTCCAACAAAGCCCACACTCCTGTAATTTCTTTGTTTTTAGTTTTTTTTTTTTTTTATGTTTTATTTTATTTTTGAGACAGTACAAGTGGGGGAGGCTCAGAGAGAGGGGGACAAAGGATCTGAAGTGGGCTCTACACTGACTGCAGGACTGCAGCAAGCCCGATGTGGGGCTGGAACTCAGGTACTGCGAGATCATGGCCTGAGCTGAAGTCAGATGCTCAACTGACTGAGCCACCCAGACGCCCCTCCAGTAATTTCTAATAACATCATAGCACACACGTGATAGGGGTTCTCTATATGTTTGGATAGCAGGCTGCTAAACTGGGACTATTTCCATTTCACCTGGGGTCCTGAGACAAGAGGTGCCAGCCACCCTACCTTTCAAGGTGACGTTCACGCCTATCAGTGGCCTTTCCAGGGCCACTTGGAAAAGTTGTTAAATATCCCCTTTGCAGGACAGAGTGAACTGGTGCAACTGACTCACAACTGAACATTCTCAATGGCAAGAGATTGGCAGGCTCTCTGGTCTGATGGGGAAGAAGAAGGGATTGCTGTATTGGGCTGGAATGTCTACAGACATGGTCAGGGCAAAAAACACACAAGTGCTTCCACTGGACGAGCGAGAGGTGACCTGAGTTGTCTCAATCCTGTCCTCCAGGTGATCCCTGCAGAATGAAGAAGGCCTTTGCATTTCCACAAAGCATTGTAGAATCAGCTTGTCAGTTTCCACACCAAAGAAATGCTAGAGTTTGACTGATTTCCATGGAGTATACAGACCAGTTTGGGGCCATTTTTTATCCCTACAATACTGAATCTTCAATCCATTAACATGGTATATCCCTCCGTTTCTTTTGGTCTTTTGCAAGTTTTCTTAAAACCATTTTGTGGTTTTCAGGAAAGTATTTTTGCGCATCTTTCACTAGATTCTTGGATGTTTTATATTTATGTTTGCTGGTATGTAGAGATTCTATTAACTTTACTATGTGGACTGTTTCTATTGAGTGGTTTTACTAAAATAACTTAAATTGTGCTCGCTTCGGCAGCACATATACTAAAATAACTTAAATTGTAATACTTGGTAGATTCTTTGTATTTTCTTTGCATATAGCTATGACCTCTGCAAAGGACAGTTGTGTTTCTTCCTTCACAATCGTTATGGCTTCTTTATCTTGTCAAACTGCAGTGATTGGGCAACTGGGCAAGAAAAAGAAACAAAACCAACCAGATTGTAAAGGAAGAAGTAAAACTGTATTTGCAGATGACATGGTCTTGTCTATAGGGAATGCTAAGGAATTGTCAAAAACTGTTAGAGCTAATAAACGAGCTCAGCAAGGTTACAGGGTACAAGATGGAAACCCAAATTGCACTGGCTGGGACCTCCAGAGAGTGCTGGCTGCCAGTAGGGAGAGCATGCAGGTAGCCTTCTTAGTCTTAGGGGGGAAGCTTTCAATATTCACTACTACGTGGAATATTTGCTGTTGGACCTTTAACCTACTCATGATTATGTGTTCTCAATTTGTTAAGTTTTTTTATGGGGCACCTGAGTGGCTCAGTCGGTTAAGCATCTGACTCTTGATCTTGGCTCAGGTCATGATCTCATGGTTCATGGGATTGAGCCCTTGTCAGGCTCTGTGCACTGAGCTTGGAGCCTGCTTAGGATTCCCTCTCTCCCTCTGCTCCTCCCCCGTGATCTCTCTCTCAAAATAAATAAATAAATAAAAATGTTTTTAAGTTTTTTTTATCATAGCGTTGTTTTATCAAATACTTTCTCTGCGTCTTTTCAGTTAATCATATTTTTCTCCTTTTTTTTTAATGTGATGAATTGTACTGATTTCTGAATGTCAAACCAGGGGCACCTTGGTGGCTCAGCTGGTTAAGCAACCAACTTCAGCTCAGGTCACAATCTCGTGGTCACAATCCAGCCTGGAGCCTGCTTCAGATTCTGTGTCTCCCTCTCTTTCTCTCTTTCTGCCCCTCCCCTCCTTGCACTGTGTCTTTCTCTCTCTCAAAAATAAACATTAAAAAAAAATTGAATTTCAAACCAAACTTACATTCTTGTAATAGAAGCCAGTGGTGTTTGTATTCCTCTGTCTGTCTGTATGTCTGTGTGGACACACACACACACACACACACACACACACACACACACGGTAGTACTTGGACTTATTTCTTTAAAATCTAGATTTATTTGCTATTATGTTTTTAATTACTTTTTAATATCCTTACATACCAACATCATTTTTTAAATTATTTTTTTTAGGACTTTACATTTTTAGAGCAGTTTTAGGTTCACAGCAAAATTGAGGGGAAAATACAGAGATTTTTTTCATACACATCCATAGCTTCCTCCCATTATCGCCATCCCTCACTAGAGTGGTACCTTTGTTACAACTGATGAACCTATATTGATACATCATAATCACCTAAGAAACACAGTTCACATCACGGTTTACTCTTGATGATGCACATTCTATGGGTATGGACAATGTCTGGTGACATGTTATTACATTTTTAAGTGTTCTTGCAGTTATGTTCATAAGAGATTTTTCTATAATTTTTTTTATTGCAATATCCTCGCGCTTGAAACAAATCTGTATTCTGTGCGAGCAGGTGTCCTGTGTTATTCTTAGGTCAAGTTTATGAATCAGATTGGTCAAATCATCTATTTTTACTGATTTGGGGGGAGGAAGGTATATTTTCTATTCATGATGGAGAGAGGTTAAAGTCTCCCACTGTGATTGTGGATTTGTTTGTTTCTTCTTTTAGTTTTATCAATTTTTGTTTTGTATATTTTGAGGCTGTGTTATTAGGCTCATATTCATTTTCAGTTGTTTTTTCTGGTGGATTAGGCCATGTATTATTGTGAAACAGCTCTAACACTCCATTTTTCCCCATATTTTTCAACTTTCTTATGTTCTCATAATTATCTCTTGAATATAATCAAGTCTATCAACCTCTGTCTTTTGTGTATTTAGCTCATTTACATGTAATTACTGCTATTTATTCCCATTTGTCCTGTTTTGTTTTCTCTCCTTTGTTGCCTTCTTTTGTATTAATTCATATTGTAACTGCATTTTTTTTAATCTTAAAGTTTATTTACATATTTTGATGGGGGGAGGGCCAGAGTGAGAGGGAGAGAGAGAGAGAGAGAGAGAGAGAGAGAGAGAGAGAATCCCAAGCAGGCTTCTCACTGTCAGCACAGAGCCCAACGAGGGGCTCAATCTCATGAACCATGAGATCATGACCTGAGCCAAAATCAAGAGTTGGACACTTAACCCACTGAGCCACCCAGGTGCTCCTGCATTAATTCATTTTTTAATCCTGCCACTTCTCATCTGTATGTCGCTACTTACACAGTTTATTATTCCTTTAGTGGTTCCCCTAGAGATTACAACTTGTATCTATTGTATATTATAGTCTAAGACAAATCTTACCTTTTAATCACTTCCCAGATAATGTTCTGATCTTAGAAAACTCAATCTCTATTTCCCCCTGTTTTTTAATGGTATTGATATGATTCATTTTAATTCCACATATATTTTACACCTAGCAAGACATTACTATTATTGCTATGTTCAGTCAATATTCATTTATATTGACCCACATAGTTGTTCTTCCTTTTGCTTTTTATTCTTTCCTACATTTCTGGGATTCTACCCGAGATCATTTTCCTCCTACTTAAAGATTTCTTTTTAGTATTTCTTTTTGTGCAGATCTGCTCACAGCAAATTTTCTTAGTTTTGAGTAGAAACGTCTATTTCAAATTCATTTTTAAAGGATTTTTTGTGGAAGTAGAATTCTAGGCTGACATTGTCTTTCTGTCAGCAGTTTAAAAATGGTATGCATTGTCTTCTTGCTTCCATCGTTTCTGTTGACAAGTGAGTTATCAGTGCTATTGTTTCTCCTCTGAAACTAATGTATCTCCCTCTCCTCCCCACCCTTGGCTGTTTTTAATATTTTCTGTTGCTGGTTTTCAGCAGCTTGAGTCTGGTGTGCCTACAAGCAATTTTCTTTTTATTTACCCACCTTGGGAGTAACAAAGCTTCATCAGTTTTGGGAAATTCTCATCCCATATTTCTTCAAATATGATTTCTGCCCCATTCTTTCCCTCCTCTTCTTCTGAGACTCCAATTACACACATGTTGGATCTTTCTGTCAGTTCCCACAGGACTCCTATGCACTCTGCTGTATTTTCCATTCTCTTTATGTCTCTGCTTCAGCTTAGAGTTTTTATACTGCCCTCCTACATTTCAATAAATTTTGTTCCACTAAGTCTAATGGTAGTTAACCTATATGCTGAGTACTTAATTTCGATTACTGCACTTTTTTAGTTCTAAATTTCCATTTGATACTTTGTAATAATTCCAGTTCTTTGATGAAAGTCTCTATTTTGTCAGTCACACCAATATCTGTGTCATTAGTGGGCCAGTTTTATTGTGTATGTTTTCTCCCTTTATTCCTGTTACTTGGTATGCCTGGCAATATACTGTCAAATACTGACCATTATGAGAAATTATAGTAGCCCCAGGAGACATTATTCCTCCAGAGAGGGTTTACTATATCCTCTGGCCACCAGAATGGGGAGAGGTCACCTTAATCCAGTCCTGTAATGAACTCACTGGAGTCTGGGTTACAGTTTTTGTAAGGCTCTATCACCACCTCTGGTTTTCCCACATTTCTAGAGGGTAGTCTTCCAAGGGTACTATTTGGATCACTAAAGGAGACTCTGTTGTGTTCAGTGGGCCCCTCTTCCTTGGTGGGTCCTGAACTCTAGTTTTTATCTCCCTAGTATCATGCTATTTTCAGGGAAGGAAGGAAGGAAGGAAGGAAGGAAGGAAGGAAGGAAGGAAGGAAGAAGGGAGGGAGGGAGGGAGGGAGGGAGGGAGGGGAAAGAAAAGAAAGAAAGAGAGAGAACAAAAAGAAAGAGAAGAAAAGAGAAAAGAAAAGAGAAAAAAGAAAAGAAAGGAAAAGAGAAAAAAGAAAAGAGAAAAAGGAACAACAGGAAAGGAAAGGGGAAGGGGAAAGGGAAGGGAAAGGAAAGAAAAGGAAAGGACCTGACATCTTTCATAGGCTTTCTGCATAAATTAATTCACAGCTTCATAATTCAGCAAATGCCTCAAAGTGGAAAACCGTTAAGTGTCAGAATTACTTTTCTACCTCCTTTCTATTCAACATCTTGGCCCCTTCTGTCCTAGCTGCATTGGCGACCCCAATCTCCAATTTCTTGTCTCTCCAGCTCCAGACACTCAGCTGCCTTTTCTGTCTCATAGCCACAGCTCTCTGGCCAAATGCTCAGCCTCTTAACAGGAATCAGCACGTTTCCTGAAGGAAAAAGTGGATCACAGAATGTCAGCTCACCTCCTTGTGTTTTCCTTCTTATGAGATCATGGTCTGTCAAATGCTTGTCAACTGAGCAGCTCCCCGGTAACTAAAAAGAGGTTTTCTGTATTTTATTCAGCTTTTCTAGGGGTTCTCGCCATGAACATCGTTCTGTCTCAAGCAGAAAAGTAATTTTTTTCCTCAGAATTCCCAGAAAATGAATGTTCTTCAAAGACTGATTTTATACAGGGAATTTCATTACACAGTTCATGGGAAGGCTGGTGTAGCTAAAAGGAGAGAAGCTGCTTGTATCAGTTAGCTGTTTTTGCAGTAATGGTGCATAACAAACAATCACAACATCTCAATGGTTTGTACAGGGAACTTGATTACACAGTTCCTGGGATGGCTGGCGAAGCCAAAAGGAGAAACGCCACTCATGTCCTCTGTTTCTGCAGTAATGGCACATAACAAACAATCATGACATCTCAGTGTCGCACTAGAATGAGCATTTACTTCTCATCCATCTATGGCCAGCTGAGTGTGAGCCAATCTAGATTAGGCAACTCGCCTTCAAACAATAGGTCTGCCTGGCTCCAAGTCCTCACCCAGGCTTGCTCTGTGTTTGTTCATTCTGAGCACAAGTCCAAGGGGCAGCAGCTACCCAGGAGAGGGTTCTTTTCCTGGAGAAGGCAGAAGGGCAAACGCATCTCTACCTTTTGCTTGTGTTGTTACTTAATATCTTGTTGGCTGAGGCATGTTCAAAAGTTCAAAATCAAAGGGCAGGGAGGCAAACTATGCCTTTTTATGAGAGGAACTGTAAGCAACATAGCCTTGGACATAGCTGTCAAGAGGGGTCAAGAATTGGGGTGATAATTCAATGCACTTTGCTGATATGTTCTAGCAGTGGGGAACTCCAGGGGCCTGTGCTTGGCTGCACAGGTGCTCTCGGTGAAGGCGAGAACCTCAGATCCTCTATTTCGGCCGCTGTTGCCCACTCACTATCCTGTAGTGATGAGTGACGAGAATTTGCACAGCCATCTGCCAGTTACATTGTTTCTGATTTTTCACTGTAGCATTTTTTTGCCCAAATTATTGCAGGAGCTTGGAGCATCTTGCTGGCCTAAGTTTCAGAGTCAAAGGAAGAAAAGGATGATTTTTACCCTCTTTCTGCTTTCTCTCTCTTTTTTTTTAACGTTTATTTTTGAGACAGAGAGAGACAGAGCATGAACGGGGGAGGGTCAGAGACAGAGAGGGAGACACAGAATCTGAAGCAGGCTCCAGGCTCTGAGCTGTCAGCACAGAGCCTGATGCAGGGTTTGAACTCACGAACCGCAAGATCATGACCTGAGCCGAAGTCGGACGCTTAACCGACTGAGCCACCCAGGTGCCCGTTTCTTGTCTCACCCAATTATCTCACGTTTGGCGAACTCAACCTGGAACACTGTTCGTAAGAGTGTCTGGGAAGTATAATTTCCAGACAATGTAATGAAGACCTTTAAAGGGGTCGGGGGTGGTGCTGTGTGCCATCCCACACTCTGGGGCAAACCTGGGTCAAGGGGACCTTAGGTGAGGGATCCATAGGGCAAGGAGGCTCTTGAAGTCCTCACGTGAGTACTGCAGCTCATAACCGTACCAGTCACGGAGAACCTCTCCTGCCCCTTCAGTGGCCTCCTGGCCGTGCCCCTTCCCTGCCCCTGCTAGGACAGCCAGGAGCCTCTGTTAGTAGGTTGGGGAAGGTGTGAAAGCACAAGATGGAGAAACAGGAAAACAGTGCTACCTGCCCATTTCCTGTGGCAGCCTCCTGCAGGCAGGAGCCAGGGTGAGGGGAGGAGGGAAGGGGAAGCTCAAACTTTAAATGAAGTTGGGAATTCAGACTACATGAGATTGGACATTTTAAGCGCTGAACACAGCCTGTTTGGTTTTTTTTTAAGTAGAAGTTACAGGAAAAATTTATTGTTATCTAAGAGTGATCAAAAAAGTCATGGGCCCCACCCCAGATTTTTATCCAAAGGGCAGGGAGAAGCTACCTGCTGAGCAGGTTCGAATGGGTCACTGGGGAAAAAACAAAAAAAGGATGAAGTGGTTTGCAGATTACATCCCATAGTTTCAACATAATGGATATAAATAAATAAATAAATAAATAAACTTTAAAAACAAGGATAAATGCAAGCATCAGGGAGGGGTTGCCATTTCTCAGGGCCCTATAGCCAGGAAGTGGTGAAGCTGGTATTTCTATCAGATTCCAGTTGTCTGAAATGGTGTCACTGTTACACACTGCCAGATAGACCCCAAAAAAGACCCAGGCAACACAAAGTGCCATCAAGTCCCACCGCCTGGGACGTGTTAAAGGACCTTTGTGTGCCTATTAGATAAGCCGTTTCTGTTTGTGCACCTTTAGCTGCTAGTGAGTCTGTGCATTTCTCCACCTTTCCTTTTTCTCCCTTTCCTCTTCCTCCCCTCCCCCCTTTCTCTCCTCTCTCTCTTCCTCTCTTCTCTCCTTCCTTCCTCCTTTCTTCCCTCTCCCCCCTCCTTCCCTTCCATTTGTGTAAATTATGTGCTCATCTCCACTAATGTAAAGTATAATCCTGCAAGTGACCAGATTTGATTCTTGTCTTCCCTTTGTTTCGATAACATGCTCTTAGGAGTTTGCTGATTAACTAACCTGATGAGACAAATTTCCAGAAGGTGGAGAGAGGGCTGAAGCTCTGGTTTCGAGGTCAGGAGGGTCATGGGAACATGATTGACAGGCCAGACATGGGTTCAATGTGGCCTAAGGACCGCGAGCTCGGGCCGCGTGGCAGGCGCAGAGCGCCATCCAGTGTCCTCACTCCCTTATCGTGACTGATGTGCAGCTACCAGAACTAGCAAGAAAAGCGCTTGCCTCCCGCAGTGTGCCTCTCGCGCCCTCTACTGTTCAGCAGCGTACTCATTGCAGAGCATGTATTAAGTAAGGATGGATGTGGAGTGGTTAGGAAATTGGTAACTGGTAAACCAGCCTCCCCAGAATCTTCCCTTGTGCCCCCGCCCAAACACACCTCTCCCGCCCCACCAAAATAACCACTAACTTAGTTTTTGTGGAAATCACTTCTTTGCTTTTACTACCTGACTACGCAGCCTTAAATGCTACAGGTTTTTTTGTTTTGTTTTGTTACAAAATTTATATAAGGAATTGGAAAGGACACATTCTTTTGTATTTGGCTTCTTTCGCTCCACATTATGTTTTGAATTCATTATGTATTTGGTGGGGGGCATAAAATCAGAAGTAGAGTTGCTGGATCATAGGGTTTGCATATCTTCCAATTTGGTAGATAAAGCCAGACTGTTCTCCAAAGTCAATTCACATTCTCACCAACAGTGTGAGTTTCCATCGCTCCCACATCCTTGCCAACACTTGGTATCCTTGGTATTGTCAGTCTTTTTATTTTAGTCATTCCTTTTAGTATGTAGAGGTACCTCATTGTGGATTTAATTTGTACTCTGCTGATGGCGAAGGAGGCTGGACATGTTTTATATGTTACTTTGTCATTTCGAGTCTCCTCCTTTATGAAGTGCTGACTCATGGATCTTACCTGCTTTTCTACTGGGTTGTTTGTGGTTTTCTTATTGATTTGTAGGAATTCATTTTGATTAGATGTATTGCAAATTTTTTCTCCCATTCTGTTTTTTTTTTTAATTACTAATATATTTGTGGTTGATTTCCTCCCATTTTATGGCTTTCTTTTGATAAATAGAAGTTTTTAATTTTAATGTAGTGAAATTAAACAATTTTTTTTCAACGTTTATTTATTTTTGGGACAGAGAGAGACAGAGCATGAACGGGCGAGGGGCAGAGAGAGAGGGAGACACAGAATCGGAAACAGGCTCCAGGCTCTGAGCCATCAGCCCAGAGCCTGACGCGGGGCTCGAACTCACGGACCACGAGATCGTGACCTGGCTGAAGTCGGACGCTTAACCGACTGCGCCACCCAGGCACCCCTGAAGCCATCTTTTATATTGATGGTTTTTGGTCCTCTTTTTAAGAAGTCTTTCTGTAGGAGTGCTGACAATTCTGACTCCACCTCGGCCCTCCATCCTGTCCACACAATGACCTCTCTCGGGCTACGTATTCAGCCCTTTGGAGGTTAAAGTATGCCCCGACCAGAATGTGGGAAGACTTGTTCTGGTCTTCCCTGAAGTTGTTTAGAAAACTAACAGAGATAACAGTTTCTAACCACCTCGCCCCACCCCCACCCCGGCCCCTGCCTCATTCTGGCACAGATGGTGGTACGAGTTCTAAGTGTTAGACCCTTTGTCCTCACCACAGTGCTCTCTGCACATCCTCTCACTCTAGAAAATTCGTGGACTAAGGTCTGGACCTTGGGGAGAATCGCTGTGCGGCTCTGATCATCACCCGCCCAATTCCCGCCCAATTCAGTAAGTTACCCTGAATAAAACTGTGTAAACTGTATGGAGCTGCCTGTTTCATTTTCTGGTCTCAAAGCACCTTCTCAGTTTAGATGATACTTTACTGCCCCTCCTCCACCTTCTAACCCTTTTCCTACCTTGAGAACATGAAGATATTCTTCTATACTATTTTCAAGAAGCTTTTATTATTTTTCCGTTCACGTTTCGATATAGAATGTACCTGAAATAGATGTTTGTATAAGTTATAATTTGGGGTTCAATTTCTTTTTTTTTTTTTCCCTAAGGATACCAAATTACCCCAGCACCATGTATCGCAAAGACTATCCTTTTCCCCACTAGTCTGCGGTAGCACCTAGGGAATAAATCAAGCATCCATGTTATGTTTGGGTGTGTTCCTGGGCTCCTTCTGCTACATTAATGAATCTTTACCTTTACATTAATACCATCATGTCTTAATTACTCATTTTCAGTGCAAAGCCTGACACGGGGCTCTATCCTACAAAATGTGAGGTCATGACCTGAGCCAAAACCAAGAGTCAGATGCTTAACCGACTGAGCCACCCAGACGCCCCTATGGTACCGTTTCCTAAGGTGATTTTTCACTTAATACACTGTACACACCAAAACCCTGGGTCTTTTTCATTGTTTTGCTTACTTTATTTTTGTTTGTTTTAGCTTTAAATTTTTTTTCCTGCCTATTCTTTTCTTAACAGCTTTATAAAGATATAATTCACAAACCATACAATTCACCCATGTAAAGTGTACAATTCAATGGTTTTTAGAATGTTTACATTCCTTTTTATTCTTCTCAACTAATTTGTAAATCAATTTATCAACTTCTATATGCCATCCCTCAGCGACTTTGGTTAATACTGAATCAACTCTGCATATCAGATCTTTTCAAACAGCAGGAATATGGTATAATGTCTCATGGATTCTTATCTCCCTTTTATTTCCTTCATGGTTTTTAAATCATTTCCTTTGAATAAATAAACGTTTCTGGCTTTATCTGTAAGCATGATTATTTTTACTATATTTAGAACTATATATTATTGTTATGTAGTAATATATTACTACATTTAAATTTTTTAAGTTCATGTTACATTTAATTAGGTTATGTTATATGTAATTAATATATTACCAATATATTTTTGGTTGGTTTCCTAAGGTTATTTTTCTGTGCATTCATTCCAGCCATTTAAAATAGTGACATTTTAATTTGTTCAAGACTTTCTGTTTCCCAAATATGCCATGCGGTTTTACGCACAGCACCATTTTCGTGGTGAACACATCTCGTATTTACAGATGCAGGTTAAATATTTTCCCTCTGAAGCCTTCTTGGATCTTCCATTGCAGCAACACGTCTGTATCTGCCTAGAACTCTCCTTCCATTAAGGAAAGGCTTCTTTCATCCTATGTGGTTCTAGCTCTTTCAAACCCAGTGTCCCACCCACCCCTGGTTACTGGGGGAGATTCAGTCCTTCCATGAAATTTGCTATGTGGATACTCACAAAAAGAAAGTCTCTCATTCTGTTTTTTTTTTTTTAACATTTATTTATTTTTGAGAGACAGAGTGAGACATAGCATGAGTGGGGGAGGGGCAGAGGGGAGGTGGGAACACAGAATCCAAAGCAGGCTCCAGGCTCTGAGCTGTCAGCACAGAGCCTGATATGGGACTCCAACTCACAGATCAGGAGATCATGACGTGAGCAGAAGTCGGAAGCTTAACCGACTGAGCCATCCAGGCACTCCTCTCATTCTGTAAAGAAGAAAGTTTGGGGCTTCCTACAGCCATCTTTTCTCCATGTGGATAGGTAGGAAAGACAGAAGGGGCGCCTGGGTGGCTCAGTCAGTTAAGTGACCAACTCTTGATTTCGGCTCAGGTCATGATCTCAGTTTGTGAGTTTGAGCCCCACATCAGGCTCCGAGCTGACAGTGTGGAGCCTGTTTGGGATTCTCTCTCTGCCCTCCTCGTCTCCCTCTCTCTCTCAAAATACATAAATAAACTTAAAAGTAAAAAAAGATAGGAAGGAAGAGACAAAGAAGGGGAAGATGACAGGAGGGAAAGGACAGGAAAGGGAAAAGGAAATATGGGATGGGAGAGCAGGAGAGAACAGGGCAAGGAAAGAAACAATGGGAAAAACTGAACGGAAGGAAAAGAAAGAATTAGTGGGTTGGGGTAACCAGATCACAAAATTTAAGCCAACGGATGCAACTGTGCTTTAAGCCAGTTATGTGAGCCAGTAAATCTTCCCCTTGTTTTTGCTCAAGCTAGTGTGAGTTGGGTTTTTATCATTTGCAACCAAGAGTCCAAATAAACCCATCCTTCTATGACTTCTTTTGCCTTTTCCACACTGATAAACTTTTGTTTAAATATTTCTTTTTTTTTAATTTTTTAATTTTTATTAATTAATTGATTTATTTTTTTATTATAATGTTTTTAATTTGTTTAAATTATTTATTTGTTTATTTGTTTAAATTATTATTAAATTATTTAATTTGTTTAAATATTTCTTTTTTTTTATTTTTTAATTTTTATTAATTAATTGATTTATTAATTAATTAATTGAGAGAGAGACAGAGCATGAGCAGGGGAGGGGCAGAGAGAGAGGGAGACACAGAATCCAAACCAGGCTCCAGGCTCCGAGCTGTCAACACAGAGCCCAACGCAGGGCTCAAACTCATGGACCACATGATCATGACCTGAGCTGAAGTTGATCGCTTAACCGACAGAGCCACCCAGCCGCCCCTTGTTTAAATATTTCTTCCCCAGCTTGCCTATGGACTCACTAAAAGCAGGTCTTCTTATTTGTCTTTAAATTCCCAGTGCCGTGACCACAGTGAATTCTCAGTAAAAGTCTGCAGGGTGAATCATGTGTCCAATTTTGTTACACCTCTTGAAGATCAGAAACCCCACCCCTTAAAATACACCCCAAGATATAAAAGGAGATTTAGCACAGATGTCACTAGTGTGGAGAAAGGTGAGTGCTTCTAACAGCTGTTGGAGAAGCTGTCGGTTAATACCAAGTACGAATGGTTCTCGAAGACGGGAGAACTGTCCCTCTCAGCTGGACTGTCCAAAGATGAAAAATTAGATTTGCCTAAAATGTCTACAATGTGGTTGCCAGATACAGATGCTAGACTGGCTGCCATTCTTAGGCTACCCAAGTGAATGTTATAAACATTTATGGAGTAGGTTAAATACAACTACTTGTACATCTCAGGTAAGGAATATACCTGGGAGCTGTGGCTCCCCTGATCCCAATTAAATAGATGATAATTTCCTCAGGACATAAGGAAGTCATTTTCAGCTTAAATAAGGGTTCATGGAAATATGTGTTAACCCATGAACTATGTACCCAACTCTGTGAAGGCAGATTAGTGTGACCTGCTGTTCTTGGTGTCACTTGAAATGGCTTAAAGACTTCTTCCCAACAAGGTGTGAAGATCCATCTACTCCAGGGAGCTATGCTTTGGTTGATAAAAGGATTAGGCAGATTCTTGAGGACAAAGTGGGGAAGGGCAAGTTCAAGAGAATAGTGCTCTCGGTAGGCTTACACTGACTGGGCGCATTTTATATCGGAACTCTGGATTGGCTTCTACTGTGGTTATCACTGAAAGAGCATGGCTTAGAAGACATCAGCTCTGGGCTTGAGACTCATCCCCCAGCACATGAATTATCCGGGAGAGCCAATTGTTTTGTTGTTTGAATTCCACTATCTCCAGTTACACATGGGGACAACTCTTTTTGTACCCACCTTACTGGGTGCTAGATAAAACCTTAGCAATCATTTCATTTAATCCCTTTACTTCCCCAGGAATTAACTCACCAAGTAAAGTACCTGTTCCTCCCCTCCCCCCCTCCCCCCCCCCTTTTTTTTTGGTCAAGGCTCCCTCCAAGGATTTGTTGAAAACTACTGACCTCCTCCACGGAAAGATGTGCTTCTGTATGTGTGCACTCTCTCACACACATTTTTGCATCTTATTTCTGGGAGGATCACAAAAGCCCTGAGGTTCATTTTTAGAAAAGCCAAATTAAAAAAAAAATCTAACAAACCCTGAATTAGAGAAAACAATTTCAATGAACCAAAAGAACTTTTAAAAGTACATGCACGGAAAAACAAACTGGTTCATTTAATTATGAATTTAGTTATTTTCCAGCAGTATTATCGCTCTACTAACCCTCAGTGTACTGCAAATGTCCGGGTCGAGCACCATCTCCTCATCAGTGACGACCACTTGACACGAGCTCCTTCTACAACCGTGAGAGCACAAACGGGTGTTTGTTACTATGTCAGTTCAGTAAGGTGATCGGATCCTAGAGATGAACTAGCAACGTGGCTCTCTTCCGCCGTTTATAAAAGTTGTTGAAGCAGGATCTTGTTGCCTTCATTTTCAAATGCTTCTTCTTAGACATGCTTGTCTTGAACTTGTCTAAACACAGGCTTAGGCAAACTAACCCATTATCATGTGTGGTTATAACCAAGGCAATCATTTCACATCGACAGTTTATTCAAGCAGGACTAAGGGAAAGCACGGAGAGTCTGTAAGCATGGCAGAAAAGCAACTCCCGAGGAAATGGCTTTCATCTGTGTCCTGTGGCCTTAGTATAGCTCTCGAACGGCGCAGGGACCCGTAGAGCGAACCTTTAATTCCCAGGACACTGCTGCATATTGCCCTTATTGCTAGAGCCTTCCTCTAGAAGCAGGAAAGGAAAAGGCCAAAAAACAAACAGAAAACCTCGCAGAATTCTCTTTGAAAAAAAACTCTCAATTTATATATTGAACACAATTCT
>NW_024412404.1:25826744-25836554 GCF_014898765.1 Herpailurus yagouaroundi | reverse complement strand
CAGAATTCTCTTGGAAAAAAAACTCTCAATTTATATATTGAACACAATTCTCTTTATTAAAAAAAAAAAAAAATTTTTTTTTTTTTTTTTTAAAAACCAAAAAAAAAACCCCCCAAAAAATTTTTTTAAAAAAAAAAAAAATTTATATGTTTATCAAAAAAATATTTCTTTTTAAAAAAAAAAAAAAAAAATTTTTTTTTTTTTTTTCAAAACCCAAGGAAAAGCCCTGCCAGACATTCATTTCAAGACACAAATCATTCCAGCGGTCCTCCTTGAAGTACCTGCGATTTCCTCACGTGGCCTCAGAGAAGGGCACTGGGCTCGGGCTTTGTGCCGTCCGGATAGACATCCAGGAGGGAGAACTCTTGCTGCAAGGGGAAGCTGTTTTCATCCAGCACAAAGAGGCTCTGCAGCTTCACCGCACAAGGCGCCCCTCTGCCTGCCAGCAGCGCGTGGAACAGGTCTGCGGCGACCATGCCGTAGGTGACCTCTGACGAAGGGGCTGCGGAACAAGGAAACGCGCACAGCCTCAGCGTCCCTTCCGGGCGACGGAAACGCACAGGGCTAAGGGTTCACTGTTCCCCTTGGTTTCTCAAGCCCCGAACCCACTTTACAGTTAGTTCTCTTTCTACCCCTTCTCCTTCTAGTCATGGGCGCTGAGGATACTCTAGAATTGATGACCCACAGTTCAGGACAGGCTGTTCAGACTGACGGCAGTTCTACTCGGCACAGCTAAGGGCTTCTTAAAACAACAGTGGAAAGAGCGGACATTAACATCTTCTTAAGTCAAGTCTGAGACAAAAAGAGTGTGTCCGGGTCAGAAAAGAACTCTTATTTATCCAGTCTACAGCGCTTATCATATGTATAAATTTATATAACAAAACCCTGAAGCAGCTATGCAATGAGCATCAAATCTTCATAACACAAAAATACTGAAACTATAGATATAGCTATGTCACTCTATGTTTGCACTTGTCCTATAGGCTTCCTTTTATTTTTTTAGGACACCAAATCCAGTTATTGAGCGGGGTGCCTCCATACTAGACTGACCAGGCACATGTCAAGCTACACTCGCTCCCTGACCAACACCACCAGCCTTTCTTGGATCGGGTCTACAGACTCGTGGGCAGCCAATCACAAATTTTTGGAAGTGAGAGAATTCTCTTAATGATACTTTTCTTTCTTTCTTTCTTTCTTTCTTTCTTTTTTTTTTTTTTTTGTTTTTTTTTGTTTTGTATTTTCACTTGGATAAGCTTAAAAGAAGTCAAGATTAGTGATCATTTGAATGGTCTGATGACCACTTTAGAATTGGTACCCACATGTTCCCTTAGGGTTACAATTTAATTAATGCCAGGAAGGACAACTTTGACTCTGTGGGCAAAACAGACATATATTTGATCTGAGGATGATGGTGCTTCTGTGAGAAACGAAGACTAACTGGTATTGTGCCTAAAATGAAGGGACAAGACTGAAAATACAACAAACAACCTTGAGAGAAGGCCTGAAAGAGCCAAAAGAATGCAAGTTAATAAAGACAGTGAATAAAAAAAGAACAGAGAGCCTTCCAGTTAGGATGTGAAAAGCTGGAAAGAACATGGCTCCAACCTTAACAATTATTAGGAAAACTGAAGAAACTACAAAATCACAATTTATTGAGCCGCTAAGAAGGCAGAGGCAGTGAGACAGCCACACCCATCGAAGTGAGCGGGGACAGAACAGGTGAGCTACAATTTGAATGACTTGCTAAAAGCCAAGTGTAGGCCAGTGCACAGGCGAGGGGAGTCCGTACCCTCAACTGTGCTTCTCGTCCCTACCAGGTGCTCACAAGCCTGGACTGAGGGCAGGACAGAGAGAAAGCTTCCAACCTGGTGAGGCCAGGAGAAGGGGAGAAGCGGCCACAAGGAAAACACAAACCACCCCCCACCCAGGACCCCTCCGCCCTCCTTTAAGGAACAAGAACCTTAAAGTGCTCCAGCAGGGACCGGCAAATCCTACTGCTCCAGTGCTGAAGATGGGAGAGGGGCGGGGAAGGTGAAAGAAAAATCCCCCCATTCCTGGGGGAGGAGCAGGAAACCGCCCAGGATCAAGACCATCAGGGGTGCCCTACTGCGGGGAGAGGGGCAGGTCTTATCTTCCAACTGACGTCCCCTTTGTTTCCTTTTTACATGGATAGAAAAAAGACCTTAATTTACAGCATAGTGTTCTTTCTGCTCCAGTATACTGTGGACACCCCTGAAATGAATGGTCTCACCAACAGCAGCCCCTGGACGGCGTGTTGATACCTTACCGACAACTCTGCTGAGCCAGTCAGGAGAAATGTTGAGTAGCATCTTCTCAATCAGCTCTGATCCTACATGGACGCACACCTTATGTACTCCATCAGTGATGGTCATTAAAGCTGGCCTACAAAAGAGCAAATAACACACGACCCTCAACAAGGTTTTCAAATTAAAGAAATGCTTAAATACAAGGTCATTTCAAAGAGCACTGGGTTTTTATTCAGAGTCCATTTTAATTCCTAAAATGACTCTAGGATGCTCTGAGACATCCTAGGAATAAGAGAAGGGCTTTTTTTTTTTTAAGTTTCAAACAATAAATGGATAAATTTGATTTATTCCAGATTCATTTTAAGATTTCAGATACTAATATAAGAAAACATATTTTTACACCGTTGTGTAAATTATTTTTAGAAATAAAAATAAAGATAATCACACATTTCAAAAATCACAATTTCAAGTCATTTTTCCCAACTGGGCTCTTTCCTGTCAGAACCAAACTATTAACCAAACTGTTCTGCATGTCACTAAACAGGGAACAAGATAAATCATTTCCAGTATGTCCTACAGCAGAATACTATGTGGGTGTTAAAAAGAATGAGGAAGGGTTATAAGTGCTATTAGGGAAGGAATGCCAGTCCTTAGATGGACTCTAAGGAACCAACGACATGAATAAAACAAAGTGAATATTATTCTATCTATGCATTTTTTAATTTATTTTAGAGAGAGAACATGCAGGTAGGAGCAGGGGAGGAGTCGTGGTGGGGGCAGGGAGAGAGAGAGAGAGAGAGAGAGAGAGAGAGAGAGAGAGAGAATCCCAAGCAGGATCCACGCTCAGCCTGGAGCCCAATGGAGGACTTGATCTCATGATCCTGAGATCATGACCTGAGCTGAAATCAAGAGTTGGATGCTCAGCCAACTGAGCCACCCAGATGCCCCATCTATGTATTTTTTTTAATTTTTTTTAAATTTTTTTTAAATGTTTATTTATTTTTGAGACAGAGAGAGACAGAGCATGAACAGGGGAAGGGCAGAGAGAGAGGGAGACACAGAATCTGAAAGGAGCTCCAGGCTCTGAGCTGTCAGCACAGAGCCCGACGCGGGGCTCGAACTCACAGACCGTGAGATCATGACCTAAGCCAAAGTCGGACGCTTAACCGACTGAGCCACCCAGGCGCCCCTGTATTTTTAAAGAAAGGACCAAAACCCATAAAATACCTAGGAATAAACCTAAACAAAGAGGTGAAAAATCTATACGCTGAAAACTATAGAAATCTTGTAAAATTGAAAAAGACAAAAAAAATGGAAATACATTCCATGCTCATGGATTGGAAGAACAAATATTGTTAAAATGTCAATACTACCCAAAACAATCTACATATTCAATACAATCCCTATCAAAATAATATCAGCATTCTTCACAGAGCTAGAACAAACAATCCTAAAATGTGTATGGAACCAGAAAAGACCCTGAATAGCCAAAGCAATCCTGAAAAAGAAAACCAAAGCTGGAGGCATCACAATCCTGAACTTCAGGATGTATTACAAAGCTGTAATCACCAAGACGGCATGGTACTGGCATAAAAACAGACACTTAGATCAATGGAACAGAATAGAGAACCCAGAAATGGACCCACAAACATATGGCCAACTAATCTTTGACAAAGCAGGGAAGAATATCCAATGGAATACAGTCTCTTCAGCAAAAGGTGTTGGGAAAACTGGACGGCGACATGCAAAAAATGAACCTGGACCACTTTCTTACACCATACACACAAAAAAACTCAAAATGGATGAAAGATCTAAACCTAACACAGGAAGCCATCAAAATCCTAGAGTTTTGAGAAAGCAGGCAAAAACCTCTTTGACCTCAGCTGTAGTAACTTCTTACTAAACATGTCTCCGGAAGCGAGGGAAACAAAAGCAAAACTGAATTCTGGAACCTTGTCAAGATAAAAAGCTTCTGCACAGGGAAGGAAACAATCAGCAAAACTAAAAGGCAACCGACGGAATGGGAGAAGATATTTGCAAATGACATATCAGATAAAGGGCTAGTATCCAAAATCTATACAGAACTTATCAAACTCAACACCCAAAAAACAAATAATCCAGTGAAGAAATGGACAAAAGGCATGAATAGACACTTTTCCAAAGCAGACATCCAGATGGCTCACAGACCCGTGAAAAACTGCTCAATATCACTCATCATCACAGAATTGAAAATTAAAACCGCCATGAGATACCACCTCACACCAGTCAGAATGGCTAAAATTAACAACTCAGGCAACAACAGACATTGGCAAGGATGCAGAGAAAGAGGATATCTTTTGCACTGCTGGTGGGAATGCAAGCTTGTGCAGTCATTCTGGAAAACAGTATGGAGGTTCCTCAAAAAGTTACAAATAGAACTACCCTATGACTCAGCAATTGAACTACTAGGTATTTATCCAAGGGATACAGGGATGCTGTTTTGAAGGGGCACATGCACCCCAATGTTTATAGCAGCACTATCGACAATAGCCAAAGTATGCAAAGAGCCCAAATTTCCATCGATGGACGAATGGATAAAGAAGATGTGGTATCTGTATACAATGGAATATTATTCAGTGATCAAAAAGAATGAAATCTTGCCATTTGCAACAGCGTGGATGGAACTAGAGGGTATTGTGCTAAGCGAAATTAGTCAGAGGAAGGCAAATATTATATGACTTCACTTATATGTGGAATGTAAGTTACAAAACAGATGAACATAAGGGAAGGGAAGCAAAAATAATATAAAAACAAGGAGGGGGGGAAACATAAGAGACTCTTAAATACAGAGAACAAACTGAGGGTTGCTGGAGTGGTTGTGGGGAGGGGATGGGCTAAATGGGTAAGGGGCATTAAAGGGGAACACCTGTTGGGATGAGCACTGGGTGTTATACATAGGGGATGAATCACTGGAATCTACTCCTGAAATCATTATTGCACTATCTGCTAACTAACCTAGATAGAAATTAAAAAAAAAAAAAAAAAAGTGTTCATGTCCTTTAATAGACGTTTCCTACAAGTACCCATAGGAAAACGGCAAAGGCCATGAGGACACAGAAAAAAAAAGCTTTGCAGGAAAGCAAAAGCAATAGCTCTTAAACCACCAACAATAAAAGTTCAACCTTACTTCTCACTTGTAATGAGAGAAATACAGTTAAAGGGCCACTGAGGTTCCATTTGCAACTACTAGATGGTCGAGGAGCATGATTCTTGTTGGCAAGGTTGTGGGGCGATGGGTACTCTCATACATTGGTGCAGGAAGTATGGAATTGATCCGGTGTCGATGGAAGGCACTCTACCAGTATCTGCCAGCCCAGAAATTATCCTGCAGCCATACAATCACTCATAGGAGGGGCATTTGTCTCAGGACGTGCACTGCAATACTGTTAGCAGTTGCGTTACATTTGAACACATCACTGTCTACCCACAAGGCACCAATTAAATATATGCCGATCTATTCAGGTATGGAATACGAGGCAGCCAACTAAAAGTGTGAGGAAGCTCCCTCACTGCTGACATGCACTGATTTCCAAAGTGAAAATGATGAGATGGGGAGAGAGTGCTGTGTGTCGCAGGGGAGTGAAATCTGGGCAGGGACGCGCATAGCCTGTGTCTGGACGGAGGCCCAGGACACAGGGGGTGGGGGGCGGGAGGGAGGGGATATTGTCACAGTAAGGCTTTTGTATCTTTTAAACATTTCTATGTTGGTATTAGGAATGTCTTACACATTAAATTTTACATATTAAAACAATTTTTAAAAATAAAAAAAAAAAGAAAGGGATATACATGTGCTGGTGTTAGCATAATAAATTACTAGACGAATATACAAAAAACTTTGACAAGCATGGAATCAGCACTGGTGGTGGATGGGGTGGGTGGGGAGGAACTTTCTGCTTTGTATCTTCCTCCACTGTTTGCATTTTTACCATGGCTATATTATCTCTTTTAAAAATAAATTGTAGGGGCACCTGGGTGGCTCAGTCGGTTAAGCGTCCGACTTCAGCTCAGGTCACAATCTCGCGGTCCGTGAGTTCGAGCCCCGCGTCAGGCTCTGGGCTGATGGCTCAGACCCTGGAGCCTGCTTCCGATTCTGTGTCTCCCTCTCTCTCTGCCCCTCCCCCATTCATACTCTGTCTCTCTCTGTCTCAGAAATAAATAAACGTTAAAAATAAATTGTAAAAAATAAAATGAGAACAGGTTTTAGAAACAGACTCATTAATATAGAGGAATTTAACATAACAGCTAAACCACACTCCTGATTTTCCCCCTTTACCCACGTGATGATTCTAGGTCTTCCCTCTTTTTCACTCTACTCTTTCCCCCATGCTGTCTTTCCTCCTTCATTCTTTATTTTAGCAAATACACACTCAATATCTACTATGTGCCAAGCACCATGCTAAGCACTGGGTGCTTGCTAGGAAACAAGACAAATCTGGTTCCCTCACATGAGGAGCGTAAGAGTTTAGAGGGGCGAAAAGACAGTAAGCATTTTGACAGTGATGCCAAGATGATTCAACAGGGAGAGAATAGTCTCTGCAACAAATCATGCCGGGACAACCGGATATCCACATGTGAAAAAATGAAGTTGGACCCCTTCCTTATAATCCTTACAACTCAAAATACACTATGGACCTGTATGTAAGAGTCAAAACCATAAAATTCTTACAAGTATAGGAGTAAATCTCCATGATCTCAGCTTAAGAATGATAGCTTTCTTAGCTACGATACCATTTAAAAGCACAAGCAACAAAAAGAAAAACACATAATAAAAAAAATGTTGGCAAGGATGTGCAGAACTTCATATACTCTTGGTGAGAATGTAAAACTGGGCAACACCTTTGGAAAACAGTTTGGAAGTTCCTCAAAAAGTTAAACATAGAGTTACCATACAACCCAACAATTCTAAAACGTACATTCACATGAAAATGTGTACACAAATGTTCACAGCAGTACTATTTATAGCAGCCAAAATGTGGGGAGCAGTCCAAACGTTGAGTTGGGGGGGGTGCCTGCTAATGGAAATGGGGCTACTGGGGGCAGGGGTAATGAAAATGTCATAAAATTGACCATGGTGACAGCTGCATAACTCCGTGAATATACTAAAACCATGGATTGTATATCTTGGATGGGTTCATTTGATGCTACGTGAGTTCTACCCAATAAAGACGATTTTTAGAAAAGACAGAACACAACTCAGACAAGTACAAATTGCAATGTGCACACGCCTGGTGCTGTAGCAGAAAATCGAGGGATTAGGAAGGCCTCCTGATGAAGTACCATTTGAACAGAGACGTGAGGGAGCCAGGCTGGTGGAATCAGGCAGAGGGAAGAAGACGCAAGAAAGCCCACGGAGAAGAAGAACGAGTGTCCAAGAACTGCCCGAAGGCTGGGGTGGCTGGAACACAGCGAGCAGGGGGATGCGTGGCAGCAGACAAGGTTGCGGGCGCGACACGGGCACGACAGTTTAAGGGGAAACTCCTGGAAGGTGTTTAAGTGAGGCAGCGATCACCCAGTCAGCTGCGTAGAGAATGGGCTGGAGCGGGCAAAGGCAGAAGGAGACCAACTGAGAGACGATGCTGCTCTGACAGTTTGAGCAAGACATAGCAGAGGCTTGGACCAGGCCCACGTGCTGCTGGACCAGGACGCACTGACTTCCCTTTCTGGTTTCACAATCACCGGGGTTTCAGCAAGGCCAGGTGAAAAGGATGCCACGTGCTCTGCAATGTGTGGGATCCCCTCTACAATTGGAAAGTGTCCTGCCTGAAATGTCAATAGTGCCCCTGAGTCTGAGGAACAGGACTAAGATGCCAGCAGTGGAGACGGAAAAAAGCAAGTGAATTTGTGATACAGTTTTGGATGAAAATTTGTAGGACTTGCCAGTAGATCAGACATGAGAGGTAAGGAAAAAGAAATGATTTAAAGGTTATGTGCAGGTTTCTAGGTTACGGGGGTAGACGGTGATGCCATTCACTGGGAAGTATAAAAATGGGAAGAATCCAGTTTGATATAGATGGGAAAAAATAAGAGAGTCAATCTCAGGCATTTTTAATGTGGGATGCCTGACAAATATTCAAGTAGGGAATTCAGCATCTCAACACTTGAGCTTGGAGGAAAAAATCAGGGTAAAGATGCAAATGAAAGTCATCAGCACATAGAGAATCCTTTGCAAGCAAGTGTGAGACTCAAACCATGGCATCTAATGTTTCCACTGGAAAAGCAGCTCCAAGTTGCAAGTAACCAACATAAAATGTGATTGATCCACTCACAGTATGGGACTGTCCTGCCATAGGAATGTTCATTAAGTGTTTCATAAAAGACTTTTAAGTATAAGAAGTATGCTTGTATCAATCAATATAACCTCCACAGCACTAAATATCAGGTGAACATACATAGACACCTAATAACTGCCTAATTGATGGAGTCTTTGAAAAATAACCAGAGCTTTTTCTTCTTCAGTTTGCTGACTGAGTTATGTAGAGTCCTAAGTGATGACTTACGCGATGTTTTCTGAATTACATATGTGATAATTTGAAAGAATCTGTCATTTAATATCTCAAAGTTTTCTTTTAATCTGGATCCTAAACCTAAGAACAATTTAAAGATTTTTAAATAAATTTAAAAAAAAACCCAACTCTTACTTTGTCTATCAACATTCGAGTAACACAAAGAATTAGCACTACCTCTTCAATGCAGTATCGTTTAGGATTAGACCTTATGTACCTCATACTAGATTATACCATAATCGGGTGATATTGATATGTGAGGTCCTTCTCTTGAACAGTTATTCTTTAGACTGAATATTCAAAGTCTCTCTTCTCTTTAAGGGATATTTATTGAGTAATGTTTTTGTCCAATAAACAATATATTGATTAGGAACATTAAAAATGGCATAAAATAGGGGCGCCTGGGTGGCGCAGTCGGTTAAGCGTCCGACTTCAACCAGGTCATGATCTCACGGTCCGTGAGTTCGAGCCCCGCATCGGGCTCTGGGCTGATGGCTCAGAGCCTGGAGCCTGTTTCAGATTCTGTGTCTCCCTCTCTCTCTGCCCCTCGCCCGTTCATGCTCTGTCTCTCTCTGTCCCAAAAATAAATAAACGTTAAAGTATCTTTAAAAAAAAAAAAAAAAAAAGAATGGCATAAAATAACACATATACTCTGTAAGGAGCCTTAACTGTTGATAAGAAATAAATTTTAGTTAATTATGTTTCTTATATACCATGCATCTTAATTTAATTTTCTTTCTCATACAAGCAACCTTCAGAGTAAGAGCAAAATGTACTTACTTATTTATAAGGTTTATAGATTAAGCTTCTGAAAATGTTCTTAATGTATACCATGATAACATGCTGAATACATGTGCATTTAGTTTTTATTTTTTTATTTTTTTTTTTTAATTTTTTTTTTCAACGTTTATTTATTTTTGGGACAGAGAGAGACAGAGCATGAACGGGGGAGGGGCAGAGAGAGAGGGAGACACAGAATCGGAAACAGGCTCCAGGCTCTG
>NW_024412404.1:25817317-25826644 GCF_014898765.1 Herpailurus yagouaroundi | reverse complement strand
GGGACAGAGAGAGACAGAGCATGAACGGGGGAGGGGCAGAGAGAGAGAGGGAGACACAGAATCGGAAACAGGCTCCAGGCTCTGAGCCATCAGCCCAGAGCCTGACGCGGGGCTCGAACTCACGGACCGCGAGATCGTGACCTGGCTGAAGTCGGACGCTTAACCGACTGCGCCACCCAGGCGCCCCTGCATTTAGTTTTTAGATACTGCAGTAGTTAGAAATAGAAAAGAGCATAAGACACTGATGGCTATTCTATAAAGCCATATAAGGTAAAAAGAAAAATATTATCCATGACTCTGAACATTTATTATTTGAAAAATGTGTCTTCCACTGAGCTGGTTTGCAATTTTACCAAAGAACATTTGCAATCCTTAATTTCTAATATAAAGTTGGAAAAACTAAGGCACAGAAACGTTAAACATCTTATTAGCTTCCATAACTCAGAGGTTAGATCATAGAATACTTTTAACTTTTAAATTCCAATTATATGTTAAGGTAGGGAAATCAGTTTCTCATGAGCCATTTAGATCTTGGTTAAAAATATAAACCAAGTAAAAATTTTCTTCAGTATAGCTGCTTGAAGACAATAAAAATCTCCCAATTACTGCTTTTAAAAATTCCTGTTATGATTACTGGATAATTTTTGCTTTCATAAATAACCATTTGTCATTCAAGGGAAAAAAATGTATTCTCTTGGATTTAGCTCTAGTTAGTTCTCATAGGGTGATGGGCGTTGAGGAGGGCACCTGTTGGGATGAGCACTGGGTGTTGTATGGAAACCAATTTGACAATAAATTTCATATATAAAAAAAAGAAACTTACAAAAAAAACAAAAAAAACAAAAAAAGAAAGTAAGAACTGATATATACGATTTGTTGGTCATTTCCGGTCCTCTAATAATAAATCTCTTCCGTCCCACTGGCTTGCCTGGCTGCCTCACCTGTAGTACAGCTTCTTCATCGTAAAGGGCAAGCAGCTGTAGCACTGTTTATAGATCTTATTCCCATCAGTTTCCAGTTCTGATCCGCACTTTGCACAGCCAGTATATGCAATGTCAGGAAGGGAAGAGAAGATGCTCCTCAGGGAGCTGTGGGCATTCAGAGTTATCTTCTGAGCTGCTGTAACAGGTATTACTAGCTCTAAAATCTGGGCTTTGATTAGAATCACTCCTACAAGAGACCAACAAAAAGACATATTTATAAATGATAGGACCAAAATTATAACTGCAGTTTACAAACATGGTTAACGATATGGTTGATTCCGTTGCTTTTACAGTGAAGGATATCCCTGAGGACTCGCTTTTGGTCTTCTCTTTTGTTCACTCTTTCCCTGGACAATCTCACCCGCTTGCAATTTCAGTGTTCATTCTGGGAAGTGATGGGTGAGCTGCCGGTAACTAAAAGTGAAGATTTATTTGGAGAGTTTGGTTGCAGAGGTGGGTGTTTTCTTCCTCTCTGTTCTCTAGCATCATGCAAAATAAGGTCTATCCTTCTTTCAGGAGAAATTCCTTCAAACACTTGAAACCAGCTAATATACCCTCTTTCCCTGTCCTGTCTTTCTTCTAATCATTGCTAAAAGCCAAGTGGCAGGTCAGCTATTCTTTCAGTCTCTGCTTTATCCAAAATAATACACCACTAGCTTATCCTCTGTTTAAACTTTGTTTTTGTTTTTCAATTTCCTGCCCATCACCATCCATTCTCTGGGCATAGGTTACACAGCACATGAGCACCGAGAGTCTGCATTTACGAAATGTGTGACTCGCCAGGACATTGAGCATGTTCCTTGACTGCTCACTGGCTCATGCATTCACCTGTTAGACAAATACTGAGTATCTGGTATCTATCAGGCATTCCCTTTTTCTAATTCGCCTTTGCCTTATTATATACTAGTGAGGTCTGTGAGTTCATCTGAGTTCATCTTCTCCCCTCCTCTCCAGATTCAGTTTAAAACCTTTATTTAAGCCTTTGGATTTGTTCTTCTTCATCCTTTTAGCAGGGAGTATACTCCAGGTCAGGAACTCATCCTTCTGGCTACCTATGCTCTTTTTGGGTTGTCTTCTTTAAGACTCCCACTAATGGTGACTTTCCTATTCCTAAGTCCTTCTGTTTGCTTTAGTCTTTTGGCACCCAAAGACTTTTCCAATCATGTCCTGTATCCCACATGAATTGCAAGAATACGTAGTGGTCAGCATACTTAATAAACTACAGCAGACTCTACATCATACCTTTCCACAGACATGTTGAATCACTAAAACATTGATGAAAGAATTCAATAATTTTAGAAGAACACTAACATCACTCCTAACATTTTATAAATTTACACACCTCTATAAAAGAATTAAAAGTTCATTATTAATGTAGCTTCTGCTTCAAGGGGGCTTATAGCCTGCTGGGTACTGACATTCTGCTGATGGAAGGACCAGATGCTGAGTAAGCATCTTCATTTCTTTATAAGGAGCCAGGCACAGCCTCACCCCATCCAGCTTCTGTGAAGTTTTGTTAAGAGAACAGACTTTCTTAGGAAATTGTCCCATGTTGAGCTCCCTTTCTCCCTCCTTTTATTTAACTGAAACATGTCAGGAAAAAACTGCTTGTACTTCTATATACTCTATCCATTTCTGTCTTAAAAACACATAAACAATGAGAGAAACAATGAATTTAGCCCTCATAAGTGAACACAAAGAGAAGGAAAAATGGCTAAAAGGACCACTCTGAACACAGCCTAACCAGGGACTGACTGTACAGCACAAAGTCTCTGCATGGTTTAACAACGGGGAGTCCATCTCCAGAGTTTGCAAGGACATGCCCAATCCTCAGCCTCAGCCCCCAAACCAAATCTTCAGAGCTGTGAGCACCTATTTTGTTAGTGTTTATGATAGTCATTTTTATTTTAAAATCGATTTCTATGTCTTCAATTCCAGCAGGGAGCTGCTCTGTGTAAGCAGTAGATAATAGAGCTGACTTCTCCATGACACCAAGTTAAATGTAGCCCCTATTCTACCTGTGGCATACTTTCTTGCAGCAACCAGCTCCATAAGCCTATAGTGCTCTTGGAGGGCAGAGGAGGGGTGCATAAATATGAAGCAGTATAAAAATTTGTATATTCTATCATCTGTGTTCATCTTCTAGAAATGTTAATTTTTTAAGGTTTTATTTTTAAGTAATCTCTACACCCAACATGGTGCTCGAACTCATGACCCCAAGATCAAGGGTTGCATGCTCTACTGACTGAGGCAGCCAGGCGCCCCCAGGAATATTAATTTAAATTAACTGTTAGTATTGGGGTGCCTGGGTGGCTCAGTCAGTTACGCATCCGACTTCAGCTCAGGTCATGATCTCTCGGTTCATGAGTTTGAGCCCTGCATTGGGCTCTGTGCTGACAGCTCAGAGCCTGGGAGCCTGCTTTGAATTCTGTGTCTCCCTCTCTCTCTGCCCCTCGCCTGCTCACACTGTGTCTCTCTCAAAAATAAACATTAAAAATTAAAAAAAATTAATTAACTTAGTATTAATAAATGTTGCAATGTAGAACTAGGTATATGGAGTTCTTCTCTAAGAATAAATCTCTGTATTCCATTAAAAGTTGGGTTTTTTGAGAGGTGTTACTGTTTTTGTTTTCCACGTGCATTCTCCTTAGACTTAATAATGGTCATATCTTGGAGAACATATATGCATACATATGTGAATTAACACTACACAAGTCAGAAAATTTTAATCTGGCATTTGGCCAACGTAGAAAAAGGGACTGGATTTATGCTCCCATCTTATGATATAATAAAAAATAAATATTTGATCTTTGTCCCTAGTTCCTGGCACAGAGCTCTAAAAAATGCTTGGATCTCCAAGTGATAAGAGTGACTTCCGTATGCTAATAAGATGATGACAGGCGGCTGGGGGCCCATGGGCAGCTTCAGGTCTTGGTGGGGAAGGGGGCTGATGACCAGAAAGACCAAGGCATGGTTAGAGAGTTGGAACTTTCAGCTCCACCCCCCCAAACTCTGGGGAGTGGAAAGAGATTGGAGATTGAATTAATCACAAACAGCCAGTGGTTTAATCAATCATGCCTACACAAGGAAACCTTGATAAAAGCCTTAAACAAAAGGGTTCAAGGAGCTTCTGGGTTAATGAACATGTTGAGGTACTGGGAGAACCTGAAAAGGGTGGAGGCTCTGTGCCCCTTCATCCATACCTCGCCCTGTGCATCTCTTCCATTTGGCTGTTCCTGAGTTGTATCCTTTATACCAAACCACTAGATGCAAATAAAGAGTATTCCGGGGGCACCCGGGTGGCTCAGTTGATTAAGCGGCTGACTCTTGAGTTAGGCTCAGGTCATGATCTCACAGTTCAGTTTGTGAGATGGAGCCCTTGTGTCAGGCTCTGCATTGACAGCACCAGCGCAGAGCCTGCTTGGTCTTCTCTCTCTCCCTCTCTCTCTCTCTGCCCCTCCTCTGCTCACACACGTCCTGTCTCTCTCTCAAAATAATATTTTTTTTTTTAATGGATACATTGGAGTTCATCAAGATTCAAAACTTAGGGCCTTCAAAAGACCTGGTTAAAAGAACAAGTGAGAAGACAAATGATAGACTAGGAGAACATCTTTGCAAAGCATGTATCTAATAAATAATTTTTATTCAGAATATAAAGAACTCTCAAAATTCAATAATAAGAAAATAATCAACCCTTGTTTTTTAAATGGGCACAAGATTTCAGTTGACACTTCATCAAAGAAGACATATGGATGGCAATGAAGTACATGAAAAGATGCTCAATATCATTAGCCAATAGGGAAATGCAAATTAAAACCACAACCACCTATCATTACCTAAATTAAAAAGAATGCCCATACCAAGCGTTGACGTGGATATGGGAAAAACAGAACCCCCACACACTGCTTGGTGGAAATGTAAAATGCTACAACTACTTTGGAAAACAGTTTGACAGTTTCTTAAAAAATTAAACACACATCTACCATACAATACAGCTATTTATTCAACTCCTAGGTACCTACCAGCAAAAAAAGAAAGGACTATGTCCATCTAACACTTTATACATGAATGTTTATAGAAGCTTTACTTATAATAGCCAAGAACTGGAAACAACCCAGATGTCCATCAGCAGATGAACAGACAAATCGCAGTGCATTCATACAACAGAATAAAAAGGAATGAATTAGTGATATGCACAAAAGCAGAGATACATCTCAAAAGAATTTGCTTAAAGATGCCAAACAAAACAGTGTACATAATATATGATTCCATGTATAAAAAATCATAGAAAAGTCAAACTAATCTCTGGTGATAGAAAGCAGATTGATTGCCTAGAAGGATCAGGGGTCAGGCATGCGTGGAAGGGAGAGATTACAAAGGGGCAGACTGGTGATGGTTTAACGACTGTGGTGATGGTTTCATGGGTTTCGTGTCAAAACTCACCAGTGTGAATGTGTATACTTCAAATAAGGGCAGTTTACTGTATGAAAATTATGCCCTAAAAACTCAGTTAAAAACCTTTTTAAATCTGACACTCTGAGCCATATTTGAAAAGCACTCTGATAGATCCTCTGCTCTGCCTATGATACAACTTACACCTTTCTGTAGATGTACCAAAAGGGGGTATAGCGTGCCAGCAAAAAGTCCCAGAAATAAACTTGAAAATCTTAGCATGTGATCTCTTAGGAGCTTCAAACCCATTTCATTTTGGAACAGATTCTTTTTTATTAGAATTGTAAAAATAATCTTATTTCACTTAAACCACACCTAGCATTTAATAAAATCTAAAACCATCTATAAGAATTCAGAAAATCACTCATGCAAACGGGAGAATAAAATTAAAACTTACTATCAAGATCCAAAGTTCCTGAGATATTCTTAAAAACTTAACCTTACAAAAGCACCAAAAATGGTAATCTTATATAAATTCTGAGAAAAAAAATTTGACCAAATATTATCTTTTTCATTAGAAAATTTAAATTATGTAACAATAAACCTACAGATACATTCCATTTTTTTCAACCCTCATTTCCCCTCTAAAAACAATTGCTACAATAACCACTAGAAAACATTCTATTAGTTTCCAAGATTGATGATCACTGACATTTACTGATTGATTATTGGCATTTAGCAACCTTAAATATAGCCTTGAATGCCATCTAATTTGTTATACCTTTAACTAGGAGTTAGCATACTTTTAGCATCATCTCTGTACTTAGGAAGCCAATGCAATTTATGAGAAGTATTTTCCACTTAACTTGTATCACTTTATCTAGTTATTTTCACTATTTGACTCTCTTTATTCTGAAGTGTATAACATATTGAACACAAAGCACATTCCTTTTACTACTGCACTCTAATTACTTTAATGGTATTAAGTTCATGGAAAGCATGTATGTGAATAAAATCCATTTCCAAAGCCATTCTTTCATGTAGTGTTTCTAAGGATTAATTTCATACCCATATATGCACACACACATACAAATACGTGAGTTCAGAAAGTACATTATATTTTACTAAGCAGTAAGCAAATTGCGTGGATTCTATATCAATGCTAAATTTTAACAACCATGTATAGGTAGCAGCTTAGTAACTTGATAAAATGCTTATCTCAACAGTCACTCTGGTTAGGGTCATTTTTCTATTTCCGGTTTATTAAATGATGAACGGCTTGTATAAATATGCAAAAAATATTTTTAAGTAATTCTCTAATAATTACAACTTAACCTCAAAGGATTGGTAGGCAGAAAGCTCAGAAGATGCAAATATCTGGTTCGGCTATTTATGATGATCTGTATTTCACTTTTATGTTCAATTGTACATTTTTCCCCACAAATGGCAGCTTAACCTAGCAGTGTCTTACATATATAGAGATCTTACCTGAACACTTATCCTCTAAGTGTGTTGCCAAATCTGACATCTTCACAAAGGAGGGCATGCTTTTTTGGAATTTTGCTTTAAATTTAACCGCCCTTATATCATCATCAAACAGGCACTCACAGGATGACCAAGATGTTGTATGCAATTCTAAGCTTTCTAGGTTGTAATTGCGCTGAACAAAAAGATATTTAAATTCCCAAATATAATCTTAAACAAACAAACAAAAACAAAAAGTCACCAAAAAAGAAATAATCTAGGCTCAGAATCAAATTAAATAGATCAATCTGATTAAATCAGTTAAATGCAACATTTATCGCACTAAGGAATTTGGGTGTAAAGAGACAAAATGTGAACGCTGTTTTAAGGCAATAGGATAAAGATGCTGGAGATAATTTTAATAAAAATGTTTTCTAAAGATTTCCTGGTCTCTTAAACAGTCATAATTTATCATAACCAACTGCTTTTCAGACTAGCTATTTCCTGTTTTGGTATTTATAGGCAAAGATTTTTAAAAATAGTAAGGCATAGAAATGGACACATGTCTGCCATAAGTAATATCTCTCGTTGATTTTCCAACACCTTTGTTTTCTTATTTAGCTAATTTTTCCAGGACCAAAAAAAAAAAAAAAAAAAAGCATTGAGAGACAATTGCATGTATTTTTAGCTCCATCAGTAATAATCTGAATCCTTAAAACCACAGTAGCATAGAGCTCCTTTTCAAATAATCACATTCTATATTCATAAATTCAACTTTATAATAAAACAAAAAGATTTCTTAGCACTAAGTTTTCTAATAATAACAGCTATTTTTATAAAACAGTATTTTTAGTTTCCTTCAGGCAATAAATCTAATTCACACCCCTCCCCAACACTGCCTCCTTAGTTTTTTTCCTTAGTTTCGTTTGGAAAAATGGACAGTCTTAAAAACGGTAAATCTGTACAGACAGAGCATCGTTAGGAAGAGCTAAAGCATATATATTCCAAGTTATTGCTTAAAAACAATAGCTATTTTTAAAATGGTTTGCTTGTCTTATTATAAAATACATGCTTAGAAATGAGAGAAGCTAAATAAGCAAATAAATAACACCTGTAACCTCAACATCCCCAAATCAACACAGTTAACACTTTTGTGGACATCCAGTTGTTTTCAATGTGATTTTTACTTAATATGTTAAATATATTTTGTATGTCCTTAAGTATTATTCTATATTAATTTTTTTAATGTTTATTTACTTTTGAGAGAGAGAGAGAGAGACAGAGAGACAGAGAGAGAGCAAGCAGGGGAGGGACAGAGACAGAAGGAGACACAGAATCCAAAGCAGGCTCCAGGATCCGAGTTGTCAGCACAGAGCCCAATGCAGGGCTCGAACCCATGAACCACGAGATCATGACCTAAGCCGAAGTCGGATGCCCAACTGACTGAGCCACCCAGGCGTCCCATTATTTTATATTATTTTAAAATACTACATAATATGTCAATACTTTGGCACAGATATTCCAAAATCTTAAAAATTATTATAGCAATTCCCTATTATAAAAGCATGTTGGTTGTTTTTTCAATTCTTTACTATTATAACAATACTGTGATAAATATATTTTTAGCTACATCTCTATAGCCATGAGAAATTCCTAGAAGTATAATCATTAGGCGAAAGGTATTCCAAATTCTGAGATTTTCAAACACATTACCAGTTGTCCTCAAGAAAGGTTTTGCCAAATTACATTTCCAATAGTTTATGAGAGTAGCTGTTCCTCCACATATTCTCTATCAATTTCTCAGGAGAAAAATCACGGGCTGTCATTATTTTATTTGTGTGCCTTCAATTACTAGTGAGTAAATTTTTTTCATACATTCATTGGCCATCTTTATTTCTTCTTTGGGGGACTTTCTGTTCATATCTCCTGCCCATTTATCCTTACAGATATTTGTCTTTTGCTTATTGCATTATTTTCTGACAAAATGCAATATTTTTTTCTGGTTTTTCACTTTCTTTTTAATTTGGTATATGGTGATTTTTTTTTAATTTTTTTTTCAACATTTATTTATTTTTGGGACAGAGAGAGACAGAGCATGAATGGGGGAGGGGCAGAGAGAGAGGGAGACACAGAATCAGAAACAGGCTCCAGGCTCTGAGCCATCAGCCCAGAGCCTGACACGGGGCTCGAACTCACGGACCGTGAGATCGTGACCTGGCTGAAGTCGGACGCTTAACCGACTGCGCCACCCAGGCGCCCCCTTTTTTTTTTTTTAATTTTTTTTTTTTTATGGTGATTTTTATGTACGGTTCTTGTTGCTGCATTTTTTTAACCTTCTAATCTTTTTTTTTTTTTTAACGTTTATTTATTTTTGAGACAGAGAGAGACAGAGCATGAACGGGGGAGGGTCAATGAGAGGGAGACACAGAATCTAAAACAGGCTCCAGGCTCTGAGCTGTCAGCACAGAGCCCGACGCGGGGCTCGAAC
>NW_024412404.1:25811037-25817307 GCF_014898765.1 Herpailurus yagouaroundi | reverse complement strand
CTTAACCGACTGAGCCACCCAGGTGCCCCTAACCTTCTAATCTTTAGATACCAAATAAGTTTGCTTATATTTTCTTCTACTACTCACGGTTTCTTTTTTTAAAAGATATTTGAAACTTTAATGCATCTGGAATTTATTTTGGCACAAATATGAAGTATAAACTTAATTCTCCTTTTTCTCAAATTGTTAGCTCAATATTTCAAACATTACCTGCTCTTTTTCCAAAAGGAAAAAGTTTCCTTTATTTCTTAATTATAAATAAAATATATTTACTATAAAATATTTATACAATAAAAGAAAAGAGCAGTAATAGATAAGATTGGCTAATGTTTTAATATAGTAGATCATGGGTACTGTAGCTCATTATATTATTTTGTATATATTAAGTTTGAAGTTTTTACTAAAGGTTTAAAAAATAAATGTGGATTCACACATCCATATATTTCAAACTAGAGGCATAAAGAAAAAAAACACACATAGGATTTTAGTATCTCCAATTCTTTAGTATTTAGTATTTCCAATTCTTTTAATGTATACACATACTTACATACCCGCTTTATTAAAATGGGATCCTACTGTACATGAAACTATATAATGTACTTATTTTTTTCCTTTTTCCATGTTTTTAATTGCCATTATTGCACCAATACGGCATATGCTTTATACACATATATATTTCATTTTCAATTTTATCATGTACTGTTTAAAGTAAATATTAACATCATTTCCATCTCTCCAGGCTAATGAACATACATATCTTTGGTAGTGAATACTTTTCTGTGTCCACCCAGACCACAAATGACCTTCTCAACTGCTCCTTCACCCTCTGAAATAAGCTCAGGCATTCCTATTGTACTTTCCCACCCTGTCCCTGAGGCCACAGTTGATTGAATAGAATTCAATCCGGGCAATCAGATTCTCCGTGCTAGGAATTTGGAAATGGCACTGGTCTAGGTTAAAAGGAAAAGTAAGAGCAGGAGCTACAGAGTAACCATCTTCTGCTGCCTTCCCTATGGTTGAAAAGCAGAGGAAGTCTGCAAGGAGTGAATAAAGCAGACAGAGAAGCTGCCTGGTACCCACAAAGCTTTTCAGCTCCCAGTCCCAAGAACCCCTGAACCCATCAGCGCTCTTGCTCTCTGCACCCTGAGACATTCATTCCTGTATACTTCAGATACATCCCCCTGAATTGTTGAAATTACCCAGAGAAGAGGTCCAGTTCTAACTACAAGCCCTCTGTGCCCAAAGTTTAAATGTAATTTCTTAATACATTCCATGGATGGCAAAACCTCTGTGCACAGACATTTTCAAATGTGTGGGGTTTTTTTTCTTATCATTTGAAATGAAGTTACTTCCTCCTCAAACTTGAGTCTCTTACTTCTTAAAGACTGGGAATTTTGACTGGTTGCTTAATCTGTATTTTATTCTTAATTCATTTATTCATAAAGAAAACAGGGGCACGAGGGTGGCTCAGTCGGTTAAACGTCTGACTTCAGCTCAGGTCATGATCTGGCGGTTTGTAGGTTCGGCCCCACGTCTGGGCTCTGTGCTGACAGCTCAGAGCCTGGAGCCTGCTTCGGATTCTGTGTCTCCCTCTCTCTCTGCCCCTCCCCGCTCACACTTTGTCTCTCTCTCTCTCTCTCTCTCAAAAATAAATAAACGTTTAAAAAAGAAGAAAACATCTATGAGGGCAGGCACAGTGCTGTGTAATGAGCATACAGTGGTGAACAAACATGGCAGGAAGCTTGTATTCATAGAAATTTTAATCTATGGAGAAAATCAGTTTTCAAGCAAGCAAATAAGCTGGATAATCCTGATTGTGTTCAGTGGCACAAATGGCCTTCAAAGAGTTGATCTGATAGAGAGTGGTTATGCATATGTGTGTGAGGCCCCTCTGAGAATATGAAATTGGGGCTGAGAAATGAAGGAGCCATCCACGCAGGGAGCTTCAGGGGAAAGCACTCTGGACAAAGGAAACATGTAAATTCAGGATCCAAGCCAGGAAAAAGATCAGCAAGTTCAAGTAACAGAGAGGAGTCCTGTGCAGGTTGGACTAGTTAGTCTGAGGGAGACTGGTATTGAGACAATTTGTAATACATTTTTATATTGAATCATGAATTAAGGATGTGAATAGATTTCAAACTTCCATGCAGACCTATGATTTTGCATGAAGTATAATCACAAATGTTGGGATCATTTGCATTACTCTGCCTATTTAGTAATATCACAAGAGTGATTTACTATAATTTGTTACATTTTTAAAGTATTAGATTTCTATTAAATACTTTCAGGTGAATATTGCATTAGAATGGCATTCACTTCTGAATAGCTTATTTTATGTACCCACTTATCCCTAAGAAGTCCACACTCATTAGGACCTAGACTGTGATCAACACTTGCTACATATGAGGCATCCCAAATTCCCATGCATATTTCAAAAGAATGTGAATTTGGGATTTCTTATTATTCTTCCCCCAAAACATCACCTCTGTGATCTCCAGTATTCAGTAACAACTACCTGACGGTCATTTCTAATTATATCACCTACAAGTGAGTTTGTTATCCTCAGGAACAAGTAAAACCAGTGCCCAGTGTGGAGGTTAATATAGAGAATGCCTCAAGAAATCCTAAATGAATACATAAAATGCTAACAATTTCTGAAGGGAGAATCACTTACTTAGATGATCCTTCAAAATTGGTATTATCCTAGTTTAAAAAGAATAATCTTGAGGTATTGAGGTGGATATCATAACTTAAAAGTGATGGTAATGAATAAAGTATGCTAAATTAATGAATGAACAAAGAACAACTGTATCTTAATTCCTGGACTCGCAAATTTTCAATATTAACCTAAATACCATAGAATTATCTAGAGACAACTGGAATGTCTCTTCTATTAACCAAAGAACTACTACTTTTCAAAGAATATCCACATTAAGCACAGAGCAGTGTGCTTGGCTACAGCTCCATTATCAATGGAATAACACCTTTGACCTACATTTTGTCCCACATGCACTAGACTCATGTTCCCAGCTCTGACATAATGGTCAATAATGATGGCTGGTCTACCACTGACACGTGTTTGTCGGATTTCTCAACTGAACAAATATTTGTTGCTGTTTGATCCTAACATGAAAGTCAAAAGTCAGACTTATCTCAAATCTTGGTTATGGGCTATTAATGATTAAAAGAGAGAATGTGACAGATCGTATCCTTAGATAATTATTTTGTAGGTAGAAGTTTGGGAAAAGGCATTAACTCTTTGGGGTAAAAAAAAAAAAAAAAGTCACACACCTAATCAATCTGTAGATTAATTTAGCAGGATAAAATGACTGGTAAGCCACTAATTACACTATCTCTGACTGTTACAACTAAAGAATCTCACAATATCAAAATGAAGATACATAATTTTCTTGAAACATCAATTCCCTTTAATTAAATACATCATAAATTATTATTAAGTCCTGCTTTAAAGAAAATGGAATCGTGGGTCATATTTTAAACACAAACATTCTGTGGATGGCTAATAGTCCGCGCTTTTAGAACAACTGGTATAAAAGCCTGGAATGCACTCATTTATTAAACAGTAACATTGAGACTTGAAAGGGTTAATGCAGCTCCCCTAACATCTGCCTTATAACCAGGGAGAAGTTTATTTATCAGGGTACATTGGCTGAATAAAAACTGCAGAAGCTTCTCCAGAATTCAATTTTAAAGAACATTTCCTGAAGGAGATAAGACCTTCGCTAAAAAGGTAAAGTAGTATACCTGGGAATAAGTAGAAGCTTTTATTCTACCACCATTAATTATAGAGGACTTTTCAGATCACTAAACTGCTTACAGGAGGTATAAAATTATAACAGAAGAAATCTCAAGAAGAACAGTCAATTATGACCACCTACTATTTCAAACACAGACCTTCTTAATCTCTTAAGAAGTTCCTCATCTGAAGCTCATAAGCATTAATCATTTACCTAACTATAAATAAATTAAATGTTTTTTGGTGTATTTACCTTTTTTCCTTTGAAGTTGAGGGTACCAGGCTGCTCCAGGACCCCATAATACAAGCACATAATGTTGACCTTGGACCTGTTCCACTGTTAACATAACTTTCCTTTGCTTCTTTCCTCTATAACTGTATAATGCCTCTGGAAAAGAAATATTTTAATTGGCATTATTCTCTCACAGGTGACACCATACTCTAATGTCTCGTGATAAATACAACCGTGATACCCAAATGATATCCTAAGAAAGTCTTGTATCTTAATTATTTTATAACCTAAAATTGAGAAGGAGCCCCCAGTGTTTACCTGTCAGTATAGTGATATCAACAACCCTCAGCACCGCATGGACTAACATGTCCGGCTGCAGCTCCTCCAATTCTACAAATTCTATACTGCTCACTCTCTGAGGCTGCCTCTGAGGAAGATCTCGGAGATAGGAATGTTTTGAAGACACGTATGCCAGTAAGTCTTGAAGTACAGCATCACTGACTATCTTGGAATCTAAGAAAGAAAAACACACACATGCAGAAAAGATGGCAAAATTATATTTTCTTGAAAACACAGTATTTTCTTAGAAATGCATTTTATCTTGTAAAGTGTGATTAAGTGTAAAAACCACACTTTCATTTCTACAAATATGTAACTTATTCTTAAATGTTTAGATGCAAAACATAAGCCTGATTATTTTTAACCAACAGAATTAGAATTATTTACTATCTCCAGAAATAACTTGCCCTGTTCCCTTCTCGGTTCCATTTTTCTACCAATTAACTAAGACCAGTATTTCTTTTTCTTTTTTTTTTTTACTCCTCCATTACCCTCTTATACCCAATCGGTCCCCTAATCCCTGCAGTCTGATTGGCTCACACCTTCCACGACCATCCCAACCACTGCTATTCTTCCTCAAGGCTCTTACATTTCTCACGTGAAATGCTCTTAAGGGTCACCTACCTGACCCTCCCTGAACATGTCTTCCTTTTCCCCACTTCTATGCCTCTGTCCTTACGATTGTCCCTGGCTACAATGCTGCCATCCTCTCAACCTATCCAAATACTACACAGAATACACTATGGAGAGGCTCTCAGTGACTTCTTCCCCTGAACTTAGAGGGTTTTTATCTCCAGCTCCCGTGTGGCATGTGAGCATGTGCTACACTGGCATATTCCCTTGATTATTAGAACAGTTATTTAGTTCTTTGGTCATTATGCCATTTACATGTTTTTCTCCTATGTTTAAATTATTTGTCTCAATGTTTCTCATTTTTTGAGATACATTTACATATAATAAAATGCACACATTGATAAGTTTGCTGATTAAAATTTAATTTCCTTGAAGGAAAGGGAGGTGTATTTGAATATATGGTGGATTGTTGATCAAAATACAATCTTAGCAAAAGGCACTTACGTACTTTTTTAGAAGGTTGGGTCTATTTGCCGATTTCAGTAGAAAAAAAAAAAAACAAGTAATTCTTCTTTCCTTCTCCCTTTAACACCCTCCTCCTAATGTATTTCTTATGCCACACGAAAGCCTCATTATTCATTCACTCATCAGAAGACCATCCACTGTGTGCCAGGCATCATGCCAGGTTCTAGGGATACAAAGATATACCTTGTCTGTATACCTGCCATTATACCTGCACAGAAGAATTATCAACCTAGAGACAGTCAATAACAAACACAGGGCTTAGAGTATAAGAGATACATGGAAGCATTCTAACAACACACAAAATCAACTGCCCAGGCAAGTGGAAAGAGGCTTTATTGAAGAAATATTTGAGCTGGGTTTTGGAAAAATGTCCTGGAGTTTTCTAGGTAATAATTGGAGAAGGGGGTATATCTCCAGGTAAAGAGAAAGGGGTCTGTATTCCTTTATGTATTATAGATGCCTCTGGCAGTCTGATGAAGTATAAATCAATTATCAGAATAATATTTTTATAATAGCCTTATTGAGATATAACTCACATGCATAAAATTATCTTTATCAGAATAGTATTTTTATAACAGCCTTGTTGAGATATAATTCACGTGCATAAAATTCACCTTTTAAAGTGTATAATTCAGGGCACCTGGCTGACTCAGTCAGTAGAACATTCAACTCTAAACCTCAAGGTCGTGAGTTCAAACCCCATGTTGGGTATGAAGTCTACTCAAAAATAAAATTTTAAAAAATGAAATGAAATGAAAAGAAAGAAAAGAAAAGAAAAGAAAAGAAAACAAAAAAAAAAAAAGCAACAGAAAAGAAAAAAGAAAAAAAAGAAAAGAAAAGAAAA
>NW_024412404.1:25750365-25810937 GCF_014898765.1 Herpailurus yagouaroundi | reverse complement strand
AGAAAAGAAAGAAAAGAAAAGAAAAGAAAAGAAAAGAGAAAAGAAAAGAAAAGAAAGAAAAGAAAAGAAAAGAAAAGAAAAGAAAAGAAAAGAAAAGAAAAGAAAAGAAAAAAATAATGGGGCACCTGGGTGGCTCAGTCAGTTAAGCATCCTACTTCATCTCAGCTCATGATTTCACGGTTCATGGGTTCAAGCCCCAAATAGGGCTCTGTGCTGACAGCTCAGAGAATGATTCTGTCTCCCTCTCTGCCCCTCCCCACTCATGCTCTGTCTCTATCTCAAAACTGAATAAACGTTAAAAAGAATTTTTTTTTTAAGGGGCACCTGGATGGCTCAGTCAGTTAAATACCTGACTTCGGTTCAGGTCACGATCTCACAGTTCATGGGTCCAAGCCCCTTGTCAGGCTCTGTGCTGACAGCTCAGAGCCTGGAGGCTGCTTCAGATTCTGTGTCTCCCTCTCTCTCTGCCCCTCCCCCGTTCATGCTCACTCTCTCTCTCTCTCTCTCTCTCTCTCTCAAAAATAAATAAATATTTTTTTTAAAAATTTTAATTTTTAAATAAAATATAATAATAAAAATAATTTAGTTATGCATAGTATTCCACTGTGGAAATGTAACACAATTTAATCAACCATTCTACTATGTACAGGCATTCCAATTTTTCCCTCTTGCAATTACAAATACTGCCTCATGTTGTTATAATCGTATCTTTAGGACAGATTCCTACAAGTAGGCTTGCTGGGTTGAAAGCTGAGTACATACGTACTTTGTAATTTTGTATCACCAAATATCTCTCCAGAAACTGCAGCAATTCTCATTGCCTGCAGCAATGTGTCAGAGGGCCTGTTTTCCCACAGCTTCATCAACAGCATGTGTTATCATATTTTTAAATTTTTGCCAATCTGATAGTAAGAAATAAAATTTCTGTGTAGTTTTAATTTGAATGACTCAGGTCTTTTTCCCATTTTCCTATCAGGTCCTTTGTCACTCAATTTGTAAGAGTTCTCCCTATACTAGGAATATTAGCCTTTCGTCTAGGTGTATGTTGCAAATATTCTCTCCAAGTCTGCCGATTGTCCTTTGGCTTTGTTAATGGTGCTTCTGGGCATGCAAAATTTTATTTTTCTACAGTCAAATTTATCTGTCTTTTTTTTCTTTAACTGCTTCCGAATTCTGAGAAATAATAAGAAAGTGTTCCCTACATCAAGATGATAGAGAAATTCATCCATGTTTCCTTCTAGTAACTGAATGGTTATATTTTTTATATTTAGATTTTTAATCCATTTGGAGTTTATTCTTCTATTTTGTGTGAGATACTGTTCTAATTTTGTCTTTTTTCGAAATGGCTACCCAGTTGCCTCACCACCATTTATTAAAAAGTTTACCTTTACCTCAGTGATCTCAGATAACATCTTTGTCATATACTAAATTATATGTATACAGGTCTAATTCTGATCTTCCTGTTCTATTCCACGGGTCGATTTGTCTATTTATGTACCAGTATCACACTGTTTTAATTATAGAGGCTTTACAGTTTAATGCCTGTCTCGTAAGCATGGTCCCTTGTGCTTTTTCTTTTTGAATGTTTTCCTGAATATTCCTGCATGTTTGTTTTTCCATATGAAGGTTAGTATCAAGTTGTATATGCCATAGCATGGCTTCCCAATATTGTTATTGAGACGGCCCTGAATTTATAAATTCACTTATGGAGACCGGATACCATTATAATGTTGAGTCACCTTATTCAGGAACAGGGAATGTTGTGCTTCCATTTCTTCTTGTCTTTCTTTCTTTCCGGAGTGTTTAAATTTTTTTCCTTATATAGGCTTTGAAAATTTCTTGTTAAATGTATTCCGAAGTATCTTCTTTTTTGCTTTCACCAATGACTTTTGCCCTACCATCATGTCCTCTGTTCAGTGTTTGTGTATGGAAGGCTAGTGACGGTTTCAACATTAATTTTAGTATCCTGTTGCACCACTGAATTCCTTTATCATTTGAATTGATTCTTTGGTTCCCTGGAGTGTTTCTGATATGTTATCAAAGCATTTGCACATATAGTTTTTACTCTTCTTCACCCATCCAGATACCTCTGCTTGTCTAGTTGTATTGGTTGATAACTCCAGTATCATGATAACGAGCAACGAGCAGCAGAAATAGTGTACATCCTTACCTTGTTCCGGATTTTAGTGGAAATGCCTCTAGTGTTTCTCCATTAAATAAAATACTGGCATTAGGACTAAATACATCCATTTTAGTGACACAGTATCAACTGTATTGTAACTGTTACCACTGTATTGATATTATATTTATTGATCCTGAAGGAGAAAGTATCCCTCAACTCCACTTCCTGGAGAGCTTCTTATGATAAAGGGGTGCTCAATTTTGTCAATATTTATGGAAATAATCATACAATTTTTCTTTCCATTTATTAATATGGTATATGATAGTCATAGATCTTCTAATATTGAAACACATCTTTCCATTTCTGGAAAAAATCTCACTTGGTCATTATTTCTTTAAGGTAGTGTTAGATTTGGTTTACTAATATTTTGTTTAGACTTTGTATGCATGTACAATACTAGTCTGTATTCTTATTTGCAATGTCTTTCTTTGGTTTAGGTGTCAGTGTCTTACTTCATAAAAGGAATTAGGAAGTTTCCTTCTTCAATATTCTAGAAGAATTTTCAGAGCACTGGAACTATCTGGTCTCTTGGTAGAATTCTCCTGTGAAACGATGTGAGCCTGGCAACATTTTTGTATAATTTTTAAACTAATTTTGAATAATTTTCTCTATTTCTTCTATAGAACTGGTCTGTCTAAGCTATATCTCAAATCCATCCATTTCTCATTATCTCTGCTGGCCACCCATTATCTCTCAACCTCGACTACTACAGTAACTTCCTAACTCCCTAATTCAGCTCCATGAGCAGCCCTTCGCAGCCAGATCTATGGTATTCCCATCTCTGCCCTTTGTTAGTTTCCGTCATAGCATTCATGATCACCCTCATGTCTATAGGTTCTTCCTTATCGGCCCGCCACACAGGGACATCGGCGCCACGAAGGCTGGCACCAGGGGGACACTGTTCACCACTGTACCCCCAGTGCACAGTGCCTCAAACAACATCAACACTTCATACATATAAACCGGGTAGGTGAAGAACTCAACTTTAGTTATTTTATGAGATCATGTCAGTGCTGATTTTCTGCTGACTAGTTTCCCTCGGAAACAGGGAAATCTTAACCCTTTCCAAACACCTTTGTTATTGTTCTAACTGTTGTTACTCTCTTCTACTTACCCTGCCTTCCTTTGAGAATACTCATTATTCACGGGTTGGAATATGCTGTACCTTCCATACATGCCACACAACTTTCTTGTTATTCTAATTTATCTCTTGTAAAATCAGTGTATTCTTATGTACTCATGGCTATCTTTCTATGACACTGTTTCAGTATTCCATCAAATACATTTTGCTTACTATTTCTCCCATTAATATTTCTGTATTGTTATTATATATTACATGCAGGTTCAATACCTCATGGTTCAATATATTACATGCAGGTTCAATACCTCACGTTTAATCTTCACAGCAACCCTATAAGCTACGTATGTATTTTAATTTCCATTTCACAGATGAGGAAACAAGGGTACAACGAGGTTAAGTAACTTGCCGGAAGACACAGACTGTGCAAGTGGTAGGGCCAGGATTCAAATCTTGCTCTGACTCCAGAGACTATAACTACCAGTTTATACTATCTCCCTTACTTTGTTTTCTTTTTTTTTTTTTTTTTTTTTTTTATTTCTTGGAGAAAAAGATAGCTTCTGGGCTCTTCAGTGCTGATTTTAAAGAAGAGAAAATGGATGTCAGAGAAGGAAGGTAGTCTTTCCTTGCAGTTCTGGACTGAAGAACAAGGATTCAAACCACAACTGGCTGACTGGGAGGCCCAGGCTTTTCTCACGACCTCAAGGGTTCCTAACCAGAGGCTGGGGAACCCCACAGAGAACTTTAGCCTGGCAACAGAGAACTTTAGAGGTCCAGGGAACCATTTGGAGTTATGTGCAAAATTCTGTGTCTATCTACCTAAGTCTATTTTTCTGGAGAAAGGGCACATAGCTTCTCTAAGAGAGCTAGGACTCCCTAAAAGGTTAAGAACTACCGCTATGTGGAAACTCTAAGAAAAGTAAGAAAATGGAAACTGAACCCCAATATTTCTTAAAACAAATATGATTTACAACGTACAACTTTATTTTTATAAATTCTATTTTCAGTCTTACTAAAGAAAATAAACCAATACTGTCCAGCTAACCTGTTTAGAAAACATTTCGTAAAATTACTATTTTAACTTTTTTTTCTAATATGTATATATACTTTTGAATACTAAGAAATGATTACATTTAAAACGTGTCTTACATTCTTCAGACTGGACAGACGGGTAACTCCCAAGATTTAATAACTGACTGGTAAAAGTTGATTGTAGTACTGTCTCACCAACCCAATGATCTTCATGAACAGTAACATCTAGACAGGGGGAAACAAAAGTTCTGATCATGTCATAAATTCCTTCACACTGTGGTTAACTTGCCAATCATAGCAAAATATTATTAACATCTCTCACAGGCCAGGCAACTAAAGTTCAAGTGGGTTAAATCATCTGCCTAAAGCCACAAAATGATAAAATAGCAACAACAGAATTACTTCTGTATATTCAAACACTATCAATATGGAAGCTCACTGCTCCACAAAGAATGGTTTAATGGCTTTTGTTCATGTAAAAAAAAAAATGTTATAGTGTCTATTTTGAGAAATTAAAAGGAAATCATTTAGGGGCAGGAAGCAAAGTAATGGTTCCAAAACAGTAGTGTCTAACAGAGTAAATAAATATACTAAATATACCAACAGGTAGAAACAATTTCAAGTAGAGCAAAACTGTAAGTTAGAGACAGAGACATATCAATCTCTGGAAGAATATAAACAGTGCATAAAAGAATATAAACAGTGCATAAAATGCTAGAGGTATAAAGATATCCTAATAGTAGCCAATTTTTGAGATAATAAGGAAGAAAAACAAGGATGCACACATTCCAAGTAGTCACTTCCAAATTTACAGCCAGACACTTTCCCCAGCTTCAAACCCACTTACCCATTTATCCACAACTGCCTCACGGACATTCCTGACTGGATATTCTATTGGCTCTCCAAATTCAAAAATTGCTCAAACCTGCTTTTCTTCTCACATTACCCATCTCATTTGTTGGCACTGTGGAGCTAGCCAGGTAAATTAAAATGTGAAGTCATCCTGAACGTCTACCTCTCCCTCCCCACCTTCTGTCTCCAAACCCCCACCTGCTGAACACTGCCCCCTGAGTCTCCCCGCCGGCCCTTGACAGTGCTATTTTATATCGTGCATTCCTTTCTCTCCTGGTAGGTCCCCTTCCCACCTCCAATCCATGTCCCCCAGGGCCAATGAGTAATTTTTCACGAACATTAATGTGATCCATTAACTAGTTTAAAAAACACTCAGCTCCCCTCTGCCTGCTCAGAAATAGCTAGGACAGCATTTTAGACTCTTCATAATCTGACCATCAGGATGCCTGCTCTTCAGGAAGGAACAAGTAAGAAATTTCAAGGACAGGCTTTGGAAAACTAGGTTGTAAAACCTATGTTGGGTTAGTGACTTGCTAATCACTGGTGACAGGGTGGAGTAGAATCAATGGCCCAGCCCTTGCCTCCTGGCTGTCCTGATTCCCTCTCACTTATATGCCCTAGAGCCTCTCCTATTTGTTCTTAAAAATCTGTGGTTTCTTGGGGCGCCTGGGTGGTGCAGTCGGTTAAGCGTCCGACTTCAGCCAGGTCACTATCTCGCGGTCCGTGAGTTTGAGCCCCGCGTCAGGCTCTGGGCTGATGGCTCAGAGCCTGGAGCCTGTTTCCGATTCTGTGTCTCCCTCTCTCTCTGCCCCTCCCCCATTCATGCTCTGTCTCTCTCTGTCCCAAAAATAAATAAATGTTGAAAAAAAAAATTTTTTTTTTTAAAAATTAAAAAAAAATCTGTGGTTTCCCACAGATAGGGCCCAAGGTCCTCTTTGAATTCTGGTCAGCAGTCTCCCGTAGACCATCCTTACTTACAGCATCTCTTCATTCTATTGCTGAAAGTCTAACAGCAAAAGGTCAACTGTGTTACTGAATGGAACGTGATCTAGAATACATCTGCTGTGGGAAAATTTTCAGTTTTGGGGTGTATATCAGTAGATAGTATGAGATATCCAACATAGAGATATAATAATGTACAATTGGATGCTGTTAATTAAAATAGGATTTTACCTACAAATTTCTATGTAAATATAATTTTACTACCTAATTAGGAAAGTATAGGTTTCTCCGTTTTCCATGAAGTTTCCATCTGTCCGCACAAACAAAAGAAACTTATTCAGAAATTGGTGAACTAGATTACTTTACTAAGGAAATAAGGTAAAAGAGGGGGAAAAAAAAACCCTGATATTATTTTTAAAGGTGCTGATAGAAATCATCTAAATATCCTATAATGAGAAAATGGCTAAGTAAAGCGGTAAAGTCACTTAACAGGAAGTTACCTAGTTGCTAACAACTGTATGGACACTAGGGGAAAACACAGAGATGGCAGGTCTGAGTTTCCATCTGCCAGGAAAAGTCCTCCTATGGGGCCCACACAGTGACAGTAATTGCCTTGGTAAAATAACCAGTCCAGGGCTCAGCTCTCTCTTTATAGTCTGGGGAATCTGATTTTGTCAGCATCCCCAAAATAGATTTCAGCTCTGCAACATAAGCTCACATTAAACAGGTTCATGAGACAAACAAAAAAAACTAGAACACAATTTTTTTTTTTTAAATTTTCACTGAGGCATTAATTGCCACAGAAACAACATTGGCAGCCAATTCTCACCTTGTAGGCAGTTTCACACCTGGGAAGCCAGATCGTAAGCAAAGGGCAGCTCAGTGAGCACTGAATCAGAACAGAGGGAGCTGGATGAACCGCCTTGCCAACAAATAAGATGACATTGCCAGTGGGACGGGACCGTGCTGGGCCTACGGGTTATAGCCCACGTTTATCTCCTTATTAGAGGCTGCACCTGATGTACAGCCTGATGCACCTAATGTACAATAGCCAAGGCTCTCATTCCCCCAGCAAGCCATTAGGTGGGAACCACTAATGATTGCCTTCATGTTTTCTTTTTCCAAGCTTCTAAGGCTCACCCACTCTTCTTCTCTACCACATTCTTTCTTTAGACACGTTATTGAGCTTAATCAGTTTCCTCCCAGTCTGGGACTCATCCTTAAAATGACTGGTATCTCTGGTCTAATACAATGTGTATTTATTTTCAATTAATGAAGAACCTGTAACACAATGTTAGATTTCTTATGTCAGAAAAAGAAGCAAGGTAAAAACCATTCCTTGGAAGGTATTATGCTAAGTGAAATAAGTTAGTCAGAGAAAGACAGATATCATATATTTTCACTCATATGTGGAACTTGAGGAACTTAACAGAAGACTGGAGGGGAAGGGAAGAGGGGGAAAAAATAGCTACAAACAGAGAGGGAGGGAGGCAAACCCTAAGAGACTCTTAAATACAGAGGACAAACTGAGGGTTGATGGCGGGGGAGGAGGGGAGGGCACCTGTTGGGATGAGCACTGGATGTTGTATGTAAGCGATGAATCATGAGAATCTACCCCCAAAACCAAGAGCACACTGTACACACTGTATGTTAGCCAATTTGACAATAAGTTATATTAAAAAAAAAAAAAAAGAATGTTCTTAATGATTACAAGTATATAGTAAGAGTATGGGTTCCAGAGTCTAGGTGAAATCCCGGCTTTGCCACTTCCTAGATGTGTGAAACTGGGTAAGTGGCTTTACTTTTCTGGGTCTCAGTTTCCTCAAAGTAAAAAATGGGGATAATAATCCATACCTTTTTCATACAGTTGTTGTAATGAGTTGACATACATGCAAAGTTTAAAACACAAAATAAGTTCCCAATAAACATCAACCATCCTCTGCGTACGTATACACATTCTAAGGAGCACAGGGAGAACAACGGGACGGTAACTCTCCGAAACATTACCGGTGGTGACATGAGGCTGGTTTACTATCAAAAGGTCTTCCTTTCCACATTTCCAAATGTGATTAATACAATTTTAGTAATTAAAAACACAACAGAAAATCTGTCTCTGATCCCTCACTAAGAATGCAATGTGCACAGCATTATCAGGGAGTAAGGAGTAGAAACACTGTCCTTTCATAAGACTGCTAATATAAAGAAAAAGCTTAAAAATAAGACACACGTAGACAAAGCCATAAGAAAACAAAGAGCAAGCCTGATGATATGACCTGATTGCTAACAGAGCGAATGAAGGAAGGGTGCGACCAGGGAAGGCTTCGTAAAAGAGGAGTGGAAGGGAGGTTCAGAACAAAGCAGACTAGAGCACAGGCCCAGATACAGCAAAGCACAGGATACAGGGCAATGGTTAGGAGACCAAAGCAGATGCTGGAAGGGGCTGGACCACGCTGGCTCCCACAGAGGCAAACGGTAAAAAGGCGGGGTAAATGTGGGAGTGCAGAAAAGCCTACAGCTTTAAGCTACCACTATCCCATGATGACCTTACCTGTGAGCAAAATTATATCTCCAAGAAACACTGTAAGTGCCCAAAATGCTGCAGTCCTCCACAGAACGACCTTCTTCTTAATTTCTGATTGGTCAGTTACCACAATCGTTGCTAAAGGCACTTGAGAGCCAGAATTTGGCCCAGATTTTATATTTATTTCTTTCACATGACATGGAGATAATACCATGACTAAACAATTATACTTCCGACCTTTAGAATCACAATTTTTTATTAATGATGTCTTTTTAATCCCCTTAAAACTAGACACATGCCTCTGGCCCACTGCTGCAGTAGGATCTCTTGCATCAGAAACCAACTTAATTTTCTTGGATGGTTGGAAGGCTTTAGACAGAGCTTTGGAATGGCCCAATTTATCTTCAGAGGTCCAACCTCTTTTAGTAGAACTTTTGTGGAAGGTATTTAGTTGGGAACACAGGATTCCTGAGCAATAGGACTCAATACATACATCACTGGGGGGCACTTTGTCTTCAAAATTGAAAAGTTCCTGAGATCTTATATTTTCTTCAAGACCTTTACCAGGCTTCACGTGAGTGTCACCACTTTTTGTTTCAGGACAAATAGGACTGAAGAGTTCAAGGGAATGTGCTTGGTTTTGTCCACTTTCATCTCCTGCAAAATCATTATTAGGCTGAATCAAATTATCTTCAGTTATCCTTATTTCCCCATGACTTGCCTTTGGTTCAATCTCCACACTTGTGGGCCCTTTATTTCTAGAATTTTGTCCTTTATACCTCCTCTGAGATAAAAGAACAACCTGGCTGGCAGTCATTATACTAAGAAATTCAGTATCAGTAGATATTTTAAGGTCTGAGACCCTTCTAACAGGTTCAGACCTTGGCTTATCTTCCGTCTTCAAGGAAAAGAACCCTAGACACTGGTTTTGTCCCTCATAATGTCCGGTTGGCACACATTCTGTTTCAACAGCTCCCGGCCCTGTATGAATGTGTTCTGTACCACAGACCAAATCCAGTGCAGCGGCATGCTTATGATCTAACTGAAAGACATTTTTTTGAAAGTTTTGACCACATGTATTTGACTGATCTTCGTGCTGTTCATCTGTGATTTTCTTGTTGTCACCGAAAAGCTTTGGATACTTTTCTCCTTCAGTTAAATGCTGAACTCTGCCCTTAAGTTCACGTATTTGCACATCAGAACTAGTTATATCACTCACCCCTAAGAGGTGACTCTTCTGGGATTTTCCAGTCTCCGTTTCAGAAATACAATGTGTAAAGTCTTCTTTCACATGAACAGGTTCATTCATCGCCTTTGTTAAAAAATGACCACGAGGGAGATCTGGAGGGCCAACAGCTTCTAGGATTTGATAGTCTTCAAGAGTTTCGTGCATGCCTTTTTCATCCCCTGGATGTAAAGAACGGTGATTGTATAAAAGTTTAATTTTTTTCCAGGGGTCATCATCGGATATTAAAGAAGTTCGCTCCTGTGACATTGTCATGTTCAGTGGACCACCTGGGGCACCCCAAAAAATGTGGACTTGAGATCCTCCACTCATAGTTTCTGAAAAAAAATTTAAATGAGTATTTTGTCAGATTTTTTATATATTAACTTATTATATGCCATCAAAAACATAATAAAGGTTGTTTATTTTGGTATTCCATTAAATTACGAAAGGCATAAATATACAAGAAATCATAAAGGGAAATCAAAATAGCCAGAAAATATCCTCACATGAAGACTCTTTAATACATTAAAAGGGATACTTAAAAAAAGACTACAAAAAAAATAAAGCTAAGTACACTGACATCAAATGGTGTTTAATTACATTTAAATAACAAGTTAGTAGAGAAGGAAAAACAAAGCATTGGTTTAATTGTACTACAGTCACCTTTAAATTTCCTGTTTTCTTTACTCCATAGACTATCTCAGTAACTTTGGGGCCTCCTTCCTTCAACTGTGAACTCAGTTCCCAAGACCAAAATAGAAGGTTCAAACGGGAAGCAAGAGAAAATTAAAAAAACTGAGGCTTGAGGCCCTCTTCAAGATGTAGAAGTGACTGTCATCTATGCTCACTCCAATCTGTTAGCATAATAATTACTTCTGTATTTTTAAATCTTCTCTGAAATACAAAGAATTAAGAGTAGTCATTTTGTAATACATGGATAAAAGAAACTCGTTATAATTTAAACTTTTTTCATTAACTGTGGCACCTGATATAAGTACATCTACGAAAGCATCTTATTCATTAAGGTAAAAATGAAGAATTGTACCATGATTTACTTGATCATAACTGACTTTCAAAAGGAACTTATTAAAGAGATCCAGTCCGGGGCTCCTGGGTGGCGCAGTCAGTTAAGCGTCCGACTTCAGCCAGGTCACGATCTCGCGGTCCGTGAGTTCGAGCCCCGCGTCAGGCTCTGGGCTGATGGCTCAGAGCCTGGAGCCTGTTTCCGATTCTGTGTCTCCCTCTCTCTCTGCCCCTCCCCCGTTCATGCTCTGTCTCTCTCTGTCCCAAAAATAAATAAACGTTAAAAAAAAAAATTAAAAAAAAAAAAAAAAAAAAGAGATCCAGTCCTGGAGTTTGTTGAGAACTCTTTCACAGTGCTCCAGGGACAAAAAGATAGATAAGGCTCTTGACCTAAGGGAACTGTCAGCCTGGTTTTAAAAAAACAAAACAGAGGGGTGCCTGGGTGGCCTAGTAGTAGGTTGAGTGACTGAGGGTTCAACTCTTGATTTCAGCTCAGGTCATGATCCCAGGGTCGTGGGACTGGCCCATGTCAGGCTCCACACTCAGTGTAGAGATTCTTGAGATTCTCTCTCTCCCTCTGCCCCTCTCCCCCACTCACACACTCTCTTTCTCTAAAATAAAAAAGTTAAAATAAAATTAAAAAACAAAAACAAAAAGGAGGGAAAAATAGTGAGTGTAAACTAACATTCTCAAAATAATGTAATGGATACTATAGACTATAAACAGGAAACGACCATCAGCCAGGGAAGAACACAGCTACGGAAAGCAAGCATTGTGGCTAAGAGCACTTAAACAAAGGAAACAGCATCAGTAACAGGCAGAGTTATGAAAAACCATGGTATGACTAAGGACTTTTGATTAGAGTATAGGGTCCTTTGTAAAAAGAAAAGTTTTCAAATCGTGAAAAGTCCATATAGAAGTATGGAAGTATATAGGAAGGAGGAACCATCAAGAAATGACAACTATAATCTCCTGTCACTCTTATCCTTGAAGATTCACTCATTGTCACCTTTTCCAAATCTAATAATTTATCCAATTATAATTCTTATGATTTCAATATCAGTGTGGATGATCCCTGGCCTCTCGGCTCCTTGACCTCTTCTCCTCCATTGACTGTATTCTCCACCTTACCCCAGTTATCCATTTGTATAGTCATGTACCCTCCCATTATCAATAACTGCACACCCTTCCCTAAACTCAATTTTAAACATTCAACTCTCTAACTAGCTTCTCCCATCTTCCTACTCACTCCCTCTAAATGCACAACTCCAACAACTTTCTGAACGTGCGGGATCTACAACTGATCATACATACCACATTTTTACAGCTTCATTTCTTCACTTCCCTCCTTAACCAGCTCAGCTGCTATGGTCCATTATTATAATCACTCCCTAGCACACATCGCTAATTCTACTGCTCTCCTCACTAAGATATTTGCCCAGCTGAACTCAAACACTGGTTGAATCACCACCTACTCTGCACCTATAGCCCATGGGCTAGAAGTAACTAGGAAAAAAAAAATTACACCTTCATCTGAAAACTAGTCTCATTTTAAGTTCATTAGCACTAACTTCCAGGTGGTACCTAGGAATCTATCTTTCCCTATCTGCTCACTCACTAAGGAGCTCTTTCATACCTCTTCATTCTCTAAGTCTCCAGAATCTCTTCCCCAGTCCTCAAGTACAGCTGGTGACCATGCTACCACCATCTCCATTTACAAGCTCTCAACAACATTCCTACCAACCCACCCCTGTCATATTATATACTGTGCCCACCTTCCTGTTACTATGGATGGACCGTCCATGCTTCGATGCCAGGCCATCTCTTCCTCACTTAGACATTAGATCTTATTCCCTTGTGCTTCCTCAGGTTCCAATAATTCTCCCCTTCGCTCCTACGTTATTTTTTTGCTCCGTACTGGAGCATCTCCATCCACATAGAAACATGCTACCATTCCTTCTCATGTTGTTATTCCTCACCTTCTTTGCCGCTCCAACTGTTGCACCATTCTGCTCCCTTCTTCAGCAACATTCCTTGAGAGAATTGTCTATACTCCCTCTTCTCTCGTTCTCTCTTAAACCCACTCCTCTCAAGCTTTGGTCCAAACCACTCCACTAAAACAGCACATTTCGAGGCCCCCAATAACCTCCACATTGCCATGATGAGTCAACTCTCTATCTTCAGCTCACTCAGCCCATCAGCAGCATTTGACACTGCTGACCATGCCTTCCTTCTTGAACACTCTATTAATTTGGCTTTAGGGATACTACATTCTCTTGGTTCCCACTCCACTTCATTCTATTTCAGCAGTTGCTCCTTCTTGGTCTCCCCTGCTAGCTCCTCCTCATTGCCAAACTTCTTGCTCAGGGGCCTGTCCTTGGATCTCTCTCTGTGCTCACTCTTGAAGTGACTTCACTCAGCCTCAGGCTCTGAATACCTTCTATACACGAATGACTATCACAAGTTTACCTCCATCACAACCTTTCCTCTGAACTCCTGACTCTTCAACCCACTTTCTACGTACTCCCCACCACACAAAATGTCTAATAGTCAGCTGTGCAGAAAAGAGGTAACACAGTAAGGCCTGAGACTACCGTCATTAAAGACGACTTGCTTGCAAGGTGGGCCCAGGTTGGCATCTAGGAATTTAAATTCCAGGAGGGTTCCCACCATTCCTTGATAAGAATAGCTCAGCCTGCCTAAACTATCTATGTAAACAATGTTACAATGAGCTGGAAACATCAATGTGTGTGCTATGCAGATGGTAGCTACGTAACCAGCACTCCTTAGAGAAATGGCTGATTCCAGGTCTGGAGCAGGAAGAGTACAAAAGAAACCTGAAATATCTCATCACACCAGGCAGCAGTAAAACTAGCAAAGACTACTAGGATGGTGTCAAAATAACTCAGGAGCCAACTTAAAGAGGTTCCCACTGGCCAAAGTTGAGCAACCAATAAGAATAATTACCATAATAGGTTGAAACACACCAAATCACCAAATATGTTTAAGCCCATGAGTTCACAAAGATAACTAAAACAAGCTCACTTAGTGATCACCTTGAGAGGATATTGGTGACTAAGCAATTGTTTTAAAAGCTGGTGAGTGAAAAGAAACTTTATCCTTTCTTTACTAACAGTATTGTAAGATGACCAACTATTTAAAGAGAAGAAATCTCTCTTTACAGAGGTATCCTGCTAATAAACCAACAAATAAAAAAGAAATGACAGAAACACACCACTTTGCCACTCCTGATGAAGTAGCAGATTTTCTAGGCAATAAGTATAAGTGACTGCTAACATCGCAAGGTAGATGTCATAAGGGAGAATGGAGGGAATCTGTAGACTGAGATCAATTATAATGTACAGACCTTATTCAGATTCTGACTTGAAGACACAAATGTAAAAATACCTGTATTACAAGACAGCTGGAGGAACTGAAACTCTAATGTTTAATAACATTAAGGGATTATTGTTAGTTTTTAGTGGAATAACGATACCGAGGCTATGTATGAAAGAGTTACGTGCTAGAGACGCAGGAGTATCTGCAGGCAAGACAGCGTGACATCTCAGATTCCTTTAGAACACTGGGAGGGAGAGGGAGGGTGGGTGTAGATGAAGCAAGATGGGCCGTGTGTGATCAGGATGACGAAACACACAGAGGCTCACTGCACTAATCACTCTCCTTTTGTATGTTTCAAATATCCTGTAACACAAGTCTTCACTTCTGTGTTGGCTTTTTTTACTATTTTATTTTAGAGAGAGGGAGAGAGCACACACATGGCGTGTGCACAAGCAAACACAAGGCAGGGAAAGGGGCAGAGGTAGAGAGAGAGAGGATCCCAAGCAGGCTCCATGCTCAGCACAGAGCCCAATGCACGGGGCTCTATCCAACGACCCTGAGATCATGACCTGAGCCAAAATCAAGAGTAGGCCACTCAACCCAGGTGGCCCTCTTTGTTGTTGCTCTTAAGAAATACTGTTTCATACCCACAGGACTGCAAAAAGGTTTATGCAGAGATACCTAAGATTGGGGAACTCTCACACTGCTGGTAGAACAGGAAATTAGCATTCTACCAAATAATTCCACTTCCAAGTTTCTGCCCTGGAGAACTCCGGTCATATATACGTATACAAGAAAACATGTATGAGAATGATCATGGGATACTTTATAAGCAAAAAAAATTTGGAACCTAAAAGCCCTTGGAGAGGAGAATGGATACATCGTGGAATATCCAGAGAAAGATTACTGTACTATATGGCAGTAAAAAGCAGTTACAGGTCAGCATGGATACATCTTACAAATATAATTTTAAATGAAGGAAACAATTTGAAAAATATGTAACTTTTGGTATCAATATATTGAATATTTTTTGTGTTTTTTAAAATTTGAGTATAGTTGACACACAATGTTACATTAGTTTCAGATATCCAACTTAGTGATTTGACAAGTTTATACATTATGCTATGTTCACCACAAGTATAGCTACTCTCTGTATTGAATTACAATATATTCATTTTTAAATATGCCTGAGTATAAAACACCAGATTAGGGATTGTGGTTAACTTTGGGAGAGAGGAATGGGGATATAATAGGTAAAGAGTAAAAGGCTTGAACTGTTCTGAACATGTTTTTTTTTTGTTTTTTGTTTTTTAGTGTGGTGTGGTTAAAGAGGTGTTCCTTATATTGTTCAAAAATATTTTAATATTAAAAAATCCTAGAAAGAAAAACATTGAGAAGCAATATTAAGGATGATTTTTAAATTTTTTCTCTATTTTAAAAGTTTTATTGTGATGAATAATGAACATGCATTATTTTCATAATAATTAAATCCTTTTTGCTTGGTAATTCACGTTTTTCTTTTACAATCTTCAAACTGAATATGATGTTCCAATAGTTGTAGAACAAAGGACCCAAATCTAACATTGCAGAGTAAGAATTGAGCACAATGATGGCAGTTATTAATGCGTTAGCAGCTAAACAAAGATACACTGCAATTTTCAAGGTTCACAATAATGAATTATTACCATAGAAACAAAATTATAGTGTTTAGGTGTCAAGCTTTGACAAATAAAAGAGAAGTAAGCATCATTAATTACCATAACTACATATCCCACCTTTGTCTAATCCACAGAAAGAATAACCTGTGTAAGGAATAATTTATATGTTGGACCAATCAACAATTTACTACTTATATATCATTATCCAGATTGGCCACTAGGGGGCCCCCAAATAGCAGAGCAAAAACCTTCAAGTTGTGAAGATGTGTTCAAACCAAGCAGGAGAAATAAAACAGACTGACAAGCAGGTGAGAATACTTATTTTCAAATAAAATGTATAAAATTACTATGATAATGACCTCCCTTCTCTTAAATCTTTGGATTTCTCTCCAATGGTTTCTTCCCTTTAATCTCAAATCTTTAAAAAACAAAACAAAAAAGCAAACTTCTATTTTGTTTCTATGTTCTTATTTCCCATTTATTCTTCAACTCACTTAAATACAGCTCTTACTCCAAGCATCTTGCTAGAACACTTTTTACTATGAAAACCAATGCCCTCTAATAGCTAAATCCAAAGGTCAGTATTTGATCCTTATCTTACTACTACTTGAAACTGTTTGTAAGTCCCTCTTTCCTGAAACATTCTTTTTTTTTTTCCTGTGAGAGCATCAAATTGGAATTACTTTGTGCTTAAGAGACAGATAATTGTTGGTTTCTTCATTCAGTCATTCACATAACAAATACCTACTCAATACTATGTGCCAGACATTATGCTAAGTAGTGGGAACTCAGCGATAACAACAGGGAGTTTTAATAGTCTGATGAGAGATAAAATGACAATTCACAATAGTGACATTGAACTGCCATGGGATTAAATGCAGGGGTGTGCCTAGAAAGCAGAAGGTGGGGGCTACCAACCAAAATAGGACTGCCTATTATCTGCATTTTTCATAGGCTCTTTGGACTACAGTTAACGACAAAATTTTGAAACTAAATTTAAATAAATACAGAAAAAAAAAAGGAGTACAATACAGCCCCCAAGTCCCCTTGCCCCCACTCCAGCACAGGACCCAGGAAGGCAGCTTTAGTTGCCTTACCCAAGAGACACCAGCTACAGAACGTTTTTAATCTCCAGAACGTTTTTACAGAGAGTTTAAGACACTCACTGCTTCTGTGTCCTTACTTAACCTTTGCTCCTAAATGTCCTGCAAACGGACTTCTATTTCTTATCTCTGTTAAGACAACAGTGAAGTCCAAATTGTCAAATAAGCACTCACAGTACAGGACTACTCCAATCATAAAACTCTCTTTCCTTCGTTTCTAGAATGCTATGCTTTCCTGTTTCTTCTACCTCTCTGGTTCTTCTTTCTTTTTCCTTGGACCATCTTCTTTTCACTCCACACAACTCTGCAGAATTTCATCTAATCTCCTTCATTTAACTACTAAATATCCAATTATGCTTTACCAATCTATATTTAACCAACCACTCTCCCTATTATCAGACACATTTCTAGTTTCACTATATTTGACCCAATCACAGTAGATAAAAAAAAAAAAAAGCAACGTTCTATTTAGCTTTCTTGAAGGGAAAATCTGACTAAATGACCTTATATCTAGCCTGGATTACACAGTCCTTCGACTCAACTCTAGTATGGTTTATGGTTACAGGGCCATGAGGCCATAAGTCCCCAAGATTTAGAGCTCTATGTGCCCTCTAGACAGGGGAGGATGGGGAAGTGCACAGAGGTGACACAGGGCATCTTGAGAGTTCAGAAAAGATCTCCTGGGAAAAGAGATGTCTGAAATGAATCAGTTCTATAAAACAAAAGTGTGGAACTTCCCACACACACACCAAAAAAAATGGGCTAGAAAGTATGGTCCTGTTAATTTAAAAAACAGTAATTTTGGGGCGCCTGGGTGGCTCAGTTGGTTGGGCGTCCGACTTCAGCTCAGGTCATGATCTCGCGGTCCATGAGTTCGAGCCCCGCGTTGGGCTCTGTGCTGACAGCTCAGAGCCTGGAGCCTGTTTCAGATTCTGTGTCTCCCTCTCTCTCTGACCCTCCCCCGTTCATGCTCTGTCTCTCCCTGTCTCAAAAATAAATAAACATTAAAAAAAAAAATTAAAAAAAAAACAGTAATTTTTTACAAAGTCTTTATACCTAAGGCTGCTGCTATGAAATCCAGTAATTTATAGGAGTTGTGAGTATGTGAACAGGGGAATGGGATGTGGGCATCCTAGGTGAGGGCAGGGGAAACAAAATATTTATCAAAGCAAAAATACACAGACTGGAGAGTTGTTATAGACAACTGATAAATTTCAATGATTCTAGGATATGTTTTGGGTGTACTCAGAGGGTTAAAGCTCATTAAGATACCAGATGAAACTTGCAAGTACATATCCATTACTGTAGTTAATAATTACACAATTTCTCAATCTGCAGAAGGCCACTTCAGTCAGAAAGACCAATACAACCATAATCCTTTATCTTTAGAGTGGTCAGAGTCTGATGAATGGGTCAAAGATTTATAAAGCAGGATGAACTGTATCAGCAAGTTTTGTCTTTGCAGAACACTGCAACTAAAAATGCTTATTACAAAATATATGTGGTTTAAAGAGAGTGCTTTCTCCATCTTATTACCAACCTATAAATTTAAGTTATAATGCTTTTGTACGTCTATTTTACCAAAACCAGTAAGCATCATAGATATTCAATAGCATCAAATGACAAAATGAAGAGTCAAGACAGGACTGTAATGAGAAACATGGGTTTTAGAGTAGGGTATATGGGTTACAACCCTATTCTATGACTTTACTAAAAATGTAAACTTGGGGGCGCCTGGGTGGCGCAGTCGGTTAAGCGTTCGACTTCAGCCAGCTCACAATCTCGCGGTTCGTGAGTTCGAGCCCCGCGTCGGGCTCTGGGCTGATGGCTCAGAGCCTGGAGCCTGTTTCTGATTCTGTGTCTCCCTCTCTCTCTGCCCCTCCCCCGTTCATGCTCTGTCTCTCTCTGTCCCAAAAATAAATAAACGTTGAAAAAAAAAATTTTTTTTAAAAAATGTAAACTTGAAATTGTAGAAGCTAAGTGATCGTTACACAGGGTTCATTTTGCTACTTTTATATATATTTGAAAACATCCATAACAAAAGTTAAATTTCTTTATAGGTCACATGGGAATCAAGTTTCTTTACCTGTCAAATGAGAATAACATCAATCCCTGTCTTACAGTGTTATTGTGGGATGGACACAGTACTCACTCAGTAAATGTTAGTCTTAAAACCTGGACACTCTATACACACACACTTGGTAACACAAACAAAAACCAAGCCATTGTATTTCCTCCAAGGTTTTGTTTTTTTATGTATATTTTTATATAGTTATAACTATAAAATTGAAATAAGTTCATATTCTGTTTCCACGGTTTTATATGGCCACCGTTGTATGTCAGTCTATAATGTTCCTAATCATTTTTAATGCTAGCTTAATAATTCAGTGATGAATCTAATTTAGTTAACCATTAATCTCTAATTCATTAATTTGTTTCTAACTTGTCACTATTATAGTCATTGCTGCAATAAATGATTTGGGGCATTGACCATCACGTTTCAATTATTATCTTGTGGTAATCTCCCAGGCGCGGGATTATTGGGTCAAAGACATGTCCATTGTTACCGCTCTTAAAATGTATTATTGTGTCATTTGCAAAAGAACTGAACAGTTTATAAAGCCACACAGGACAGCTGAGGGTTCCAGCTTTATACAACTTTGTTAGCGTCTGAAAAAATATTTGTACTAGTAAGGGTATTGTGAGGTAGTTTACTGCTGTTTCATTTGCATTTCCCTAGATATATCTAAATAGAAAAAAATAGTCAATTTTAAATTATATTTGGATGACTATCCTTAATTTATGAGGAGCTATGCAAGCATGTGTGCACCCAGGCACACAAAGTAATAAGAAAATGAGATCAGAAGATGAGCAGATACATAGTACAGAAAAAAATACATGGTTAAAAACAAAGAAAACTTTTGTCCTCCTAATAACATGAACGAAAAATGTATAAATTAATGAGAAAACATTACTACCTATCAAACTAGCAGGGATTCATTTAAAGGATACAAAGTTACAGGAAAATGACTTCTACTGACGGGTTTAAACTAGTAAAGCCTTTCTGGAGGACAATACGGCAATATATGTTAAAAGTCTTAAAATTCTGCATCCCTTTGGACCCACAATTGCACTCCTAGGAGTTTAACCCAAAGGGAAAAATATCAGATACATTCTCACGTATTTAGCTACAAGGATATTCATAGCAGCATTGTGTAAAATGTTAAAAAGGAGAAAGTGAGAGGGTGTCTGGGTGGCTCAGTAGGTTAAGCATCTGACTTCAGCTCAGGTCATGATCTCATGGTTCATGGGTTCGAGCCCCACGTTGAGCTCTGTGCTGACAGCTCAGAGCCTGGAGCCTGCTTTGGATTCTGTGTTTCCCTCTCTCTCTGCCCCCCGCCCCCGTTTGCTCACTCGCTCTCTCTCTTTCCCTCTCTCTCTCTCCCTCTCCCAAAAACAAACATTAAAAAAATTTAAAAAAAAAAGTGATGAAAATGTGCATCCATTGAGGTCTGTTAAATAAATTATGGCACAGCCATACAAAGGCAAACTCCACAGCCATACACAGCCATTAAAAATCACAAAGGGGGGTGCGCCTGGGTGGCTCAGCCGGTTAAGCATCTGACTTCAGCTCAGGTCATGATCTCATGGTTTGTGGATTCAAGACCTACATTGGGCTCTGTGCTGACAGCTCAGAGCCTAGAGCCTGCTTCAGATTCTGTGTCTTCCTCTCTCTCTGCCCCTCCCCTGCTCATGCTCTCTCTCTCTCTCAAAAATAAATAAACATTAAAAAAAAAAATCATGAAGAGGGGGTGCCCAACTCTTCAGTGGAAAAGCATGCAACTCTTGATCTCAGGGTTGTGAGTTCAAGCCCCACATTGGGTATATATTACTTCACAGGCCCAGTACACTTCGGCTGCGCCACTCTGCTCAGCACAGGTATAGATTACTTTAAATAAATTGAGGAACCTGGGTGGCTCAGTCGGTTAAGTGGCCGACTTCGGCCCAGATCATGATCTCATGGTTCATGATGAGTTCAAGCCCCGCATCGGGCTCTGTGCTGACAGCTCAGACCTTGGAGCTTGCTTCAGATTCTGTGTCTCCCTCTCTCTCTGACCCTCTCCCTCTCTCTCTCCCTCTCAAAAATAAACATTAAAAAATTTTTTTAATAAATAAAATTTTTAAAAATCATGAACACATGTAATATATTTTTTCTTAGTATACTGATATATAAAACAAGGAGACTATAGAAAATTGTATATGGAAGAATTTTATATTTAAAAAAAATTTTTTTGTTAATGTTTATTTGTTTTTGAGAGAGACAACATGAGCAGGGGAGGGACAGAGAGGGAGACACAGAATCAGAAGCAGGCTTCAGGCTCTGAGCTGTCAGCACAGAGCCCAACACAGGGCTTGAACTCACGAACTATGAGATTATGACCTTAGTCAAAGTCAGACACTTAACCAACTGACCCACCAGACACCCCTATATTTTAAAATACAGTATTCAATGTACCACCATTTACCTTGAAGTTAAAAACCATTTCCCCTCCTATGTCAGAAAAATGTGTTCTCCATAGTAACTGATACAAGTGGTAGTAAAAAAAAAAATAGCTTTTCTACACTTTAACCTCATTTAATTAATCCAATTTGTTACCTTATGTCATTGTGCTAAGAAGTGACATGGAGTACTAATAACCCATGTATTACGTACATTCATGTTGAACTCTACTCCAAACAATCATCAATAGCTACTAAATGCTAGTACCAGAATTTCCCATTTAAGATGACAGAACAGTACCACACTTTAGGTGACTTATGAAAGGTTAAAAGATACAGCATTTGTCCTAAAAACAAAAGCAGTTGAAGTTTAAAGCTATTACTCATTCTTTCTTTTTTTTTTTTTTTTTTAAAGCTATTACTATTCTTGTAGCTAAACTAACAGCTACTAAAACAAACCTGTGAGCAGACAACTGATTCCCTAAATCTCCTTGCATAACCTTGACTTAATTTGCAACACTCTGCTCTTCAAGTGAGGCGTCTGTCATGGGCCCATAGCCACGAAAGGTCCACACAGTGCAGGGAGCGTCCTTAGTCCTACGGCAACACTGCAGGACTTTCTCCTTCCCGCTCCCTATTCCAGGCATTCACCCTTCTCCCGGTCAAGTCCAAGAATTTAAACAGGAAGCAAACTTTAATCTAGCTGCTTTTTTACCATAAGAATGTGGTGGCCAGACATTTGGCTTTGCCCAGAGAAGTCCTAGGTTAAGCATGCTATCCTGGTGTCCTGTTTAGTTTCCCTTTTCACTGGTTTAGAGATAAATTATACAGTCACCAAGAACCACACAACTACATGAATAAATGCTCTAGCAGTGAAGAGTGTGCTTCCTGATACATTTTATCAGAAACATTTTAATAATAGGAACAATTTAAGGGAGAAAGGAAACATTCTGTTCAGTTTTCCTTTATGACTTCTCAAGTAATGAAATACTAATGGAAATTAGGTTGAATAGTATCTAAAACTTATAATATGCATTTGAGAATCTCACAACAAAGAATTAAATGAGGTAGAGAAAAGAATTAATATGTTTGGTAACTAAGGGGAAAAAGGGGCCTATGGCTGTCAAGTTCTGGGTAATGAAGCAGCAGACAATGGTACTAAAACTTCTGGATCCAGTCTTCCCACAAAACATCCCAGACAGCAAGACGTTAACTTGTCCAAGGCTCATGCTTTCTCAGGAATTCCAGTCGAATGAGAAATCCTAAATATACCCTAAAATATCACACTTCACATCCCCCTCCCCCACAGCAAAAGGACTAAACTCTGAGAAAGGAAATCACAATCTCATACACATAAGGTGGGTCCCAGGGATCTGCCTGCCAACCCCTGTGCTTGCTATCATCTCCACCCACTCCCTAAAAATATGAAAAACAAAACAAAATCAAAGGAAAAAACAAAACAAAACAAAAAACAACTTTGCAACTTAAGCCATGACCTTGCTTTATAAAACGTCACACTCAGCAAATGGCAACTTCATCCTTCCAGTTCCTCAAGCCAAAGAGCCTGGCATCCTCACTGATTGCTTTCTTTTTCTCATAACTTCCAATTGGTCATCGAATGCTTTTAGCCCTCCCTTTAAAATTCATTCAGAATTTGGCCACTTTGCTCCACCTTCGCCTGCCACTGCCCTGGTTCAAACCACCATGGTCTGGATAATTGGCAAGAATAGTCTAATTGGTTTCCCTTTTTCCCCTCCGGCTCACTCTGAACACATGCCCCGGGTCACACAATCTGAAGGTAGTGGAGCAGGGACTGGAATGCAGGAAGTAGGAGCCTATGTTCCTAACCACTGTTCTCGATGTCCCTTTTCTGTCTTCACACATCTGTGCACCTAGAATCCAAGCTAGGACCCTGCCATTGAATCATGAAGTATCCTCACAAAGCACTGACTTATCTAAAGAGGTGTGAAAAAAACAAAACTTCAGTATAAAGACGCTTCACTATCAAAGGATTCCACTGGGAAAGTTCACTGTAACTTAATGAAGTAAATAATAAATGGCTTTTAAGAAAACATCTTTTTTTTTTATCCCTTCCTTCCTTCCTATCTGCCCCAATCCTCTCTCCCTGCCTCCCATCCCTTCCTCCCCCTACCCCTCACCTCTTCTATCTTCTCTCTCACTTTTTACTTTAACCACCTGGCAAGGAGATGATAAGCTTCCAAGAAATTAAATATTCAAAATTTTAAAACCTGTTGCTTAGCTGGTTGAAAAAAAGAGTTTTGGATGACAGAGCTACCTACCTGACCTAACCTTACACTTTCTCCCTTTTACCTTTAATATCCTTAAAGTATACCCCAGCACCCAAGCACACTTGCATTAATATTCTTCCCCCAGACTCTTGTTTATTATTTTTTAAAAGCTGAAGTATAGTTAAACATTCAATAATAGGCACAGAACTTACAGGTTCTGTTCAGTGACTATTGACAAGTGTCTACACCCATGTAACCATCACCTGAAACAAGATATGGCACATTTGCATGGACCTCAGGAAGTTCTCTCCTGTCCTTTTTTTTTTTTTTTTCCCAAGTAATCTCTGTACCCAACATGGGGCTCAAACTCATGACCTGAAGATCAATAGTCAGATGCTCTACTGACTAAGCCAGTCAGATGCCCCTTCCCTGTCCTTTTCTAAACAATTTCCCTCCCTCTCCAGTCTGTAATGATTTCCTGATCTCTATCAGTGTAGAATAGTTTTGTTTTTTCTTGGATTTCATATAAACCATATACTCCGTTCATTAATGTCTAATTCCTTTCACTTCACACAATGGTTTTGAGATTCATCTGTGTTGCTGGGCCAATCTGTTGTTGGCTACTGTGAACACATCGCAATTTTTTTTCTCCATTTTGCTATAGACAGACATTTCAGTTGCTTTCAATTTTTTTAGCTATGGTGAATAAGGCTGCTATGAACAGTTTTGAATTCATAATTTCAAGGACATATTTTTCATTTCCCTTCATTAAATATCTAGGAGAACTGACAAATCATCAGATAGATATGTATTTAATTTCATCAGAAACTGCCAAACAGTTCTCCAAAGTAACTGTACCCTTTTGCACAACCACCAGCAATGTATGGTTCCAGTTGTATCACATCATCCCAGTGCTTAGTATAGTCTTTCTTTTGTTAGTCATTCTAGACGGTGTGAAATGGTATCTCAGTGTGAGTTTACATTGCATTATTTCCCTGTTGACTAAGTGATGTTGACAGCCTTTGCAAATGTTTATTGGCCATTAGTATATCCTCCTTTGGGAAGTCTGTTCATGTCTTTTCCTCATTTTGTTACTGGACTATTCCTCTTTTGCTCATTTTGCTGTTGGGCTTTTGCAGTTCTTTATATGCCCCAAATACAAGTCCTTTGACACATAAAAGTGGTAGAAATTATTCTTCCATCACTGGACATTCTAATTGTTGGGTGTTGGCTTTTATGTATTGGCTGTATTCCTTTAAAGAGTGATGGATTTAGTTTGGGTACATGGTTGAGTTACTTGCAATTCATTTGACACTTTCCTAACTTGCTTCTGAGCTTTGTTAGGGTGAGTTTAGATAGGGCTGCAGTCTATGGCTAATTTAACCCCACTCCAAGATTTCCAGCCAGTGTCCATGTATGAAACAGTCCCTCCCTTCATGCCTAGTAGAAACACACATTATTCCAATCTGTGTGAGCTCCTGGAAGTGTTCGGTGTACTGAGTTCCAGTGTGGCTTTCTCCAGCATTATGTGGCTTCATACTTTGCATATGCAGGTGAGTATTCAACAAAAGATTCTAAAGGACCCTTCTATAGATCTCCAGAGATCTCCTAGTTCTATGAATTTCTGTGTAGTACTCTCTGCTCCAGTTTTTTTACCCCACAAATTCTAGTTGTCTTAACTTCTCTAATCTCTCCTGGGTTCCACTGGGGTTTCCTTACTCTGTGCTGCAATCTAGAAAGTGCCTACAGGCAGTATGCTGGGGCACCTATAGTGCTCATGTCATTTATTTCAAGGCTTGCAATCCTGCACTGACTGTTTTCCAATGTCTAAAAATATTTGTTCGTATATTTTAATCCTGTTTTCTAGTTTACAATAGGAGGGCAATTTTCTTAAATTTTTTTTTTCAACGTTTTTACTTATTTTTGGGACAGAGAGAGACAGAGCATGAACGGGGGAGGGGCAGAGAGAGAGGGAGACACAGAATCGGAAACAGGCTCCAGGCTCTGAGCCATCAGCCCAGAGCCCGACGCGGGGCTCGAACTCCCGGACCGCGAGATCGTGACCTGGCTGAAGTCGGACGCTCAACCGACTGCGCCACCCAGGCGCCCCAGGAGGGCAATTTTCAAAGCAGTTGATCCTGCACAGGAAGATGTACCATTTTTATAATAACTCTGTGTTATTTTTTAGTGGTTGCTCTCCAGATTAAAATATGCACCTGCTGTAAGTTATTATGGTCTACCTACAAATAAAAGTATACTAATTCAGTCTATGAAATTTATGACAGCATAATTCCATTTCCCTCTTGTGGCATCCTCATGGTATTATATTCTATTTCTATATAAGTTGTGAACCCCACAAATGTTAATATTTTTGCTTTAAATAGCCAATAGTCTGTGTGCATATATTATACATAGCCAATAGCCTATGTGTATACATTATCCAAAAAGGTACCAAAAAGTTTTCCTATGTATTTGTGCCACTATTTACCATTTCTGCTGTTCTTTGTTCTTTTCTGTATACCCAAGGTTCCATCTGGTCTCTTTCATCTTTACCTCGTAGAACATTTTTTAGCACTTTTTGGCAGTTCAGATCTACTAGAGACAAATTCTTTCATCTTTGTTTTAAGTTTATTTATTTTGAGAGAGAGAGAGAGAGAGTACGCCATGGAGGCGCCATGCATGCCAGGGAGGTACAGAGAGAGAGAAAGAGAGGGGTTCTCAAGCAGGCTCCGCACTGTCAGTGCAAAACCCAACACGGGGCTCAATTCCACAAACTATGAAATCATGACCTCAGCTGAAATCAAGAGTCAGATGCTTAACCGACTGAGTCACCCAGATGACCCAAATTCTGTCACTTTTTAATCTGTGTGAAAATATCTTTGTGTTACCTTGATTTCTATAGACTATTTATGCTCAACATAGAATTCTAGGTTGACAGGGGTTTTTTTTTTTCCCCTTCAGCACATTTATGGCTATCATCCCATTGTCTTTAAGCCTCCAGTTTTTTTTTTAATTTTTTTAATGTTTTTACTTATTTTTGAGAGAGAGAGAGAGAGAGAGAGAGAGAGCGAGCAGGGGAGGGGCAGTGAAACAGGGAGACACAGAATCCAAAGCAGGTTCCAGGCTCTGAGCTGTCAGCACAGAGTCTCACACAGGGCATGAACCTACAGACTGCGAGATCATGACCTGAGCCAAAGTCAGATACTCAACCAACTGAGCCACCCAGGTGCCCCGCCTCCAGTTTTTTTTTGATGAGTAGTTAGCCATAACCCATACTGTTATTCCCATGTATATACTGTATCTTCTATTCCGCTGCTTGTGCAATCTGCTCTTTAGTTTTCAGTAGTTTGATTATGATGTGCGTAGGTCTGGAATTTTGTTGTTGTTGGGTTTGCTTTTGTTTTGTTTTGCATTTATACTACTTAGGGCTTGCTGAACTTCTTGATTCTGTCAACTAAAGTATTTCATCAATTTTAGAAGTTCTTGACCATGGTCTCTTCAAATATGTCTTCTGCCACTTCTCTCTTCTAAGATTCCAGTTATACACACATTAGACTGACATTATCCCATAGGTGGAAGAGTTCTTTCCTCCCTCTCCCCAACTCTCTGTTCTCTTGTTTATCAATTTGGATATATTCCATCAACAAGTCTTCACATTCACTGATCCTTTCTTCTGATATGTTATGGAGATATTAAGCCCATGTGACACATTCTTCACTTCTAATATTGTATTTTTCATATCTGGAATTTTGTTAAGTTTATTATTTATTTTTTATTTATTTTGAGAGAGAGATGGAGAGCAAGCAGAGGAGGAGCAGAGAGAGAGAGAAGGAGACACAGAATCCCAAGTAGACTCCTCACTGTCAACACAGAGCCTTATGTGGGGATTGAACCCATGAACCGTGAGATCATGAGCTGGACCAAAACCAAGAGTCGGATGCTTAACCAACTGAGCCACTCAGGTGCCCCTTCGTTTCTAGAATTTCTGTTTGGTTCCTTGGTAGAGTTTCCAAGACTCTGCTAAAAATCCCCATCTTTTCATGCATAATGTCCACCTTTACCATTAGATCCTCTAGCATTCTTTTTTTTCATAGTTATCTTTAAATCCCTATCTGATAATTCCACCAGCTGGATTATCTTTGGGTCTCTTTCTACTGGCTATTTCCTCTCCTGATATTTGGCCACATTTTCTTGCCTTTTCTTGTGCCTTGTAATTTTTTATGATAAGACAGACATTCTGTATAAAAATACATTAATGATTGAGGTAAGTAATATTCTACTTCTAGAAAGAGACGTTACCCTTCTGTCAGGCCACTAGAATGTCCTCATATGTAAGTAATCTGGGCCTGGGCTTGGATGCAGCATTAGTTTGATACAGCCTATCACTGGCTTAAAATATTTAGAGGGTGGGAATCAGTACTTTCACTAGAGCAGGGCCTGGGGTCCAAGCCCAGGTAGGATTTCAGAGATCTGCCTGTGCTTCACAGCTAAGCCATGGGCTTTCAAAACTGTGGGAGTGCTTTTATGTGTACACTGTGATTGAACAATTTAAGTAAACAGATGGCAGATGGTGTGAAACAGGTTTCTCACTACTGGAGTAAGAATTTACAGATAAACAAGGGGAGGAATTTAGAATGATCTATGTGGCAATGGATTTGAGTTGGATATGTCAATATGAACTCATTTGTATATATACAGATTAGTATACTTCCTGGCTCTGTCAGCTGAGAGGGCCTACAGGCACAACATCTCAGTAGCAACAGGAACATCTAACACCTAGATCTTGGTTTCTCCATTCACCAATTAAAGCAACCAGGGCTCCTTGGAGAAAAGGCTGACACTAGGACCGTGGCAGGAAATATAGAAGATAAACCTGGAGCATCAGCAGTGCCAAAAAGTAAAAACAGTGGCCATACACACACACACACACACACACACACACACACACACACACTGATGGGGGTATGTCAAAGAGGCATAGGAGCCAATTGAACCAGCTCCCAATGGCCAGAAGTGGAACAATTTCACCAACAAAATACAGTAGTATTGGATTATAACCTCAAGTATAAAATAAATATCCATGAGTCCATACTGTTAAAAGAATGATTGAACAAATAAATAAATGAGGGGAAAAGAGACAAATTTCCCGCACAGGAGAACTCCAAATAATTTACACAGATACTCCACCCTTAAGGACAGGAAGAGTGACTACCCACTTAAGTGTGGGCTTTGCACAAGTGACTTCCTTCCACAGAGTACAGCATGGAAAGAGAGGGAAAAGGAGAAACCTGAAAAACACTACCTCCATCACATGCTCAAGCTCAACATCAACGCCACTAAGTCATGTACCCTTACTACGATGTGTAGTAAATGACAATTAATCTCTGTGGTCTTCCTCCCCAAAACCTAAAACCCCATCCTAATTATGAGAAAAATATGAGCCAAATACTAATAGAGGGACATTCTACAAAATGCCTCAACAATACTCCTCAAAACTGTCAAGGTCATCAAAATCAAGGTAAGTTGAGAAATTGCCACAGCTCAGAGGAGTCTAAAGAAACATGAAAACTGGGGCGCCTGGGTGGAGCAGTCGGTTAAGCGTCCGACTTCAGCCAGGTCACGATCTCGCGGTCCGTGAGTTCGAGCCCCGCGTCAGGCTCTGGGCTGATGGCTCAGAGCCTGGAGCCTGTTTCCGATTCTGTGTCTCCCTCTCTCTCTGCCCCTCCCCCGTTCATGCTCTGTCTCTCTCTGTCCCAAAAATAAATAAACGTTGAAAAAAAAAATTAAAAAAAAAAAAAGAAACATGAACACTAAACGTAACGTGGAACCCTGGATGGGATCTTAGAACAGAAAGAGGACATTAGGTAAAGTCAAAGAACATATGAATGAAGTATGGATATTACTTAAAAATAACATATCAATATTAGTTCATTACTTACAGTACATATACCATACTACTATAGGTGTTAATAATAGGGGAAATTCGGTGTGGGGCATAAGGGAACTTTCTGTACTACCTTTGTGATTTTTCCATAAAACTAAAACTATTCCAAACAATAAAGTTCATTTTAATTTTTTTTAAGTTTATTTATCTATTTTGAGAGAGAAAGAGAGTCAGAGAGCACAAGTGGGGAAGGTGCAGAGAGAAGGAGAGGCAGAATCCCAAGCAGGTTCCACACCATCAGCACAGAGCCTGATGCAGGGCTCGAACCCACAAACCACGAGATCAGGACCTGAGCCGAGATCAAGAGTCAGATGCTTAACCGACTGAGCCACCCAGGCACCTCTGAAGTTCATTTTAAAAAAAGAAAAAGACTGGGAACTCACTCTCTGCTTTAAGCATGACTGCCAGATTTTCCCATCTGTTAGGGAATTTTCTTTACTTTCCAGTCCCACACCTTGCTTTCCGCAGCACACGTGATCTCTCTCAACCCTGTTCTTCCTCCCCAGCCTTCCTTTTGGAGGGCAGCTTCCAACGTTGTGTGAAAGCCTGGAATGAATTAGAGGAGTTTCTCTCACCTCTCCTGCCCCGTCCCCATTCCTTGGGGACTGGAAGCATTGAGTTTTCCATTAGAGTAGTTCCAGACTCTTGGGGGGAGGTCATCTCCAGCTGTTTCCCTGCTTTTAGCCCTCCTCCATAACTGAAAACCTGGGGTGCTTCTGGGGAGTTTCTCTCATCTCTCCAGGTCAACCCCCTGCTTGCTGAGGGTGGTTGCTGTGCACTAGGGGGTAGTTCTGTGGGCCTCAGGTAGGGTCTCTGTCAGCTCCACTTACTTGGTCCAGGGGTGTGGTTCATTACCCCTGAACATTCAGGGAAGACCTGTAGGTGAGAGCTGGGGCCAGGTGCAGACTTGCCCTTTGGTATAAGAGCAGCCGGGGCTCCTCAGGATCCTAGCCCGTCCACACTAGCCCATCCACACCAGCCCGCACCAGCCCACCCTGCCAAAGTGTGGCTGGTTTCTCCTCTCCTCTCATCTGCTGCTGGAAGGTTCCTCCTCTGTGGGCTGTTCTAGACCAGAGCAGCGATGGGTTTCTTCTCTAGTGTGAAGCTTTCATTACTTTCTGGAGTTTGGTTCATTTAGGTTTCCTTGTATCTTCAATCTCTTCCAACTGAGCCAGCCAGGCACCTCCAAAATACAATGCTTTTTAAAAGAGACCTTGGGAGGGGCTCCTGGGTGGCTCGGTCGGTTAAGCGTCCGACTTCGGCTCAGGTCACGATCTCACGGTCCGTGAGTTCAAGCCCCGCGTTGGGCTCCGTGCTGACAGCTCAGAACCTGGAGCCTGTTTCAGATTCTGTGTCTCCCTCTCTCTCTGCCCCTCCCCTGTTCATGCTCTGTCTCTCTCTGTCTCAAAAATAAATAAACATTAAAAAAAATTTTTTTTAATAAAATAAAAGAGACCTTGGGAATTAAACTTGGGGAAACTTATCAGAAAGAATAGAGAATAAAATAGATGATAATAAAAATAAATAAATAAATAAATAAATAAATAAGGAAATTGGAAGTCCAGTCAAGATAATTTAATATCTGTATAGTAGAGTCTCTAGAGGAAAAAAAAGTCAATTAAATAATTCAAGAAAATGTCCCCAAGTTAACTAATGTAAGTTTGCTAACTGAAAATACAGAATGCCGTCTATGGCCATACCACCCTGAATGCACCTGATCCCGTCTGAAAACACAGAATGCACAGCGTAATGGATTACAAAAGTACACTTATACTAAAGCATATCTTTTTGAAATGTCAAAGCAGTAGAAACAAAGAGAAAATCCTACAAGCTTCCCAAGATGGAAAAATAGGTTACAATGGATGAGGAGTTAATGATTTCAAACTTTCAACAGCCACAGTATAAGCTAGAAGACAGTGGACTAAAATCATCAAAATTCTGAAAGAAAATGATTCCAGTCTGACAATAATACACAGCCAAACTATTAATCAAGGTTGAGAGAAAATTTAAGGCCCTTTCAGACATGCAACGTTTCGAGTAATATGTTCCTATTCCCTTTCTTCAGTGAAATGTGGGAGTGAACCGGGAAAGAAGACAACTCAGGAGAGAAGAAATAGAAGATCCAACACAAAAGACAAGAGAACCCCTGGAATGATAGCTGGGCTCTCAGAAAACAGAAGCTACCCCACACCAGAGCACCTTGCCCTGGGAGGCATTTCTTCAAGATGACGATGCTAACAGAATAAATGATGTGAGAGAAAACAGAACTTTGGGCAACTGGTAGAAATTTCTGAGTTGAGTTAGTGATGATAATGACCCAGAAATTCCTATACACAAGTTATCCCCTCAACTGAAAAGTCAGGTAATGTCAGTATGTCAAAGATATTACTTAAAAACCCACAGGTAAATCCCAAACAGCTAAGAGTTGAGGATAGCTACCTCAGAGAAAGGGGAATGAAGGCGGGGACTGAGAATTCCTGTTTGAACAATCCCTGACAAACTATTTAACTTGCTGAACTGTATAAACTTGAAAAAATATATACATAGAAGAATATGGAAGATGGGGAAAGAGTATAGAAAATACACCTTGACAACTAAATCTGACCTCTGGAAACAAAGAAGTCTGACAAAATTGTCCCATAAAGTAAAAAATGACAAGAATGAATGAGTTTGGGTGGGGTGGGGGAAGAGTAAGAAAGAAGTAACATTACTTCCATGCTACCAAAACTCTGGTCCAATGCTCAGCATCAACAACAGAAATCCGTAAGTTTCTGGGCTCCATGTCCCTAGCCAGTAAAGTGGGTGTAACAGTATCTCTCACAGGACCACTGGTAGGCTTAAATCAAGATAATGCACATGAAGTGCTTATAGCGATGTTAGATATAAATATTATTAACACAGTTAATAATTCACTCTTCTTTAAATAACCGAAATTCTTTTTTGATATCAAATCAGCCAATTCAACTATCACAATACTGAAGAGTTTACTTGAAGAGTTACCTTGTCTACTCAAACATCAAGGCTTCCAACCCTTTCACAGATGTCTCCTAAACAAGAGGGAGGGAGATAAACTGACTATCCAAGAGAAAGAGAAATTGTTTTAAAAAATACTTATCACACTAAAGTATTGACTGTACCAGAAAAACTACCCAGGTCACCATGCTTTATCTTACAGGTTTTCATTGATTATGATCAATCATTCACTCACTAAGCAAGTCAGCAATTAGAATTGAAAATTTTGTACCAACTGTACATTAACTCAGTAATCCTGAGGCAAGAATTTTTCCATTTCAAAATAAGCAAAGTCTCCAACTTATGCACAGATTGTCTTCTCCAAGTTCAATTATACGCTGTTAAAAAGCTTGAGAAGCATTTTTCCAAAGAAATAAAATTATGAAATAAAGTTGAGACCCTGAGCAATCACCATAGTAAGTCCATAAGTACCTAAAAACCATAGAAAAAGAAATAAAACCACTTCTTTTGTGCTCCCACAGCTAGTAAAAAAAAAAATAGCTCTTATTTGAGATTAGACATTATATGCCACACCTGGTTTCATTCATCTTTGTATCCTTTTAAACACAAACCATATAAAACAAAGTAGCCGCCTTCTCTCAGGAGCTTAAAATATTTACTTAATGAATGAATACCTAGAATTAAGAGTCCAGCTTGAACCATACTCTTTCCTATGGAGAAATGCATTATAATTTCCAACTGAAGGAACATCTTCCTTTATCCTGGCAACAAGCCCAGTTTGAACACCAAGAATAATACAGTGTCAGCAGATACTCCATCGACATAATAGTCATTCCTCCTTAGAAATCATATTTGGTCAGAGATCACTCATATTATTGCTAAGTATATAAAAATCACTAAATTGGGTTTTCCGAATATAAAACTTGACCTTCAAAACTTCCCTGATTTCTTTCCCTTTTAATAGCAGCCATCAACAGTTTATCTGGAAAGGTTTTTTTTCCCTAGTTTTATTGGGATTTAATTGACATATAATATTGTATTAGTTTAAGGTATACAGCATAACAATTTATGTACATATAGTGCAAAATGATCATGATAATTCTAGTTAACACCCATCACCATACAGTTACAATTTTTTTCATCACAAATGTGATGAGAACATTTAAGATCTATTCTTCTCTTAGCAACTTCCAAACATGCAATATAGTATTTTTTTTTAAGAGAGAGAGCACACGTGAGCTGGGAAGGAACAGAGGGAGAGAGAATCTTAAGCAGGCTCCATCATGAGCACAGAGCCAGACACAGGCTCGCTAGATCTCACAACCCTGAGATCATGACCTGAGCTGAAATCAAGAGTTGGAGGCTTAAGCGACTAAGCCACCCAAGGTGCCCCTCAATACGGTATTTTTAACTATAGTCACCATGTTGTACATTACATCCCCAGAACTAAGTTATGTTATAACTGGAAATTTGTACCTTTTGACCACCTTTACACATTTCCCCCATCCCCCACCACCTCTGGCAATCACAGATTGGTTCTGTGTCTGGGCCTTTGGTTTTTTAGATTCCACATGTAAATGAGATCATACAGTATTTGTCTTTCACTTAGCATAATTCATTCACGTTCCATTTTTTTTTTTTGCAAACAAGATTTCCTTCTTTTTTATGACTGAATATTCCAATGTGTGTGTGTGTGTGTGTGTGCGCGCGCGTGTGTGTGTGACACATTTTCTTTATCCACTCAGCTACTGATGGACAATTACGCTGTTTCCATGTCCTCAGTATTATAGATAATGCTGCAGTGAATAAGGGGGTACGGATGACTCTTTTAAGATAGTGATTTCTTTCAGATATATCCCCAGAAGCGGAATCACTGGATCAAATGGTCATCCTATTTTTAATTTTTTGAGGTAGATTTTTGATTTGCAGTTTCTGTACTACTTCAAGTTAGTACAGAAGCTTATCAACTGCAAACTTAATACCATGTTCCCCAAAAATACAAAAAAAACCCACCCCATATTAAAAGAAACAATATTCAAACAAAAAGATCTGATTATAACCCAGTATTTCTGTAGCTCAAATGGAACTACCTACTCTTTGATATTTCAGAAGTAAAATAGATAAAGTTACCCAACACAAAAACAAATTATTTTAGGCACCAAAATAATTGCAAAAATAACTGAAAATTATAGGTTAAAATTCTAGAATTTAGTAAACAACATATCCAATATGCACAATGATACTGATTTTCATAGTTTAAAACCTGAGAGAAATTTACCTTAAAAAGAACTCCTTTAATTTTTCATTACTCTAAAAAAAACAATTCAATCTCTATAATATACCAGGAATAAAGATTAATTTATCCTAGAGAGAGAGAGAGAGCTCACTTCAAGCTTTTTTGGAATGACTGATCATCACGTTTCTTCTTCCAAACACAAAATCCATATAGATTGTCACCTTAAATGAGATAAAGCATGGAAACTGCTTAAGCTCCAATCTAGTATCATAAATTACTCCATCAATGTTATTTCTCTTGAGTGCTCTTTCTCCTCTAAAATTCTAAACCCCCAATAAAACCAACTTACTTTCTTTCTTTATAATGCTTTCATCATATGTAAATGTATGAAGGCTATCTAAGTATTTGTTAGAACAAATGTAGGAGGCTGAAGACTACTTGATGATGACTACTGACAACAACAGAAGCAGAGACACAGGTCATGTCATCAGAGGAGACAAAAGCATCCCTAGACCACCGACTACATGAACACAACTAAAGATTTTTAAGTGAGGTCTATATGTGATATTTTGGAAAAATATTTGTACATCCAAGAAAATTTAATCATAATTAATTAAATCTATGTTGACTTTCGTTTCAAGAATGTTTTCTGTAAAAAGAGCAATGTACAATGTCTCTGCATTGGTAACCTATGTAATAAAACATGAAACTCACTAAGGAAAAGCAGAGCAGGAACTATTAATGTATCACTTTTAGAGATCTATCCTTATGTGAAAAAAGTAAACATCATTAATTGTAAGCATATTCCAAACTTTTAGGAGAATTAAGTGGATTAAGAAATAAAGATTAAGAGGGCATAAAGAATTTGACACTCTATGATTTCAATATATTTTATAGGCAAATTGACACATCCATCTGGCTTGTCAGAAGGGCTGTCATAATATTCTCAGGTTAACATTTTAATAAACATTTTTCTCATTTTTCCAAGTATCTTAGACAGCATTAAAAACTTCATAACACGATGTCAATGCTTTGGAAACAGTCTGGCCATTCCTCAAAAAGTTAAACATAGAGTTGCCATATGACCCAGTAATTCCATTCTAGCTATATACCAAGAAAAACTGAAAACATACGTCCACACAAAAACTTTCACAAATGTTCATAGTAGCATCATGCACAATAGCCAAAAAGTGGAAGCAACTCAAACATCCAACTGGATGGATAAATAAAATGTGGTATATCCATCCATACAATGGTGTGTTATTCCACCCTAAAAAAGAATGAAGAATTTGATATGTACCACAACAAAGACAAAACCTGAAAACCTGCAAAGTGAAAGAAACCAGACACACCAGGCAGTATATGGTACAACTCCATTTACATGAAATATTCAGAATAGGCAAATCCACAGATATGTAAGTGGATTATTGGCTGCCACAAGCTGGGAGAAAGGGGAAACGGGGAGCGACAGCTTCATGGGTACAGAGTTTCCTTTGGGGGTGATGAACAAGGTCTGGAACTAGATGTGGGGTGGCTGCACAAGACTGTGAACATCTTAACACCACTGAAACTTTTCGTTATGTGAATTACATCTCAATTAATACAAGAAACTCTATGTCACAAAAAAAATAGACATTGACATCCTATCAGAGAAACATGGATTATTTTGGCAGCCCTTTAAAAACCTTATGGCTGCAGGGGTGCCTGAGTGGCTCAGTCAGTTAAGCATCCGACTTTGCCTCAGGTCATGGTCTCACCATTTGCTCCAAATGGAGCCATTTGCTTTATATACATTATTACTTATTTCAACCTCATGATACTTTACAAGACAGGTTAACTAACATATCTAAGTTCACAACAGTAAGTTGTAAAGCCAAAATTGAAACCAAGGTCTGTTGGGCATACAACTGTTTTTGCCAAAACATTCTGAGTGTTGACTACAAAAGAATATATTTTCAGTTTAATTGGCAAACATTCATATTCTCTCCTGAACACGGTTTCCAAGTGGTTAGGAAATGAGAAAGAAAAAAGCGATTGAAAAGAACATTATTAAAGAGTAAAGTGAGGTGTCTGGAAAAACATGCAATGCATTCTGTGCCCACTATATGCCACATGTGTGCTGGCATGACCATTGAACTGTTACAACAATCCTGGGACATAAATACCAGTGTTTCATTTTTTACATAAGAGGAAGCTGAAGCGTAGAAAGTTCAAGAAGGTCCAAGTTTAAAGACATCACAAGGCACAGAACTGGGATTAGAAATCAAATTCAGTTCATCAATACATATTTACTCGGTGCTTACTAGATTTCAGGGCTAGAAGAGGCACTTAGAATAGAATATTAGAGATCCCCCCACATACAGCTCAAACCACACCCATTTTCTTTTCACTTAAGGAGTGAGTCATTGTGAAATTGAAAAATCCCTGTAGATTTTTTCCTTTAATAGCTTTGTTTTAAATAATTATTCATGCTGGGGCACCTGGGTGGCTCAGTCAGTTGAGCGTCCAACTTCGGCTCAAGTCATGATCTCACAGTTTGTGGGTTCGAGCCCCACATCAGGCTCTGTGCTGACAGCTTTCTTGGAGCCTGGAGGAGCCTGCTTCGGATTCTGTGTCTCCTCTCTCTTCCCCTCCCCCATTCACGCTTTGTCTCACTCTGTTTCTCAAAAATAAATGAATGTAAAAAAAAATTTTTAAATAATTATTCATGCTTTGGTTAGATGTGTTAAGTACTGCCCCCTCAACTCCAAAGCTGACTGCCAGGAAAACTGAACAAACCTCTAGTAGCAAATGTAAAAATAGAAGCAATTCTGTCCTACATGCATGATTTTGAACGTACTGCTGGATGGAGAAGACCACTTTGGAAAATACACTTCACGTGTTCTGAAAGATGAATTAAACCCTTTAGCATTCTATGAAGCTTCTAAAGGTCTATCAGATGTTAAGTGACAACAGTGAAATTTCAAAAAGAACAGGATAAGTCAGCACCAGAGCTGGTTTAACATTAATAATAAGTGATCTAATAAATAGGCCTATGTTTGCCCAGTCAGGCTTTGCTTATTATGTCAGTTGGAAAGCCGGAAGGAAACTGGTTTTAACTCCCATACAACCTGTATCAGGACAACATCACTTTATCAGAAATGGAGCTGATGTCAGCATAACATTGAGACAGTTCAAATTTAAAACTGACCTTTCTTTTCTAATTGTTTTTGCAATTCAATCATAGTATAGAATTGAGGGCAAGCAACATTTACTAAGAGCTTTCTATGTACCAGACATGACATGAATCTTATTTCTCACAGCCACCGTGCAAGATATTAACTTTGTCTTTTAGAGGAAGAAACAGAAGTTTTGAGAAGTGAAATAAGTTTTCTAAGGTCACGCAGCTTTCAGAGAGGCAGAGCCAAAGCTCAAATTCAGATGTTAGTTATCATCATGTTCCAGAGCACTAAAAAGCTACCAGTTTCTTACCTTGTAAAGAAAATTTTATAAAAAAAAAATAATAATAATAGCAGAGAAAGCAGAGTAACATAGTGATTTGGATTATAAACTGATTTAGTACCTCAAAAGTAGTATAGGGTGATGTTGACCTATTAAAAATTCCTGGGAAGGTCACTGTGAAAGAGAATATAAAGTGCCTTAAAGTTAAAATAATAGTCTTTTAATAACATTTAAAATTAACAAATAAATATAATACTGAATATTATCAACAGAGAATTAAGTTAAAAAAGAAAAAAAGGAAAAGGAAAAGTTCTATTCTAAAACAATGGTGTTTAAGAGACTGGACCAGTGTAGGCTGGCTTAAGGTAGCACTTCCTGGTTAACTCCATGAAAAACCAATCCCTATAAAAATATGGAAAGATGAGATAATACAAAGATATGGAAAGAAATGCCAGACTTAACACTAAGCCAGTCTTCTTTCCAGTTACAAATAGTACAACATAGTGCTTAAAAGTCTTCTGGAGTCAGTCTATCTGGGTTTGAGTCCTGGCTCTTCTACATACTAAGCCATGACAGTGACTTTGGGCATGTTATTTCACCAATCTAGACCTCAGTTTTCTCCTCTGTAAACAAAAGGAGGTAATTGCAGAAGACAGACTTGTTGTAAAGATTAATATATATGGGATTGTTAGAACAGAGCCTCAAAATACTAAGTACTCAATGAATGTTAAATTGTCAGTGGTAATATATCATTTCCCTGAGTCTTTACTAAGCTGCTGAAAATTGATGCTCATTATTAATCACCAAACGGGGAAGGGATATAGTATGCAGTTTCCTCTGAAAATTACATGATGGAACCCACTTTTTCACAGCCCATCAAAAAGACTGGTTAATGTGGTTTTTTTTTTAATTTTTTTAATGGTTATTTATTTTTGAGAGAGAGAAAGTGAGCATGAGTGGGGGAGGGGCAAGACACAGAATCTGAAGCAGGTTCCAGGCTCCAAACTGTCAGCACAGAGCCTGATGCGGGGTCACATCCACAAACTATGAGATCATGACCTGAGCCAAAGTGGGACACTTAACTGACTGAGCCACCCAGACACCCTGGTTAATGTCTTTAAAACAAAAAACAAAAAACCACACTCTGAGAAATAATAGAGAATTCCATCACTAAAATAAAATGTTAAAAAAAAAAAACAAGAACAAAAACAAGATTGGTGCTTCCCAGTTGGTGAACACATCAAGGTGCTGGAAGGGTGACATGTCCAGAATGGGCGTGGAAGGGCCGTTTCCCCCATGCCCTGCCCTACCTGTCTCTTCCATTTGGCTGTCCTTAAAAATAAACTAGTAATACCTCCTTACAGATTCCAGCACATGGATTCAGTGCCCAGAACCTATACATGTAGTGGAAAGAAATACCATTTTATTTTCCATTCCATAGCCTGCATTGGCTTCAATCCGTTAAATACTGCCCCCTAAACTCCAAAGTTAACTGCCAGGAAAACTGAATAAACCTTCTGTAGCAAATGTAAAAATATAAGCAATTCTGTTCTACATGTATGATTGTAAACATACTGCTGGATGGACTGATCATCAGATCATTCATTCAATCATCCAAAATATTGTGTGTTACCTACTCAGTCATCATCCAGCCTGCAATCATCTGAATAAGAACAAAAAATGTTTCCCATCATCAAGATATGGCCATCTATGTAAGTCTCATATCCCCTGTATAGATTTAAAGTCAATATTCAGATGGTGTTTTTGCATTTGATGTTTACTGTGCCCATTTGTGAAATTTACAGTCATTGCTGGAAGTGCCAACCGTGCCACCCTATCACTAAGAATTTTTCTAAGCAATATGTGTCAGGATCTTCAGAAATGCGTACAGCCTTTGATCAAACAAATCCATTTCCAAGAATCTATACTATGCAAATAAATAAAGAATACACAATAAAATTGTATGCAATACACATATTGTAACATGGTTTAATATTCTAAGAAATTAGAAATACAGTTGACTCTTGGGGGCCTGGGGTGGCTCAGCTGGTTGAGTGTCCAACTCTTGATTTTGGCTCAGGTCACCATCCCAGGGTCATGGGATCGAGCCCCATGTCAGGCTCCGTGCTGAGTGTGGAGCTTAAGATTCTCTCTCCCACTGCCCCTCTCCCCCACTTGCACGCTCGTTCTCTCTCTAAAAAAAAAAAAAAAAAGACAAAGAAAGAAAAGAAATACAGTTGACCCTCGAACAAAGCAGAGGTTAGGGGCATCAACTCCCACACAGTCAAAATTCTGACCATAACTTTTAACGCCCCAAAGACTTAACTGATAGCTATTGTTGAGCTGAAGCCTTACCAATAACGTAAACAGGTGATTAAAACCTACTGGTAGGTATAAAAACAGGTGATAAAATACCTACTGGTATGTAGTATGTACTATATACTGTATTCTTAGAATCAGTAGGTTAGAGAAAAGAAAATGTTATTAAGAAAATCCTAAAAAAGATAAAATACATTTACAGTACTACATTGCATTTGTTGAAAAAAATCTGCATGGGCATGCCTGGGTGGCTCAGTTGGGTAAGTGTCGACTCCTGGTTTCGGCCCAGGTCAGGATGAACCCCACATTGGGCTCTGTGCTGACAGCATGGAGTCTGCTTGGGATTCTCTCTCTCCCTCTCTCTCTACCCACCACCCCGTCCCACCCCCCACCCTACCCCTGCTAACATGTGTATGAGCTTTCTCTCTCAAAATAAATAGACATTTTTTTAATCTGCATATAAGTGGACCTGCGTAGCTCAAACTTGTTTTGTTCAAGGTCAACTATACTCAGAAAGTCTAATTTTAGGGGAAGGGTTAAATACAGAGTGGTATATTCGTCATATTGTGCAATCATTTCAAATGATGTTATGAAGGTTATGAATAATGCTATGTGAAAAAGCAGATTACTAGTTTAGGTTTACAGTATAAGCATAATTACTTACCTAAAACAAACAAACCAACAAAACACCAAATAATCAAAATTTAGAGAAAAACTCAATCTAAAAAGAAAGACACCAAAATACCAAGTGTGGTTGATTTGAGCCATGGGTAACCCTTCCTTCCTAACTTCCTACATTGTCCAAGTTTTCTTTACTGAGTGTATCTTACTGTTAAAATATTTCTTGAAAACTCAAAAAAAAAAAAATAAAAGGTTCAATTTTTTTTAAAGGTTGAATTTTTCTCTCCAAAATTGTCATTAACTCTTACTTGCCACCACTTACCTTTGAGCTAAAGTTCTAATATGACAAAAGAAACAATGTGAGGCAGATCAGCCTAGTGGTTAAAAAGACTTTAAAAAATTGTGGCATGTGATTTCTTTTGAATATTATCTATTATTTTGTGAGAGGCAGAGATAGTTATACATCTAAAGAAATCATGTTTTCTGCTGGGAGAACTGTTCTTGGTTTGTATAGTGAAATCATACATACCAATTATTTCTTTTTTTAATTTATTTTCTTTCTTTTTTTAATTGAAGTATAATTAACATACAGTATTATACTAGCTTCAGATGTACAATACAATGATTCAACAATTCTATCTGAACATTACTCAGTGCTTATCAAGGTCAGTGCTCAAGAGCACACCAATATTCTTAGGGCTGCACAAAAACACCATGCATCATGCTTCTAAGTATTCCTTGCCCCGAGGAAGTCTGAAAGCATATTTTAAATATGCCAAAGATTGGGCACCTGGGTAGCTCAGTCAGTTAAGCACCCAACTTCGGCTCGGGTCATGATCTCGTGGTTTGTGAGTTCCAGCCCCGCGTCGAGCTCTGTGCTGGCAGCTCAGAGCCTGGAGCCTGCTTCAGATTGTGTGTCTCCCTCTCTGACCCATCCCCTGCTCGTACTCTGTGTGTGTGTGTGTCTCTCTCTCAAATAGGAATAAACATTAAAAAAAATTTGTTTTTAATATGCCAAAGATCAACGTAAAACCTTTGGCTTCAAGAAAGGCATTTGGGGAGAAGTAAAATTTTGAGAGTATTATTTTGCAACTTTATAATTTGACACATTTTCTAATTTTAAAAATAGACATTTAATGTGTAGCATTTCAGGTTATACTTTTTAACTTAAATATGACTTAAATACTGCTGCAATAGTATTAAATTTTTAAGTCATGAAGAAGATCATTAATCATCCTTACTGCTAGTCCCTCCTTTTGGGACTCAGAATTTTTTACATACCCCTTCAAGCTGGCATCAGGTTTTCCAAAGGACTGATGACCTATGATTTCTCACCCCAATTTGGACTCAGGATTATCCCTACCTACCTACCCACCCCTTAGAGACAAGTTTGTCCTGGTCAAAAGATCACGTGACCACCAATCGCTTCTGCCCTGCCATCCTCCTCACCAGGGCTAGGCCTTGCCAAAGAAGAAAACACCTCCATGCTAGGGTTCTTCATGACATGCTGAGCAAAGGCCACAGATTGCTAAACATTGCTAAGCAGACCTGAAAATAATGAAGTCATCCAGTTTTGTGCACAACCAGTATCTCAGTCTGTCAGCATAAATACATTTTCCCACAAAATCAATAAAAATTTTGAGACCAGCTAAGACTACCATGTTTTTCATCATTACCACAATCACCCAAACCTAAGCCCCTCCAATTTAATTCCTCTTTGTCGCTGCACTCTGATCTCATTTCTGGTGTGTACTCCCCCTCCTCGACTAGCGCACATGTCCAATAGCTATATTTCCTGATAACCCTTTACATGTTCCACTGTAAACAAATACCCTAAACCTTGAACCAATTTGAATAACATTCCAGCAGTCTTTCTGTCTAAACTAAAATCTGAATGCAAGCTATTCTTTCTCCTGCTCAGCCAAGGTGAGGCATGGAGGTCATTCTTTATTCACCAATGCAGTTCTTTACCCCCATATAAAAGTACCTCTGTAGAGGTTTATGTCCTGTTCCTGCCTTTCTCTCCTTGTTTCTGTCATCGACTGACCTCTTGGTCACTCTCCCACGTTCACTAAAGACTTTGGGACAAAGTTCATAATCTTCCCAACCCTTGTCCTGGAACCATTCTGAGCAACTTACTTCCTCTGTAGCTGGCTCCTGTTAACACCCTAGCTTTACAGTTCCCTTATCTGTTCAACCCCCGTAACCTTCACTTTCTCTCTACTTCAGAAATCTGCTCCATAACCAGCTCTTGCAGTCAGTCATAACCAGCAACTGCTCCTCCTATTTAATCTGAAATTTAACTTAATCTTAAATTCCAATATCCAGTCTCGACACTTCATATCCCAGCTGCTTTCCGGTTTCAAAAGTTACCCCCTATTCAGCTTAGCCTCAATGGCCCATCGCTTTAAACCCTGTCACTGCTGAAATCTCTTGCCTCCCTTTCTGCCACACTGGCCCATTAGACGGGGACTTGTTCAACTTGTCTGCTCACTCAGGTTGCTGAGCCCTGACATGGGGGGAGAAGATCACTCATACAACTATATACACCAGAGCCATGAAATATGTGTCATTACAATTCGTCTAAGTAATCCATTCCATTAGCCCTCTCATTTCCACCAATGGCCTTCTGAAAATGCTCCCTTCTCCTCAAACTCTCCCCTACAATCACTATTTTCTTACTCGATAAACTCAGCTAATGACTTTAACCTCCCCACACTTTACTGAGAAAATTAATCAAGTGTAAGGAGGCCCCAAATCCCTCACCTACCACCCAAACACTTTTCTTCCACAACACCATCTCTCCTTCCGCTACTCCTATGTCAGTAGAAACTATACTCCTACTCCTACTCCAGCCCTATATCTTCCCTCCATTCCCGCTAATCCTGAGGATAACATTCAGTCTCACATACTTCCTTTTTCCTGTATCAACTTCTCCCTTTCTGCCAACTTCTGTGTAGTGCATAACCATGTTGAAGTCACTCTCATCTTGATACAGCATGCCCTCTACCTACTATCCTTCAAGTTTTTTTTAAAAGAATGTCTGCACTTACTGTCTCCACCTCCTCGCAACCTTTCACCCTTCATCATCAGCAATCTGGCATTTATCTCCACCACAGACGCTCCATCGATGCTCTTCTAAAGACCATCAATCAGCTCCTTGTTTGCTCAGTCCTTATGTCCGTTGACCTATTTGAGACATTTGACACTGCTGACCACTGTTCCTTAAGACTTCTCAGTTTTCATTTGACAACCGGAAACCTACTTTATGACCAGAACTGGGGATAAAATGAGGAACATGACAGAGTTAAGCCCTCAAGGAGCTTAGAGTCAAGTGGGGGAAACTTCTATGATAACTCGTACTCTTCTTTCAACCTTGCAGATCACTCCTTCCTTTCTCTACTCGGTGCTCAGAGACTGACGTTCCCTCAGGACTCCTTCCTTTGCTCTTCTCACTTCCATCCTGGGATTACCATGTTCACACTGCCTACTCACTGATGACGACCAAATATATATCTCTAGTTTAGAATTCTATCCTGAATTGTGGACTCACTCATTCTATGAAAAGATACTGGTACTTCAATATCTATCTTGAGAGTACTTCTGATGTACAAAAGTTTTTAATTTTGATAAAGACAAATTTATCTACTTTTTGTGCTTCTGGTGTCATATTTAAGTGTTTTTTTAAGTTTCTTTATTTTGAGAAAGAGTGCACGTGCCTAAGCCAGGGAGGGGCGGAGAGAGAGGGAAAGAGAGATTCTCAAGCAGGCTCCACACTATCAGCACAGAGCCCAATGCCGGGCTCAGTTCCATGAACCATGAGATCATGACCTGAGCCGAAATCAGGAGTTGGATGCTTAACCCACTGAGCCACCCAGGCATCCCTGGTGTCATATTTAAGAAACTGTCGCCTAATATAAGATGAAGAACATTTACACCTACATTTTTTCTAAGAGTTTTATGGTTTTGGCTCTTACATTTAGGTCCTTAGTCCAATGAAACCACAATTCTTGAAAGTTAAGAATTTCACGTGCAAGATCTAAGGGGTTTTTTGAAATTCTAAATTAAAAAAAATTTTTTTATGTTTTATTTTATATTTGAGAGAGACAGAGACGGAGCGCATGCAAGGGAGGGGCAGAGAGATGGAGACAGATTCTGAAGCAGGCTCCAGGCTCCAAGCTGTCAGCACCGAGCCCAACGTGGGGCTCAAACTCACAAGCAGTGAGATCATGATCTGAGCTGAAGTTGGATGCTTAACTAACTGAGCCACCCAGATGCCCCAGGGTTTTTTTAAGTTCTAAAACCCTGACTTTCAGCACCACAGACCAAAGCAAGAAAACTTTCCTGGTAGAGTTTATACTGTAAACTACAGCATAGAGGAAGTAGGAGGTGCTGGCGTAAATGCAATTCTCCCACAACAATTGAGAGGACATAAAAACCTGAAGGAGGAGTAGGGAGAGAAAGGGGAGCTAGAAAATAGTTAAAAGTTTGGAATTCTTCCTATCCCATCTGCGACTATGTCTTGGGGCGAGAAAGGGTAAGAAAATGTTTGTGCGTAAGGACTCAGAAGATAACTGCCTTTCCCTTTTGCAAGTTATGGTCCAGGGAACTGTATGTCTTTTAGCAAAAACCTCGCACCTGCCACTATATTAATGTGGTAGGTCAGTAACAGCCAAGGACATGCTCATACTATATTCCTGAAAAGCTGCCTCAAAGACCCAAGCACACCAGCATGCTGTAGAAACCATTAAGAAGTTTGTTTGGGGCCACTGGGCCCAAAAGAGCCCGGAATTAGGGTGGGTCCAGCACACACAGACCTGCTGACCAGAGGTCAGTAGTAGCAGGGACATCAGCTTCAGACACAGCACAGCAGGCAGTGCCAATCAAGACTAAGCCAGCCAAGGTACAGCTCAGCAATGGCCAAAGTCAGAAAATGGCACAAAGATGAGATGCCCCCTCCTCAATGCCAGGAAAAATTATAAAGCTTCTCTACCAGTAGCCCCAACCCAGAAGAAAAAAAGGAGAGCTATGTGGAAAACTGAATCCTTGTAGAATGAAGCACAAAAAAATAAAAAGCTGAAAACACAAAAAGAGTAGGTAAGAAACACAGAAGATAAAGTGAAGGAGGACAGAATGGGGTAGAGACAGTATTTGAAGAAGTAACAGTTGAAAATGTTCTAGAACCTAAAGGGGCCCCTGGGTGGCTCGGCCAGTTAAGTGTCTGACTTCAGCTCAGGTCATGATCTCACGGTTCGGTTCTTGAGTTTGAGCCCTGCGTTGGGCTCTGTGCTGACAACTCAGAGCCTGGAGCCTGCTTCTGATTGTGTCTCCCTCTCTCTCTGCCCTTCCCCCACTTGTGCTCTGGCTCTCTCTCTCAAAAATAAACATTAAAAAAGAAAAAGAAAAAAGAAAAGAAAATGTTCTAGAACCTGAAAAGATTTGCATCTCCAGATTCAAAAATCGCACAGACAAATATACAACAGAAGATATCAGTAAAGCCAATAAACTAGTCAAATGAAGAGACACACTGTCTGGTGAGCTGCCTCCCTAATCTCTTGCCATTTCTTCTTCTGCCTCTCCCTCCCTCCCCAACAGACCTACACATGCACACACTCTAGCCACAATGAACCAAGGTGCAGTTACCTAACGCATATCATTTTGATCAGGCTTTTTTGGTTTAAAAAGACATTTCGACCAGCTCTGTAAGTGGGGAGGATATTATTAAGAGACACATGGATTAGAAATAAAACTAAAATTGGAAAGCCATCCTTCTGACCAAGTCACATAACAGGTTTCTGGCCAGCATTTAGACTGGACATGGTTGGGTATCTGCCCAAAAGGCGGTCAGTCATCTGTAACCTGAGGAACAGGATGAAGGTCACAGGGTACCAAACGTGACCATCAGAAAGAGCTGAGCTAAGAACACAGATCACGAATAAGATCAATAGTACAGCTCCAGGTAATTCAGCAAAAAGCATGTTGGTCAATATGACAATTTGGCTAACATGACAATTAAAAAAAAAAAATCAATCTGTACCAATGCTAATTTCTTAATTTTGATAAATGTATTCTGGCTATATAAGATGTTATCATTAGGGGAAAATGGGTGAAGGGAACTCTGCAGTATCTTTGCACCTCTTCTATATATCTAAAATTATTTCTAAAGAAAACTTATTTCAGAACAAATTATTATTAGCATAATCACTTCAAAATAAAAATAAAATTTAAGAAGTGGAAAAAATGAATATATCTAGTCATTGTTTTTTCAACTGTTAGTATCTTAAAATATATCCTGGAGTGCTTTTATGTGCCTAGATACCGATTTTTAAGCATTCTTCTTTCCTATTTCAGAATTTTCAGGTCTTAATCTACTCTTTAAAATTCAAATTCAGGGGTGCCTGGATGGCTCAGTTGGTTAAGCGTCTGACTTCGGCTCAGGTCACGATCTCTCACGATTTGTGAGTTTGAGCCCCGCATCAGGCTCTGTGCTGACAGCTCAGAGCCTGGAGCCTGTTTCAGATTCTGTGTTTCCCTCTCTCTCAGCCCCCATTCACCTTGTCTCTTCCTCAAAAATAAACATTAAAAAATTTTTAAATATGTATATCTAAAAATAATAATAATAAATAAAATAAAATAAAATTCAAATTCAGAGTCAGGCTGGGGGATTGGTGGGGGGCCAGGGGTAAAAACAGAAGAAAAAATAAATAAAAAATCAAATTCAGTTTTTGCCAGTTATTACTATTTTAACTAATAACTATAGAGAAAAATTAGGAAGATTTAAGTGTTTCATCATGAGAACCAATATGAGAAAAAGTGACTTGGATTAGAAATGACATGAGTCTGCAGAAATAGGTTAGGAATAAATGTAACTATCCCTTGTTGTCCCATCTGTTATGTTTCTGAGTTCAGACAGCAGATCTTGGATCAGCGAGGAATGCCTGTAGTTGAAAACGCACAGTCATTGCAGACTGATGGGGCAGTCTTCCTATTATTTTCATAGGCACACTTTTAAATTTTTCTCTAAGAAAATGTTAAAATAAATGACAACCATAAGAGGTAAGGAACTGGACTTTCTCAAGGTTCAGGTCTTTTAGTTTTTTGCTTTTTTTTTTCAATTTAATTTTTTTCTAGTTACTTTCAAGCCAAGTGTGATTATTTCTCTCATGTTTCCTTCACTTTTTTTGGTGTTTGTATTGCATAAGAAAAGAGGCATGGCAATATGAAATTACACAAGATAGTCAAAGTCTGTCATTCTTTAGAATACTTATTAAAATATACCAAACAATTGTTATTCAAAAACAATTCCATTTTATATCTGACCTAGAAAAACACACATGAAGGTATGGATAAATACCTGCTTTCAAAAGAGCTTTTCAACACAACTTCCCTCACTCTTGAAGTCCTGACACTTCTCCTGTCTCCGTATCAGCACTTTCGCACTGACACACTGCTACACGCTGATACTTCATTTTTTTTTATTTTATTTATTTGCTTTGAGAGAGAGAGAGAGGGAGGAGCAGAGAGAGAAGGAGACAGAATCCCAAGCAGGCTTCATGCTGTCAGCGCAGAGCCCGATGACAGGCTTTGAATTCACAAACCGTGAGATCAGGACCCAAGCTGAAGTCGGACGCTTTACCAACTGAGCCACTCAGGAGCACCAATACTTAATTTGTTTTTAAGTCTATTTATTTTTTTTTGAAACAGAAAGAGAGCACGGGAGGGATAGAGAGAGAGGGAGAGACAGAATCCCAAGCAGGCTCCGCACTGTCAGCGTAGAGCCCAACCTGGGTCTTGATCCCACAAACGGTGAAATCATGACTTGAGCCAAAATTGAGTCGAACGCTTAACAGACTGAGCTACCCAGTCACCCCAACACTTAATTTCTTTTTAAACAGCTGACCAGAACTTCCACTGTGGGTGGCTGGTGATATCAATTTCTAGAATCTAGAAACCTTTGTGTTTCATTGGTTTTATGTGGCCCTCCAGGAATACAATGATAAAGATTCTGTCTCTGACAAGAAAATTGTGGAGGACAAATATATGTAAAGGGCATCTTTACATATCTGCCCCAAGTATCTTCAAAATAGTCTTATCCCAAACTGTGTTTCTGATAGTATGTCCTATAACATAGAGGCTCCAATGAAATGGTCACTTCCACCCTTAGCACAACAAAAGAACTTCCAGTTTCAACATAAAGGCCAGATTAGCCCTCCTGTTGATTTAAGCCACTTGCCTGTGTGTTACACCATTGACAAAAATTGCTGGTGGCAGCTTAATTTGAAGAGCTCATGAAATCATCTGAGCATTTTATATTTCATTATATTTCCCATATTGTCCCCCAGAAGCTGAGGATGGGTTTCTGTTCTGTTCTCTTATCTGGCAACACAGTAAATATTGCCTTATAAGTGTCAATGGCAAAAAAAAAAAAAAAAAAAAAAAAATTGAGGCATAATCTTAAAACTATAATCATTATATAAAATCTCAAAGGGAACTAGACTCAGCAAATGTCTCAATGTAGAGAACATGAAACATAATGATAGTTTTCAAAGGGAACTAGAATCTGTAGATTTCTCAATGTAGAGACATGAAACCACAAGCATAATTCCCAGTATTATATTTAAGAATGTTTAACCCCTCTGAAACTGTGTTTAAATTCTAAGGAAATATATTATCACAGTAAGAACACAGAGCAGGCGAGCTATTTTCTGAAGCAAATACAGCAAACACTGCTGATTGCCAACCTCACAATTATTCCTCCTGACACCTCTTTCTTCCTTGCTGGCAGTGCCTATCTGTACCTTAGAAGTTCAAAGTGTCAGAAAGCCCTACTTCTGGCTTCCTTCACAGCAAGGGCATGGCATATAACCCATTCCTAGCTACTGAGGCCTGCCTGAAAGAGCTGCAGCTGGCTGGCAGGCTTTTGGAAAAGATTTTCTTTTTCATGTTTATTTATTTTTGAGAGAGAGTGCATGAGCAGGAGAGGGGCAGAAAGAGAGAGAAGGACAGAGGATCCAAAGAGGGTTCTGTGCTGGCAGCACAGAGCCGGATGCAGGACTTGAACTCATGAATCATGAGATTATGACCTGAGCCAGATGCTCAACTGACAGAGCCACCCAGGCACCCCTGGAAAAGATGTTTTTTTTTTTTAATGTTTGTTTTGAGAGAGAGAGAGAGAGAGAGAGAGAGAGAGCGAGCATGTGTGTGTGTGTGGAGGAAGGAGCAGAGAGAGAGGGAGACACAGAATTGTAAGCAGGCTCCAGTATCTGAGATGTCAGCACAGAGCCTGATGCGGGACTCAAACCCACCAACCGTGGGATCATGACCTGAGCTGAAGTCAGATGCTCAACTGACTGAGCCACCCAGGTGCCCCAAGATTTTCTGTTACCAACAAAGAAATATGTATGGGAGGAAACTGCTGTTCCTACATAGCATAGTGCTATGCTCTACATAGCACTTAGTTGTTAACTTGATGTGACCCCTGGAACTGATGTAGCAAACATACAACCATGAAGAAAGAGACCACCAACTTGCTGAATGTAACACAGAAAAGCTCTTGGTTCCCTGACAGAATCACTGAGCTCTATACCAATAACCTACGGGAATAGCCTTGCCCCCAGGCTTCTTGTTAGATTATAGTTATCTCATTTAGTTTGCAGCTTCAGTCTAAGGCACTTTTATTTGGATAATGTCCCAATTAATACAGCTAGCAAATATCTTGTTCACTTCAAGGCCAGGAAGTTAGGCCACTGCTACTTAGCTGACCCCAACCATTACCAGTGTCTCTTCCTGGATCCATACTGCCTCATTCATGTTTTTCTTTTCTACCTTTCAATAAGAGCAGACTCAGTGCCATTACACTCATAGCTATGCTTCACAATAAAGTCTGTTTCTTCCGTAACTCTTCCATGATAGTCAATGAGAAGGTACTTTTTGCTTCTCTGACCTGCTTTTCAGTTATGTCTGCTTTTAACAGCATCACAGACATGTCTCAATTTTTAGTAAAAATTTTTACACTTTTTTCCTTACTATTCTAACTCCAATCCCATAGTAAGATCACAAGTGATCTAAAATTTCCAAAATGGAAATGCAAAACCTAGAATGAAGATTTGCTTTTATAATGGGTCATCTACATAGATCAATAAATAGAGCTGAGGGGTGAGGCACCCTTTTAACATACAAGGGAAACAAAAGATCTCAATTTAAAAACAAAGAAAAGACAGAGACATAATGAATTACGTACAGGTGAGTTCAGAATCCCTTCTTAGTACAGTTAATTTTTAAGAGACCTATTTGTTTCTTGCATACTATGCGTAAAGAGATAAAGTTCCTACAATGAGTTTTTATGTTTATCCACAACATGGAAAGAGCTCTTAAGCAAGAGTTGATAAAAACCTTTGTTGAATATTATTCACCTTAACCAAACTAGACAAGTAGATATAAGTGACATTTAATTTATTAGGAAAAAAGTTTTTTTAAGAGGAAAAAAGACTACAAACTCAGATCCTTTTCTTGGATTTTGTTTACTGTTTTTTGCTTACTAAAAAAACATGCTCACTAAAGGGGAAAAATGAAAATGACAAACTTTTCTGAAAATCAATTAGAAACACAAAAGCAAGTATCAGAAAAAATTTTCCTCAAAAATTATAGCACAATGGCTTGAAAAACAATCCACGATGCACCCAAATTACCAATATTGGGAAAAAAAAAAAAACAGAATTAGAGAATACTAATTTTCAACCAAATTGATGCTTAAGCCAAACTGTTATCATGATCAAACTGCTTTCACCCAGAGTGTATGCTACCCTATATTCTCAAATCATTGTCTCATTTACCTTCAGGCCTTTGCATTTGGTGTTCCCATAACACAAGGTTCTCTTCTCTCCTCACACTCAACTGGCTGATTAATGAAGTACTAATAAGCACTTGTGTAAAACCTCTTGAAATATAGGGCGCCTGGCTGGATCAGTCACTAGAGTATGCAACCCTTGATTTCACAGTCATGAGTTCAAGCTCCATGCTGGGCATAGAGCTTACTTTAAAATAAAATAAAAATAAAATAAAATAAGGTACAGTAAAGTAAAATAAAATAAAATAGGAGTGCCTGGGTGGCTCAGTTGGTTAAGTGTCTGACTCCAGATTTCAGCTCAGGTCATGATCTCAGTTCATGAGCCCACATTGGGCTCTGCACTGACAGTGCGGAAACTGCTTGGGATTCTCTCTCTCCCTCTCTCTTTGCCCCTCCTACACATGCAGTGCACTCCCTACCCCTCAAAATAAATAAACATTTAAAAAATAAAATAAAATGTTGTCACAAAATAATCTTTAAAAAAAACTATTAAAATTAGAAAGATAGTGACCTAATAAAAGAGACATCAAATTCTTTAGTTCCTTGTTTAGAAGCTCTCATTTAAACTTTTTTTTTAAGTTGTATTTATTTATTTTGAGAGAGAGAGAGAGAGAGCAAGTAGGGGAGAGGCAGAGAGAGAGGGAGAGAGAGAGAATCCCAAGCAGGCTACTCACCACCAGCACAGAGCCCAATTGCACGGCTTGAACTCACGAACTGTGAGATCATGACCTGAGCCGAACCAAGAGTCAGACGTTTAACTGAGCTACCCAGGCACCCCTAGAAACTCTTGTTTAAAAAATCAAATATTTGACTTTTCTACTTATGTCAAATGAGAAGTGAACAACTTCATAGGAAAACAAAATTCTGATGGCTATTAAATTCTTCCTAAGTTCAAAGTCACTGCTCATACTTAGGAAGATAAAGTCATCCTGAGAGAAAAAAGTCTGAAAACATGTTCTATGTAATAGGTTATTCATGGTTGCACTGCTGTGACTTCAAGGTACATGCCCATCAATGAGAGACTAGCAAAAATAACTATGGCATGTACATACAATGAAATACTGGGCAGTAAAAGAAAAATAAGCAGCAATTAGGCAGTGAAATAAAATACATCTATTGGAAAAGAAGTAAAACTATCACCCTTCGCAGATGAGCTTGTAAGTAGAAAATCCTAAGAAATCCACTAAAGTAACTAATCATAAGTAATAAATGAGCTCAGTAAGGTGAAAGCATAAAAGATCAATATACAATAATCGGGGCACCTGGGTGGTTCAGTCAGTTATGTGTCCAACTCTTGGTTTCAGCTTAGGTCACAATCTCACAGTTGTTGAGATTGATCCCGGTGTTGGGCTCTGCGCTGACAATGCTGGAGATTCTCTCTCTCTCTCTCTCTCTCTCTCTCTCCCCCCCCCTCTCTCAAAATAAATAAATAAGCTTTAAAAATAAAAATATATAATAATCAATTATATTTCTATAACTTGAAGTGAACAACCTGAAAATGAAGAAAACAATTTGAGTTACAATAGCATCTAAAAGAATAAAAGGCTTAGTGATAAACTTAACAAAGGAAGTACAGAACTTCTACTCTGAAAAGACAAAACACTGCTGAGAGCAATTTTCAAAGACCTAAGCAAATGAAAAAACATCTCATGTTCATGAAGCCCAGATGGGATATTGTTAAAATGGTACAACTCCCAGGGCGCCTGGGTGGCTCAGTCGGTTAAGCGTCCGACCTTGGCTCAGGTCATGATCTCACGGTCCGTGAGTTTGAGCCCCACATCAGGCTCTGTGCTGACAGCTCAGAGCCTGGAGCCTGCTTCAGATTCTGTGTCTCCCTCTCTCTCTGACCCTCCCCCATTCATGCTCTGTCTCTCTCTGTCTCAAAAATAAACAAACATTAAATTTTTTTTTTTAAATGGTACAACTCCCCAAACAGATCTACAGATTCAACACAATCTCAATCAAAATTCCAGCTGACACCACTGTTGTTTAACATAGTGCTGGAAGTTCTAGCATCAGCAATCAGACAACAAAAGGAAATCAAAGGCATCAAAATTGGCAAAGATGAAGTCAAGCTTTCGCTTTTTGCAGATGACATGATATTATACATGGAAAATCCGATAGACTCCACCAAAAGTCTGCTAGAACTGATACATGAATTCAGCAAAGTTGCAGGATACAAAATCAATGTACAGAAATCAGTTGCACTCTTATACACTAACAATGAAGCAACAGAAAGACAAATAAAGAAACTGATCCCATTCACAATTGCACCAAGAAGCATAAAATACCTAGGAATAAATCTAACCAAAGATGTAAAGGATCTGTATGCTGAAAACTATAGAAAGCTTATGAAGGTAATTGAAGAAGATTTAAAGAAATAGAAAGACATTCCCTGCTCATGGATTGGAAGAATAAATATTGTCAAAATGTCAATACTACCCAAAGCTATCTACACATTCAATGCAATCCCAATCAAAATTGCACCAGCATTCTTCTCGAAACTAGAACAAGCAATCCTAAAATTCCTATGGAACCACAAAAGGCCCCGAATAGCCAAAGTAATTTTGAAGAAGAAGACCAAAGCAGGAGGCATCACAATCCCAGACTTTAGCCTCTACTACAAAGCTGTCATCATCAAGACAGCATGGTATTGGCACAAAAACAGACACATAGACCAATGGAATAGAATAGAAACCCCAGAACTAGACCCACAAACGTATGGCCAACTCATCTTTGACAAAGCAGGAAAGAACATCCAATGGAAAAAAGACAGTCTCTTTAACAAGTGGTGCTGGGAGAACTGGACAGCAACATGCAGAAGGTTGAAACTAGACCACTTTCTCACACCATTCACAAAAATAAACTCAAAATGGATCAAGGACCTGAATGTGAGACAGGAAACCATCAAAACCTTAGAGGAGAAAGCAGGAAAAGACCTCTCTGACCTCAGCCGTAGCAATCTCTTACTCGACACATCCCCAAAGGCAAGGGAATTAAAAGCAAAAGTGAATTACTGGGACCTTATGAAGATAAAAAGCTTCTGCACAGCAAAGGAAACAACCAACAAAACGAAAAGGCAACCAACGGAATGGGAAAAGATATTTGCAAATGACATATCGGACAAAGGGCTAGTATCCAAAATCTATAAAGAGCTCACCAAACTCCACACCCAAAAAGCAAATAACCCAGTGAAGAAATGGGCAGAAAACATGAATAGACACTTCTCTAAAGAAGACATCCGGATGGCCAACAGGCACATGAAAAGATGTTCAGCGTCGCTCCTTATCAGGGAAATACAAATCAAAACCACACTCAGGTATCACCTCACGCCAGTCAGAGTGGCCAAAATGAACAAATCAGGAGACTATAGATGCTGGAGAGGATGTGGAGAAACGGGAACCCTCTTGCACTGTTGGTGGGAATGCAAATTGGTGCAGCCGCTCTGGAAAGCAGTGTGGAGGTTCCTCAGAAAATTAAATATAGACCTACCCTATGACCCAGCAATAGCACTGCTAGGAATTTATCCAAGGGACACAGGAGTACTGATACATAGGGGCACTTGTACCCCAATGTTCATAGCAGCACTCTCAACAATAGCCAAATTATGGAAAGAGCCTAAATGTCCATCAACTGATGAATGGATAAAGAAATTGTGGTTTATATACACTATGGAATACTACGTGGCAATGAGAAAAAATGAAATATGGCCTTTTGTAGCAACGTGGATGGAACTGGAGAGTGTGATGCTAAGTGAAATAAGCCATACAGAGAAAGACAGATACCATATGGTTTCACTCTTATGTGGATCCTGAGAGGCTTAACAGGAACCCATGGGGGGAGGGGAAGGAAAAAAAAAAAAAAAAGAGGTTAGAGTGGGAGAGAGCCAAAGCATAAGAGTCTGTTGAGAACTGAGAGCAAACTGAGGGTTGATGGGGGGTGGGAGGGAGGAGAGGGTGGGTGATGGGTATTGAGGAGGGCACCTTTTGGGATGAGCACTGGGTGTTGTATGGAAACCAATTTGACAATAAATTTCATATATAAATTAAAAAAAAAAAATTCCAGCTGGAGTCTGTGCAGAAACTGATCACTTGATCCTAAAATTCATATGAAAATTCAAGGCACCCAGAAGAATCAATCTTGAAAAAGAACAAAGTGAGAGGACTCACACTTCCCAATTTCAAAATTTACTACAAAGCTACAGTAATCAAGATAGTGTGGTACTAGTGTAAAAAAAGACATATGGGCAAGTAAAAATGAACTGAAGAGTCCAAAAATAAATCCTCACATTTAGGTCAATTAATTTTTGATAGAGTGTGTAGACAATTAAATGGGGAGAAGAAACAACCTTTTGAACAAATGGATATCCACCAACAGAAGAATGAAATTGGATTCCTTCCTCATTCCATGTACAAAAATCAACTCAAAGTCCATTTTGAGACCAAAATGTAAAAGAACTAAATGTAAAAAGACCTAATGTAAAAGCTAACACTATAAAACTCTTACAAGAAAACATAGGTGTAAATCTTCATGACCTCCAATTAGACAATGACTTCTTAGACATGACACCAAAAGCACAAGCAATAAAAGATAACATTTATAAATTGAACATCATCAAAGTTAAAAATGTTTGTGCTTCAAAGGACACCACCAAAGATGTGGAAAGGCAACAACAGAACAGTAGCAAACGCCTCCGAATCAGGCATCTTATAAAGGATTTGTATCTAGAATATATAAAGAACTGTTACAACTCAACAATAAAAAAGACAAATAATCCAGTTAAAAAATATGAAAAGGAGGAAGGCCTGGTGGCTGTCGGTTAAGTAACCAGGTCTACTCAGGTCATGACATGAGTTCAAGCCCCACCTCGGGCTCTGCACTGACAGCTGTGAGCCTGTTGGGGATTCTCTCTCCCTCTCTGCCTCTCCCTGGCTCTCTCAGGCATGAGTGCTCGGCCTCACTCTCCCTCTCTGTCTCTCTCAAAACAAATAAACTTTAAAAAAAAAAATAGGAAAAGGAAATGAACAGACATTTCTCCAAGAAAAGATATGCAAATGACCAATGAGCAGGTGAAAAGATGTTCAACATCATTACCCATCAAGGAATTGCAAATCAAAACCAAAATGAGCTAACACTTAACACCAGATAGTAACAAGTGTTGCGGAGGATGCAGAGAAATTGAAACCCTAATATACAGCTAGTAAGAAAGAAAATGGTGCAGCTGCTGTGGAAAACAGCTTGGCAGTTTCTCAAGGTTAAGAAAGCTTTTTTTTCCCCCAAAGGTTAACAGCAATTCCACTTCTAGGTATATACCCAAGAGTTCAGAAAACCTATGTCCAAACAAAAACTTGTACAAGAATGTTCATAAGAGCATGATTCACAATAGCTAAAATGTCCATGATGAATGGATTTAAAAATGTGATACAGTAACACAATACATACTATTTAGCCATAAATATGAAATACTGATACATGCTACAACATAGATGAATCTTTAAAACACTGTCCTAAGTGAAAGAAGCCAATCACAGAGGGCCACATATTGTATCATTCTGTTTAAATGAAATGTCAAGAAGAGACAAAGAGAGACACGGTAGAAAGTATGCATTTTTTCAAATCATTTTTTTAAAGATTATGTTGTTCATTTATTTATATGCTATATCTTTCTAAATCCTAAAACTCTTCTTCTGAAATATTTTTAAAAGCACTTTCAAACACAAAAGCATGCAATGATCAAAGAGAAATAACCTGCAATTTTAAAACAGCTAAGGAAAACTCATAAATGTCAAAGGCAGAACATGGATTTGTCTTTGTTGAAGGTTATCAAGTGACCAAAATTCCCTTCAAGTTAAATTCTGGCCTCCTTTTGAAATGGAAATTACTAATAATAAAACTTTAATTTACAAAATAACTGTATATTTTATAAAGGCAATCATCAATGTAATATATGGAATTGTTCAATCACTATATCGTACACCTAAAACAAATAAAATACTGTATGTTAACTATACTGGAATTTTAAATAAAATAAAATAAGAAAAAATCATCAATGTAAAGCTGAAACTTACTAGGCTTTATATCACAGTAGTTTAAATGCAACAAATACTTAAACTATTTGTTGGACAGTAGCAACAGAATAACTTTGGAGTCGAATACACAGGTTTGATTCCCAGACTGCTATTTACCTGCAAGGTGACCATCAACAATGTATTTGGCCTCTCTGAGCCTCAGTTCCCCCTTCTGTTAAATCGGGAATTACAATACCTACTTTAGTTTAAAGAGAAATACTCCCAACTACTTACTAAATGGGGGAAAGGAAAGTAGTGTTTGGAAAATATCACTCTTTTACCTATACCATTTGAATTTTCTGTATGATTTGAATTTTTTTTACAACTTATAATTTTAAAACACAATGGAAAATTTAAAAATAAAAGCATCCACTTTATAGGGTACTTATGGAACCATTTTGTAAGATATTTATACATAGGAGGCTCTCAAACATAATTTCCTCACTACTTCCATAGCCTTTCCAACTTTTGAATTCAGGTGAATACAACTTGGAAGAAGTTAAACATTTATTTTTCAGAAGGCTATGGCTATCAAGAAAGAGATAAACAGGGTAATAAAACTAAGCTTTCAAACCACTTTCCTCAAAACATACCAAGGAATTTAATCTGAAGAGAAAAAAATGTCCATATATTTACTGATGTTAATCACTTTATTCTAAAATTTTAGGGTTTGGGGTTTGGTTTTCATGGCGGTTTTTTGCAATGTAAAATGATAATACCATCAAGTGAAAAGGAAATCTGGTACCTTGATTTTTTTTTTTTTTTTTTTACCAACAAGACAAATTCAGGATTCAGTTCAGAGAGTATTTTCCACTGAAAAACAACATACAAATATAAATAATGATACATTTATCTAGCAAATAAGATAAAGTATCAGCTGCATCTTCTTTGAGAGCACACTGAGATAGATGAATATAATCTAACGATCTAGGTTGTTGCTTTATACTTTGTGGTATATTGTAAGAATTAAGGACATTCTTTTCCATATTCTAACAGAGGCATAAAGTGAATGTCAGGAAGTTGTTTTGCAGATCAAAAAGGTGCCATTTTAAACCACCAAAGTACACTGGAGCCACTAAAGTTGGTACTGTGGCCTTTGTTTGGTAGCTTTTCAGAAGACTGAGTCATAGGACTTACATGAGTCTTACCTACCCATAGGAGCCTATAACTTTAGCATTGCTCATCACATATGTGTAAGTACAAAATTAACCCTCATGTAGCTTAAAGTTTACAAATCCTATTCTGGACCACTTAACACATATATTACTGAGAACTTCCTGGAGTATTATTATTCCGTTTCTATCGTGCCTTTTTGTTTTTAAACTATTTCAAGAACATACTTTTAAAACAGGGAAACACGGTCAGTAAATGTTACAAAGATACAATGATTCACATAACTTGACATTAATGAATGGCTGCCATGGAGCAAAATTAAAAACTTAGTTTTTTGACTAAGGCCAGTGGGTAAGGGATTCCCCAGCTCCCAGGCTTTTTCCTTTCCTGAAAGCCACCTCAAAAATCCTACTCCGAATGACATTAAGTCCTTCGCAGTCCCCGCAGTCAGAGCCAAGCCCACAGCCCGGCTTTCAACCGCCGCTCCCGGGTCGCGGAGCCCAGCCCCGCAGGAACACCAGAGGGCAGGCCAGAGAGTGCAGGGCGGCCACCCGGCCCGAGGGAGTGCAGGCGGAAAGGAGGGACACCCGTGACTCACCAGGCCCAGCCCGCCGCCAGACCGCACGCCTTCACACACACCCCCCCCCCTCTCCACGGCGCGGCCCAGCCTGTCAGCGCCCCCCAGAGGCAGACAGGCCCCTTCCCGGGGCAGGCCCCCTCCCGGAACGGGCCGACTCCCCACGAAGGCCCACTCCCCTGGACGCGGTGGGGGCGCGCACTGACCTGAGACACCGCCTCCCTGCAGATCCGGCAGCCGGTGGGTCCCTCGCCCCGCCCCCAGGCCGGCGCGAGCATGCGCACTGGGCCCGCCCGCGCGCCTGCGCGCCCCCGAACGCCCCTGCAAGGCACGCGCCGCCGCCTGGGAGGCCGGGCGAGGCCGCAGCAGAGGCGGAGGCCCGGCTCCCTGGGCGGCGCGCACCTCCCGCCCTCCGCCCTGCCATTCACTGGCGACTTGGGCCCGTGGCCCCCAAAGTCCGTCCTCCCCGTTAGGCGGCGGGCGCCGGAGGGGAGGGGACAGCCCAGGGGGCAGGAAGCTCTAGCTTAAAAGGGCAGCCCTCGCCGGGCCCTTCCTCCCTCCCTTCGTCCCCGGGCCTCCCAGAGCGCCTCTGCTCCGCGGCCTCCGCCCCGCCGCCATGTACCGCTGCCTGGGCGAAGCGCTGCTGCTGTCCCGCGCCGGGCCCGCCGCCCTGGGCTCCGCGGCGGCCGACTCGGCCGCGCTGCTGGGCCGGGCCCGCGGGCAGCCC
>NW_024412404.1:25667184-25749965 GCF_014898765.1 Herpailurus yagouaroundi | reverse complement strand
GCCGCCGCCGCCGCCGCAGCCCCGCAGCCGGGGCTTGCGCCGACCGCCCGGCGACACTACAGCGAGGCGGCAGCCGACCGCGAGGACGACCCCAACTTCTTCAAGATGGTGGAGGGCTTCTTCGACCGCGGCGCCAGCATCGTGGAGGACAAGCTGGTGGAGGACCTCAAGACCCGGGAGAGCGAGGAGCAGAAGCGGAACCGGGTGCGCGGCATCCTGCGGATCATCAAGCCCTGCAACCATGTGCTGAGCTTGTCCTTCCCCATCCGACGCGACGACGGCTCCTGGGAGGTCATCGAAGGCTACCGAGCCCAGCACAGCCAGCACCGCACGCCGTGCAAGGGAGGTGAGCGCCGGCCGAGCCCCTCGCGCCCTTCCCCGCCGCCCTGCCTGGCCGGGGATCTGGCCCCCTCCCACGCTTCCCCCCCCCCCCCGCCCCCTGCAGCAAGCGTGTCAGTCTCGCGCGGGTGGTGGGTTTTCCTCCCGAAATCCGCCACATAGTGGTCCTGTCTTCCTCCCCCGTGAGCCATCATCCCGGGTTCCTGCAAATGTGAACACTGTATGCTGAATAGATGCTGCACCGCTCTCCTTTTGATCTTAGTGTAGGTGACACCCAGGGTGGATCCTGACGAAATGCACTTCTAGAAATGGGAATGACCGGCCCATCTGATTGTGCTCTGCAAGTTTTTGTGAGCATCTATGACTCACCGAACGAAAACTATGAGATAGTTATTTCCAGCTCTTTTTTTCCCCACTCATTTTTACATCAGTGGCAAATGATACAGGAACTTACAAAGTGAATTGTCTTGTGGATTTGAAATCCAGACAGTTTTACTAGCCAAACGATTTTACTAATTACACCATTGGCTTTTTAAGTTGTTTTTCTACCCTGACAGCCTCAGTTTTGCGCGCGCGCGCACACACACACACACACACACACACACACACACAAAGTAATACATGAGCAACGTAACATCTCCGACAAATAAACACCGGGCGCCCTGACAGTAAATCTTAAAGGGTGTAGAATGCAGGACAGTCCGCCAGCCAATGGAATGAAATAGCCCTGGGGGTGTGGACTGGTCCTGGCTAGCACCAGATTTGAGCTTGGGTAAAAGATAAAGTACTGAAGGAAAGGAGTTGAATCGGTTACAATTTGATAGTCACCAAGTTATCCCGTAGTTTAAATTTTCGAATATGTGTAGATTTGGCCTTTGCAGTCAGATTGCTTCCTTTGGGCCAATAAAAACTTTCAAACATTTCTCAACACATCTTTAAAGATGTATAAATGTAACCTTAAAAAAAAAAAAAAAGGTAAAACCACTTCTTTTCTATTAAAAAAAAATGACGTTTAATAAAGGCCCCAAGGAGGTGAAGTCTTGCTTGAGGTTGCTTGGCTAATAACCACAGAGAGGATGTTGGGCTGGACCCTTTGTCTCCATAAGCCTGTCACAGTGTTTTATTACACTAGCTGACTTGTAATGATAATTTTTAGAAATCTCTCTACTAGAAGAATTTGAACTCTGCTGGCATTCCCAGCCTGGGAACAAAGGTTGCCTGAAACTGTTTAATGATTTACTTGTTAAATTTGCATTGGCCCCACCCTCTTCTAGGACATACCTTTAGAGCTTAATTATCCTCTAGCTCTGTTTCCTCTTCTCAAACTAATGTTTGAACCACTTTGACCTCTAATTTCCCTTTGCAGCTCCAAAATTACATAAAAGGTACACAGTCAGTCTCCTACATCACCTTCCTTCTTCCTACCACTCCCTTATTCTGTAAACCAAGAATACAAGTTTAGACTCCCAAGAAAAGCAAACAAGGATGATGGAGGAAGAGAGGTTAGCAAATACTAAACTGCAATGTGTCTTTAAAATGGACGTCTAGTTTATATTACTATCCTGCTGGCAGTATTTTCCAGTCCCTTAAAAGATACACAAATAAACCATTATGTAAATTTCCGGCAGGATCTAATTTAGTTTCCCTGAAGTTCTTTACATTCCTGTTCTTTATATGCCAAGCCCTCTCCTATCTTTATAAATCACAACTCCACAAACCCACTGAAGCAGCTAAAATTTACCATAGTTTGTCAGTCCTTATCCTCTTGTTTCCACGGCAGTTTCATACCAAATTATTGAACCTAGCAACAAATCACATCAGCCCTCTTGAGACACTGTTATTGTAGCACTTGCTTGCACTGGAAGTGTAAGATACAGTTCTCTCTTCAGTTTATCCCATTTACCAGAAGGCATATACTAAAAGCACTATTAACTCCCAGCATATAAACATGGAGAAACCTATTTGCAACTAATGATTAATAATAGGCATTGAAAGATAACAGGACGTGTAAGAAAATTGGCCACTATAAAGTGATAAATATTATCTTAAGGAATTTGAAAGACATCATGGAGATGAGATTGGGAGGGTTATACAGCCCTGAAAGCCCTTAAAAATATTTTAGTGTGCTTAACATAATGAACAGTGTGCTAAATAGGTGATCATCAAAATTTGAACATGCTTTCCTTTCGTAACACTCCAGGATCTTTCTCCCCATTGCCACCTTCATCTCATTGCAGAGAATACATATTCTAAGAGCACTTTATTTTTGGTAGTTTTTGTCTCCAATTAAACGTGAAAGCTTTATTTTGTTTTGCTTTGCTTGTAAGAAAGTTGTTGACCTCCTTGGTTGTATTGTGGTCTTAGAAATACAGAATACATTAGGTGATTGAAATTTTTAAGGATGCTTCGAATAATCCCTGTGACTTCAGTAAATCTTTCCCTTTTAAGCATACTTTAACACACTCGCTCTCACCTCCTCAACTGCCTTCTCTACCATAGTTCTTCTCAAAAACAAACAAAAACCCAAAAAAGCCTTGTCTGCTCCTCTTCATACTTTTCATAACCCTCAGTTTTCTGCATCTAATCTTTCCTGGACCTTCTACCTGAGTTTTCAGAAATAAAATTTTCAAGGTTGAAAGTAACAATCTAATTATAATCTGTGTAAGGGAAACAGGTGGTTTTCAGACCTGGGGTGGCTGATGTGTACTTTCTTCCAAGTAAATATTTAATAATACATTTTAGTTTTTTTGCTTCTTTTCCCGCAAAGCATATTTAACTGAAACCATCAGATTGGTACCTATTAAGGATTTGCAAAAGAGTATGCTATAGGCTTTGAAGGGAAGTTTTAAGAGCAGTCTTAATATTTTCAGCAAAGATGAATAGTGTGGGAATTTCTGCTTTGAGAAGACTTTTTCAAAGTTTCTTACATGTTTGAAAACATTATCAGTGATTGTTCCTGTTATCTTTCTCAGAATAAATTCTGTATATTTTTGGCCATGCTTCTGCCCATGTACCTTTTTAGAAAGGAAGTTTATCATTTAAAAGTCAGTTTTGAGGGAGAAGTACAGATTGGTAACAGCAATTCATTGATATAGGAGCAATTTAACTTTCTCTCCCAACTTGTCCTCCCCCACCTCTTTTCATCATATTAAAACTATTAAGCCAAAATTCTGTTACTGATTCTTCCTTCTATCATAGAACTTTCTAAAGTTATCATTATTGAAATGAAGTTGATTGACTGTAAATGGAATGCCCTGATATACTGACCCTGAATCTTTTGTTTAACTGTAAATATCAGTATCAAAAAAAAAAAAAAAAGTATAAACTGTGTTAACCCATTGACTTATTTTTTAAGAGCCAAAATGCAAAAAAAAAAAAGAAAAAAAGAAAACAGTGGGAGGTAGACAGGCTTTGTTCTTGTCTCTGGGGGACAGGATGCAGGGGTGGAGGGCAAGGGAGGCAACAGGATTGGAGTCTGTGTAGTATTAGTCCACTCGTCCTCTGGAATATAATTGTCTGATGATGATGGTACTTTGGGGCAACATTACAGAAAGTACTTTTACTGTTTTAAAAGGACACATCCTCTGTCTTCACTGAAAAAAAAAAAAACGTTTCTGGCTTATCTGCTGGGTCGAATTGACAACCATCAAAACTTGGGTAACTTTGTTTTTTTGTTTTTATTTTTTTACAATTTTTCTAATGTACATTTATTTTTGAGAGCAAGAGACAGAGTGCGAACAGGGGAGGGGCAGAGAGAGAGGGAGAGACACAGAATCCGAAGCAGGCTCCAGGCTCCGAGCTGTCAGCACAGAGCCCAGTGTGGGGCTCAGACCTTCAAACCGTGAGATCATGACCTGAGCCGAGGTTGGATGCTTAACCTACTGAGCCACCCAGGCACCCCAAAGCTTGGTTAACTTTGAATAGACTCTCACACTTTCTAACATTCTCAGAGTGTGACTGTGTGTCTGCATCTACTTCCACAAGATAAAATGTAGCCTTTGTAGATAGATTAAATTTAGGATTTAATACATTCTGAAAATTCATTTAAAAGACAAGTAATTGTGTGGGGTGCCTAGGTGGCTCAGTTGGCAAGGTGTCCAACTTCGGCTCAAGTGACTTTGGCTCAGGTCATGCTTTCATGGCTCATGGGTTCAAGCCCCGTGTCAGGCTGTGTGCTGACAGTTCAGAGCCTGGAGCCTGCTTCAGATTCTGTGTCTCCCTCTCTCTCTCTGCCCCTACCCCTCTCGCATGCATGCGTTCTCTCTCTCACTCTCAAAAATGAATAAACATTTAAAAAAAAAATTTTTTTTAAGGTAATTGTAATGTGTTCTTCTCCCTAGCCCTCATCCCTAAGGTTTTTGTTGGTGGTGCCACTGCTGTTGTTTTTAATACTTTTTAATTAAATCCAGAACTGTTTTGCCATGATAAAGGCCTTTTAATGTCATGGAAGCCAAATAGCTCAAAGCCTCTAAACCACTCCCCTCTCACAAATATACTAGAGAACAAAGAGATCGCCATTCAGTCTTGCTGTCATTTGGTGTGAATCCACGTAGCTGGTTTGCTTTGGCATTCAGAACCCCATACGCAGGAACACAGACGCTGCCCACTGCCCACTCATTATGCAGAGTACACATTGCAGGAATTGGGGCATCAAAAATTGGAGGACCAGCACCAGTATGTTAAACCTCAATAAAACTTGCAGTGCTTAAATTTTAAGCATAAGAAATAAGAATTAAACATGAACTTTCTGGCTTATAGGGGAAAGAAATTGGCCTTACAACTATTGATGATAATTTAGATTGCTTAGGAAAATTGTTTTTGTCCAGTGATGTTAAAGGTGCTGAGGATTCTGCCAGGAACCAATAAAGACTAAACTATCAGCTTGTGGATGCTAAAAAATTCTGGGATGTTGTGGGGTTCTTTCCTGTTTATTTTGCATAATAATTAGATTTTCATAATACAAAAAAAACTTTTTAACCTCTAATATCACTTAGTGAAGAGCATCAATTCATAAATGCCCCATGATGACTCCACCCAACAAACTCCTGTTAAAATACATGTATGTCTTTCAAATATTCATATAGTGATAACAGTTGTAAAATGACAAGTAAAACAGCTCTACCCCCAGTTCTTCCCCAGGAAATAACCGTCAACAACTTTAAATCCAAAGCCATTACCTAAAACTGACCTAGCTATTCTGAGGAACCAGTGTTTTTTCCCCTTTGCAGAAATTGATACAGATTGCAGTACTCACTATCAAGACTGAAGCATCAATGTAGGAAATACTACTGATAAAGGCAGGAAAGGTTTTGCAAAGGGCAAAAAGACAGCCTGGAAAAGGGCTGCTTCGAGACCTTCTAAGCTTCCTTTCACAAGGTAACAACACTTGGGAGATCCTGCCTCCACAAAGGTCAACTGGAAAGCAAGGGATAACCTAACATCTAACATTTATTGCGTTCTCCATGTATACCAGGCATTTTGCTAAGAGCTTTTCATGCATCATCGCTTTTATCCCTCATAACAACCTCATGAGATACACTGTTGGCCCTGATTTTCAAATGCAAATACCAGGGGCTCCTGGGTGGCGCAGTCGGTTAAGCGGCCGACTTCAGCCAGGTCACGATCTCGCGGTCCGTGAGTTCGAGCCCCGCGTCAGGCTCTGGGCGGATGGCTCAGAGCCTGGAGCCTGTTTCCGATTCTGTGTCTCTCTCTCTCTCTGCCCCTCCCCCATTCATGCTCTGTCTCTCTCTGTCCCAAAAAAAATAAATAAACGTTAAAAAAAAATTAAAAAAAAAAAAAAAAAAAACGCAAATACCAAGGCTGAAAAGTGGAGGACTCCTGGTAAGGTTACACACCTAGTTACCTAGTGGAGTTGGGCCCTGTTAAGAGTCCCGTCCTCTGACTCCAGCACCCACTTTCTTAATAATTATTTTCTGGGGGCTTTCATGTAAAAAATTATACATTGTATCATAAGCAGTGATTGAGAACTATGCCATGTCATCCACACAATAATTCCCAACACTGGGGCTCATTCGAAATGTGTTAAAGGTTATTAGAAGGCCTGCCTTCTTCCTAGAAAAAACAAGTATATGCCAACAAGTGTGCATATAGAACTCACTCATATATGATATCTTTATGGGCCCACTTATTCCAGTTACTTAGGCAATGGAAGAACATTTTAGAGTTTTCCACTGAAAGAGGTTTGAAGAGCTCTGGTGTTGAACAGTGGCTCATTTCTCTGCCAAAGTGTATGACATGTATCTTTAAGGGTTTTCAGTGGACTCATTTTAACATGGCTTGCTTCTGAGTGTCTCTTCCTTAAAAACGAAGAAGTTATAGTTTGTAATGAATTGCTATTTCTCCTGGTTATTTATTCTTGGAGAAAGTCTGTCAGACCTTTTAACTTTTCTGAATTGCTTCTTGGCTAGAGGAAAATGTGAAAGATGACACAAATGGAAATTATAAAGGTTGTCAGTAATATGACTCCTTTTGCCCACGTATCATTATCGTAAATATGTGAACACAGGCCTTCAAAACATTTTGTACATTTGAGCCTTAGTAGGATTTAGGACTCTTTTTTTTTTTTTTTTTTTTTTTTAATCCCTTTTAGCAAGAGAGAAATAGCAAGGGAATAGTCAAGGGTGATAGTACCCGCATTGGAGGTTTACTGAATAAGCTATATGAGCTATAGACTATATTCCAAATAAATCAGTTTTTCCATTATGTGTTCATTTTCTCTGCAGGCAAGAGCTTTAAACTTTATGCTTGATTAAGGAACATTCCTTAGCTCATGGGGATTTCTGATAGTTAACCTGTTCATTACAGGTCTTTTAATTGCCTACTCTGTATCAGGTACCCTGCTCTTTGCTAAGGGAACTATTCACAAGAAAGCTTTAAAAAAGAAGAAGAAAACAAAGCTGATTTTTTTTTTCTTAAAATGTTTTTAATTGATTTCCTCAAAATAGAGCAGAATCCCAAATCCCTGCTGGTATCTATATCATTCTTCTTTTGCTTTTAGTTCAGTATTCTATTTCTACATTTTCCTTTCCCAGGAACAGTCAATAAATGACACAGTTGAAAACACTAAACAATGCATTGCTACAATAGGAGTTCAAAGGAGATACCAGGGAGAGACAGTCTTGATCTGCAGGTAGGGAAGGCTGGATAGGAGTTGAATGGGGGAAAAGGTCATTTAAATTTTTTTTTTTTTTTTACATTTATTTACTTTTGAGAGACAGCAAGTGAGACAGAGCACAAGCGGGGGAGGGGTGGAGAGAGAAGGAGACACAGAATCTGAAGCAGGCTCCAAGCTCCGACCAAGTGTTCAGCCCAGAGCCCAACGCGGGGCTCAAACCCACAAACCTTGAGATCATGACCTGAGCCAAAGTCAGTCACTTAACTGACTGAGCCACCCAGGCACCCTGAAAGGTCATTTTAGATAAAGAGAAATAAAGGCGGTGACTGATTCAGCCCAGACAAGATGCAGGACTGTGTGTGATGGAGTCATAGGGACAGACTGTGTGTTTATAAATAGTGGAAAATGAGGTTTTATGACATAATATTTATTTGGTCTCTGCTCCCAATTCCTGACATAGAGCTCTTAAAATCTTTGTAATTTCCTGAGTGATGGGGGTGCTTGGAGCCTCCTTTGTCCTAATATTTGGTCTTGGACTCCAGTTCCTGATACAGAGCTCCTAAATCCCTTGGAATTTCCTGGGTGATAGGAACATCTTTTGTTCTAATGAGGCACTTCTTGCTGGGTTCCTGGATAGCTTCAGGATGGCAGCTGGTGACTAGAAAGACTAAACCATGATTAGTAGCCTAGAACTTTCAGCCCCATCCCCCGCCTTCCATGGAAAGGAAAAGAGTTGGACATTGAGTTAACACCCATCATCCCTCTGTGAGGAAGCCTTCATAAAAACCCGTAAACCACTAGGTTCTGAGAGCTTTCCTGATACCTCCATGTGTCAGGAGGACGGTGCACCTGTTACCTAGAGACAGGCTCCTGTGCTCAGGACCCTGATAATAAACCATTAAACATATGTAAAGTGTTTACTTGAGTTCTGTGAGCCATGATAGCAAATTATTAAACCTAAGGAGAGGGTGTGGGAGCATCCAGCCAAGTTGGACAAAAGTATGGGTACAGTGGGCACCCAATACTTGAGATTAAAATGAAGGCCAGTCTTGTGGAACTAAGCCCTTAATCTGTGGGGTCTGCGCTAACTCCAGGTAGTCAGTGTCAAAATTGAATTAAATTGTGTATGACAACCAGTTGGTGTCCACAGAGAATTGGAGAGCTGGTTGTTGGTATGGAAAACCCGCACATATGGTGTCAGAAGTATGTGAGCAGAAACAGCTTTTTCCCTTTATGCTTGCTGGGTGCATAATGGTAAATCCAGGAGAGCTAGGCTGCAGAGGAGCTGAGGATGAGGTGATAAGTAATAGCAGAAGGAATGAAAAGCAAAGGGCAGCTAAAACCATTTTGAAGGAAGGACAGTATTCCCCAACAGGTAGGATGTATCAATGAAGGAGAGAAAAGTCAAAGATAACTCAAGTTTCTAGCCTGAGGCACTGTTAAGAAGAAAAGGTGATATTATTATTAGGAAAGAAGACTGGATTTTGAAAATAAAGGAGATTTGGTGTAAAATGATCCTTAGCAAAACTTGGAAATACAGGCATATATATTTTCCCGATCTTACTCTTGCAAAATATAGTCGCTCTACCTGTAGTGCCCATCTATCCCTTATCTCCTTTCTCCCTTTAATTCTCTTCTTCCTCTTCAGAACCATCTCAAATATCACCTAGACTTGTAAATAATTTATATGAAACTGGATATCTGTAATTTCAATACTTTACCCTTGAACCTTTTTATAACAGGTTATCGTTATGTTTTACTAAATGTTGTCCGGTTTTATATTCACCACTTTTACTAGCATCATTTCCAAGACCGGTTTGGTAGGAAGGTGTGGCTAAGTTTACTGCTATTATCCCAATAAGTCGATGAAAAAAATGAACAAGATCCCCCTCTTAGTGTGTAATCCTTCCTCCATCCATTGGGCAGTAAGTTCAATACTTAGGCACACAACAGAACTCTGTGTCCTATAAATAATATGTACTTAAATGCAGGCAAATTATTTGGAAGGATCTATATATTACCCACTTCAATCACCAAGAATAGTCCCCCATAAGAGAAGACTGAGATTACATAGTGGTATGTAATGGGAGGTCAGGGGAGACTTCCAATTTTTTGTTTTTAAGTTTTAATGAACGCATACACATATGTGTTGTATAATTTTTTAATGTTAATGAAAAGAAGAAGTGAAATGTCCTTTTCATTTCTCCAACATCAGCTAAACATATGCTTCCCAGAACTTATTATGAAGTTTGTTTCTTTAAGTGTTTGGTTCCTTGCCTTCCTACATAGACATGGACACTGTCAAAAGCAGTTAAAGGCTATGATATTCCTTTGTTCCTATGTGGCCTGCTTCTTGCACTGCCAACTGAATTTTTATCTGAGACTTCTCATGTTTTCCGAGGTCATTACATGCTGGAGGGCCCCAGTTGCCCACTGCCCCTTACCCTCCTCTCCTCATTTGTAATTATGTTACTCTGTTACACGTTAGGAAATTATATTAGTATTAAGTGAGAAAAGATGTTCTCGTGAGTAAATGGCAAGAGTGCTAGGGCATGCATTTCAAGAGTTCTGAGGTCTTTATGCTTTTCTGTGAGTTCTGTGCTTGTGGTAGAACTCTTGGTTTTCTAAAAAGTGAGAGAATGCAGTTGGAAACTGAATTTGTGATAAATAAATCAAAGACCTCTTAAAAGATCCAGGCTCAAGTAATTTTTAAAACCATTTAAATTGTCATGAATGTGTTTCGTTAATGATTCATCACAGAAAAAAACAATGATGACTTAGTTGCTAGGAGCTTTTTTGTATGTTTTTGGTTTTGAGTCAGCTCGCAAAAGGAAAAAAATTCAAGCTGCTCAGTTGTGGTTTTCACTGAAATTTTTCAAAGGAACTGGTGTGGTTTCTTCATCACTATAGCAGCTTTAGCTAATTTTTGCTTTTGATTTTGATTTCTCCTAGAAAAACCTGGTGTAGTAAGGAATATCTTTGGTCATTAAGTCAAAAGGCAGAGAAATGTTTTGTGCTGTGTAGTGTGCAGATGTCTGCATTTTATTAATGTTCTTTTGAAACATCTGGATACCAGTTAGCTCAAAATAACTATGTGGCAGAGTTAATTACTCTTCAGAATAAGAGGTCTGATTTCAGACTTCTACCACCAACCCTTCCTCCAGCTCTACCAGGTTTGATAAATAATAAACGCTGTCATGGGTGGTGGTCAGTTTCCGCTGGCAAACTGGAAGTACAGGTTACTGTGTGGGCCAGTGAGAATGGGGTCTTGATTTGGGGGTCCTTGTTTCTAAGGACTCCTGCCGTGTGGTCCATACCTGCGTAATCACCCCATTTCCTTTCTAGTTCTGCCAGCTGTGGACTCTGCTTTTCATTGAAAGCATCCACCTCTCTCATGATACCTACTAGCGCTGTCACTCACAGACTCCATCCATCTCTTCCCAAACACTAGCAATGCTAGCGGCAACATAGGCTAATGGGTAGTGCTACAGGACTTTAGAATAGAAAAAAACCTAATTGACTCCTTTCCATTTCTGGAATAAAATTCTTGGCCCTTTTAGTTTCTGCCCTTGTGCCCCCATCCTATCCCTATCGGCCCTGCTCACTGTTAGCCTTCCCTGTCACCCCACAGAAAGGAAGTAAAGGCTTGCTGTTACAAAAAGTGAAAACATTCAGACTGCAAATAAGATCCTTCTTGCCTCACTTTGTTTTAAAATATTTTAAGGTTTCTTGGTTTTCTTCTGTGCATGTGTGTTCTTACCTGTCATTTGGCTTTATTGAACGACTTTGTTTTCAAATTCTGTGTTCTTCAAATATGGTAGGTATTCAGAAATGCTACGTTTCCCCCCTCCTTTACAACTTTGCAGTAGTCTGAAGTCTGCCCTAACTCCAGGTAGTCAGTGTCACGTCAAGTGTGTCACATCATTTGTCCCTCACATACCCCAGTTGTGCTAATATCTCATAATCCATTGGATTTACAAATACAGTAGAGTGGCTTCTTTTTTGTGGTCATACTGTTAGTGTCCATCAGAATGTGGTTAGGAATTTTTAGGTGACCGCATATTTTTAGTAATTATCTTTGGTTTCCAGTCCCATGAGAAGCAAAGCAACTAGCCTTCCCTTAGGTGTAAGCTCCTGTACTGGAGGGAGTTTGTTTCACCTCAAGCATTGTTACAACACAGAGTATTTTACTTACGGCTATCCTTGAAGGGTTTTGGGGTTTGTTTGTTTGTTTTTTTTTTTTTTTCCAGACTAACAGTTAAGTAACCCTGTGCTGGTATGTCTGCCAGCTTCCAGAAGTAACAACATTTATGTATCACTGATTAATCAGAAAGTTGAAATGAAAACCTATTTTTTCTTTAGCCCAGGCAGTAACCGACCACCTGCATTCCTTTCTGGGTACCTCCCTGCCCCCTCCTTCCTCTGCTCCAGAGCTTCCCCGCCCGGCTAACGCTTCTGCTCCTTTCCTTATTACCCCTCCGTTGCCTCAGTTCACTAGAAGCCTTTCTTGGCTCATAGCCTGCAGAAAATGCTGATGTGAAAGGTAATTTATGTAACTACTTCTCTTCTGTATCTTGCAGTTGAGTTTTCTGATTGGGTGTGGCTCAGAAAGAAAATTTCACTTTACACACAAGAATGCCTGGGTTCCATCCAGTGGAAACATGTTTTTTTGTTATACATACAGTTTCTGACTCATGGTTCTAGAACTGTTGCAGTAACCTAGGCATTTTGTTTACACTGTCTTGTACTAGGAGGGGTCCAGTTTCTAATTAGCATCAATGTCTAGAATAACAGGATTATAATCAGATTTGTAAATGTTACTGTTTCAGGCTGTGTTTAGTTTCCCACCGAATGTATTAGTTTGAAACACTGGATAAGGGAAAGTAACTTTTCCCTTCCCTTAAGAAAGCAAGAAAAATGGTAGCTACACTTGTGAGCATGCTGTAGTATATAGAATTGTCCAGTCACTATGTGGAACACCTGAAACTAATGGAATATTTTTAAAGAAAGCAAGGGAAATTGGGGGCGCCTGGGTGGCTCAGTCGGTTAAGTGTCCGACTTCAGCTCAGGTCATGATCTCTTGGTGGTGGGTTCCAGCCCGCATCAGGCTCTGCGCTGACAGCTCAGAGCCTGGAGCCTGCTTCAGATTCCGTGTCTCCCTCTTTCTCTGCCCCTCCCTTGCTCACGTTCTCTCTCTCTCTCTCTCTCTCTCTCTCCGTCTCCCTCTCCCTCTCTCTCCCTCTCTCTCCCCCTCCCCCTTTCTCTCTCTCTCTCTCTCAAAAATAAACATTTAAAATTTTTTTAAAAAGAAAGGGAAATTAAAATAACTTAATGACTACTTCCACAGACTCTAAAAGAGCAATGAAGAAAGTGCTTTGTGTATGATAGAAATACTAATTCTCAATAGCAGACTGTTATTCTGCCCTCATGAATTGATCTTAAAGTAATGAAATCAAGGTTTATTAAGCTGTTTGTTTAAACTCCTATAAGTTTATCCTTTTTAAGACATAGATTTCTTTGTTATCTGCCACTGCTTCGTAATACTTATAATAGCAGTGATAATATAGCTGAGATTGAACTATTGACCATGTCAGCTGCTTCACGTGCATTGTCCTGTGCGGTCTTGATGGAACCTGAGAACAGAGGCTGTGCCTCCCCAGGTAAGCAAGTGCAGTCACCACAGTAGTTGCCACTGAGCTGGGTCCACGTGGTTAGGAAGTACCCGGCCCAGATCACTGGCCTAGCACGGCCTTCACTGAGGCATTTGCCACATTGCATAGTAGCATTTTCACTGATTTTAAAAACATATTTTAGTGTTTAATTTTTTTTTTAACGTTTATTTATTTTTGAGACAGAGAAAGACAGAGTATGAACGGGGGAGGGTCAGAGAGAGAGGGAGACACAGAATCCGAAGCAGTCAGCACAGCACCCGACGCGGGGCTCTAACTCACAGACCGCGAAATCATGACCTGAGCCGAAGTCGGATGCTTAACCGACTGAGCCACCCGGGCGCCCCAAAACATATTTTAGTGTTTAAGCCAAATTTTTTTCTTATTTTTGAGAGAGAGAGAGAGAGGATCTTTAGCAGGCTTCACACTCAGCATGGATCCCAACTCAGGGCTCAGCCTCACAACCGTGAGATCGTGACCTGCACTGAAATCAAGAATCGGACCCTTAACTGACTGAGCCACTCCCCAATTTTGCCTTAAAGAAACAAATGTTGGGGCGCCTGCGTGGCTCAGTCGGTTACGCGGCCGACTTCGGCTCAGGTCATGATCTTGCAGTCCGTGGGTTCGGGCCCCGCATCGGGCTCTGTGCTGACAGCTCAGAGCCTGGAGCCCGTTTCGGATTCTGTGTCTCCCTCTCTCTGACCCTCCCCTGCTCATGCTCTGTCTCTCCCTGTCTCAAAAATAAAATAAAAACGTTAAAAAAAAATTTAAAGAAACAAATGTTTAGTTGTAATATTACTTACAATTTTTTTTTTCTGGCGTACTTTTTAGGACCTGGTGCTTTTGCCTCTTACTGCTTTATAGTCCTTTTGTAATACATGTAGTGTATTGTGAATTGTTTAGAACTTATAGGCCTGTCAGAATTTTTAGAGACTACGGTTTTTCTGTCTTAATACCTTAAGTTTTAAGAGTCAAGAAATATTCATGTATTTATTCATCCTGTATTTGCGTGCCTAATACACGCATGCCATTTTCTATGTTAGGGACCAGGAATTGAAGCATTGAACAAAATACAGTCTGTCCTCATGGTGATAACTTCCCACGTGGGGAAGCCAAGACAATAAACAAATCTATAATATAAAGTCAGTGGTGGGGCGCCTGGGTGGCGCAGTCGGTTAAGCGTCCGACTTCAGCCAGGTCACGATCTCGCGGTCCAGGAGTTCGAGCCCCGCGTCAGGCTCTGGGCTGATGGCTCAGAGCCTGGAGCCTGTTTCCGATTCTGTGTCTCCCTCTCTCTCTGCCCCTCCCCCGTTCATGCTCTGTCTCTCTCTGTCGCAAAAATAAATAAACGTTGAAAAAAAAAATAAAGTCAGTGGTAAAACATTAACGTAGAGGGGGCTAGAGAGTAGGAATGAGAAAGGTGCTGTTTTAAAGAAGGTGGTCAGGGAAGGCCTCTTGGAATGAAGAAAGTTTTAATAGAGGCCTGAACAAAATAGGGAAGCAAGCTCTAAAGCAACAGGTAGCTGCTCTATCTTTAAAAAGACTATCCCTTCTTGGGGCACCTGGGTGCCTCATTTGGTTGAGCATCTTCAGCTCGGGTCACAATTTCATGGTTCATGAGTTCAAGCCCCATGTTGGGCTTTGCGCTGACAGTGCACAGCCTGCTTCAGATTCTCTGCCTCCCTCTCTGCCCCTCCCCTGCTCTCTCTCTCTCAAAACTAAATAAGCATTAAAAAAATTGTCCTTCCTTATTCTAAAATTTCATTAACAAGTAAATTTGTTCCAAGAGCTCCCTTTTCTAAATATAATCATTTTATTTTTCTAATAGGCTAAAGAAATATGTTCAGCTTTAGAATTTGCTCTTTATGATCTATGTACCACAGATAAAATTCTCTTAAGTCATATCATTGGCGTTTAGCTTTGTGCACTGGCAGTATCATAGCCAGTGAGATTTATCCAAGGTGCAGTTATTGCTAATTGGAAAAGGTATCATTTGTGTTTAGATAGATGTTTGCAGAAATATACAAGAAGCCATCTTTTAAAAATGATGGGGACGGGGGGCTTGCTTGGGTGGCTCAGTCAGTTAAGCATCTGACTTCGGCTCAGGTCATGATCTCGTGGTTTATGAGTTCCAGCCCCACATTGGGTTCTCTGCTGTCAGCACAGAGCCTATTTGAGATCGTCTGTCCTCTCCTCTCTCTCTCTCCCTCCCTCTCTCTCTCTCCCTCCCTCTCTCTCTGTCCCTCCCCCCCTCACGCATGCTGCTATCTCTCTCTCAAAAATAAACATTAAAAAAAAAAAAATGACTAGGGAAGTTTTCGCCAACCACCAGTTTATGAGATATTGTATATTGCTGTCTGAAAAACTTTTGTTCCCAAAATTCTTTAAGAGATGTCCCTGAGGCCCCCCATTACTGTAACTCAGTGGAAGTTGTACCCAGCGTCATTCAAGAATCCTTCATCGCTCACAAACACACATTGTGCCAGGGAGCGCCAGGTACCATGCAGACATTAACCTCACCCTGGCCTTCTTCCTTTGGGTTGAGAAACAATGAACTGCAGAGGACAAAGGGTGGCCTAACCCGAAAACCTTGGGAGGGTGAGTGACCAGGACCCACAAAACCAAAGTAGTGGACATACTCACTTTCCACGTCCACTCTACCAAATACCTAACACTACCAAGTACAGGCGCATTGAGACACAGTTAGTTGTCTGTCGCTTGGCCTCCTGCCATCCTTGCAGAAAGGATAGAGGGAATTGCTCATCTCCAAGAAAAAGAAATGACTTGCCAGCTTCTCGTCTCTTGGTTGACAGGCTGACGGTGAATGAAGGGAGGAAGAGACTGGGACATCTGGGTGTACTCGTTTGAAGCCAGAACTTCTATTTAGACATCTAATATTAGGTTGAATCAATCTGTTGACTATCCATTTGCTCATATTTGTATGCTATCAGAAAGCAAATTTTTGAGCTCCTTGCTACCAAATCACCTAAGTCAAAACATGAAAGAAAAAAAAATTTTTTTTTTTATTTTTTTTTTTCAACGTTTATTTATTTTGGGGACAGAGAGAGACAGATCATGAACGGGGGAGGGGCAGAGAGAGAGGGAGACACAGAATCGGAAACAGGCTCCAGGCTCTGAGCCATCAGCCCAGAGCCTGACGCGGGGCTCGAACTCATGGACCGCGAGATCGTGACCTGGCTGAAGTCGGACGCTTAACCCAGGGGCCACCCAGGGGCCCTGAAAGAAAAATTTTAAAGCCTTCCCGGAGTTAATTGCCTTCCTAAAAGTGTAACATTCATTTGAAGGTGGTTTGTGTCTTGTGAAATCATAGTTACTGGTGTTTCCCACTGGGCTGTCAGTCCCCAGAGGACAGGACTGTGCCCCATTCACCTCTTAATCCCCAGGAGCCCTGCTCCATGGTCTCATCCTGAGCTTGTACCAGAACACAGAAACTGCACTCCAACACCAGTCTTTCGCTCATAACTGTCCAAATATTTAAAATTCAGTGCTCATTCTGTAGCTCTTGCTAGGTGACTCCTTAGATTTCCCTGGACTTTGTATCATAAGCTTCTTTAAGTGTTCTCGGAAATAACCAAGGTATTGAAATGCAAAAAGTGTGGACAGTTCAATTTCTAGCACTTTTTTTTTTTTACCTGCCAGAGGGGTGTTCTAAATGCATCCCCTTCTTTCTCACCCCCTCAGGTATCCGTTACAGCACTGATGTGAGTGTAGATGAAGTGAAAGCCCTGGCTTCTCTGATGACCTACAAGTGTGCTGTGGTTGGTAAGTGATCTCCTTTGTTGCCACCTAATGGCGCTTGGGGAAATATGTTTACATGCAGGGTTACTGTTAGGATGTTATTCAAGGTGCACAGTTTAATGCCCGCACCATTTTTCAATTAGCCTTAATTAAGAGTTAGTCTTTTTTTTTTTTTAATGGAGGACTTGTTATAGGAATCAATTGGATTTTCTTGAAGTGTAGATCTTTTTTTTAAATCCCTTTCTGTACACTGTAAATAAGACCAAATCATAGTAGAAGGGAAATAAATGTTTTTTTCTTTTAGAATTAGGAAAGCACACTGATTACGCATCGTAACTTGCCTAGCCTTATCATTTCTGTTCCTCTAGAGTTTTAGTTAAAGTACAACATTTTAGAAGAGATTGATGTGGGTTTATTTCTTGAATTTTTTGAAACTAAAGCTTAAAGTGTCATATTTATACATTGCATAGTGCTTTCTGCATCTTTAAGTTTTTTATCCTTTGTGTGGAATAACAACTTGCAGCCTTCTCTTCCAGATGTGCCATTTGGGGGTGCCAAGGCTGGTGTTAAGATCAATCCCAAGAACTATACTGTAAGTAACAAAATGACATTTGTGCACATGATAACACTGATGGGGGACTTGTAATTACTGGGCTTCTGTGTGTCCCCATATCAGTGAGATTAATGGCCCCTATTGCTTTTTAAAGGAATGGAAAAACAAGTAAAGAATTAACACATTGAGTGTTGTGCCATATAAGGGTCACCTGGCTTAACATCAATGATCAATGTCCTTTTTTCATTTTCTCACTTGGTTAGAAGGTAGTTAATACCTTCATATTCTTAGGCATTTATATCCGTGTTATATATTCTATAACATAAATATAATATGCTCTATATAAATATAGTATATATTACTATGAGATTTTTGTGTTGGGTTATCAAGGTCCAGTGACAAATGTCTTAATTCAGTAAAAATCTTATTGTTTATCCTATCAGTTCCAAGTTAATTTAAGCCATTACTATACTTTACAGCACCAAAGTAACATCTGTTACAAACATAACATGTATGATTTCATTCTTTTTAAGATTAACCATTTAAATGAAAATATACCGTAGGGATTGCTCATAGGGTCCTATATTAATACAAAAAGAACAGGAACTGGGATCTGAGCCCTAATTCTACTGTCTGTTGTTTATATGACCTAATTTGTGATCTGTCATTTTCTCATCTTTAAAATGGAAATGCCTGTTTTATGAGCTTTGAGGATTACACAAGAAGATAGGTGAAAATGTCCTATAAATAGAAAATATAATCCAACTATTACCTATCTCCACCAGTAGTTTTCTGTCAAAAACATTTGTTTCATTGTTGTTTTGTTTTCATGTTTTTCCTTTATAGGATAATGAATTAGAAAAGATCACAAGGAGGTTTACGATGGAGCTGGCAAAGAAGGGCTTTATTGGTACGTATTACCATGCAGGTTTCCACAGAGTAGGAACATCTAAAAAGTAATGTTCTTACGGTAAACTCCTGCTTTTACCTGCGTGTACATGGGTAGAACTGCCCTTTTACTCTGAAAAGCTGGGTTCTGTGACAAATATGGTGGACGTACATGGGCCTGTTTTTGATACATCTCTAATAGCAAAGTTCAGGTTCTCACTATGCAGTATGGACACCAGAGGGATCGCCTCCACCTCGTCTCCTTGTACAATCTCTGTTGTGATGTCCAGAAAGATTCTAGGAACTGAATAATACCTGTATTATAAACATTTTTTTAATATGTAGAAATCACTTTCACAGTAGTGATCCTGTTCTGAAAGCAGTGGGAAATCTGATGCCTTTGGAATTGGAGGTTCAGCACAGTGGGCACAGGCTGGGAGGTGAGGGGCCTCACACTAATAGCTCACGCTGCCATCACCGGCTGGTTTGGAGGGTTCCTGGGGCTCCTAATGTTTGTTACTAGGCCCTTTCATCAAACACTAGATCCCTAGGTGCTGATCTTCACTGGCTTGATGTTTCCGTATCATACTGTCATCTATCTCATGTGCTTTTTCGTATGAGATGTGAATTCTTTGCTGTGATGTGTAAATATTCATTTTAACTTTAATTTTCAAGCAAATTAAGTCTTTATATTTCTTTTGTTGATCTAGAGGGATTCTAATTTGTTTAAATTAAAAAAAATATTTAATAGAATGTTTGCCCTTGTAACATAAAGAAGACTGACTAAAATAAGAAAGAAAATCTACTCTTTCTCTGTTTTCCAGCCCCTGTGTTTTTATTCCCCAATATTCTCCCAACTGTTGGTTGACAGGTTCCTATGAACTTAAGATATCTTTATTTTGAAATGCCCTCGTTTTAGGGAAAAAAAAAGGACATGAAATAAATAAACTAGCATAGAAATAAAAGTTAACACTAGAATTTTACCAGATTCAATATGTCTTTCATCATTTAAAAGGCATGCAGGGGTGGGGGGCACCTGGGTGGCTCAGTTGGTTGGACATCCAACCTAGGCTCAGGTCTTGATCTCGCAGTTGGTGGGTTCGAGCCCCTGTGCTGAGAGCTCAGAGCCTCAAACCTGCTTTGGATTCTGTGTCTCCTTCTCTCTCTGCCCCTCCCCTGCTCTCTCTCTCTCTGTCTCTCAAAAATGAATAAACATTTAAAAAAAAAAATTTGTAAGTAAACAAACAAAAGGCATGTGGATTCCTGGCATGCCTCCCCCTCAGCACTGCTGTGAGCTCATACTACCACCATACCGGCAAAGCAAGGCACTGGGTAGCTGGAGTTGACTGCCTCCTTTACGGAAATGCCCACTACTTCTGAGATTTGGGGAACTGCTGTCATGTTCAGCCTGTTGACAGCCTTCATGATTTTTATATCGTATTTCCTCTTAGCTTAAGTCGCAAACGTATTTAATGGTCTTGAGTGGTTTCAGACTTTATTCAGTTGTATTTATTGCCCTTATCTAGAGTATAACCAGCTAATTTTCTCTACATTTATATTGTCAAGTACCTTATAATTCCAAAGGTTAGAAGCAGTTTGACTCCTTGGTTTAAGTACTGAGGCCTCATTGCCTCACACTGCAGCTAACCCGGTTGTGGCACGTAGAGGGAGGTGAAGGAGTTCTTTCTCTTCCCCCAGGACAGAACTGGTCCTGAGCAAACTTCTGGAACTGATGTCATTTCTCCATTCTTCTCCAACTTCTCTTTCCACACAGTTTGAGAGTATGAGTTAAAGCTGGCTCGGAGTCCTGACCCTGTCACATTGTGTGCATTTAGGATTAGCTTTTGAGTTTCTGCAAAAATGGTCAGCTGGGGTTTTCATAGGGATGTTGCCGTCCTCACCATGGTGAGTGCTCCAGTCCAGGAATACTGACTGTCCACAGACTCGGGCGTCCTTTAAGGTCTTTCAGTAGTAGTTTGTAGTCTTCGATGCACAGATTTATACCACTTCTGACAAGTTCATTCATAAATTTTGTGTGTGTGTGTGTGTGTGTGTGTGTACGTGTATGCATGTGTGTGTTCTAAGGGATATTGGTCTGTAGGATTCTTTTCTTGCAATGTCTATGATATCAGGATAATAGTGGCCTCATAGAATGAGTTAAGAAGTGTTCTCTCCTCTTATGTCTTTTTTTTTTTTAAAGCTTGTGAAGGTTGGTGCTAATTCTGCTGTGTGAGTTTAGGTACCACCTTTGCAAACCGTGAAGTTCCCTTGCAATAACCTGATGTCTCCCTCCTTTTATTCCCCTAGTGTATCAGGCACCAGAATTGCCCTTTCAGCTCTTGCTCATGCTCTGTTAAAGCAACTGCACTCTCCAGCCAGTTTTTCACCTTCTTTATACTATTATGGGATTGAGTGATGGCATTTTAGCTTTCCTGAGGGTAGTTACATGTTCTACAAGGTATGGACTTTCAGACCTGTTCTCTGTAAGATATTTGAGAATTTTTCTGCAACTCAGGAACTATTTGTGATCTGAATGTCAATTTTTGTGTGGAATAGAAAACTCACAAGCCTAATAATATTTTGTGACTTTGGCGTTGGGTAGAGAGAGCTGTCTCACCTTAGGCTGTCTAGATGAATTGAGGTTTTTGAGAAGCAATGTATCATGGTACATTTCTGATTTACAAACTATATTCCTCATACTTGCTCCTTGCCAATAGCCCTTCTCCAACTGGAATTGTTATTTGAGCCAACAAGGTTACTTGACCCTTGATATTGCTAAAATACTTTTGTAGATACCACCAGAAGGATTCAGGAGCAATTTGTCATTGATACCTTGGGAGAAAAGCAGTATGATTAAACAAATCTTTACTCACATCCTCGACGTATGTCACTCTAAAGGAATGGACATCATGAGCAAATGGGGATGGTAGAGCCCTTTTGTCAGAGGATGAGGCTAGAATGTGGAATGAATCCTTCCAAGTAGGAGAGTTATATGGAAGGAGAGTAACTTTGGGGAAGTCAGACTTCATGAGGTTTAGAAGCTGCCTAAAGGAAAGGGTACTCAACTCAGGAGGGTGACAGATTGCCGGGAGGAGGGGCAGGACTGTAAAAAGCAAGGCTTGACCACTTCTCAGTTGTCTTATGCCATCTTGTGTCCATCGCATCACAACTTGTGCAGAGAAACACATCACCTAGGATCTGGGTGTCTGAGATGTAGGAAAATACTAAAACGTACCTTGTTCTATTGGTTAAAAAGTAAAAAATATAGAACTCAGGGACAGCCCTTAGAAAGAACTTTATTTGACAGACTTAATAGTTTAATCATTTGGGGAGCCTGGGTGGCTCAGTCGGTTAGGCGGCCGACTTCGGCTCAGGTCATGATCTCGCGGTCCGTGAGTTCTAGCCCCACGTCGGGCTCTGTGCTGACAGCTCAGGGCCTGGAGCCTGCTTCATATTCTGTGTCTCCCTCTCTCTGACCCTCCCCTGTTCATGCTCTGTCTCTCCCTGTCTCAAAAATAAATAAACGTTAAAAAAAAAATTTTAAATAGTTTAATCATTTTTAAAGTTGTGTTTTCCTTTTTATGAAGGTAATGAGTTTGTATGATACAATTGACACAATATAGAAAGTTATAAACAAGGCCAAAATGGAAACCTAATGAACAAGTGTGAGCATGTCCTTCCAAACTTCTGCACGCAGACAGTGTATACACGTGGAAGGATAGATGCTTAGATATTACACAGATCTAACTAGAGAGGGAAAAAGAATTTAATTTAAATAGGAACATACTATATACGTGCTGTGTGAAACCTGCTTTTTTTCCACGTGTGTTTCGGTGAATATTTTTTACATGGAAACACTATTTTATTTAGTTGACTCACTAGATACTTAGGTTGTTTTGATTCTTACTATTTCGGGAGATGTATTTCTGTGTATCCCTACTTTGGCCGATTTGAGTAGGCATCATTTAACGCATTTTTATCTGAGATCTCAGTGTGGCCATCAGTATTAGTGCTGTCACTAGACTTTTTGTTGTTGTTGCTGCTGCTGCCTGTGGACTAACTTCTTATTATCCTCAAACTTTTTAATTTTCTGTGATCTGAGGAATTGAAAGCTAAGGTTTAAAATTGCATACACTGAGTAAGCTTTGAACAACAGGCCAAAGCACGGGTGTGAAGGTATTATGGGACTTAATGCAGTTGCTTCAACAGTGTGTCTTTTTCTTCTTTTCCTACTTGGTGGGGAGGGCTTACCCATCCCTACCCCCGCCCCCAGAAGTGATGTGTTTCTGTGCTGTCTCAGACTCATACACTCCCTAACCGTAAGAGTCCTCCTTCTGTAGGGCAAGATGGTACTGTTTACTCTAACTGCAGTTCAAGGAACTGACGTCAAGAGGGGTACACTGATTTGCTTATGCTCACATGTTCAGAAGTTCAGTTGAGTGGCTCACATCTGTCACAGCAGAGCTAACCTCCAAACATAGAGCCAGGAAACAGGACCGTAAGAAATTACTATGTAACAGTGTGTGTGTATAATTGTGTGGTGAAACACTTAGCAAATATTTCAATTAGTGGCTAATTTCAACTAATGGCTTCAATTAGTTACACAGATGAAATCTAAAGTTTTCTAACAGTGGTAGCTTTGTTATTATAGAAAATCCCAAGGATCTATGTGTTTGAGAGGAGTTTATCTTAAAAGCTGGCACACTGCCCTTTCCTTGTGCCCCAGGTCCTGGCATCGATGTGCCTGCCCCAGACATGAGCACGGGCGAGCGGGAGATGTCCTGGATTGCTGATACCTATGCCAGCACCATCGGGCACTATGTAAGTACCCACCGAAGGTCCTGAGGGCCTCATTTGCCATCTACGAGTAATAGCAATTAAGCTCATTGTATGTGGAAGGTGAGAATTCTCTGGGTTTTTCTCCTCTCCTTTAATCACGTCTTGATTGGCATATTATTTTACTTCCCTCTCTCTAGTCACAAACCATAAATGTAGTGAATATGGCCTGAGCTTTCATTTACATGCCTCCCCATCCTGAAAGCTGGGATGGAACCTCGACAACGGATCACCTGCTAGGCAGAGCAGGACATGCTGCAAGACACTAGAAGGGAAGTAAAGAAGCAGATGAGGTATGGAGATAGTGTAATACAGAGATGGAGTTACATCTCTGAAAGAAGGCTTCCTGGATGAGGTGTCTGGGCTAGACCTTGAAAATGGGCAGAATTTGAACACGGAGGTTGCGGGGATAGGAGGAGAAACAGTAGAGCTCAGACCGTTAGGAGATGAGGCATATTAGAAGGGTGATAGAAGAGCAAAGAAATACATGAACTAGGACAAAAATACTCAAGGCCAGTGAGAGGGGAGCCTCTGGTGCCGACCCTGTCTTGGGGGCTGAGGGAGCTGATGGTGTTGGGCTGCCCTGGAGCCCGGGGGCCCTGGGGGCTAGGGAGAAGCAGTGGTGCATGGCAGAGATAGGCTCCGCAGGACTGCAGTGGATGTGTGTCATCAAGGAAAAGGAGACCCGGGAAGACTTGAATCTAGGGGACTGAGCAGAAGTAGTGCCACTAATGCAGAACACAAAAAGAAAAGCCAACTTTCCGTTCTTGGAAAAGGGTTGGAACCTTGAAAAACATTTAAGGGGTAGGAATCGAAAGGGAGTTGAAAAGACGTACATTAAAAATGCATACATGGGGCGCCTGGGTGGCACAGTCGGTTAAGCGTCCGACTTCAGCCAGGTCGCGATCTCGCGGTCCGTGAGTTCGAGCCCCGCGTCGGGCTCTGGGCTGATGGCTCAGAGCCTGGAGCCTGTTTCCGATTCTGTGTCTCCCTCTCTCTCTGCCCCTCCCCCGTTCATGCTCTGTCTCTCTCTGTCCCAAAAATAAATAAACGTTGAAAAAAAAAAAAGAAAAAGAAAAAGAGTCTGTTTCTAAAAAAAAAAAAATGCATACATGGAGTACCTCTGCCACGCAAGCAGGGTTTCCAGTACAGTTGGGATAAATGAGAGCAGGGGAAGTTCTCATGCTGCGAAAAGGTGTAAGGGGGCCTGGCCAAGCCTTTGCAGGTGACATCAGAAAAGGCCTCCGTGAAGGAGTAAGCCTCTATTCTGCACTCTGAACATTGAATAGGATCAGCTGGGGAATGGGTGGGGGTGCGAGTGTGGCAGGCAGAAGGAACCACTGAGCAAAGTTCTGGAATGCAGAAGAGGGGAACCTGAGACTGAGAGGAGACCGTGGTAGTCAGAGGGGAAAGTGAGAGTAGGGCACAGGAGAGGCCAGTTAGAGGAAGGTCGGACTAGATCATCACCCCACGAGTGACAGCAGAGACTCTGGTTCTTTGTCCTGAAGCCAGAAGGAAGCTGGGGACTGCTAACTGTAAGCAGGTGTGAGGCATTTTAAGCACCACTCTGTGTGCAGCAGAGAATTGGGACTGTTGGGGGCAGGACACCATACAGGAGCCCAGAAGAGAGGGGGTACTGGCCTGCCCTGGAGCTGGGGAGAAATGGACGGACTAAAGAGGGATTTAGAGGGAAAGCAGTCAGTCATAGAAGAATGAGAAGTGCTGAGAGTTCCATGTGGTGATGTTAAGGGAGGGGTTTCTGGGAAGAGACCAGTTCAGCAACTAGATCATTCATGGGACGGAGATTGGAGCCAGGCTGCAAGGGGGTGTTGAGAGAGGGAAGTAGGGCATGAAGAGTAGCCTTCCCTGAGAAGAATGGCACTGGACAGCAGAGAGAAGACTTGAAATGTGGCTGTTGCCCAAAGAGAAAGGTTTTTGTTGTTTTGTTGGCAAGTTGACTGGCTATGGCCCCAGATTCCTCCATGTGAGAGACGATGGGAGAAAGGTGTGAACAGTAGAGGTAGCAGAATCTTCCAAGGGAACAAGTCCTCATGAATTTTCCTTTTAAGGGCCTTAGTGGAAAGATGAGCCTTGGAGAAGAGAAATATTCCCTCCTGAGAAGAAGGAAGGGGGCTGCAGCATGCAGGGGAGGAATTCAGACCCGGGCTGATGTCTGAATTTCTGAGGGAGTGCAGTCTGTGGGTGGGAGCACGGGTGGGCAGCCTGGATTCTCAGGCTCCCTCACACACCAGCTCTGTGACCCATGACAGGTGCCTAGAGCTCTCTGTGCCTCCGTCTCCTCGTGTGTAAGACGACAATGTAATAGCACCCAGTGGGGGTTAAGTGGCTAGTAATATAATGCACTTAGAACAGCACCCACTCCTTAGTAAAACACACAGTATTACATCAGGTGAATTGCATAAATCCCTGAAATGAAACAGGAGCAGTATGAGACTCCTGAAAGAATTTTTATTTCAACTGCCACTCCCTAAAATGATGCTTTTCCATGTCACCTTTTGATGTTAAATGAGTTCTGGATATGGTCTCTCATTCTTTTTAAGCGAGACGCTAGACTGAAGAGTGCAGAGTAGTGGGCCACATATCAAACATTATTTGTGGCTCATTCCCAGTGGTTAACAACAAAAGGAAATTTTGTGAGGCTCTGCCAGCAAACCCCGGCAAAAGACTTCCTTCTTAAAGTGACACCAAAATCAGGGCCTAAAAGTAAGGAAGCTACAGTTTTTCTGATTTCCAGATGTAGACCTGAACATGCTGCAACTTGTGTCTAATCCTGCCCAGAGGCACAGGCCTGGGAGGGAGGGGTTTTGTCGGTGGGCTCCCGGGACAGTCAGGTGTGCTGGGGGGCTGGGGGGCTGGGGAGCTGGGCAGCTGGCACCGGGCCTGACCTCGACAGGACTGTGGCTCCAGCATTTGCATTTGCACTGTTTAAAAGCATTTGGCACTAGGTGTGTAATTCTGCGTTCGCAAGTGTTAATTATTCATGAAGGCAAACTGTGGGAAAACTACTAATTTCTGTAAATCACTTTACTAACCACTTTCTCTTTTTTTAGTTTTTATTCTTTTTGCTGGCAGTTATGCAGCTAATATAATTCTAAGTTGTCTTGGTAAAAATAGTTAAACAATACAGATAAAATCCAGGTCACTTTTTAACTCACCCAGCTAGAACATCTATTGGAGGGTAGGACTATGGTGTGAAGTAAGGCACTTCATCTTACTTTACATGGGTAACAGAGTGCCCCACGAGTTTATTAAGTAGCCATACCATCCATACTTTGTCCACGAATTTGAAACGCCTCCTTCATTTTGTGTTGGTTTCCTGTATGTGGTAGGACTGTCTAGTTTCTTCTGCCCCACTGATCAATCTGTCTCTCCTGCACTGTTCTGGCTGATACAGTTGACGGTATATTTGATATACCTCGGAAAGGACGCTCTCCCAAGCCCTTTTATTTTCCTAATTATGGTTGTTTCTGAACAAGAATACATGGTCAGTTCACAGACTACAGAAAGACGGGTGGTGAAGACAGATCCTCTCCCACCCTGCTTTCCAGAGCACACTGCTGCCACCAGAGGCCCTCCCCTCACGGTGTAGGCAGGAGCGGCTCCGTCTCACCCACATATACCTTTCTGCTTCCCTAACCCCAACGATACCATACTAAGTGCACAAAAAAATGTGACTTCCTAGAAGTAGAATCTTTGGATTAATGGGTATTTTTATTTGGTAGGTATTCCTGCAAACCCCTTAGTTATTTTGTCTTTTTTTTTTTTTTTAATTTCTTGAATACTTTTGTTAATCCACTCTTATTTGAACTTGAATATTATCTTTTAAAGTTCTTTTTTTTTTTAGGGGCGCCTGGGTGGCTCAGTCGGTTAAACATCCGACTTCAACTCAGGTCATGATCTCACAGTTGGTGAGTTCAAGCCCCGCATCGGGCTCTGCACTGACAGCTCAGAGCCTGGAGCCTGCTTCAGATTCTGTGTCTCCCTCTCTGTCTCTGCCCCTCCCCTGCTTGTGCTCATTCTCTCTCTCTTTCTCTCTCTCAGAAATAAACATTTTTAAAAAATAAAGTTCTTTTTTTTTTTAAGTGGCATTTTATTGAATTTCTAAATTAGTTGAGCAGAAGAGTATCTTAACCATATCGAGTGTTCCCATCTAACCGAGAACACCATAATATCTCTTCCTACTTAGGCTCCATTTTGGTGACGAGCTCAAGTTTTATAGTAGATTTTAAGACACATGTGAGATGTGTACTCTTAATAGGGCTTAAATATTTTTGAGGGAATAATATTTTAAGCAGAACTATCTCTAGTTTTGTGATATTATTATTTGTACTTGATGATGTTAAATTCCTAAAAACCTTGTTTATCCCATTGGACAATATAGTCTATTTTATTATATATTTTCTAACAATAGAAATCTGAAAAAGTAAGTTTTCTCCCTATTGGTGAATGTGTACCATGAGCACACACATAGTCTTAATGAGCATATTAGTTAGAAATGTGACATCTTGACTTTTTCTTGCAGGATATTAATGCCCATGCCTGTGTTACTGGTAAGCCCATCAGTCAGGGTGGAATCCATGGACGGATCTCTGCTACTGGCCGGGGAGTTTTCCATGGAATTGAAAACTTCATCAATGAAGCTTCTTACATGAGTATTTTAGGAATGACACCAGGGTTTGGAGACAAAACGTTTGTTGTTCAGGTAAGAATGTTCGCTTTTTTAAAGAATAACTGATCTACATAAAGGAAGTTTTTTAGTGTTTTTAGATTTATAGTTTTTAAAATGTCATTCTTTTGAATCTTTTAAATTCCAGAGTGAATGTTTTCAGAGTAATACATGCCTTATTTTTTGAACCTTGGTATAATTCGTGTGACTAGTACCAATTTAAGTATCTTGCAGATACATATGAAACTATCACCAACTTCTTTGGGTCAAAATTTAAATTGAAATTTAAACTTTGAATTAAAAGTTGAATATTTCAACTTTGAGGAAGCATGGGCTTGCTATTTGGATATTTTATTGAGTGGAATCTAAATTAAGTTGAATGTACTTTTTTATTTTTGTTTTTGAATCCTATTTTGAAATAGAATAGAATTCATATGCCTCCCAGTGAGTGACTTTATGTTGTTGCAACCATAGGACACCTGGTCATCAGGGCCTGAGGATTTGGGTGGCATGACTGACCACTGCCAGTTCTTTATAAGCCACAAGGCTGCACCAAACTAAAGTTCTTTGGGACCCATTATCACAAATTAATGGGTTCCATGTTCTGAAACAAATTGCTAAAGAGAAGCCATTTAGTACATTGTTTCTTATGGCAAAGGATTCTGAGAATTCTTCCTAAACTTACAGAAAGGGTACTGGTCAGAATCGACTTTACCATGTGCACTAAGACTTCAGTTTCTATATCACGTGTAATTGTTCTTCACAGGGATTTGGGAATGTGGGCCTGCACTCTATGAGATATTTACATCGTTTCGGTGCTAAATGTATTGGTGTTGGTGAATCTGATGGGAGCATATGGAATCCAGATGGTATTGACCCAAAGGAACTGGAAGACTTCAAATTGGTATGTCAATCTAATATCTCAGTAGTCTGACTACCCTGAATATTGTAAAGTTGAAATAAGTCTTATTAAAATCTATTTCCATTGTTTACTTTTTAAAATGTAACCCAAAGAGCTCTTAATAGATGAGTCTTCATGTCATAGGCTCTAAACATAAACATTTAAACAGTGATGTAGCCATTAATTCTGATTTTTCAATCAATTTCAGCAACATGGATCAATCCTGGGCTTCCCCAAGGCAAAACCCTATGAAGGGAGCATCTTGGAGGCTGACTGTGACATACTGATCCCTGCTGCCAGCGAGAAGCAGCTGACCAAGTCCAATGCACCCAGAGTCAAAGCCAAGGTGAGAGCATTATAGAACCTGAGCTCAGCCTTACCAATGTAGAATGCCCTGAGGGTCATAGAAAAGCTCTTAGTTGGCTTTCCTTTTTTTCACACCTTTATTGGGATATAATTCACATACCATACAGTTCACCCAAGTGTAAAATTTCATAGCTTTTCATATATTCACAGTTATGCAGGCATCCATCACCATGAGTTTCCTCTTAAACCAAGCTTCCAAAAAGCAGTTAGGAAAATAGAAAGGTGAAAAATAATTGTATACGCTTTATAGAACAAAATAACTCTTAATAATTGCATTCAAACTGGAGTTCTGCCTCTTCCCGCCCCCACTCCCCTGCCCATCCCCCTGCCCATACACACACACACCTCTTGCACCTGCTGGAGGGGTTTGTGGTGATGTTGGTATTTCTGTATGTCCTGACTCTCTTGCAGATCATTGCTGAGGGTGCCAATGGGCCGACAACTCCAGAGGCTGATAAGATCTTCCTGGAGAGGAACATTATGGTGATTCCAGTAAGTCATCTATCTGTGTTTGCCAGGTTTTAAATGTACTTGAAACCCTAACTGTCTTCTGTGAGGAATTGTGGGGAGAAGAAGATCGTCATTCATTTCCCAAGCTATAGTGAATTCTTCATCTGTATTTTGCTTTTAAGTAAATAAAGTAGAAGCATGCTTAGTGTAAAAAGCCTATCAATTTTCACTTTGACCTGAACTTTTTCTTCCAACTTCAGGCTCTTTCTTGAGTATGTATTTAGCCTTCTTAAGAATCTAATCATAGGGGCGCCTTGGTGGCTCAGTTAGTTAAGCATCCGCCTCTTGATTTCAGCTCGGGTCATGAGCCCATAGTAGTGGGATCAAGCCCTGTATCAGGCTTGTGCTGACAGTACTGAGCCTGCTTGGGATTCTCTCTCTCTCTCTCTCTCTCTCTCTCTCTCTCTCTCTCTCTCTCAATCTGCCCCTCCCCCCCTCACTCATGTGCGCACTCTCATTCTCAAAATAAATACATAAACTTTAAAAAAAGAATCCAATTACATAAATGTATATTGTGCTAGAAATACAAATTCTAACGTGAACAATGAGCTTTAGTGTAATTTCTAACCTTATGCATTTCAAATGTCCCTTGCTGCTTTACTCAGAAAGCGAATATGAGGAATATGTGTTTCGGTTTTCACTGGGTAAGCATGGGGTTATTTGCGAGTGGAAGTTAGTGTGGACTTACGATGCATTTAGGACTTTTGCTGAAAACACTTAAGAAATTCAGTTTAGCTGAAACAGACTGCCCTTAGGTAGTAGGAGAAGGAACGCTGATCTGGTGAGTCACCCTGTGGACAATCCAGTGCATCGTTGAGTGGGCAAACAGTTTTGTCTAAAGACTTCTTTGGGAAAGAAGCTCTAACCATAGTTGATCAAATGCTTGTTAGTTAATAAACAAAAAGTTAATTTTTTTCAAAATGGAAAAAAAAAACTTAAGTGGATTGGGAAGGATGTTAGTTAAATTTAAATGTGAAATTCCTTTTTTTTTTTATATATTTATTTATTTTGGGGAGAGTGCAAGCAGGGGAGAGGCAGAGAGTGGGGGACAGAGGATCCGAAGTGGACTCTGCACTGACAGGCTGACAGTATCGAGCCGATGCAGGGCTTGAACTCACAAACCGTGAGATCATGACCTGAGCCGAAGTCAGACACTCAATCGATTGAGTCACCCAGGTGCCCCTGAGTGTGAAATTCCTGATACAATCTAAGATATATTTGGGAAGTTTGAAGCTTAATCTGCTTTGATGTTAAAATGGATCTCTGATGTTCATTGAAAGCTTTCAGTAAAGCCATGATCTTCTCATTTCTTTGGTGTCTTCCCTGTCACATTTTTGAGTGTAGGATCTCTACTTGAACGCCGGAGGAGTGACAGTATCCTACTTTGAGTGGCTGAAGAATCTAAATCACGTCAGCTATGGCCGTTTGACCTTCAAATATGAAAGGGATTCTAACTACCACTTGCTCAGTGAGTTCTGATGACCTTGTTCAAAAACAATCTTTGGGGCCAGCTAAAAGGCTAGAACTAGCTTACACTTGAAAAGGACTGTTCGCTTTTTGTAATCCTAGAGAATTTAATCTCAGAACAGAAAATGATATTCTTCTCTCTCATGAGTCTTAGGACCAAAAATTATATTCAGGTGTTTACCCTGTGATATAATGTTTCTGTAACATCATCTATAAGTTAATAAATATAAAGAGTATCCTTTTAAGCCAGGAACTCCTAGTGAGACTCATCCATTCCAGTCTCTGGTTGCTCCTAGTAAAGGCCTTTCTAGCGTCAAGAATTTTTGGAGTCTTCTGATGCAAGTGTGGTTTTTCCTTGACGAGAGTAGCTCCAGAGTTAATGGTCCAGTCTCATCAAGCTGGAATAAGACCAAGACCTCCAACCGAGCTTTACTCAGCCCTCTCTGAGAATCTGGGTGAAGTGTTCCATCGATTTCCGTTTCTTTTTCCCTCAGCATTTTCTTTTTAACAGAGCCAAGGAAAAACCGTGGTAATGGGTGTTATGGAAACAGAGCAGTGACCTAAATTCACATTTATGTAGGAATTTGGCAAAGTGCTTTATTCCCTTTTAACAGAGTTTTAAATGATTAACCCTTTTATGTCATTAGTGTTGAAGGTTTCTAAATTCTGTATTCGTTTTTGGGTTGTGGATATAGTTTGAGACTACTTTTGGTTATACTTCAGTTTTGTTTTTTTTTTTCCTACTAGCAATGTCTTAACTTCATATCTTGGTTTTTTATAGTGTCTGTTCAAGAAAGTTTGGAAAGAAAATTTGGAAAGCATGGTGGAACTATTCCTGTTGTGCCCACGGCAGAGTTCCAAGACAGGATATCGGTGAGTGTGCTGTGACAGGATTACACTTTCCACACCCAGCCAGCTCTTACTTTAGACCCAGGCCAGTTGATTGGGGTTATGGGTGGTCAGCAATATGACAGTGATGATAGGCTCTGTGTGTGCTTTGTACACTCCTCTCTCGCTACATTCCAAATGTGGAGTAAGAAATTTCGTTTAAAATAAATATATTTAATGGTTCTTCCAATCTTGATCCTTGTGCAATACAGATGACTCAACAGGTGGTTCTAACCTAATTGTGCAGAATTACTATGTATCTCTTCAGCTCCAGAGAAATAGAATAGAGAAGTAAACATTAGGGGCGCCTGTCTGGCTCAGTCAGAAGAACATGGGACTCTTGATCTCTGAGCCCCACGTTAGGTGTAGAGATTACTTAAAAATAAATAATTAAATGAACTTCTAAAAAAAAAAAGAAAATCCTTAAAATAAAAACAAAGTAAACATTAAATTGAACTATATGAAGAATTGAAATTGCTATGTGGGCATGAGTAAGAGTGAAAGAAAGCAGGTGTGTGTGAATTAGCTGTTGACGGGACTGAGTGGTAGTGCTCACACGCCATGAAGGGAACTTCCCCAGTAAATGCCAGAGACTTGAAAAGCAGAGTCAGGGGCGCCTGGGTGTCTCAGTCGGTGAAGCGTCTGACTTCGGATCAGGTCATGATCTCACGGTTTGTGAGTTCGAGGCCCATGTCAGGCTCTGTGCTGACAGCCTGGAACCTGCTTCGGATTCTTTGTCTCCCTCCGCCTCCTCCTCCTCCCCCTCCTCTCCCTCCTCCTCCTTCTTCTTCTTTCTCTCCCTCTCTCTCTCTCTAAAATAAAAGTAAAACATTAAAAAAAGAGAAAAGTCATAGGAAATAGGCCTAGAAAGGAAAGTGTTCAATCTCATTGTTAAAGAAATACAAATTAAAATAAGGTTTCTTTAATGTATTAAACTAGCAAAAACAATCGATCATGACTCACCATGTCTGTAGCGAAACAGTTGTACCTTTATTTTGATGACAAGGCAGATTGGTGCAGCTCTTTAGAAATTTGAAGAGCTATTACAGTTTTCCTGCCTGTTGACACTATCCTAACATCCCCCCTGCAAATTTATCCTAAGGAAATAATTCTAAAGGAGAGAAATGGCTCCATGTAAGATGATGTCGTTGGAACGGTGTTTGCAGTCAGGTTTTTTAATTAGGTTTAATAGTCTACATATACATGGCAGGGAAATGGCTAAGTTGTAATATATCTTCTGAAATGTTCAGTCATGGAAAGTAATGTAAGATTATATTACAACATGGGGAGCAGGGGAAGTTAAGGTTTTGTTTTGCAGAAGAAAAGATGCTTTTGCCACTCAGGGTATTAACCATTCCCCTAAATGAACCTTCATCTTTCCCGGACCATGTCTCTGTTAGCTGCGGTCCCTCTGTCTGCGGTGCCCTGACCCGCTTCCTGCTCAGGTAGCCCGCCCCTGAGGATCCCGCTGTGGGCCGGAATCGCACACATCCTTCCACCACACGTATCCAGGCAGCCCTTGCTATGGCCACCACCCCTAGATGGGCTTCTTGCTCCTCCCTGTGGTCGCCTGTGTCCCAGCCCAGGCCTGGCATGCAGCTGTCGCTCAGGCCGAAACCTGAGGAGGAGTGCAGAGGAGGACAGCCAGTTAGTTAGGGAGGCAGCCCAGTGGCTTGCTGTTTGTGCTCTCTGAAAATAACCTTTGCCAGGACACTGGCCTTTCAGTGCTTCAAATTCCGGACCTTAATCCTGTGTCTCACCTCTTACTGAATGACTTGTCGCAGGAGTTTTGTAGTAAGTTTAAAAAACAGGGTTTTTTCCCCAGCTCCTTCCCTCTAGTTCCCCCTCCACAGCCGTGCTCTGGCCCTTCCAGGCCCCACATTATTGACCGTCTTTTCACTGTCCCCCGTCACCCCGGGATGTCCTCCGTTCTCTGAATTCCACACTCCGTCATTACGGTCACTCCGGCTTGTTTTGCTCAGCATACCCCTTGCTGACACCCGGACTCTCATGAAACCCAACCGTGCTCCCTCCACACCTGCAGCCCTGTCACCGTAATCCTGACCACGAAACTTAAGTGCGCAGCCGGTGCTGTCCGGCAGTCATCCTACTTTTTCCTGGTCTTTCACTTTCTCATTCTTCTGATTGGCTGTATCACACGTTCTCCTCTTCTCTGTCCCCTGCACTCCAGCACCTGACCTGGGATCTGCCCACAGAGAAAACAGCAGTCAGAGAACTTCCCAGCACCCAACTCCGGGCGCCTGCACCCTGTCTCCTGTCACAGAGCGACTCCGTGTGCCTGCATCTAAGCCCATTCCCAGCTCCCCGGGTGCACTGCTCGAGTGCGCATCCTCCCCCTCCTCCATCATCAGTCACTCCTATCAGCGTGCCGAATGCGGTCTTAAAACAAAATGCATCTCAATCCCAGCTCTCTTCCAAACTTTGTTCTTGCCGTGTGCATTTCCCTTTCCCTCACAGCAGACACCCTGAAGAGTTGCGTCCATTGCGTCTCCAGTTCTCCTAGGCTCAAACATGCCCTGGTGCCCGCCACTCCGCCACAACTCGTCTTGTGCAAGCACCAGCATCACTAGATCCAGTGACCGCTTTTCTGCCCTCATCTTACTTCTGTCAGCACCTGCTATCACGAGTGATCGTCCCCCCTGAAGCTAGTCTCCTGGCTTCCAGAACCCCACATCCTCACTGATTTTCTTCCTGCCTTTCCCTCACATTGCCTTCTGTGATCCTCACCACCTCTCCACACTCTTAACATGGGAAGGCCCCTGGCCCTGAATCACTGCTCTGTCTGAATTCAGAATCTTTGTGATCTCACCCAGACTTCCGGTTTTCGGCCCATGTGTAGGCTGCCTCCCCCGACTAGAATATAAACTCCACGAGAGCAGAGAATTTTCATTATTTGTTTTCTGCTTTGTGCCCTGTGCCTAGAAGAGTGCCTGGCACGTAGTAACCACTCCATAAATGTTTGATGAGTAAATGAATGAGGGAGAGAAAGGCAGTACTGTACCTGTAGAACAAGTTTTTTCTTCCTAACTTAGTAGGACAGAGCAAGGTTTGACCCAGCTGTTTGTTAACAGATACAAATGTATATAGAAATACACCTCCTGGCATACAGAGTGCCAACTACGTGAAGATCAGAGTACACATGTTTGGGTGGTGATCCACTTTTAAGTTTTCATCTCGCATAGCAGGATATATGTTTGATAGCTAGGTAGGACATACTGGAATGGGGCAGTAGTTAATTGTCCTAAAATTGTATTGTAATTTGTTTGTTTATTTATTTAGAGAGAAAGAGTGAGTGCACATGTGCACCTGTGCACAAGCAGAGGAGGAACAGAGAGAGAGAATCCCAAGCAGGCCCCACTCTGTCAGCACAGAGCCCAATGCGGGGTTCAATCTCAGGAACTATGAGATGTGTGACCTGAGCCAAAATCAAAAGTCAGACGCTTGACCAACTGAGCTACCCAGGCTCCCCGTCCTAAAATTTTAGAAAGCGTTCCAAAAAACAAATTAGATACTTAGAGGAATCCATTGATACAAATTGACTTACAGAAATAATTGGCATTGGAACGAGATGAGCACTCCTGAGTACACAGCCGGGTTTCTGCCACAGAGCACCTGTTGGAGGGGGCCACACTCCTTTCTGTGCCTTGTGCGGTGTCCCTGTTAGCTGGGAAGCGGAGATGAACACTTGTTGCTGTGGGCATCTGTGAATCGGGTGGGTGACCAGTGCTGGCCTCACTACTTGCCCTCCTGTTTCTTGTGCGTACTTTTCTGTGTACGTTCATTTTACCATGATCTTATTTCAGGAGTATCTGTTCACCGTCAAATGCAATGAAAACTAAACTGGGGTTAAAGCACAACTATTTAGCTATCAAGATACTGTATGGAAATTAAATGCATCTTTGCCAAAAGACAAAACAATTCTGTCTGGCGGTGTATTGACTTGAGAATCCCTTGTGCTCTTACAATTGAAGCGTGTCTTTGTGTGGTTTTGTTAAACTTCTGGTCTTTTCCCTAACAGGGGGCATCCGAGAAAGACATCGTGCACTCTGGCTTAGCTTACACTATGGAGCGTTCTGCCAGGGTACGTGTGCAATGCTGTTTGCCTTTCTGCTGGTGACCTGCAGCACAGCTCAACCGTGTCACCTCAGCTGCCAGATTGTGTGTGCTGTGGTCGAAGACAGCAGTCTGTTTACACGTTCTTCATTCGTGTGTAGCAAAATGCATGCTTGTTCAGTCTTAAATGACGGGCAGTGTTTTCAGGGTGTTCAGTATGTCTGCCGGGCTTTGGGAAATAAATGGTAATACCAGGTTAGGCGGGAATGGTGTTCGGCAGTTAGCTTTAGCTAGACATCACACAGTCAGCCAAACTGGATTGCAGTTGAGTACACCACTCTATTATCGCTACAGGAAACTACCTCACTGGAGAATTTGGTATAAACAAAAGGTTTTTTGACCCCTTGCTCCTTATTTCAAGACCTTAAACGCACTTTGATGCGTTTCCCTCATTTCTTCTTGAGTTCAAACTCTGTCCACCCACCCTTAAGTTGAAATAGCATAAGCAGCCATTGATGATGTTGCTCGTTGTTAATTTGTTACAACAATTTGTTGTCAATACAACTGATATACCGTAAATTCACCCTTTTAAAGTATACGGTCCAAAACCTTAAGCATATTCACAAAGCTCCAGCACATTTTCAGCACCCCATTCTGAGTTTTATAAAATTATCACCAAGTCTAACAAGGAGCTTACTCCAGATAACAGGGCGTCTAAAGGCCGGAGACAGCTCACATCTAAAGAGCAGCTCCTTACTGCTGCCTAGTCAGTGGCATACTTTGGTTGCAGAGAACAGGTCCTTCCTGACGGGTTTTGTGCCTAAGTCCTACGCTGCCGTGGTGGCCGAGGCTCCTCGCACCGGGCCCGCCTGTGCCCCGCATGCACACTTCACCGTGTTTTCTCCTGCCTTTCAGCAAATCATGCGCACGGCTATGAAGTATAACCTGGGGTTAGACCTGAGAACGGCTGCCTATGTCAACGCCATTGAGAAAGTCTTCAAAGTATACAATGAAGCCGGTGTGACCTTCACCTAGATGGAGTGTGGCTGACCTCTTCACTGCCCTCTTCCCTCTTCATCTGCAGGCCCTTCACAAGTTTACATGTAACCACAGGAATCTGTCTCTCTCTCTCTCTCTTTCTCTCGACTTAATAGATAATGGACATCATTCTCAACAAGTCAGTCCAAATCAGGCCCTTTGAGAAAAAAGAAATTAAGGTTAGGGGATCATGTACAAGCTGATGAATATGAACATAGAAATTACCTAAGCCAGAGAGCGATTTGGGTATTTTGCCTTTAAATGAAAAGTCCCTTCCATCCGGCTATACCGCCTTGCTCCGCGGCTGCTTCCCAGTACAGCCAGAGCTGTGGCCAGGAAAGCACCTGTCATCCAAGAGCAGTCAGTTGCTTATTACTTCAGCTCTGGACAAGTCTGAGACGTGCTGTAACTTTGACACATCCAAGTAGCAGGTGTGTGGCATTTTCAGAAGGTGGCATGGTCCTCAAGTGAGTTACTGGTATTTTTACATCAGCAAAATAACTCAATTTTACAGATTGCAACAAAAATAAAAGCTATTTCTCTTTATGCATTTTATTCTTTTAGAATAAAATAAGTATGTGCTGCTGTAATAAAATTGCCTTTAATCACTTAATAAGCCTAACCTTGACTCAAGCAGTGAATGCCTATAAACATAATAAATGAAAAAGCTAGTATTTTTATAACATAAACAGTATCATTTATAGCTTATCAATCATGTATTGTCCAGCAAAAATAAAAGGCCTGATGGAGAATTAAGTTATCTTCATAACTGCAAATGATGGAGGCTATTTTTGTTAAGACTGTCAGAATTCACTAACCACAATTACGACATATAGTCCAAAGAGTGCAGTAACCTCCTTATCATGTTAATTAATTGTTCTCTGTTGAAGATCTACTGTGTTGTCTAATTGAACAATAATTCAAGTTGAGCGTCCCAGAAAAAATACCACTTGGGCTCCCACTTTGGAGTCTTGCTGGCGACTCTGAGCCGTGCCAATGGCCCCGACTCGCCCTGACTTTGTGTCCTCTGTTAGAGGCCTGTATTCTGCACACAGCTTCATTACCAGTGGGCTGAAAACAACCTTGGGTTGAGTGTTTTGTTTGGGGGTTATTTCGCCAAGGCCTTTTGAACAGTAGTGTCCCAATGAAGTACTAGATATTATTTATGTAAGAATGAGCTTTTTTTTTTTTTAAACGACAATATCCTTTCAGAAATTTCTAACTACTTTGTAACTGCATGACTTAACCTGGTGATAAAAGCAGTTATTAAAAGTCTACCTTTTCCAAAGCTTATGTTTCTCTTCTGTGTTTTTATATTTGATAGTATCTCTTTTAGTAAATAATAAAACTACAGTTGGGTTTCTAAGGACTTTTGCAACAACCACCTATATAACACTTCTTTCCACTACATTATGAGCTGCCCAGATTTTATTAGTGAATTCTTTTGTGTTTCATTCTGTTAAATAGTATCAATGGCTATTCTTGGAAGAGGTTTTAGTGCTCAAAGCTGATATACTGAAGTAATTCTTAGTGTCTCTTTTTAATGAAGGACATTTTCATCGATTGGGGTTTTTGTTTTTAATAATTTAGCCACAGAATGTAACAACTTAAGACAGAATACTAACCGTGGTCAGCAGAACTGGATCCTAGACCCGACTCTGCCAGTAACTTAGCTGCCAAATCTGAAACTTACAGCTGGACTCTGTTTTGTCCTGATTCTGTCCAGAACATCTCTGCGGTTCTGAGTCGGGCAGTGGATGAACAAGCCCCCTGGGCACCGTGGACACAGTGAGCCCTTCCCCAGCTGGTCTGTCTACTTGCACTCTGGGTGGAGCTCTAACATGTGGGGTTGCAGAGCGATAGGCAAACAAGTCCCAGCATATTTGGAACCGGGCGGGGCAGTCAAATCAGGTCATGTGCAAGAGGGATGACAAGTAAGTCTTCGCTGTGGCCTGTGGCTAACATTAGGACTGATTTATAAGTGGTTTTTTAAAGATTAGATACACATCGATGTGTTACCAAGATTCGTGTGGGAAAACCGGTATTGTGCTTGCTGGCTATATAAAGACAACACGGTGCTGGTGTCAGCCTTGGTTTCTGGGGATTTGAGTTTGAAAATTCTGGTCAATTAGTCTTTCAGCTTCACTGAAATTTTCTAGTTTATTTACGTTTATAATTCTTTCAAAAACTTAACATATAATACTCTAAAGTTAAATTGCTTCTGAAAGAGCCATTGACAGCCTGTGTTACGCTTGAAGAATGCTGCCTCACGAACCTCTGCCCCAGAATGTGTTTAATTACCCTGATAGGGAAATGAGACACAAAAGCTTGGCTTTTGGGTGTTGTTGTTGTTGTTGTTGTTGTTTTAAGCAGTGCTTCTGGCAGCTCAATTACTAGAATTGGTGATTTACTTTAAAAAAAAAAAGAAAAAACCTTAGCATCTTAACTCGCAGGCTTTAGGTAAATTCATCGATCCCTAAACATCTCTGGTAGACCTTCTTAGCCGTGCTACACATTAAAACAGTCAAAACATGGCACGTGAAGAAAACTACATCTGTGAAGCTGGCACAGAGACCCCTGCAAAAGAATTTTCTTTAATTTTTTTTCTTTGTAATATGGGCGTTCTGATTTGTTTTTTTTTTTTTCACAAATAACTTTTATTGGCTTCTTTGTTTTTTAATCAAAGCTTCCACAGTGGTTTAGACAGTTTCTTAACCTCAACACTATTGACGTTTGGGGCCAGGTAGTTCTTTGTTTTGGGGGCTGCCCTGTGCTTTGTAGGGTGCTTGGCAGCACCCCTGGCCTCTGCCTATTAGATGCCGATAGCATCTCTCAGATGGGACAATCAAAAATGTATTCACATTGCCAAATGTCCCCTGAGGGGTGCCTGGTGAGAATTACCGGTATAGAGAGCCAAGTAGTTCTACAAGTCTTACCGTGAACAACAGCTTATCCCTCCCATCTGTACACCCCACCTCACCATTCTCTACGCCCCACAAGCAACCACTTTCAGCAACTTTAAATGTTTCGTTTTCATTGTATTTAAATCCTTTGCTCATTTTTTAATTGGGTTATTTTTTTTTAATGTTTATTTATCTTAGAGACAGAGTGTGATTGGGGGAGGAGCAGGGAGAGAGAGGGAGACAGAATCTGAAGCAGGCTCCAGGCTCTGAGATGTCAGCACAGAGCCCAATGCGGGGCTCAAACCCACGAACTGTGACATCATGACCTGAGCCAAGTCAGACACTTAAACAACTGAGCTACCCAAGCTCCCCTAATTATATTTTTATAATATAATTTATTATATAATATATATTATATCATTTTTATATAATTATATTTTTTGTTGTTGGTTTGTAAGAGTTCTTTATATTTTCTGGATATGTGACCCTTATCAGATATATGATTTGTAACTATTTTATTCTGTTGGTATGTCTTTTCAGTTTTTTGATGGTACCCTTTAACACAAAAGTTTTTGTGGTTTTTTGGCGGTGGGGGGGAATTTAGAGAGCGGAGAGCAAACTGGGGAGAGGAGCAGAGAGAGAGAAACTCAAGCAGGCTCCACACTCATCATGGAGCCTGATGCGGGGCTTGATCCCAAGATCCTAGGATCACAACCTGAGTTGAAATCCAGAGTCAGGTGCTCAACTGACCAAGCAACCCAGGTGTCGCTGTTTTGTGTTTTTTTGACAGAGTCCCATTTTATTTTTTCTTTGGTTGCTATGCTTTCGATGTTACAGCTAAGACACCATTGCCCAATCCAAGGTTACACAGGTCTGATGAATAATAACAAATGTTTGAAGAATTAACACAAATCCTTTTCAAACTCTTCCAAAGAAATAGAAGATGAAGAAACACCTCCTAACACCTCCTAGGAGGCCAGCATTATTCTGATACCAAAGCCGGACAAAGACATCACAGGAAAAAGAAAACCACACCAGTATCCCTTATGAATGCGGACACAAAAATACTCAGCAAAATACTAACAAACTGAATCCAACAGTTCATTACAGGTGTGTTACACATCATGACCAGGTAGGACTTCTCAGGAATGCAAGGGTGGTGCAACATAAGAAGATCCATCACCGTCACGTTACGCTCCATTAAAAGAATAAAGGGAAAGAAAAAACACCTAGTCATCTCAATAGATGTGGGAAAAGCGTTTGACAGGATTCAAGACCTCGTAAGAAAACAACCAGCTAGGAACAGAAGGAACTTCTAAACATGACACAGGCATTTGCAAAAACCCACAGCTCCCATCATGCTGGTGAAAACCAAAGTGGTATCTACATGCAGTGGAATATGAATGAAGCCAGATGCAGAAGGTCACATGCTATATAAGTCCAGTTATGTGCCATATCCAGAATAGAGAAATCCATAGATACGGAAAGCAGATTTGTGATTGCCAGGGCCTGGGGGGACGGATGGGGATGGTCAGGAGTGATTACTTAATGGGTAGAGGGTGTTTTTCTGAGGTGATAACAAAGTTTTAAAACTAGGAGTGACGGGGCACCTGGGTGGCAGAGTCGGTTAACCTTCAACTCTTGATTTCAGCTCAGGTCACCATCTTGTGGTTGTGGGATTGAGCCCCACGTCGGGCTCAGCACAGCACAGAGCCTGCTTGGGGTTCTCTCTCTCCCTCTCTGCCCCTCCTCCACTTGTCCCTTCTCTCTCTTGCACTCTCTGTCTCTCTCAAATAAACTTAAGGGGCGCCTGGGTGGCTCAGTCAGTTAAGCATCCGACTTCGGCTCAGGTCATGATCTCACTGTCTGTGATCTCGAGCCCCACGTCAGGCTCTGTGCTGATAGCTCAGAGCCTGGATCCTACTTCAGATTCTATATCTCCCTCTCTCTCTGCCCCTCCTCTGCTCTCTCTCTGTCTCTCAAAAAAAAAATTAAAAAAAAAAATTTTTTAAGTAAATAAACTTAAAAAAAAGACCTTAAGAGTGATAGTTGTATAACATTGTGAATGTGCTAAATGCCACTGGACTATACTCTAAAACATTTAATTGTGCATTATATAAAATTCACTTAAATTAAAAATTAGTGAAGGACTACCAAAAAAAAAAAAAAAAAACCCACTCAGCATTGAACCTCAGGAAGCATCCAGGGAGTCTAGTTGCAAGTTGGCCAAAGTTTCTGAGGACACATGTTCACAGCAAGTATCCTGTTGGGGGGGAGCAGCAGTGGGTCCTGCTCTAAGCACACCCTCCCCTGGGAAGCCTGGAGTACCAAGTGTGAGCACAGACCACTGTGCTCAGGGAGTTGCAGGAACCCGGGGCTGTGTGGACCTTTTGAAGCTGGGGGACAGGTCGAGGCCTGGGTCTGCCAGGTCTCCCCTGATGACAGCAGGGTCAGCAGCATGGAGTGGTGGTCCTATGGGTTAAGGGGACTGTGCCAATGTGAGGTGAAAAGGCTGTGGTTGCTGGATATTAGAACTCCTGGTTGACGTCTCTCAGCGCTTCGAATAGGTTACCCTATTGCCTCTGACCCCTGGTTTTTGATGAGAAGTCACCTGTTAATCTCATTGAACCTCCCTTTTCTGTGATGACTTCTTTTTCTGTTTCAAGAGTCTCTCTTTGTCTCTGGATTTGAACAGTTTGATTAGGACATGCCTAGGTGATATCTATTTGAGTCTTCCTCCTTGGAAGTCTAGGTTAGTTAAATTTTCATCAAATTTGTTTTCAACCATTATCTCTTCAAATACTCTTCCTGCCTTTCCTCTCCCTCTGGTACTCCCATTGTGCATAAGGGGGCATTCTTGACAGTGACCCACGTCTCTGAGTCTCTTCATCTTTTTTGGTTCATTTGTTTTGCTTTCTGTTCTTCAGGTTGGATAATCTCAAGGTATCTTCAAGTTCGTGGAATCTATCATATGTCTGCTCACATCTGATATTGGGCCCTCGAATGAATGTTTTCTTTCAGTTGTGCTTTCAACTCTAGGATCTCTATTCCGTTATTTTCGATAATTTCTATCCCTTTGTTTGTATTCTCTATCTGGTGTTGATCTTACACTTTAATTCTGTAAATGTGGTTTCCTTTAGCTCTTTGAACATGTTTAGAATAACTGATTTAAAGTCTTTGGTAATGGGGCGCCTGGGTGGCTCGGTTGGTTAAGCATCTGACTCTTGATTTCGGCTCAGGTCATGATAGCACGATTTGTGGGTTCAAACCTCACACTGGGCTCTGTGATGACTGCACAGAGCCTACATGGGATTCTCTCTCTCTCCCTGTCTCTCTGCCCCTCCTCAGGTCTCACTCTCTCAAAAGAAGTAAATCAACTTGTTTTAAAAATTATATAAATAAATAAACTTTAAAAAATAAAGTCTTTGGTAGGTCCAATATTGGGGCTTACTCAGCCACAGTTTCCATTTTTCCCCCTTTAAATGGGTCATAATGTCTTTCCTTACAAATCTTTTTTTTTTTTTCCAGAAAACTAGATGTATTAAATAAAACACTGTGGCCACTCTGAAGTTGGATTCCAGGCCCTTCCCCCTAGATTGCTTGTTGCTTTTTGTTGTTGACCGTTTGTGTAGTAAACTTTTCTAAATTAATTCTATAGTCTGTTTTTGTTTTCGTTTTTGTTTTTTGCCGTTGAAGTTTCCACTCAGCTTAGTGGTCAGCTAATGATCACACAGATTTCTTTAAGTACCTAGAACCAACAGGTCTGCCTTCTTTGCCAGGGAACTCGTGCAGGTTGGGCCTCACCTCCAACACTCAGCTCGGCAGTTTATAAATCTCTGCCTTGGTTTCACTACCTGCTTGCACAGAGCCTCAAGATTGTTTAGAGGTGAGAGCTTTGAGCCTTCTCCGGTCTTTACTGAGCATGCGCACAGCCCTACACATGTGCATGGACTTCTAGATTCCCAGGAACATGTTGGAATTTTCAAAGTCCCTATGGATATCTCTTTCCTCAGGTTTTCCTTTTAAGCTTTTTGCTTAGCCTATTTTCCCAAACTGTTATGTACCACCTTTAGCACCCACCAACTTAAAAAATTGACTCTGTTCTATGACAAACAGCCCGAGGGAAAAGGCTGCTTACATTAAGTGAGCTCCTAGTCTGGACAAATAGAGGCAGCCTTGCAATTGGGTCTTCCTAGGAACCACCAGTCAAGTGAAATAATCACAGTTCTCTGTCAATGAGGCTTTGAAGGAACTCCAACTCTGTTCAGTGCTTTCCAGTAACTGCCAGGCTGTTGGTTTTCAAGGCTACCATGGAGCTGGAAAAGGTGGGGGCGGGGCATGGGTGGCACAGAATAGGGTAAGCTAAAAACATCACAAAGCTTGCCATTCTTAACAAGATTTTGTTTATTGAATCTGTTCTACGTAAATGATCCCTGGATGGCTGTAAGCCTTTGGTTAAGAATTCTGAAAAAGTTGACGGGAATGCAAGCTGGTGCAGCCACTCTGGAAAACAGTATGGAGGTTCCTCAAAAAAATAAAAATAGAACTACCCTATGGTCCAGCAGTTGCACTACTAGGTATTTATCCACAGGATACAGGTGTGCTGTTTTGAAGGGGCACATGCACCCCCATGTTTATAGCAGCACTATCCACAATAGCCAAAGTATGGAAAGAGCCCAAATGTCCATCAATGGATGAATTCATAAAGAAGATGTGATGTATATGTACAATGGAGTATTACTCGGCAATCAAAAAGAATGAAATCTTGCCATTTGCAACTACGTGGATGGAACTGGAGGGTATTATGCTAAGTGAAATTAGAGAAAGACAAAAATCATATGACTTCACTTATATGAGGACTTTAATAGACAAAACAGATGAACATAAGGGAAGGGAAACAAAAATAAAAACAGGGAGGGGGACAAAACAGAAGAGACTCATAAATATGGAGAACAAACAGAGGTTACTGGAGGGGGGATGGGCTAAATGGGTAAGAGGCACTAAGGAATCTACTTCTGAAATCATTGTTGCCCTATATGCAAACTAATATGGGTGTAAATTTTTTAAAAATAAAAGTATTCTGAAAAATATTCTGACTATATTTTTGCCAGTTTTCTCATTATTTTTATGGAGGAGGGAATTTTTGGAGGTCCCTGCTCCACCGGTTTCTCAGACGTCACTGTTGCTTTTTTTTTTTTATTTTTTTTTTTAACGTTTATTTTTGAGACCGAGAGAGACAGAGCATGAACGGGGGAGGGGCAGAGAGAGAGGGAGACACAGAATCAGAAGGAGGCTCCAGGCTCCGAGCCATCAGCCCAGAGCCCGACGCGGGGCTCGAACTCACGGACCGTGAGATCATGACCTGAGCTGAAGTCGGACGCCCAACCGACTGAGCCACCCAGGCGCCCCCACTGTTGCTTTTTATAGCACATTTAGAGTTTGTCTGAGGCTGATGTCATACCCTCACTGCACAACACACACAGTAAAGAGAAAGTGAAGGATGGAAGGACTTATTCTAGAACAGCACACTGCAAGGTGATGTTAAGGGAACATAGGGAGCGCTTCTCCAACTCTGTAGTGAAGGACAAATTTGTTTATTAATCTAATTCATCATTGTATGTTGTCCTACTTCATGTGACTAGTTCACATACAACTTGCCTTGCAAGTTCAACAACCAGAGCCGGTCTCTACCCTGTTCAACAAGAATTGTCTCCTGATCACACTCCTGGAGGTCCAGGCAATGTCACATTGTTAGGAAAGTTTCTGAATGCTCTGTTTTTTCACTTATCTTGTCACCACGTGGGAATAACAAGGTTTGCAAACCAGTAAACTTTGAGTAGCACTTAACCTGCAAACGATCTTGAATAAGCTAGTACAAGGCCTCCTCGACAACATTTAAAAGTCTATCTGTGTTGGTTTTCCTCTTAAATTCAAGCATCACGGAACTATGTAATGCAGAAAATGCAGATTCCTCATATTCCCAAGGACACAGAGATGAGCACTGTTAATATGTTTGCTATATATAAACTACCAGTTTTTTTTCCCCCATTCTTACACAAGTATGTGTTTGCTTTACAAAAACTAACTCTTTCTACATATGTATTTTACAACTTATAACTTATTTGGACATGTTCCTATATGGTACATGCACATTTTCGTCATTCTTGACAGTTATAGGGTATTCCATTTCATATATACATGCAATAATTGTTAACCAGGCCCTATTGGTGGCCATCCAGGCCCAGGTACCATTTTAAAGCTGTCATTACAGTCCACTAGAAGTAAGAGGTGTCAACTCTATATTATGCATTGCACCTAATAAGCAGAGCAAAACTTGCCATCCAAGTGATTTTTAAAATTTTTTTTAATGTTTATTTTTGAGAGAGAGAGAGAGAGAGAGACGGAGGACAGCGTATGAGTCGGGGAGGGGCAGAGAGAGAGGCAGACACAGAATCCGAAGCAGGGTCCAGGCTCTGAGCTGTCAGCACAGAGGCTGACGCGGGTCTCGAACTCACAGACCGACAGATCATGGCCTGAGCCGAAGTCAGATGTTTAACCAGCAGAGCCACCCAGATGTCCCAGCCATTTAAGTGATTTCCGACTGGCATGTTAGGGTGTTTCCAGCTCTTACTATTACATACAGGCTGCAAAGAAGCTGTGTGTTCACCGTCTAGGCATCGGTATGCACCTGTGCACACCTGAAGACTAAGGTCTGGTAAGAGGAACTGCTGTCCAAAGACTGTCCCAGCTGACACTGCCACCCACAGTGCTTCCATTGATTTGAGCTTGAGTTTAGACTGGGGGAATTAAAAAGTCTTCAGGAACCAAACCAAGATATAGAATCCAGATCTAACTGAACAGTGGCAGGACATTGGATATTCCTGGGCTGTTCAGAGACTTGTAAAGCCAATTCTCAAAAGAAAGCCAGAAATGTGGCGAGCCAGTGATATCCTCCTTAAAACACCTTTTCTCCTCATTTCTGCTAAGAACGAGTAACTTCTGGCAAGAGAAATCAGCAATGCCTTTTCTTTACAAATCATTTCCTTTTTTAAATCCCAACTGTGAAGCTAAATGCTGCTTACACACACGTTTAACCTTTAGGGTGCTGACCACTCATGGCGGGAAGAAGGCCAGGTCAGCATTCTTGGTCGCTGCCACTATTCAGGCCTGACCAGTCTCCGGGGAAAGATCCAAACAGCGGCTTCAGCAGCCAATAAGCGGAGGACTCAGTTACTACTTGACCTGATTCTGTGACTGTCCGGCAGAAACACATCTCCATAGTCTCTTTCAGAACGTGAAGCATCTCAAAATGTCTGAGCCTGCCCGGCTAAACTCGCAATCAGGTTAGTCTATTGTCTTCCCTGAATCCTCTAAGGATTTCTTTGGGAAAACCCAAAGCACGTGTGAGCTGAATTCTGTTCCTCCCTTGGGATGTCCTGAAGGTGAGGACACGCGCTGAGGTGTCTGAAAGCTATATATAGTGTCTGAGGAAATGATCCCTGAAGAAGTATAGCACAGACCCTAACAATTCTTCAAGAGCTCCTTGCTGATGTGAGAAATCTCAGTGTGAGAGCAGCACAGCTGATCAATCATGGGGACCTACTGCCCCTCAGAAGGTGCACATGCCGGCCCCCTGCCCCTGCAGACACTTGGGACATAGGCAACGTTGCCGTCCAAACAGGAATAAACCCAGGGCGCAGTGCACACATTTCACAGCTTTTTATTGAGATTCGGGAAGAGTCCGCTGGAAGTGGGTGCGCTCACTGTCCCAGCTTGCCCAGGCCTTCCGCTGCATGGGTGACAGCGCTTGTGACTGTGTTGGTCACCGTCTCAGTGACTTCCTTCACCGCTTTGTCCCCTGCCTCATGGGCCTTCTTTAAGGCTTCGCCAATGGCTGTCAGGAAGAAAGAGGAATAACGTCCGTTGAGCAAAGTAAACATTTCCAGCTAGCAGGGCCCGCGTCAGCTGGAGTGGCCTGCGGGGATGCGGCGGTCTTACTGGATGGAGGCCTGGCCTTGCTGGATTCTGCCCCGATGGGACAGAGGGCAGCGGGGCTCCCGGAGGAACGCATTCAAACGTGGTTTCGGTTCCCTCCACAACTCGCGTTTCCCCAATTCTGAGGCGGCACCTGCTCCTCCCAAGGGCGCGCTGCCTACTCAGACCTCTTTTCTCTGTCAACTGCCTGCTTGTGTCTTCTGTCGTTTTTATATTGGTCCATCGTTTCTATTTACAAATGTTTTTCCTCCCTTTGTGGTTTTTCTCCTGGCTTGGCTTATCGCATTTTTTTTTATTATGGAAAATTTGCAAGTTTTATATTGCCAGGTCTATCTAATATTTCCTATGTGGCTGTCGGGTTTTCCGTCACAGTTAAAAAGATCCTCTCCTCTCCCGTATTATCCCCAATCCACCACCTTCTCTTCTAACAGTTTAACGATTTCATGTATCTAATACGTGAGCCCTGGATCCATCTGGAACCTATCATGTTGTAAGGAATGAGGCACTTTTAGTTATACTACAGCACACACACATAAACATTTATGCAAATATACATGTAAACACACAATCTCCTGTCTGAAATGTTTTGTCAGAGCGTGCTGCCACATAGTCTTTTGTGACCCCGTCTCCTTAACATCCCACGGAAAGGACTGTCTGGATGGATCTTGTTTTATTAGCAAAGTACAGTCTGTGGCCGCAGATGAGCGTCGATAATTGCATACCAACTGAAAGGATGCAACATCAAGGTCAGGGTTTGACCGGGTTAGGCAAAGAATGGGTTGCTCCCAGCATCTAGCTTCCCTCCTTCCCTCCTCCCCTGGCCCCAGCCTCAATGATACCTTTCTCTCCGGCCTCCTTGGCGTGTTCCACCACCTCCTTCACCACCTCCTCAACGGCATGAACTAAAAAGATGAGAAGCCCAGAGTGAGCGCAGTGCAAGCCAGCTTCTCCTCAAGGCGGAGCCCAGGACATCTGGATGTCCTGGATGCCGCCCCCCCCCCCCCCAACCTCCCTGTGAGACCAGGCAGCTCACGAGCAGAACCCTCAGCTGCCTTAATTCAGAGACTCCAGCGGGCCTGGCTGCCAGAAGACAAACCTAGGCAGTCAGACGAGAGCACAGGGCCCTCCGTGCCCCCTTGGCCTGGCAAGGCCTGGAATGCAGATGAGCAGGCCCTGGTGCCAATGGGGCCCCTGAGGCCAAGGCGGGGCTCGTCTCCCACGTCACCGCACCTCTCAGGTGAGCTGCTGTCCCACCACAGCTCCACTGGGGATGCCAGATCCCGAGGTCTCCTCCAGCCAAACCTGACCCCCCAGAGCAATTCCTCCAACAGGAGGAACTCTCCCACCACTTCGGAGTTGTCTAAAGTTCGTGCGGCAGTTGCTAGAACTGGAAGATTTTGGAGTCAGAAGAACGGCTTCTGATTTTACCTCCACTCTGCACACTTGGTTCCCTGATCTGTGGAGTGGGGATGATGCCGAACTCGGGGCCAGCGAGATATGCAAGAGAGAGGTCAACCCCAGCTGCAGAGCTAACATACGAAATACAGACATGTTTGCGGCCATGCAGAACCCGAACAGCCAACGCGGACACCAGTTGTTTTTCACAAAACGGCAGGACTAACCTCCCGCACAGAGTTGCTGGGGCATACACACCAAAAGGGTTTTGGGGCACCTGGCTGGCTCAGTCAGAAGAGCATGTGACTCTTGATCTTGGAGTCATGAGTTCGAGCCCCATGCTGGGTGTAGAGATTACTTAAAAATAAAGTCTTCAGGGGTGACTGGGCAGGCTCAGTCGTTTAAGCATCTGACTCTTGATTTCGTCACAGGTTCACGAGTTCGGGCTCCATGTTGGGTTCTGTGCTGACAGTGCAGAGCCTGCTTGGGATTCTCTGTCTCCTTCTCTCTCTGCCCCTCCCCTGCACTCTCTCTTTCTCTCAAAATAAATAAACATTTAAAATATATAAAATAAAATCTTTATTTAAGAAAAGGGTTTCTGGGGACTTTGAAGAAATTGAAAACGTCCTTTGTATAAACCCAGGGGGCTGACTTTGAACGGAATCAGACTTGGTGGTTTCTTAGTAAAGAAATCTTTGAGGCATTAAAGTGATGCTAAAAATAAAAACCCATTTCCTTGTTTCTGTATAGGACATTCAAAACAGGCTGCTTTGATATGGAAGGACTCCCGGGTTTCCAGAGGGGAGGATTCTAGCCACTGGAGGCTCACCCAGCACCTGGGCTCCCTTTTTGCTCCCAGGGACCTCCTCTGAGCTGTGTCCCTCCTGCCTCACAGACCCCAGAAATGGGTCCAACCGAGGGAGGCCTGTTTGGGGGCAATGGACCCCTCATGACTCCACCCAAGCTGCCCTCTTCAGCTTCCACACCCCTCACTTCCTTTCTGTCCTTGTGGGATTGATGGGTTCCTCAAGGGGCCAAGGCCTGCCCCCAATCTGCTGAGATCAGCTTCCAACAGGCCCCATCGAGTCTGTCCCCACCTCCCCCACCTCCCCCCCCCCCCAGCCTAGGGAGAAGGGCCAGGTGGAAAGGAGCCTCTGGGTCCTTACCAGCTTCCTCAGTGGCCTTCTCAGTGCGGTGGGCCAGGCCCTCAGCAGCAAGTTTCCCCAGACCTCCCAGCATTGTGCGGTGACAAGTGGCAAACCAAGCAGGATGCTGCGGTCTGGATCAGCGTGCTTTTATAGATGCCTCTGATGCCTGCCTGGGCTCTGGGGCAGGAGCCCCCGCCCCAGCCAGGTAGGAGATCAGGTGGTGAGTCAGCGCAGGCGGCGGCAGGAAGACGAGGCTGGGTGGGGCTGCCCCAGTGCCGTGACTGCAGCCCTGCCCCTCTGGCAGTATGAGACCCTGACACCCAGTACTCGGGGACCCTCTGAGGGGCAGGGACAGGAGCAGGGCTGAGCCTGGAAAGGAGGCCTGACTGCCCTGGGAGATGACAGGCCCTTGGGGACAGCAGCCCTTCCAGTCCCCTGGGCTTCAAGCTCCCCATAGCCTGGGCACTGCTGTGTATCCAGACAGGGCCTAGGACTTCCAGCCTGCTATCCAGGATCCTCAGGGTGCCCTAGTCAGGGGCTTGGGGGTCTGTGGGCCTGGGGACCCGGACGGTCCCTCAGGCCAGGGACACAAGTGGAATGGGCACCACTGACCTCCCCATTCCCAAAGACTTCAGCTCTGCAGTGTCTCTGCAGCTTTCATTGGAAATTTGAGGGGCGGGGGAAGGGGGCTTCATGGTGGTACCTAGCCTACGGAGGACATAGCGTTAACCGGAAACCCAGTCATCCTGGCTTGCAGTCAGCTGCTTCTCACTCACAGGAGCACCTGAACCCCTGCGCAGCCCCATTCAGGGGCAGGCAGCACAGGAGAGAGCCCAGCACCCCTGCACCTCGGGGCCTGGCTTCTCGGAGAGGTCCTGTGAGGCCAGCAGTGTCCCCCAGGAGGTCCTAGAGGAATAGATGGAGGACCCCAGCACCAGTAGGGGAGGTACATCTGGCCCTGGCCAGGATTCCCAGAAAGCCACTCTACAGGCCCCTGATGCATCACATGCTTAAGGGGCCAGGCTGCCTCCCTAGTTACTCAGGTTGAAGAGTGATGCCTCAAGCCACATGTCACATGCCGCTTCCCTTACTCACCAGCCCAAACTTGAGCCTCAGTTTCCTCATCTATAAAATGGGGACAGCCATGCCTTCCTGGCCATGTCACTGATAGAGGGATCATGTGTGCAAGTTCTTGGTAAACTTCTGTTCCCTCCCTCTTGTCACTGATTGTGCTAGAGAGGGGCTGTTCGGGAGTGAGCCCTGACCGACCAGTAGGGGGGGCAGAGGGCCGGGGACTATGACCCCAGTGGCCAGAAGTCATGGAAGAAGTCCTCCCAAGTCCTTGTTCATGCCATCCAGGCCAGGGGCAGGAGTCTGAGGCTGCCTGCCCCCATGCCTGTTCTCTCAGCCTGTACAGATGCCCAGGAGGGTGTGGTGAACCCTAATTAGTGTTTACCCGACTCCAGGCCCTCACCGCCTGGGTCCTACGGGGCTGAGGCCCTCCCACATTCCTGATTGGTATTAGGAAGCCCCAAGCTGTGGCCGGCCCCCATGGCGGGGGGCGGGGGGGCAGGCAGTGGGTGCTGTGGCAGCAGAAACTCTGGGTCACAGGGCCACACACACCATTCTCCACTGGCAGGAGTGGTCGGGTATTAAACCGTCTTTGAGAGAAAGAACACAATAATACTACTCTTGCAACTATTACAGATGGCTATGTGTGACCCTGTGGACTCAGAAGAGGCTGTGAAGTGAGGGGCTCTGGAGCTTAAGCAGGTCCAGAAGACTGTTCTCCCCTCAGCACAGGCGAATTCCAGAGTCTTCTGCTCAGGGTAGTGCTGCCAAGGGTGGGGAACTTTGGGGACACAGTTGGGGGGAGTTGGGCTGAGAGACCCACAGAGATCTCCCTGGACCCAGCAGAGCTCTTTCCCTATTTCCTCTGAGGTGGTGTGTGTCCCCCAGCCCCACAGGGTCCCTCGCCGTGCTTGTTCCCCTGACAGGATGGTGGTGTCATCCAGTGTTTCCGGGACAGATTCCAGACCCCACAGACCCCTCCACACCAGTTCCCATCCTGGGATACTGTTCTCCCTCTCCTCTGGAGCTCACTAGCCCCTCAATAGGTCCTTGCTAGGACTCAGTCCTTCCGCAGGACTCCGGTCCCAGGGCCAGTCCAGAGCCCCACCCAGTACAGCCTCTGGATATGCTTTTCTTCCACTGTTGGCTACTGTTGCCCTTACCACATCACCCTCCCTGCCGGTGAGCCCCTGCCCCTCCTCCCCTGCTGTACTGCCCTGGGAGGAGCATCCTGGCTCCAGTGACAACATATTGTGGCCCCAGATCTCTGGGCAAGACTGGGTCCAGACAAAGATCCCAAATGCCCAGCAAGGGGAAAGCGAGGGGCCTCGCCAAGCTGCCTAGGACCAGATGAGGGGACCCCTGACCTTGGTGCTCTGGCCCAGGGCGATCCCCTTTGGCCTTCCAGCTCCTGCTGTGACCAGCTTCCTGTTCTCTCAGCCCCGCCTGTGGATCACTGAGGGTGGTCTTCTTTCCAGGCAAAGAAACCCAAGACAGCCCAAGACCCTCCTAACCAGGGATGGATCCAGATGTGAGGGGCTGGGCTCCAGTGACTCCCGCAGGGAACATTACTGCCTGGATGAGTTGAAGATGACTCAGCTGGGAACCATCCCATCTTAGAAGAGGCCTGGCTCACCCTGCACCCCAGCAGAGCAGCCCTTGAACACAGGCACCTGTCCTGAGACAGAAGATCAAGTCCAGCCCCTGGGGCAGGACCATCAGGCCTTCAGAGGAGCCAACTAATCCTCCAAGTGGAATTTGTGCAACAACCCAGTTTGGCAAAGGATCAACTGGCTGCATCATCAAGTCACGGTGAGCCAATTTCTCATATGACAATTTGCCAACTTGGCAATTACCAGTTCTGAAAAATAAAAATAAAAAATGTTTGTTTTAAGTGTTCAAATACTCAGGGCTGTCTTACGTCTAAAGTGATAACTTCTTGTGTGATCTGAACTATGGTTGCCTATCCTCCTTCCGCTTTCTCCTCCTTCTGCTTCAGGGATTTGAGCTCACAGTATATACTGAGCCCACATACCCTGCACACACCAACCCCTCCCAGCCACAGGGAACCAAATCCTGACTCCTGGAGATGTTTTGTGGTCCCTCGGCATGTCAACATCACACATCCATGGATGTCAGTCAGGATTCTGTTGGAAATCAGAGGGCACATCAAAGGGGTACTTAAGGAAGAGACTGTTCACAAAGCTGTGGGGAGACTCAAGAGAACCAATAAAGGATGGCAAGGTGCCCGGAGACCAGTCATGGTGACAGTTGTCACTACCCTGGGCCCGGAGGGGTAAGGGTAAGGAGCAAGGCCATACAGATGCCAAGGAGAGTTGTGGCTTTACAAGAAGATCATTCAACAGGAGCAGCAGCAGAGGAACCCAGCCACTGCCAAACCACGTCAGGCAAGGAGGCTACATGGGGAACAAATACCTCTCCTCTCCCTCTGTGACCTAGCCGTGTGTCACCCATTGGCTGAACCCAACTGGGACTGAGGGCAAGGGAGCCCTGGTGATGCAGTTCAGGAGGACAGGTTCCTGGGGCGAGGGCAGGGAGGAGCAGGCAGACAGTGGATATGGATTCTCTGTAAACAGAATACCAGCTCAGCCTGCCAGACTGCCATGTCTGGAGGCAACAGGGCAGCAGCTTAATTCTAAATAGTCCCATTTCTCCTTCTTGAAACCATATGAAGGAGGAGGGGGGGGAAGGAGGAGGAGGAGGAGGAAGAGGAAGGCAGCCCATCATCAACACACACACACACACATACACATCAAATTTCTCTTCAGAGAAGCTGGGAAACCATGCAAATCCAGGAGCAGGTGAGACCAGCAGAACCAATGTGGGAAGGCAGGCAAGTGCAGAAGAGTGGGAGAGACCCGGGGAGGGGGGGTGGTCTCAGGTGTTGAATGAGAACTCTTCGGGACAGAACTAAGAACCTGAGCAGGTGAAGGAGGAAGCGGAAGATGCCCAAGGATCTCCAGAGGTGTCAGACATAAGACCACCACCTTCCAAGAGTGAAGAGAGCCTTTGAGGAAACAAGGGCTAAACAAACCCTTGTTTGCAAAATGCTGGAGGCTGCAACTGGGAAAAGAGAAGGCTGCCCGTAGAATCTTCTAAAAGTCAGTTTGGTTCTAAGAGGCAGAGGGGTGGAGGGGTCGCGGCTATACAGGTGAGTCCAGCGCTTACATGAAAAAGGGGCAGGCTCCTGAGCAGAGGAGTCTGGGTGCATCCCCTGCCCCTACCCCCAACCCAGACTCCCACTGCCATCTGGGAAATGCCACTTCAGATCTGAACTTCAGATTCCTGACAGCCTCCAGCGTCAGGAATACAAGGGTTTTACGATTAATAGGGTAGTGTCTCTCTTCCAACTCAGTGTTAGTTGAGTTATGAAAGTAATATAGTTTTCCTGTCTTCCTCACCCAGACTCCCCTGACGGGGGTGTTCACATCTCACACAACCACAATACAATGATCAGAAGCCAGGAATTAACATTAGCATATTTAGCTACATTAAAATCTAAATTTAGTCAATTTTAACTAAATAAATTAAAATGATTTCAATAATAATAAAAAAAAGTTTTTATTTTAACTTTTTAACATTTTTAAAATAGAAAATGCCAGGGCGCCTGAGTGGCTTAGTCTGTTGAGCGTCCGACTTCAGCTCAGGTCATGATCTCGTGGTTCATGTGTTCAAGTCCCGCATCAGGCTCTGTGCTGACAGCTCGGACCCTGGAGCCTGCTTCAGATTCTGTGTCTCCCTTTCTCTCTGTCCCTCCCCCCTCACGCTCTCTCTATCTCTCTCTCTTTCTCAAAAATAAAATAGTAAAAAATTTTAAAAAAACATTTTTTAACGTTTATTTATTTTTGAGACAGAAAGAGACAAAGCATGAACGGGGGAGGGTCAGAGAGAGGGAGACACAGAATCTGAAACAGACTCCAGGCTCTGAGCTGTCAGCACAGAGCCTGACGCGGGGCTCGAACTCACGGACCGCGAGATCATGACCTGAGCCGAAGTCGGCCGCTTAACCGACTGAGCCACCCAGGAGCCCCCAAAAATTTTAAATATTAAATGCCACACACAAAAATAGAACACAATGAATCTTCATGGATACATTGCAATAACCCAAGAGGCCTAGCTATAACAATTATGAGCTCAGACCCCAAGTCTTCCTAGTCCATCTGTAAATATTTTATTCTTGAGGAACCTTCTATTTTTTTTTAATGTTTATTTATTTTTGAGAGAGAGAGAGAGAGAATGAGTGGGGGAGAAGCAGAGAGAGAGGGAGACACAGAATCTGAAGCAGGCTCCAGGATCTGAGCTGTCAGCACAGAGCCCGATACAGGACTCAAACTCATGAGCCGTATGAGCCGTGAGATCATGACCTGAATCGAAGTCAGGCGCTTAACCAACTGATCCACCCAGGCGCCATGAGGAACCTTCTAGCAGACTAATTCCAACCAAGTAACAGATAGCAAAACATGTTTTAGCAACAGGAATAGCAGAGAGCTTATAATATTTTCAGTTGCAGATCTAAGAGAAAACAAAGGTGTGGCTCAGGGTAGAGGAATGGAATGTAAATGCTTTCAAAAAGTAGAAACTAGAGGGGCACCTGGGTGGCTCAGTTGGTTGAGCGCCCGACTTCGGCTCAGGTCATGATCTTGTTGTCCGTGAGTTCGAGCCCCACATCAGGCTCTGTGCTGACAAGCTCAGAGCCTGGAGCCTGCTTCAGATTCTGTGTCTCCCTCTCTCTCTGCGTCTCTTCCGCTCATACTCTGTCTCTCTCTCTGCCAATAATAAATAAACACTAAAAAAAAAAAAAAAAATTTACAAAAAGTAGAAACTAGAATGAGACAAATAACAACCAAAAAAGAGAGAGAAAGAGAAAAAGAGATAAGGGGGTTGAAAGCAGAAAATAGAAAACTCTGCTCCTTGTCTCTCATAAAATTTGCAATTCGACAGGAATCAGAGCTGAGAAGTCAAGTGGAACCAAAATGGAACCTGCCCTTGTCTCTCTTTTTAGTGACCTTGCGTTTAGCTAGTTGAGGAAGTAGAACCTGGAGAATCAGGAATCGTTTGGAGGAACTGCTAATGGAAGAATTGCTCTTTGGATCCTTGACCAGGACCCAAAGGTAGAGTGGCCACGGTCTGGGTTCAACTAGCTTCATGACCCTCATGGAGACAAGGCTGGGCTCCTATAGGCTCCCATGGGCTCCCCTGGTGTTGCACCCACTGTGTCCCAGACATGTAGCAAAACCAAGTTCAAACTGGCCTTCCCCCCATTCCCACAGTTTGCAATGTTGGGAAGAACAGGGCACATAGAAACAGGCATTTGCATGGTGCATGGGGCATCAGGAGTGTGGAAGGGGCTGCACCAAAGAGACGGCACCCAGGGTTCATCTGACAATATGCAAACTCATTGTTATCTGGTAGGAGAACCAAAGGAGGTCAGGCGTGTATTCATTTAGCAGATGTTGCCAGAGCACCATTCTAGGCACTGGCGTGCACTCATCAGTAGAAGGGACTTGGTTGCAGCCCCATGGACAACCATCAGAGAGGCATACTAGAAGGGTCTCGTTAGAATAACTGTGGAAAAGGAGGACAAGGTGTGAGACTGTATCAGCAGTTGCTGGACCCATCCTGAGTGTGTGTGCGTGTTGGAGGATGGACAAGGGAACTGAGATCTGAAGAATGAAAAAGTAGGAGCTCTAGACAAGAATGGTTAATGGAGGAGGACAGAGAGTGGTCTAAGCAGTAAAAACAGCACATGCAAAGACCCTGTGGTGAGCAGCAACATGATGTCAAGGGAAATGGAAAAGGGCCAATGTGGCTGAGGCAGAGAGGGCCAGGGTGTTGAGAGAGGAGGCTGGGGAGGCGGGTGAGGCCGGCCAGTGCAGGATCCTGGCTGGCATCCAGGTAACATGGGGATGACAAGCTTTTGTTTGTAAGAGAAAACCTGATTCACAGTGGCTCAAACAATGAGGGAAACTGCATCCTCTTGCTAGCATGGCAGGCTGAAAGACGGGTTAGTTTAGGGAATGAATAAAGTTGTGTTTTCCTTAGGCTTGTTTCTCCTATGGTTACATGTGGCTGGCACAGTTCTAAGCATCATTTCCAGCCACAAAAATGTCTGGTGGAAGAGGGGGGACTGTTTCTTCCCTTGTCTGTCTTTTTTTGAGGATGGAGAATATTTCCTAGAAGCTCCCAGGCCCTCAGATGTGACCTCCCTTCTCCTTGGCCAGAGCTGGGCCCCACACCCATCCCTAAGGCAATCTCCTGGGGAGTGTAGGATGAAAAGGGATTGCTGGACCCACGGGGATTTCTCTCTGACTCACCAGGGGAAGGACTCACATCAGAAAATATGTGTGGGCTCTGCCACCCCAGCCCATCGGGTCTCCCCCAAGCTGTGCACCCCCCTCCCCAGGTGGTCTCTCCTGACCTTGGCATTCACTCCTGGAGGCAGGGGCCCCTGGAGATGCTGGAAGTGTCCTCACACTACCCAGGTGTCTCTTTGAGGACCTTCTCTTTGGACCAGAAGGAGCAGCCTTGGCCCATTTTGCAGATCAAGCGAGGCCTTCTTTCCGGTACAGTCAGTAATAAGGAAACAAGAATATAAGCTGGTTTGGCCCCCGGGTGAGGATGGGAGACGCTGACGGGGAGCGGGAGAAGATCTGTGGCCGGCCTGGGAGGGTTCTCAGGTTGGAGAAGAGAAAGGTCGCTGGAGCAGAGCTGCACCCACCGGGACACCTGGGCCTGGGCGGGGCGCCACACGACGACACTGCTCCCTGCTGGCGGCCGTGCGAGGCCTCCCATGAAGCCGGCCTCGTGTCCACGCGAGGGGAGACTACTCTTTTCTCTCTTATCTGCCCAGAATTGGGACGTGTAATTAGTATCTTTGAATGGAAACGGCTTGGCTACGTACGTGCTCGTCCAGAGAGAATAAGATCCTCACGGGTGGAGGGAATAACGTGAGCAAAGTCTCGGAGGTGGGAAAGGGGAACGCGGTGTGGCAGGGGGTCCGGATGGAGGGGGCCGCCAGCGCCAGGCGCCAGGGTTGGGCCTTATCCTGTGGCAACTGTGAGTCACCCTGCAGCGGGGCGTACCGGGGCTGGTGTCGCGTGCGTGGACACGTGCTGGGGGGGGGGGGGGGGACTAAGTTTGCGGGAAGTCTAGTCCCTCTAGGGGCCCTGTGGCACGAAAGGGCCGGCCTCCATCCTGGAACAGAAAGTCCTGGTACGTCCGAGCGGGAAGGGGTGCTCGCGGGAGGGGTCGCGCGCGCACGTACACCGCCCTGTAGCCCACTGCAAGCCCACGTGCACCGCCCCCCGCGCCGCTGTTCCTCCCCCAGGGGGCGTGTCGTGGGCGGGGCTACTCTCGGCTGCAGCTCCGAACCAGCTCCAGTCCAGCCGCGGGGTGCGGCGGCTCCGGGGGTGTCCTAGCCTTCTCGGTCCTGCCCGGTGACTCACCGCCGGGTGGGGCCGGCACACAAACACCCCGCGGGCGGGGACCGGGGTGCGGCGAGGGCTTTAAGTGCTGCTCCTGCGACTCTGCGTCGTCCCCAGAGGTCCCGCCACCTGAGGTCCTCACAGGATCCCAGCGAGGGAGCCCCGGTGCTCGCAGCCTCCAGGCACAGCTAGCGGGGAGAAGTTCCCGAAGCCCAGCCCTTGGAGCCCCTATTCCCCTGCCCTGAGCTGAGCCCCTCAAGCATCTAGGGACCGAGTATCCCCTCCTAGGAGGCGCGGGGTTCCTGGAGCTGAGGGAGCGATTTGGGAACGGGGACCAGGTGGCTCCTGAGCAGAGCGGGAGGCACCCATACCTCATTGAACTTCGTATAAGGGAGCGTCTGGATTTGCGGTTGAGACCATGGGAAAAGAATTCTTGGACAGTTCGTCTGGGTTTCCGAATTTGGAATGCCAGAACTCTGGATGTCGGGGCTGGGTTTCTGCACACTGTGCAGGGCGGGGGCGCGAGAGGGCTGGGCCCGGCTTGTGGGGAGGAATGAAGTGGACAGGAGGTAGGAACATGTGCTTTAATAAGGCAGCAGACCAAGGGCCCGCCAAAGGCCAGGGGCTGGAGGGCAGTCACCCATGTCTCTCTTCTGTCGTTATATGAGGCCTAATTTTTTCCCAAAACCTGAGAAAGTCTCAGAGGCCTGGTTAGCAGTCTTGTCGATGGTTTCCTGGGTGGCCTTGGCCACCTGGTCCATGGCTGGGGAAGGAAAGGAGAAAGCAGGTGAGGGCCAGGCCCTGGGAACCAGAGTCCTCTAGGGTTAGCCTGGCCTGGGTCTCCATCCCCAGGAAGCAATGTGGGCAGAGGGGCTTCAGAGTGGAGGGTATGTCTGGCTGAGGGCTGAATAGGGTGGGGAGTGTTCTGGGGCTGCCCGCCCTCCTGCCCACCAGCCCCACCAGACCTTTCTGCCCTGCTTCTGTGGCTTGGTCCACCACTTGCTGGGCCGATGATCCTGCCGCAGTCACTGGAACAGAGAGATGTGGCCCTTAGCCCCTATTGAGACACTGCCAACCACAGGGGCCCCACCATTGCCACCTCTATCTGTTCTCTAGAGTAGTGTGTCCTACAGGCCCAAGGGATGAATGCCATCAAAGTCAAGTCCTCTGACTAAAAAGTCCTGTGCCAGTGAGGCATAGGGGCCCTTTCCATGCCTCTGGGGTATTCTTGTTTATTTATAACTCTAGGCTCCTCCCCTCTGGCCTGCTTCTCTCTTCATCTCCAGGATTGCAGAGAAAACATCCCAACAGAGGCTGGAGCTGGCATCTGGGTTGTGGCTGCTCCTGGGCACGGCCCGGGAAGAACCCTGTCCCTCTTTCACAATTTCTCCCCCAGAAGCCTGGCCCCGATGCCTGAATTCCCACCACCAGTGCACGGGGGCCCCACCCTTGCAAGGCCCTTTCACTACTGCTTTTCTCCCATGCCTCTCCCCAGAAGGCACACAAACAATGATGCTGGTGCCTCTGTGGGCATGCAACTTAAGGCATTAGGAAATGAAGTCCAGAAAGGAGGTGACGCTTCCAAAGTCAGGCCATCTCCCCTGGACCAGAGTTTGTGCCTGTGGTGAACAGGGCTTCCAGGGGCTCAAGTGGGTCCCACCTGCTAGGGGAGTAGACAAGTGGCTCCAGCCTCCAGAGACCTGACTCATCCTTGCAACTGAACCAGAAAGAAGCTGCTTTTACTCAGACCCTGGGTCAGGGAGGTGTAGGGGGGTCAGGCAGGCCCCGGGTCTGCGGCTCACAGAGGCTCCCGTGGGTCCTTATATGACAGAACCAGTCGGGGCCACAGAGAAGGAGCTCTTGCACCCAATTTACAGATGGGGAAAGTGTGGCCCAGAAGGAAGGGTCTTGTAGACAGGCTTCCTGGTAGCATTTTAGTTTCAGGGGAGCAACTGTGGGCATTCCCTGGGGCACTGATGAAGGAGGGGGTTAGTTTGGGTGTTGTCTGTTCGTTTGGATATGTGCAGCACAAATCGGGAGCTGGAGTCCCAGGGGAGGCCGAGCTGGGCTGGAAAAGCCACAGCTGGTGGGCCTTAGGGCAGGGGTCTCCACACATTTCCTAACCCCAGTCCACCCTATGCCACCCCAGCTGTGTAATCTCAGGTCCCAGGAGGAAAGAGCTGGAGGTGGAGAAACAAGGCTGGGGACCTACCTTCTGAGGTGAGGGGTGAGAAGGCCCTCTGGGTGAGGACTTAGAAGGAAATGATTTTTTTTCTGTAGGACGGGGGAGGTAGGGGAACTCAAAGCCGGGTGGTGGCAGGAGGAGCCCCTTCTGCCATCCCATCCGGCCCAGTGCGCCTCTGAGACCCCAGCGAGCAGAGATGGATCTCTCGGTGCACGGGGTGCGAAGTGCGCTCTCTCCGTGGACCTTCACCCTCCCCTAAGGACCCAGGTGGGGCTCCTCACGATCGGGGTGTGGCCACTCCCCTCCCGCGCAGTCTGTTTATATTGGCTCCTGGCAATGCCCACATCGCCCCGAACTCCTGGGGCACCAATGTTTCCCCACCTCCCTCAAGGCATCATCCTTTGGACTGGGCGGGGTGGGCGTCCTGCCGGATCCCTGCATCTCAAGGGAGGGCCCTCAGGACCCGGAGCGCCGCACGGATTTTCGGGATGCATAACCCAGGACTTCTGCCTCCGTGAGTCCCTGCAAGTGCCCCGGGTCGCGGCACTGTCCTCACCTGCTTCCTGGGCCGCCCCCTGCACTTGCTGCTTCAGGTCCTGCAAGCTCTTGCTGGCCATGACTGCCGGGGGTCTGCGAGGTCGTCAAGGATAGCTGCAGCGAAGTTGGATCCTGTTCACCTTGGCTGCGACCGAAGCTCCAGCTCTGGTTTTTAAGGCGCCCCAGGGCTGTCCCGCCCCGCGTGGGGCGGGGAAGAGGGGGCGCGGGGCGTTTCCCAGCAGACCGCCCCGGGGACTGACTGGGCCCTGCTCCAGCCTCCGCGGACGGAGAACACATCCTGGCCTCAGGCCGGCCGTGGTGGGAAGGCGGTGCGGGGTCTGAAGAGGGGGCACGGGGCTGCAGGGGGTGGGGGTTGGATCAGGGGTCCACAGAGGGGCAGGAGTGGAAGGGGGCGCACACACCAACAGCCTCCACATCGCCCGACCCCTTGTCCCTAACCCTGAGGATCCGGTGGGCGCTGGGTGAGCGCCAGGTCAGAATCTCAAGGCTGGAATTGACATTAATAATAGCAGCTGCCTTTTATTGAGCATTTACCTTGTGCCAGGCTCTGCCCTCAGGCTTTTCAGCCTCTTGTATAATCTTTGTAACAACTTGGTGAAATGAGTTCATGAACTCACCTGGCAGGGACTCGAATCCATGTGGGTGGGCTTTAAACCCTAGGGCCCTGACAACAGGCAACCCAGCTGTTCCCACACACTCAGCCTGGACACTGTAGAATGGCTGTCTGTCCTGCCGCCACTGGGACCAGGCAGGCTCAGAATGGAGAGGGTCGAGTAACTCCCTCTCACAGAGAGCCAGTCACTGGCAAGCGCTCCTGGGGGAGGAAATAGCCCAAAGTGGAGGGGGAACAACGGAAGGAGCTGCAGGGTGCACCCAGCCCAGGGCGCAATCTAAGGTCACCAAAGCCCAACGAGTTAGGCAGGAGGCGAGGCTCAGAGAGGGCAGGGACGTACCCCTGTCCACACAGCGAAGAAGCGGATGGCCAAGCCTCAGACCGCTCAGTTAGCCTTTCCCTGGATGGAGCGCACGCAGGACGGACATGGTGGCCACGTGGGGGCGCTGGGAGAGGGGTTAGAGACCTGGGCGAAGGCAGGGGAGCCAGAGATCCTGAGGACAGCAAAATGACCCAAGAGCCGTGACCCCCTGGAGCTCAAGTGTGCACGTAGGGCCTCCACTCCACCCTGCATTCTCCCACTCTGGAGCCCGCCTGCGCAGCCTGGAGGCCTCCACTGCACACCCTTTCTGCCATGGGTGCTGCATCTTAACCCTCCCTTTAATGCCTGCCCTCTGATTCTTCCTCTCCGGGCCTGTCTCTGCGTCTCTGTGGAAGCTTCTCCTATTCTGGAGCTCTGGGGAGGCCTCCCCTATCCAGGGCCACTCCACTAGGGCATGCCCTGCCTCTAACAGTTGGTGGCGGGGAGAGGGTGGGGGGAGGTGGCAAGGAGAGGAGATAAGGGCAACCCTGGTCAAGTAGAAGGGGCAGGCACTGAGATCAGAAGGGAGGAGGGGACACCACGCCCTGAGGAATCCAGCCCTGCCACTCCCCCGCTCTTCCTGGCCTCTGGCAGGGCCAAGCCCAGAGCCCAAAGGCACTGCAGGAGCCAGACTGCTGCCTGGGGGACTCCCCGGAGACTAGCCTAGCCCCTGCCCTCCTGAATTCCCACCAGTAGCACCAGTCTCTTTGGCCAGAAGGGTCTTTTCACTGCAGCAGTGAAAATAGCAGTGGCTATTAAAGTTATTCAATGCCGGTGCTGGTCCCAGTGGGCAAGAACAAGACAGGGAGGCACAGTCTGGCCCAAGCAGGTGACAATAGAGACAGCTGGTGGTTCTAAAGCAGCAGGCACTGCAGTCATACCTCTTGGGTTCAAATACCCCTTAGGGCAAGCCCATCTCTCTGAGCCTCAGTGTCCCCATCCTTGATGGGGAGGGGGAAGACTATAACAGAATCTCCTCAAATGCTATTGTGATCATTTAAATGGACTGAAGGATGTCCAACACTCAGCCCAGCACCCCACAGTTCACCTGGGGCTTCTCAGGTGAGGAGAGGGGCAGGGAGAGATCATTTGTTCCTCTAGCGAAGTCACGTGCAGCTGCAAGAGCAGAAAGCGCGTAACCTGGGTTTAAAGGCTAAGAGCACTGCAGGTGCCGTGGGGCAGGGAACAGGCTTCCTGGACAGGGTGAACCTAGATGTTTGGCATATGACCCCAGGAACAGGCCCTGAATATGTGTCTAGGGTGGGGGTCGAGCAGCAGGGACCCTCCCAGGTTCCTTCAGCTGAGGCAGAGTACACTGGGAGCCTGGTGATGCACTGTCCCCAGGGGCTGGGTCTAGGTTTCCCCTTCCCCTTGATACCTTATCGGGCCGGCTCCTCTCTTTCCCTTACAGTCCAAAGAGCTCTCATGCACAGCCAGGCCCCAGACGGACTCCTCCTGGGCATGCACAGGCCTGCTTGTATGCCTGCATCTGGGTCTGGAAGCAGGGAAACCCTGACTGCCCTGAACCTCCTCCAGACCCTTCACTCCTCCCATGGTAGGTTTGGGGGTCTGGGGGACCCGCAGCCTCCTGCTCCTCTCAGCCTCCACAGCAGTGGGTGCCCATGGCCAGCAGAGTGGGATACACTCCTGCTCGGCTGGGCTCAGCTGGGTTCCCAGCCCCCAGGGCTGCCTGGCACCCCTGCTCCCCACCCCTGAGGCAGTATGGGAAAGTGCTGTGGTCTCGGGAGTGTCTGCATCAGGGCGTGGACTGAAGCTCAGGCTCTGGCGCCCAGGGCTGGAGGCGTGGGGCAAGTCACTTAGATGCTCCGAGCCCAAACCGTCTGGGCATCAAAGGGGATGCAATCCCCCCACTGCCTATGAGCGAGCCCCCAGGGCATGAAGCCAATAGCCCTTCGTGTAGGACACCTACCAGCCGGATCCCCAGGTGGTTTTGAAACATCTGCCAGAAGTACCTGAGTCCACCCGGTCAGGGTGGCCGGAGCAGAGCATGGGACTTAACTGGGTGGCTCTGGAGCCAGGCCACCTTGCCTTCTGCCCGGTCTCCGCACCTCCTAGGCTCTGTGCCCCTGAGCAAGGTATTTAACCTCTCTGTTCCTCAGTTCATTCTCAGGGACACTGGGGTCACCTGAGACACCACCGGTTTGTGCTGAGGATTAAATTAGGTAAAGTGCTCGAGGCTGGGAGGAGCTCACTTTTACTACTTTCGAGGCGGAGGCTCACTCTCCTGCATCTCAGCTGTCCTTTTTTCTAATGATACTTGACAGGACTTCGTGCCGAAGGACAGGAAAGCCCAGCTCCAAGCGGTGGGAGCTTGAGGCTGGGTGGGCCCAGGCAGGAGGAGCCGTGGGGTCACAACCTTCTGTGCTGAGGAGTACTCAGACAGGTCTTGCTATGGGTTTGCACTTTAGATCTTTGAAAGTTACCATCTGTTCCAGGAGGGGTGTTAGGTTGTCTGGGGGAGCCAAAAGCAGGGCAGCTTCCTCCATTATAAAAAGCAACTGGTGCAGGGGCCCTGAAGGCAGTGCCTGTGTCAGAAGGTTCCCGAAATGCCCAGGGCATGCCTGGAGGGTACCTGGCTCCAGACCTGCTTCCCAGACCCACCAGTAGGCTGGCCTGGCTCCTGTTCCTTGGGGCAGGGTGGGGGGGCGGAGGGTGTTGGGGGGGTGGTTGGGGGGGTGGGGGGTAGGAGATTTCTTCATGAATGAGGCAGCACAGAAAGGAAGCATGGGCATGTTATGGTCAGGAATGAGGACTTGAGTTTTATTTGGAATCATTAAAAACAAAAATTCACAGCAGCATCTGTGGGGTCAGAAGGACCAGGGGGCAAAGCGACTGATTGAGGGAGGTGAGGGAGGTGAAGGCAGTGTAGGAGGACAGGCCCTGTGGGTGGTCAGGTGTGGGAACATGGGCAACCCAGGTCACGCTCCAGGGCTGGGCAGTCCTCATGCCCGGTGGGGTCCAAGGCAGAGGGCTCTTCCTCCTCCATGGCTGACTTGCATCCCTCTAGTCTCCTCCACTCTTGGCCTGGGAGAGAGAGTGACCTTCACACACAGCTCCAGGCTCCCACCCTCAGTGGCCACCCTGAGTGGGGTGGGGCTGGGAGCCATCTCTGCCCCTCCGCCCTGAGGAGCCTTTCATGAAGGGACCTCACATTCAGGCTGAGGGGGCTGCAGAGGGTCACAAGGCTTCCCTGAGGGCTCAGGGGACCCTGGGAGGGAAGCAGGATTGCCCGGGTACCCTCTGTTCTCTGGGAGCCCAGCACCTACCTCCTCAGCCACTTCTTCTTCCGCTTTGGCTGCCTTGTCCTCCTGCGAGGGAGCTGGTTGCTCCAGGTCCTCCTGTGAGGGAGAAAAGGGGATGTGGGACAGTGTGGAGGGCGCAGAGGCCCCAGCTTCTCTGCACCCACGGCTCATCCACCTGGCCTCAAAGAGGAGCAGAGGGCCTTATCACCTTGCTGTGTGCGGTGTGTCATCACCAGACTAACCAGAGGAGCGACAGAGCCTCACGTGAGGACCCACAGCGGGGGCTCTGATGATGCCGAGGCTTTATGGGGGCACCATGTATCTTGGAGCCCAGCTTCACACACCCCCGAACTAATGTGGAGTCTCTGGGCAGTCTGTGGTTGGGCCTTCTTATGGAGGAGGACTGGTGGGGTGGGTGGAGTGAGGTGGGGGTGGGCCATGGCCCTGAAGCCCTAGGCCTGACCCCACCCTCAGTGTCCCTGCATCATATGATCACACACTCTTGTCCTACTGAGCCCCCAAATAGCCCTAGGAAGAGGGGTGTTTTTACTGTTCATACTGAGGCCAGGGAGGCCACGTATCCAGCTAAAAGCCTCACAGCTCAAAGCAATGGGGCTGGTAGAGATCAGGTTCGGCTTGCTCCAGGCCCATCCCTATCCCTAGTAGCAGCTTTCTCTCTCCCTGCCTCCTGGATGGGCTCCGGGCTCAAGCTGGTCCGGTTGGAGCCAGCAGGCATTATACAATCCTCCCCACTTCCTGTCTCCTACCACCTTACCCCCACTCAGACACTTGCCTAAGGTGACCTGCCCGGGAGGTAGTCGAGTGACAGCTGTGGGCAGGGCCAGACTGGGTGATCAGCCTGGATCCCGGTCTTAGCACCAACCTCTGGAGGATTCTGCCGTCTCCATGCTACTTCTGGGACATCCTTGGTGGATTGGGGCTTAAATGGGCACTGAACTCTGTCAGTCACAGTAGGGGCAGCTTTCCAGGCAAAGGGTAGGTGGCCACAGGCCAAGCCCTACCACCCAAGGCAGATGCATGAGGCCAGTGGAATGAAAGGGCTGTCAGACAGGCAGTGCTGCATCCTTCTATGGTTCACTGGAGGAAGAGTTGTGACTGGTTTCTGGGTGTCACCAGGAAATGTCTCCCTTGGGGCAGCTACCCCCACTCCAGGCCCTGGGGTGGCTCCATGGGCTTACCAGCCCTCCTTCAAGGCCAGAGAGGAGTGCCCAGGCTCCCTCTCAGAGGCCCAGTGGCAGCCTGACCCCACCCCAGTGCCTCCTTTGCTCTCCCGAGCACCTATGGGTCCTGCCCGGAGGCACAGATGATGATGGTATAGTCTCCTGCCTCTGTTGGGTGCTCACCATGACCCAGGTGTAACAGTTTCGTGGGGGCCATTTCCCTGCACGATCACACAATGTCATAATGAAACGGGGACGGTCACCCCCTCCCTTGTTACAGGAGAGGTAATGGAGGTGCCAAGGGGTTAAGTAGCTTCCCAAGGTCATATAGCTGGCAAGGGGCAGAGCTGGGAATGAGCAGACGGGTTGCCAGCTCTAAAGAGGTGGAGAACCTGTGCTGGCCCCAAAAGTGGACGCCTAGGCGCTGCCTCCTGGCAGGGGGGCTTCCTCCCCTTCCTCCCATCTGCTCCCTGAAGCAGGGGTCCTCATTGCTGGGTGCCTCAGAGAGGCCCATGCCTGGCCCCCATATAAACCGGGCCCCCACCACGGCCTCACACTCATGCAGAATCTCTCCCAGCACAGGCCCTGCAGCCAGGCTGCCCTGGGAACCCCAGGCTTGCGGGACTAGCCCCTGGGACCTCGGTCACATAACGTAACCTCTCTGGGCCTCATTTCCACACCCGGTCTCTGCAGATTCTGTGCCGATTGAATGAGTTAATACGTGTAAAATGCTTGAAGCAGAGCCTGCTCTGTGGTGCGTGCGGGAATAGCTCACCTAGCGGGCCTCCACCTCCTGGGGGCGCCCAACTGCGCCTGCGCCCTCTGCACCTGGCAGCCCACGGGGGCACACGCCCGCGCCCGTGCACAAAAGTGGAACGCGGGGTCAGGACCCTCGCTGCTTTGTCACGAGGGGGCGCTGCTTCCCTGCTCCTCCCACCAGGCCCTGGAGGGAGGCTGGACAGCAGGCCGGTGGGCGGTGACTTTGGCAGCTCCAGCCTGGTGTCTTCTGCCCTGGAGGCCGCCTGTCACTGCGTGAGGCCCACAGCACCCTGCTTTCACTAGTGAAATGTGATACCTCCCAAATGCGGAGCCTCAAGAGGACGTGGTTTTGAGCCTCACTTTCCAGGTGGGCCCCAAACGGCCCCCCTCACAAGAGGAATTATGAGGGTTCTAGGTGTTAATGGGTTTGAGAAACACCAAGCACAGACCGTGGGCCCCCTCAATCTCTGCTTCCCTATATGTCATGAGGCAATACTGCTTTCTCCTCAGCTAGCCTCTCTGGGGCCCAGGAGAAAGGATGAGACTGGCCCGAGAGCCAGGGCCACAACTGGATCTCACCTTTCGAATCACTCCGGAGGTGATGGCGATGTTCTCCGCCTCCTCCACCGTCTTGATGGCCACTGTGTTGACGCTGGTGACCACGGCCTCACTCACAGCATTGGCCTGCTCCTTGGTCTTCTCAGCCACTGCAAGAGGACTCTGGCTGGCCGTGGTCCTGACCCCTCCTTGTCCGGGCCTGGCCTGCCCAAGTCAGGCTGAGCAACCTCTTTCTCGGGGCGCTCAAAACTCTGCCTCTACTGGAGGCCCTGGACTGCGCCTTTCTCTGACTCCGGGGGAGCCCTGATGCAGGAGGGGCACCCTGGGTCTATCTAACCTCATGTGCATGTACAGCTTAGGCTTCTAGTTGGAGTGTAGGAGGACCCTGGGCTTGAGCCTTCAGTACCAGGTTGCAGTCCCTGGAGGTCCCAACCCCCATATCCCCTGGTCCTGGGCCCCTTACCTGAGGTCACACTCTGCACAACATTCTCCTTGGTCTTGGCTCCTGGGGAGGAAATGGAGGCGTCAGCCTACTCCTCCTGGTGTTGGGAGCGAGGTGGTCAGGGCAAACACACAGAACAGCTGAACAAGCTGTGGGGTTGGTAGGGGGGGTGAGGTGGTGTCTGGGGGCCGGCAGTCCCTTCAAAGGCTGCTTCCTGCTGTGTCTGGAGAAAGGGGATGGATGGGAAGTGGATAGGACAGGACAGGGGGATGAGAGAGACCAGGCCTGAGGTAGGGTCCAGGCCCACCTGGGTGTGGTCTGGGCCTCGGAAGCAGCAGCAGGACGGAGCTGAGTCACCAGCTTCCGAGGGGCTGAAGGGGGTGGGGTTGCACAGGACACTGGGGCTCAGGCTCCTCTCCCCTGCTTACCCTTCCCTCTGAACAGGGTGGGGACCTGGGGCTCCGCTGCTGAGCACCTTCCTGCTCTAGGCTCAAGCTGGCTTCTTATCTGAGCACAAGGGCCTGGAGGGGATGCTGGCGTGGGGGACACTGGTCTGCATCTGTGCACTCGTGTGTGTGTGTGTGTGTGTGTGTGTGCGCGCGCGCAAACAAGTGTGTCTGAAGGCCGAGTGCCCCCTTGCTGTTCTGCTTCAGAGACCCTGGAGCCCTGAGGAGGTCAGAGCAGACACTGTGGGGTGTGGGGGATGGTATGCAGGGGGATGGGGTGCTCCAGGGCGTGGAGACCCTGACCCAATGGCCAGGACCTCATCCCCACCCAAAATGCCCCCCTGGGGCTGGGGGAGAAGGTTGGCCCAGGGAAACCGGGCACCCCCGCCTCTCGCCTCCCAGTCGCTGCACCCTGCCACGCCCTGCTTCGCCCAGACTCACCCACATACATGACCCCCTCCTTGGTCTTCTCAGCTGCTTCCGTCACCCCTTGCTTGGTCTTCTCCACAGCGCCCACCACACCCTCCTTGGCGATGGAGAAGCCCTTCTTGAAGACGTCCATGGTGGTGGGCAGTGCCAGGAGCCTGACTCTTCCAGTGAGCTATGGCTAGAGCTGGCAAGAATGCTGCTGCAGCCGCTGTCCCCGCTGCTGCCGCTGCCTCTTATTGACGCCCATGAAATATTGATGATGCGGCGGCGGCTGGCTGGTGGGAGCTCAGCCAGCAGGCCAGGGAGGGCGGGGGAGGAGGCCCGCCCTCACCTTCTCCGGGGGTTGGGCAGTGGGGTCCGGCTCCCCTGGGCCCCTGCTGCCCAGCCCTTCCCTCCTGCCCCCTGCCCTCCAGGGAGTGGCGCAGGGGGCTGGACACATCCTAATCCATCACTGTCCCTCATTCATTCGCTGCCCTGCCCACCCACAGCCTGGCTGAGTGCTCTCAGGCCTGGGGCTGTTGCGTCTGTATACATCTGGGACAGAGGTGGTCAGGCAGGGGAGGCACCTTTGCTACCAGCTTCTCAGGTAGGGCAGGGGGGCAGGGCCATGTAGGCCAGGGGTTAAACAACAGTGGCCGACTTCCCAGACCGGCCCCGGCCTGCCTGGCTACTCACTAGCACCGTGGATGCCCCCACGTCCCAGGGCTCCATCAAGGGCATCAAGGGCAGTGGGGGAGATGGGGCAGAGGAGCACACAAAGGGCCTCCCAGTGTCCTGGCCTCTGGCTAACACTGTGTGACCCTAGGACAGCTTTCTCTCTCTGAATCTCCGCCCACCTGCTGGCTCCCACCCACAGCCCAGTGGTGAAAGGCGCTGAGTAGGCACGAAGTGCCCCTCGCTTCCTGGCCACCAGCATGGATGGGCAGCAGGTTCCCTGAGACTGAGCCGACCGCTTCCTGCAGACCCACCTCGAGGCTTGTGTTCTTCTCCTGACTCCCATGGGGACGTGTTGGTGGGGCCACCCCCCTGTGTGTTCCACACCTCCAGTGTCCCTGACCTGAGTCCTCTTAGAGAGGCACAGGAACCGGTCTGAGTTGTTGGCTGCCTCTGCAGGGGATGGTGGAGGTAGCTAGGGGGAGGTGAGGGGGGTGCCGGACGAGGCTCACCGGGTGGGCCGGCCCAGGCCACTTCCTCTCTTTGTTGTCCCTGTGCTTTCTTTTCCTTCTGAGGCTTAACTTGAAGACGACGTCAACATCACCAGCAGTGTGTGGAGTCACTTGCTGCGGCTGAGCCCGTCCCACGGCCAAGATGATCCTGACGCTGCTGCTCGGTCTCGGGGGGCCCCTAGGCTGGGGGCTGCTGGGGGCCTGCGCCAAGGCTTCAGGTAGCAGGCTCTCTGATCCACATAGCCCAAGGCCGCCTGCGGTCTGGAGGGCAGAGGCTGAGGATATCGGCGGGGACCCCGTCAGACGGTAAGGAGGACCTCGACCTTGGGGGGGAGGTCATGGTACAGGATCTGAGTTCCAGCTCAGCCAGAACAGAGTCTCTTGGAACCTCAGTTACCCATCTGTGAAATGACCTAATATTATGTACCTGCTGGGGCCGGCTGTGAGGCTGAATGAGATGCCTGGTGTCAGACTCCCTTCAGGAGGCCACCACCCCTCCAAGCCCAGACTGGGCACCCCAGGGCCCAGCCTAAGGACCACAGGAAGTTCCTCACCTGGCCCATGACAGGGAGCAACCTGGAGGTCGGGCAAGAGCATTTCTTGCCATCAACCACTTAGCAAGGGGTGATGAGGGGCAGTAGTTCCAGAAGTTTCCAGCTGGCCTGGCAGTGTCTCCCCTTCTTTGAAGTAAGTCAACTGACATTTGAGCCTCCATGAGGCTGGCCTGGCATAAGTCATGGAAGAGAGACACTCCTGGATTTTTATCTGAGTGCCCAGGAGGACTGGTGTGGGTCTTCAGCCTACCCCTGAGAGACAAGCAGTGAGCAGACAGGGTACTCTGTCCTATTTCCAGACAAAGAGGAAGCCACGGCATCCATTGAGTTCTGCTTCAGTGCCCCTCTGGAAATGAGTGGAATGGTCTTGTGACTGAACCAGGACACCATTTCCCAGTCTTTTATTTGTCCAGACTCAGGTGCCCCTGCTGATAAGGTGCTGGACCTGTGGGTTCCTCCTCGGGGTGTTCCACAGTCAGAACAGCAGGTGCCCTCATGGGGTCCCCCTTGGTGCCCTCATGGGGTCCCCCTTGGGGCTAGGCACTTTGCCGGGTGTTAGCTTGGTTAATCCTGCCAACAGCCGGGGTTACAGGGGAGGAACCCATGGCTCAGAGAGACTAAACACCTGACCCACGATCATACAGCTAAGGGGATCTAGAACCAGGATCTAGGTCTGACTTCAGAGCTCATGATCTGGTTCCCGAGCACTCAGAGGCAGCCCCACCCCCTAGACGCACTTTATATGCCTACCACACCCCCGACCACAGACACACACACACCAGACTTGGTGAGGGTGTTTATATGGGTTTGGAAGGTGAAAGGGGTCAGTTTACACCCACCCAGAGCCTTCCACCTGGCTCCCTGAGATTCACTATCACATTAACTTATGGAATGAATCTGCCTGGGACAGTTGTCCTATAAGCTCTGACACTTCAAGGTGAATGTGTTTGTTGGACACTTTCCTGAAAATGGATTTGGCCATGGAAAGGAAAGAGTAATAAGCAAGTGCACACCGACTCTCAGGGAGGGAGGCGCTGGCCAAGTGGGGAGGAGGGGGCCCATCTCTGCCCCACCACCAGGTCGGCTCAGGGCTGGGTGGAGCAGGTGATTCTTGGTGGGGGGCTCCAGCCACCGAACTCTGATTTCAGGTGTAAGAACCAAGCCTCCCTACCCCAAAGCTCCTTTCTTCGGTGACCTGCTTCCTTTTGATAAAAGGGAGGCTCAAGGTCCCAGGTGGATCAAAAAGAGGTAGGAGACACTCCTCTTTCTCCCTACCCCGTTGGCTGTGGGGAGAGGCTTGTGGGCTGTGCTCATCCACTCCCTGGGTGGTCCCAGTGTGTGCACAGCATGTGCAGATGTACGTAGAAGGGATCCCCAGCCCAGGAACACCCGGGTCCCAGGGGAACCCGGGGGGTCCCAGCAGGCCTGCTAGGTCTCCTTCCCACAACCCAGAAGCGGCGGTCCCCACAGGCCCAGCCCAGGTTGTCAAGGTCTCCAGAGGGGCTGGTGTGAAAGGAAGGAAATCCTGCTCAGCTTCCTCGGGCTGATTGCTTCCCGTGCTCTGTAAAGGGACAGGCGGAAATGCTGCTCCAGTCTCCCTCCTGCAGCAGGGGAAGGGGAGGCGGGGCCCCTGCACCATCATCGACAAGACTGCTGGGCCTTGCCCCCCCCACACCTCTTTCTGGAGCTCCAGGGCTATGGCAGGCCTTAGATATGGGCCCAGATTAGACCCTTTGCAAAGAGAAGTTTGAACAGAACAGTTGGGTGCCGGATGCCTGGTCCCAGGGTGGAGGCAGGACGTGGTTGAATGCTCCCCCTGTCCTTGGGTGCCCCAGTCACCCGTGTATTTGGACTCCGTGGGGAGAAGGCTCTTTGGATGCCCCCTGGCTTTGGTGGGAGTGGAACGGAGCGGCAGTTAGGAGGTAGGCTTCTCAGAGCCTGCACTTGCTCCCCCTGCAGGACTGAGCCTGCGTTGAGGACCAGGCTGAGCCCTGGGCAAGGTGCCCCATCTCTACATGTCATGAGAGCTCTGCTGTCTCCACTTTCCGTGCTGTGAGGCTCAGAGGGATGGGGATGCCACCCTGGACCACACAGCTAAGTGACCGATCAGAGTAGGGGCCTGCAACCACCGGGCTGCAAACTCCAGGTGTCTTCTGTCCTGTCTCCCCTGGGATGGTGGTAATGTAGGGAGGCTGCTCCCAGCAGCCCAGCTGGCCCTGGCCACCAGCATCAGCTTCTCTTGACCCATGTACAAGTAGGTAGCATTTGTGATTTTTTTGCAACTGAGAGCCCGTAGCCCAGAGGAGTCAAGCATATGGCTGGAGGTCAGGCCACCAGCCACTGCCATGGCTGTATCTCCTGCACCTGTTCCTGTTGTCAGAAGCACAAGGCCCTGGGCACACTCAGGGAACTCCCACTCTGGACATTGAGTGGGCTTCAGGCTCCTCTGCCAAAGCCCCTTTCAGAGACAAAGCCCTGCAAAATTCTCCCCTGGAGTGGTCATATTCACGGCTGCCTTCAGGGTCTCAGAAAGCAAGGATACCGAGAACACACCCTCCTTCCCCAGAAAGCCTTAAAGACTTAAGGGGCAGTCAGAGGTGAGGTTTACTGGCATTTAAGTGTCCCAGTGGACAATAGCAGCAGCACATCCATAATTCAGAAGGCCCCAGCTAACAGCCCTTTCCCAGCTAGAGGCTCCTCAGCCTCCCACGAAGCCCCTCCCTTTGCCCCCAGGGAGGGGCCGGAAGTGGGAATCGTCTCCACATTTCCAGGACTGGGGGAAGGGCCTTGCTCAAAGTCAACCTGAGTCCGGGAAGGGGGAGGGGAGGAGGGCCCAGGCTTCTCATCTCCCATTAAAAGCTCCAAAGGGGTCAGCAGACGCCCTCCTGACTGGGGCAAGGGGTCAGGTGGGGGCCGTGTCAGAGGCCCAGGGTAGCCCAAACCCAGCTGGCCCCAGGAGACGAGGGTGCAAAGAGCGCCCAGGCCTGAGACCAGGAGGCAGCGAGAACAATGGGTGCCTCAGCGAGCCGGGCTGGGGGCTCGGGCGCAGAGGGCCAGCGTGAAGCTGCCAGGAGCTGGAGGAAACCAAAGCAAAGGTCAGGAATGTTCCCAGGGCTTCTGGGCCAGGGCCTGCACTGTGCCAAGGGGTTGGGCTGCCAAGGGAGGGGGAGTGTGGGCAGGGAGAATAGCTGGAGCCTGAGGTTTGGGCAGGTCAGGAGAGAAAGTTCCTGGGCAGGAAGGGTGGGCGGCACCGCTTCCGGTTCCAGGAGCTCCAGATGGAAAGTCCCAGTCACTCCCTGGCAGGCTGGACCAAACCCAGTGCGCCTGGGCACAGGCCTTCTGGACCCTCAGCAGCAGTTTGGAGCAACGAATGGAACTGTGTTTTGAGTGGGTGTTTCTCAACCTTGGCACGCCTGGCATTTGGGACTGGCTAATTCTTGGTTGTGGGGGTGCCGGGCTGTGCTGCCCACATTGCGGGGTGTTTAGCAGCATACTTGGTCTCCACACACTGGATGCCAGGCGCTCCTCCCCCCTCCCGGTGGTGACGACTGTAAAGGTCTCCAGAGGTTGACAAATACACCTAGCGGCAAAAGTCACTTCACCCCCTGCTGAGAACCACTGGTTTAGAGAAACAATTTTCCCCAGGCCTGAGCCCAAGTTGCAGAATTTCCAGGGAGCCCAGGGTGGGGGTGGGGTTGGGACTGGAGTTTCTGGTCCTGGAACAGTCCGTGAAGGTGGCCATCTCACCCGTGGTCTCTGAACTCTGGACCCAGCAATTTCGCGGTCTCTCTCTCTCTCTCTCTCTCCGTGTTGAGTGAACATTCTTTGCTTAAAATCAGGGCCAGGTCCACGGGCACGTGACTTGAGCAGTCACATAGGGTGCACCCACAGAAGGGCCTCACTCTTGGTTTAATCTTTATTGTTGTCCCGTATTTTTATTTTGCACTGGACACTACAGATTATGCAGTTAGCTTTGTGTGAAATATCTACTATCTGTTCCTTTGCAGAAAAACTGCATGACCCCATGGGTTAGAGTCAAACCTTCTACAAAGTTTGTTGACAAGACCAGAAGCCCCTGCCCTCACTGGTCCCCACAGGCAATAATTTTCAACTATTTAGGTGATTCCTTTGGCATCCGTCTCTATGTCTCTAACTAACATGTTTATATTGCTGCTTCTTTGGGAAGCTCTCATTCCCACTCCATACCCTAACCCCAACATGCACGCATAGCAAGCATGCAAGAGCACACCCATGTGCATATGCACGTGCGCACACACACACACACACACACACCCTATCCATCATCCTCCCACATTGTCATTTTGAGTGATTACATTCATGTGACTATGTATGCTATTCAGAGTGGAGACACTTCATACTTTTGGTCTTCCCTGGAGCAAACAACGGTTTCCATTTTTTTTGCTTCTTTTGCTTAGTTTCCTGCGTTTCTGTCACTGCTCGATCCCAAACTCTTGGCCAGTTTGTCCACACCTGCTCTCCCCTTTCATCCATGTCAGGTGTTTGACTACCTGTGTGTTCTTGGTGATTGCTGGTCTCAGAGCTCTAGCTCTGGACGCTGGCCCTGCACCCACTGCCCATCGTTGACCTGGGCTCGCCTGCACCATCTTCCTGGGGACTCCCTTCCCCTCAATTCTCTGATGGAATTCCTGTCTCCCGATGCCCTGCTTTCCTCTTTCTTGGTACCCTGGCTTGTGTCGGTGGGGCACTTGTGGCACAGTGGTACCCTGTCCTGGGCTGTGACTTAGAATGCCACAGAGAGCTTTAAAATGTTGATGCCCAGGCCACAATCCCAGAGAATCTTGCTTCATTGACTTGGAGTGGAGCCCAGAGGCTCTTCTTTTGAAAGTGCCACACAACGGTTTTGATGTGAAGATTTGATGGCAAGATTGCAAACCACTGTTCTGGTAGCTTCCTGATGTGGGGTCCTGGGGTAGGCAATGTTTTGAAAACCGGTGTGTTGAAAATGTTTTTATTCTTGCTCTCTTTGCTTTGACTGATAGTTAGGTTGGATATAGGATTCTAAATTAGAAATATTTTTCCTTCAGTATTTTGAAGGCAGTTCTCCACTGTGTTCTAGTTTCCAGTATTGCTGTTGAGAGGCTCAAGGCCATTCTAATTGCTGGTGTGTGTGTGTGTGTGTGTGTGTGTGTGTGTTGATTTTTCTCTCTAGAAAGTATAAAATTACCTTCATTCCCAGAGTTCTAAAATTTCATGATGATGTGAGTTTATTTTCATCACATTGTGGGTAATTAGTGGGCCCTTTGCATCTGAAAATTCAAGTCCTTCACTTCTGTAATATTTGATTTTTTTAATAAACGATTTCCTCCTTCTGTTCTCTTTCTGGAACTCCTGTTATTCAGATACTGGATTTCTGGTGTAGACCCTGGGTCTGGAGTTCTCTCTTGTCCAGCAAGAGAGCGGACACAGGTTTAAAATGCAAGAGAGGCTAATGTCTGGGAGGAGACAAAAGCCCCGAGTAAGGGTCCTTGCTCTGTTTTTATTAGGATCAGAAGGCTTACAAGCGTGATGGATGTGCACAGAGACAATGAAACCGTGAACATTAATTCACAGGCATGAGGGAAAGGGGGTTTTGAAGATATGTGTTGTTAGGGGTTTGGGTCAATACAAAACAAAGTCCTGGTGCCAGGCAGATGATTGTTTACAGCAGGCATGATGCACCATGTCTGTTTATCTTAGCTAGCTTAGGGGACAAGACAGACAGAGCTTGCTACCTCAGGGTCAACAAAGCACCTTTCTTTTGCTAATTAGCTCCACTCTGGGCAACTTTGCCCTGCTGCCCCGCCTGCTGCAGTCTATAGTCCTGTTTACTGTTTACCTATTTTGGTCCTTCCTTCCTGTGAAAGCAGCTTTCTGCTATTGTACTAAGTTGGGGAGCGTTTCCTCCCTGAATACCTAATCTTGTTTACTATTCTTGGATGCTTTCATCCTGAGGTTTCCTATTTCTATACCTTTGTTCTATACTGGGGGCGCTTTGCCATGTTTACCTAATCTTGTTTACCTCACCTTGGATGCTTTCATCCTGTGGCTTTCTATTTCTTTATGCCTTGTTAACCCGTTGGTGCAAGCTCTGGGAATTCCTAATCTTATTCCCCACAGATTTCCAACACTGGTCTTCAGTTTTCCTGAGCTTTCCTCTCCTGTTTTCTTTTGCCCTTTGCTCTTCTTTTGGGGAAATTTTTTGAACTTTACCCTCTAACATTTTTATTAATTTTCTTTTGCATTTGTACTGTTATATTTTAATTTTCCAACTGTTGTATTTTTCATTCTCTGTATGTGCTTCCATTAAAAATTTTTAATGTTTGTTTTTGAGAGAGACAGAGTGTGAGTGGGGGAGGGGCAGAGAGAGAGGGAGCCACAGAAGCTGAAGCAGGCTCCAGGCTCTGAGCTGTCAGCAGAGCCTGATGTAGGGCTTAAACCCACGAACCACAAGCTCACGACCTGAGCTGAAGTCAGACACTGAGCCAACTGAGCCACCCTATATAGCACCCCTATATGTTCATCCTATTTCTTAATAGCTTCCTGTTCTTGTTTCTTGGATGCAGTAACTTCTCTTTATAGATCTGGAGCTGTGAATACAAATTTGGGGGACTTCTCTGCACAGTGTTGGTTTTCTCCAAGTTGATTTTTTTTCCAATTGTTTGTTTTTGATCTCCCTCTTTTGTACTAGAGGTTTTTCTCAGGAGTCATCTTGGACATCTGCCCACTTGAGAGCAGACAGACTAAGAAGCCCACTGGAAGCTAGATATGTGGATGGGTCTTTCTAACCTCTTTTGTCATAATGTGCTCTGCTGGGCTATTTCACTGGGGGAGCCCCTGATGCCATTGTTTTTAGGTCGTTCCTCTTGAGTGGGGTCATTTTCCCGATGGGGTTTTCAGTTTGCTACCAAGAGGGTAAAGGCTGGCTGCCAGGCTTTTGGGAGCCAAGCAGGAAGTCAGGCTGGGGGTCTCAGCCCTCAAGACAGATATGGTCACTCAATTCCCCTCAATCCTACCACCTGCCCTCCTCAGCAGAATCCCGGTACGGTGGTGCCTGGTGGTCCCAGGACAGAGACCAGGTCCAGAGAATAAAATCCTAACCTGACAGCCACTCCATCTCCAAGGCCCTCGAACACTGCCTCCTAATATCTGACGAGTGTGGCCATTTCTCTCCACATCCACCACCATCACCCATGGAACCTGCCAGAATCTCCCACCCAGATCCCTGACACAGCCACCTATACCTCGCCTCTCCCTGGCCTTTCTGTACCCAGGAACCAAGGTGGCCCTTTCATGTGTGACGTCTCTGCTCAAACCCCTCCACAACTTTCTGTCCCTTCAGGACACAGTCCAGCTCCTCCGTAGGAGCTCAAGGCCTCCACGTTCTGGCTTCTCCTTACCTCAGCAGCCCCTTCCCTGCCCCAACCCTCTGCATCTCAGTGGGCCACACATCTCTGGCACAGTTCCTGGCGCCAAGTTATCACCTCCTTCTGAAAGTCTCCCCGGGTCCTGGCACCTTCCACACCATCTGAGATGGCCTGCTCTCCCTGGGGACCCTGGAAGGAAGGTCTGTTTCTCCATATTGGCACTGAATCCTGTTCAGCTTCAGCCCGGTACCCAATACCCAAGGGGTGCTGAGCTGAACTGAGCCCTGGAGGTCATTGCCGCTTGCAGCACTGGAGAGCTCCGTTCTGGGAGCTGATTGCTGGGGGAAGGACCCTCTGATCTATTCTACTGACCCCATCAAGCCTGCCACCGGGTCAGTGAGCTGGGGCTGTGTCAGCCACGAGCACCCCCTGCTCCTGGGACTTGCAACAACACGCACTCATAAAGAATGTAGATGGAGAGGCTACCTCTCAGGCATTCAGGGTGCTGAATGTGACCCCCAAACTACCCTGTAGGCTCTTTCCCAGAGAAGGGGCTGCTCCACTCAGCTGCCTTCTCCCACAGTTGTTTGAAAGTCCATTTCCATAATGGCCATAATGGGGAATGGACAGGGAGCAGGTGTCCTCCCTGAAGCCTGGTCTGCGGTGAAGACAGATGTGAGTGTAACAGGGCAGGGCGGCAGTGATCGCTGAGCACTTGTCAGGATCCCGGCACTTGGTACCCATCCGCCCACTTGGAGGAGGGTATTATGATCTCTATCTGATAAATGGGAGAGTGGAAACTCCCTAAGTGCCTCACTCAAAGTCAGAGTGCGAAGGACTCTCCAGCCCCAGCGGCATGATGCTGCTTCCCTGGCACCAACAGAGACAGCGAGAGGCCTTCCTGGCTCTGTGTGATTTTGGGGGTGCTTGTCAACCTCTCTGTGCTGGCCCCTGGAAGCCAGTGGAGCAGGTGCCCTTGCAGGCAGGGTTTGTGGAGCCTTTGTCCGGGGGCCGAGGGATAAATAATGCAGAGTGCTCCCTTCTCAGGATAATGGATTCTAGAATCCCAGGCATTGGGTGGGGCAGGGAGGCAGGAGTGGGGCACTGGCACCACTGTTGGCATCTAGGAAGGGTCATGTGGGACCCGGGTGTGACTCAGCAGCCCTCTCCTCTGGCTTGTTTTTCCAGTAACTGGTGCCCTTACCAGAAGTCTAGGCTGGTCACCTTTGTAGCTGCTTGCAAAACAGAGAAATTCCTTGTCCACTCGCAGCAGCCATGTCCACAGGAGACTCCGGACTGCCAGAAAGTCAAAGTCATGTGAGTGGGGGCAGGATGGGGCAAGGGGGGCCACCCACCCAAGTCCTACACTGGCTCACTCTGGAGTCACTGAGCTGGCCATCTTTCCCCAGGTACCGCATGATACACAAGCCGGTGTACAAGGTCAAGCAGAAGGTTCTGGCTTCCGTGGCCTGGAAGTGCTGCCCAGGCTTTTCAGGCCCTGACTGCCGACACTACGGTAGGGCTCCCTGTGGCTCCCTCCCCTTCAACCTCTGACCCAGAGGTCAGGCAGCTCCTCTGACCTGTGGTGTCAACATCTGTTGCCTCCTCTCTGCAGATCCCACGGCAATCCTTGAGCCCGAAGATCCAGGGGATGGCCTCCAGGAGTCTTGGGATGGGCCAGTCAGCTTTGAACCAGGTATGCTGCTTTCCTAGAAGGTACAGGAGGGGCAGGCAGGCAGGCAGGCAGGCAGAAAGAACCCACATGCCCAGGCCATTTCAGGAAAACTCTGTGCCCAGAATCAGCAGGGGTCCCTCTGTGGCCCTGTATCACCCTACCCCCCACACCAAGGAGGGCAGAGCCACAGGGCCCTCGGTCACTGCCTGTTGGCTAAGCACACACACCCTTTCCCTTGACTGCATTTTCTGGGAAGGATAGCTTCATCCGGCACCTACCTTGCCCCTTGAATGGGACAAGATCCCATGGCCTGGAAGAAACTTTCCCCCATGTCTCCTAACCAGGCCCAGAAAGTCGTGCTAGCCTTGGTGTAGGTATAGTCAGCACAGAACCCCCAAGAGGCACCAATTGTGAGGCCTTTCAAGGCCGGACCACGGCCGACGTGGCAAATAAATTTCTTCGTGCGGTGAACTCCTACCTTTAGACAAGGGCTGCCTAGGATGATTGTTGAGAGGCCATGTCCACACAGCTGAGGACAAAAGTGTGCCATGATTGATCAGGCGTGTCTGCTGTGGGTGTCCAGTGAGGGTGAGGGCTCAAGTGCCAAGCATCTCCCCCTCTGGAGCTAAAGGCTTCTGAGCTCCCGCTCACAGGACATCAGCACGCAGCTCCCTGATATTTCTATCCGAACCTGGAAATTTCTTTCTCCGTACCTCACGATCTGCCCAGGTCTGGGGAGTGAGACCTCGACACTTATCCCTTGTGTGTCTTCAGGCCACCTGGCTGCAGAGATCAGCGACACCATGGTGCCACAGGAGGATCTCCAGAACGACATTCACCAGGTGGCAGACAGCCTCCCAGGCCTGTGGAAGGCGCTGGAAAGCAACGTCACAGCTGCGACCATGGAGGCAAATCAGACAGAGCCTGGTGAGTGGCAGGCTCCAGGGGTGGAGGAACAGCCTGTTCACATCTGAGGGGAGAGAGGAAGGCGGGGCAGGAAGGCCCAGATCTCAGAGGAGCCCCCTCTGGTCCCTGCCTGGGGAGGCGTGTCTGGTCCTTGCAGGGCTTGTGTACAAACGTGTCTCTGTTGCAGTGTTTCCTGGCAGATCCCTGGAGCAGGTGCTACTGCCCCACATGGACGCCTTCCTGCGCGTGCATTTCAGCCCCATTTGGAGCAGCTTCAACCAAAGCCTGCACAGCCTCTCCCAGGTCGTAAGAAACCTCTCTCTTGAGGTGGAGGCCAACCAGCAGGCCATCCGGGGGGTCCAGGAGAGCACGGTGGCCAGAGCTGACTTCCAGGAGCTTGGTGCCAAATTTGAGACCAAGGTGCAGGACAACGCCCAGAGAGTGGGACAGCTGCGGCAGGACGTGGAGGAGCGCATGCACGCCCAGCACCTCTCCCTGCAGCAGTCCGTCTCCGAGGTACACGCAGATGTGGACGCCAAGTTGAAGAGGTTCCTTAAGGCCCAGGGGCCCGTGGGGGCCAACGGCAGCCTGGTCCCCGCGGCGGCGGGGGCAGCGGCAAGGCCGGAGCCCGAGAGCCTGCAGGCCAGGCTGGGCCAGCTGCAGAGGAACCTCTCAGCGCTGCACGCGGCCGCCGGCCGCAGGGAAGAGGAGTTGCGGGGCATCCTGGCGGACATGCAGGCCACCCTGGCGCAGCACGTGGAGGAGATCAAGGAGCTGTACTCGGAATCCGATGAGACCTTTGATCAGATCAGCCAAGTGGAGCACAAGCTGTTGGAGCTGCAGGTGAACCACACGGCGCTGCGCGAGCTGCGGGTGATCCTGATGGAGAAGTCGCTGATCATGGAGGAGAACAAGGAGGAGATGGAGCGGCAGCTCCTGGAGCTCAACCTCACCATCCAGCACCTGCACGGCACCAACGCCGACCTCATCAAGTACGTCAAGGACTGCGACTGCCAGAAGCTCTACTTGGACCTGAATGCCACGCGGGCCCTGGAGGAGGCGCAGGTGGGCCCGGACGAGCGGCGCCGGCTCGAGGGCTCGTCCCTGCAGGCCTTGAGCGACGCCGTGGCCGCCCTGTCGCGGGCGGTGGACGAGCGGCGGGCGGAGGGCGAGCGGGCGCGGGCCGACGGGGCGCGGCTGCGGAGCCAGCTGCGGGCGCTGGACGGCGAGGCG
>NW_024412404.1:25654737-25666784 GCF_014898765.1 Herpailurus yagouaroundi | reverse complement strand
TGGAGGCGGCGGCGGAGGCGGCGGGGGGCCGCGATGCGTCGCCGGGGGAGGCCGGCGGGCGGGTCCCCGCCGGGCTGGCGCAGGAGCTGGAGCGCCTGGACGCCGACCTCCAGAGGGTGGGCCGTTGCTGCGAGGCCCCCGGGGTCTCCTCCCTCAACAGCTCCCTGGAGGGCCTGCAGGAGGCGCTGTCCGCCACCGAGCGCGACTTGGAGCAGCACCAGCGCCTCTTCCACAGCCTCTTCGGAAACTTCCAAGGGCTTTTGGCAGTCAACGTCAGCCTGGACCTGGGGAAGCTGCAGGCCATGCTGAGCAAGAAAGGGAAGAAGCGGCAGAAAGGTCTGGAAGCTTCCCGGAGGAGGGACAGGAAGGAAGCAGAGCCCAGGGCGGATGCACATATCAAAGGGCCCGTGCTTTGGGAAGCAGGTGAGTTCCTGAGGGGGGGGGGGGTGTAGCTGGGTAAGTTGGGGAGGACAGGGCTGGCTGCTGGCAGCTCTTTTGCCTCGGAGAAGACCAGATGAAAGAGAACAAGGTGAGCATCCTTCAGGGGTACTCAGGGCCCGCTTTGCCCAGATCCCCCTTTCATTGACGGCCAGGGGCCTCTTAAGCTACCGGAAGTGTAAGCAGGTAGAAGTCACCAGAACCAACCATCAATGAGCAGGCAGAGGCCCTCCATGTAAACGTTTGAGGCCCGTATATACACCATGGAGCTGTCTGCCACTCAGCCACTAGAGCGAGGAGGGGGATGCCTCCCTTCCCCGCAGGCCACAGCCTCAAATCTCTCCGTCCCAGCTCTTCCCCTCCACCCTGCTTCACCCCCTGTGTCTTTAATCAGCTCCCCTGTATACAAATATGTGACTAGGGACTGGTGTCACTGGCCATGGGCAGCACTCGGCAAGAGGAGAATACAGGGGAAGGCCTTGGGCCCTGAAAGGAGCTTGTCCTGCTAACATAGTAGACCCATGTTGCTGCTCTGCGCCAGGCCTTCCGTGGGCTTTGCCACGCGGAGTCATCATAACAGCTCAACAGTCTGTCATCACTGCCATCTTACCTGAAACTGAGGCTCAGTCAGGGCAAGTGTCCTGCTAGTTCGTACAGCTAGTAAGTGGCACAGGGAGCCCTGAACCCTGTCCAGCTGTCTCTAGGATGCTGGTTCTTCTCCTGTGAAAGGCCCTTGACGACGGGTCCCTGCAGGGCCCCGGCACCCTGGGCCTGGGAAGCTGGCTCTGAGGCTGATGTGATGTGCAGCCAGCCATCCTGGCCCCTCCCTGAATGTGGCCTGGGGAAGGAGACCACTAGACTCCATGCCTCAAGTGACTCCCCCCTGCCAGAGAGGCTGGCCCTGGGGCTATGGCCACATCCTCATCCAGACACCGGACTGAGTACAGGGCTGCCATCTGGGCTGTCTGTATGCTGGTGTAGCCTGGCATGTGGGAGGTCTGAGGATCCCATCCCAAGCTCTTCCTGCTCCTGTCATTCTCCATCACGACCCTGGAGGCCTTCGTGTGCCTGGGGGCAGTGGACCGCCTCTAGCACCACTTCCTTGTCTCAGTTTCTCCCTCTGTAAAATGGGAAAATCACTTTGTGCCCCGCAGGGAAGCCCACTGTCAGTTTTCCAGCTAGCAAATCAGTGAAGCACAGCCCTTCATCAGCCTCCTGCGGGGCAGGCTGGGCCCCGGGGGGTGGGGGGTGGTCGGTAAGGCTGAACTCTGGGCGGCAGGCCGGCTGCAACATGTGGAGAGAGTGCCGAGTACCGGCAGAGGGCGCGCCGGGCGGGCATTCCTTCGGCTGGCCGAGCGCCCCACCTCCTGGACGCTGGGTGAACTGCAGAGCCAGCAGCGGGCCTGTGATCTTCCACAAATGGGAAAGCTATTCCAAACTTCCTAATTCTCAGAAAATCTTCCAGAACTAAAGAAGAGCAGAAATTTGACATTCACAAAACTATTGCTGGACCGGGAGCCAAAGAGCTGGGGCTGTAGGTGGGATCAAGTCACTAACCACTATGCCGCTTGCCCCTCCTTTAGGCTTTGGTTTTATCCCCTAAGAAGTGGGGAAGTTTGGTCTCCTCTGAGAGACAGAGAGAGAGAGATACAGAGAGATAGAGACTTGAGGGAGCACGTGAGGAACATCACCTCATTGGTGCCAAGGCCAGTGTCGTGGCCAGAACCCCAGTGGGACTCACCCTTCCCGTCTCCTGGCCCTGTCCTCCCCTGCCTGAGAGTCTTGGCCAAGCAGCCGGGTTGGCTCCTTCCTCACTGTACGCTCACCCCCCTACGCAGAGTGGCTCCTTCTGGCTCCAAGCCTGCACGTGGCCCTGGCAGGCCTCACGCCTATGTTCTCTTCGTCTCACTTGTCCTCCTATGGCTGGCTAAAATGCTTCTTTCTTTTTTTTTTCTTTTTTTTTTTTATTTTTTTTTCAACGTTTATTTATTTTTGGGACAGAGAGAGACAGAGCATGAACGGGGGAGGGGCAGAGAGAGAGGGAGACACAGAATCGGAAACAGGCTCCAGGCTCTGAGCCATCAGCCCAGAGCCCGACGCGGGGCTCGAACTCCCGGACCGCGAGATCATGACCTGGCTGAAGTCGGAGGCTCAACCGACTGCGCCACCCAGGCGCCCCTAAAATGCTTCTTGCAATGGGAAGAGCACCAGAGATCAGGAGATCCAAAGACAGCTGCCAGTGTGGTAATTTATGATCTGTGTCACCTGGAGCAAGTGCTCCCTCTCTGGGCCCCTGTCCCCATCTGTAATCCCGGAGCTCTGTGCAACGGTTGGAAAACAAGATGACCAGCTCGAAGAGTTTTCTTGCCCAGCCCTACCTGCTGTCCTGTCTCTAAGGTCTTGTGCCAAACATCCAGGAGGAAGGACCCTTCAGGGTTCTTTCATCCTCTCACCAGCGTTAGCATGATTACCTTGAGGATAGGGGTTATTTTCTTTTGGAGAGATCTCAAGATCCCCAGTAGGTGGCAGTAGTCTGGGAGTCGGAGACCCGGGTCCTGTCCCAGCTTGCCATTGGCAAGCCACGTAGCTTTGGACAACCGGGTAAGCACTCAAGACTCAAAGTTTCCTCAAAGAAGGGTACTTGCCTCTCAGGATGCTAGAAGGAAAAGGGAGCAAAGGAGGAAGTGCTTTTTAAAAACGTACACCAGGGGGGCGCCTGGGTGGCGCAGTCGTTTAAGTGCCCGACTTCAGCCAGGTCACGATCTCGCGGTCCGTGAGTTCGAGCCCCGCGTCGGGCTCTGGGCGGATGGCTCGGAGCCTGGAGCCTGTTTCCGATTCTGTGTCTCCCTCTCTCTCTGCCCCTCCCCCGTTCATGCTCTGTCTCTCTCTGTCCCAAAAATGAATAAACGTTGAAAAAAAATTTAAAAAAAAAAATAAAAACGTACACCAGGAGAGACAACAGACTTGTATTTTCCTTTCTCTCAGTGACATGGTGAGTGCTGGCCCGTTGGCTCCCACTCTCTGAGGTTGCTATTGGGAACCCGTAGGGTATCTAGAAATAGTGGCTTATTCCTACTGTTAACAAGGTGAGAAAGGCAGGTCTCAGGGTTTAATTTGCCGTCTAAGGGAGTGAGGGATTGAGTCACTGAGCGCTTTCGTCCTGCATTCCAGGCTCCCCTGTGGCCTTCTATGCCAGCTTTTCAGAAGGGACGACCGCCCTGCAGACAGTGAAGTTCAACACTACCTACGTCAACATTGGCAGCAGCTACTTCCCCGAACACGGCTACTTCCGAGCCCCCGAGCGCGGGGTCTACCTGTTTGCAGTGAGCATTGAATTTGGCCCCGGGCCAGGTACAGGGCAGCTGGTGTTTGGAGGTCACCATCAGACCCCTGTCGGTTCCACTGAGGAGCGGAAGGGCGGAAGCACGGCAACAACCTTTGCCATGGCCGAGCTGCAAAAAGGCGAGAGAGTGTGGTTTGAGTTAACCCAGGGATCCGTAGTAAAGAGACACCCGCCAGGCACGACATTCGGGGGATTCCTTATGTTCAAGACCTGAACACTGGACACGGCCCCGACCAGACGTTTCAGACTCGCCCAGCTCTCCTTGGCCTGGAGCCCTGGCCAGGGGTGGTCTGGAGACCATCCAGCCGGTCCAGTTCTTCCTGGAAAACTTCTGCAAAGACAATGTGGTGTATGTGGCCTCCCTCTAGATGAGCTGGGTTTCGCTATTTCTTACTGACAAGAAGCACCGGAATACTCCTCTCTGGGCAGAACCCGGCCCGGGACGGGTGAACGTTAGCTTGGCGCGCCTTCTGAGGCGGCATGGCTTGGACTCCGGCTCTCTGCCACACCTGTGTTTTACGGCATCTTTGGTGTGCTGCTCCTCCTGGGGTTGGAGACTTGAAACCTTTCTCCCGCTTCTTCTCCCTGACCTTATGCCAGAAAAGCGTTCTTTCCCGGAAGGAACGTTCCACACAGAGGTGACATTTTGGACAACGTTGGAAACCGGTCTCTACCCACTACAGGGCAGTAGGAGAAAACCAACCTGTTTGGCCTTTACTAGCAACGGGGACAGAGGCCTCATTGAGTGACCAAAAGAACAAAATTATTATCTTCTCTTCAGTTTTAGTCCTTCTTTGAACTTATCTGTAGCCTTAATTTCACTTCTTTTTCTCCTTGCCACCAGAAGATAAAGGCCAAGCATGCCAAACATGAACTAAAATATGTACAGCCTTTACCTTTTTTTTTTTTCCCCCACTTCCTCCACTAGCTAATGAGCGCCCTCATTCTTATTAGCATCTCTCACCAGGAAGGAGGCTGAGGGAGGAAGTGAAGGAAGATAGTCAAAATCTTCCTCAATAATGATCAGCTCTGGAATAAAGCAATGCCCTTCAAATCTCTGCCTGGTTTACTTGTGGAGAGCAGAAAGATTTGGTAAAGTAAGTAGAAATAGAGGAAATGAAACTCTTTGGGATAAACTTGACTCTCATCATTCCAGGCCGTGTTTGACTTCACGACTTCAGTTAAGTTCCACATAAAACACGCAAGAGTCCTCCACAGTAGGCGGTGATGTGAATCTTGGGAGGAGACAGCACAGCCCAGAGTTGCCTCTATTCCCGCAATATCGATATATGGTTTTCAAAACATTACAGAGCCTGGAGCAAACTGGCTTGAGAAAGCCGTCATCGAATTGTCAGGAAATGTTTGTAGGTGTTCAACATTTGGGGTTTGTTAATTAAAAAAAAATTTTTTTTTTTAATTTTAGAGAGAGAGTGCACGCAAGCAGGGGAGAGGGCCAGAGGGAGGGGGGAGAGAGAGAAAGAGAATCCTAAGCAGGCTCCGTGCTTAGCGCACAGCCTGACGCCAGGGTTTGATGCCACAACCCTGGGATCACGACCTGAGCCAAAATCAGGAGTCAGACACTTAACCGACTGAGCCACCCAGGAGCCCCTCAAAACTTGTTGAACACACTCTTCTCCATAAGCAAATTGGATTGGACTGGGTAGTGAACAAGGACGGGGGTTGGTTGTCAGGGTTAACGAGGTTCTCAGCCCTTCTCCTTGTTTCCTAAGGGTCATTAATTCAAACAGTTGTCCCTCAGAATTTATTTACCACTAAGCTGTGTGCTCAGTGTGCTCAAACATTAACGTTCAAAGAAGTGTGTGCCAGGCCGTTCTGCCACTGACAGCTTGACCCTGGAGTAAACCACCACCTCTCTGAACTTTTTCCATTGGTAGTATGAGGTGGCTAGGCTAATAGCTTTCATTAAGTGTCTTGGTGTTTTATTATCTCGACCACAGGGCTGACTCTGGCCTTCCTGCCCTTCGCTCTGGCCAGGGCCTCTTGCCCAATGTGGCTCTCAGTTGCCAAGACTAATCCCAACCCAAGGCATGATGCATTTGGGCAATTCCCGACCAAAGATTGGGAAGCCAGTACCAGGCCCCCCTTGCTGCTAGAAAGACCTCACTGTGTCTTCTTTCTGCTCAATCTGGCTACTATTGGTCAAGCCGTACTAAGTGGAAATGTTAGGGTAGCATGGTATTACCATTTAAGATGTTCATTTGGAATGTATTACAGATAAACAGAGTGAACTCATCTCCATAACGGACATACGTCCTCTAACCCTCACGTGGCATGGTGCTCTTCAACAGGAAGGTTGTAAATGCAAGTGCTAATTGGTAAATTCTGCCAGCAGCATGGATGAATCGCTCCAGAAGTTTCTGGGATGAGAACTGGAGAAAACAATGGTTCTTTTATTTATTTTTAAATTTGATTTTGATTTTGAGAGCGAGGAGAAAGTGGGGGAAGGGAAGAGGGAGAGAATCTTAAGCAGGCTCCACGCTCAGTGCAGAGCCCAACGCTCAACCAACTGAGCCACCCAGGCACCCCAACAGTGGTTCTTTTAAATAGGATGCTTTCCAGTCAACAAAACCAATTTCACAAAACCTTAATATTATGTTTAAGTACTTCTATAATGAAGACACCAGATTAGCAAGAATTCTAGAGTTCACTTGACAGATTTCTGATCTCCACTATGGCATCTAATATCTCTGGGTAGACTCTTTTTCCATTGCCTACCAGCCGTAGTGTTCCCCAGGGGTTAAAACATACTTCACTGTGGCATCCAGAACGAGGCAATGGTGGTATCCTACCTCCCCAAATTTGATGGGGAGAAAAAAATCATAAATATATTCAAAAACAATATTGAAAAACAAGAAAGGGCACCATAAGCAGATCAGAACATTTTCCTAGTTCCTGAAAAATGGGAAGTAGAAGGGATCAAGTATAAAATGAAATAGGAGTAGGAAATCATAACCCAAAACCTTTGAGACTCCTGGAGATGGGAGTGATTTCGAGGGAACCCCAAACTGAAACTGAGCCCCTAAGACAGTTGAGGGGATGAGCAGAGGCGATACAGCTGAGGGGCAGCAGGCCCGGGGTCCCAGCCGTCCCCTGCCTGTGCAAAGCGGCTGGTGGCGGTGGCCTCTGCCCCGACCTAGGCAGTGCGGGGCGATCCTGGGCCTCCAACTGCAGGCTGGCTACTGCCCGTGGAGGCAGGAAGCTCCCAGAAGACATGGATAACCTTACCCGCAGCAGTCCAGACGCATGTTCCCAGACCACAACATACTGTCAAAGCAACGCCTGACCTTTACTTTTATTTCAGAAACAACTTTTTTATTTCAGAAACACTGTGGAGAGGATATATGGTCTGTAAAAGACGCTCCTTTAAAAAATTTTTTTAATGTTTATTTTTGAGAGAGAGAGAGAGAGGGAGAGAGTGGGGGAGGGGCAGAGAGACAGGGAGACAGAATCTGAAGCAGGCTCCAGGCTCCAAGTTGTCAACACAGAGCCTGACATGGGGCTCAAACCCACCAACTGTGAGATCATGACCTGAGCCGAAGTAGGGGGCTGATCTGTTTTTTTTTTTTTTTCTTCTTAATGTTTGTTTCTGTGAGAGAGTTTCGATCACAAGTGGGGGAGAGACAGAGAGACCAGGACAGAAGATTCAAAGCGGGTGCTTTGCCAACAGCAGAGAGCCTGATGTGGGGCTCGAATTCACAAACTATGAGATCACGACCTGAGCTGAAGTTGGCGTTTAATCGACTGAGCCACCCAGGAGCCCCTGTAAAAGATGCTTCTTTAAATTTTTTTTTTTCAACGTTTATTTATTTTTGGGACAGAGAGAGACAGAGCATGAACAGGGGAGGGGCAGAGAGAGAGGGAGACACAGAATCGGAAACAGGCTCCAGGCTCTGAGCCATCAGCCCAGAGCCTGACGCGGGGCTCGAACTCCCGGACCACGAGATCGTGACCTGGCTGAAGTCGGACGCTTAACCGACTGCGCCACCCAGGGGCCCCAAAAGATGCTTCTTAAAGCTCTCCTTTCCTCTGCTGCTCTGCAGCAACGCTGGCATCCTAGGTTTCTCTTGAAAATATCAAACATCATCAGCTCTGGTCTGAGCAGCGTTCCTCCATCCTGCATCAAGAAAGCCCCCCCAAACCTGGCCTAAGAGTGACAAAACTTGCTGAGGGGCGGTGGGGGTGGGGGGCGAGTTAAATGTGGAGCGGGAAAAGCCTGAATCCTCTTGAGTAGGCAAAGAGAAAGTATCACTTCTTTTAATTTTATTTTGAGGGGAGGAGGGACAGAGAGAGAGAAAGAGAGAGCATGAGTGGGGGAAGGGCAGAGAGAGAGGGAGAGAGAGAGTCCCAAGCAGGCTCCTCGCTGTCAGTGTAGAGCCCGATGCGGGGCTGAAACCCACAAACCGTGAGATCATGACCTGAGCTGAAATCAAGAGTCAGACACTCAACCGACTGAGCCACCCAGGTGCCCCAGAAAGGATCATTTCTCAATTTTTGCTCTAACAAACAGCTATTACCCCATCACTTCCTGATAAAAACAGGAAGCTGAGGAACACTGAACTGATGTGAGCAGGGGTTCAGTAACGCAAAGATTAGCAACTACACCAAAGTGCTAAATATTTGTGGAAAACTAATATCATGAACAAGAGAATACAAAACTGAAAAAACGTGAAGATTTTGGAACATTCAAGTCTCTAAAACAATACTGGAAACTAGAAATCTTATTTGCCACTCAGATCTGGTTTCTAAATACCATCCTCTCTAAAAGGAATCAGAGTGCCTGGGAGCATGGCTGACCCCATGGCTGGGGCAGGTACAGTACCAGGTGACCCTGGAACATCTTTTCAGCCCCCGCAAAAGGTAAGAAGTGCTCAAAAAAAGATGGGCATGTGGAAAAAGCCTCAAGAGCCAACTTGAATTTCCAGGGGTCAAGTCTGAATCAACTTGAGCATCAAAACAAATAATGACCTCATAGACTGTAACTCCTTGTATAAAATAAGAATCCATGAGTTCCTACTGATAATAAAAAATAAACAGGAAGGGAAGCTAGACCTCTTCCTTACAGAATGCCAATTAATAAATGTAAATGTAATAATGCAAGCAAAAGTCACTATTTTGTAACCACTGATTCACACTGGAATTACCAATGGCTGGGACAGTCTCAAATTATCTCCATAGCATAGTAATTACAAAGGGAAAACAACCAACTGTGCATTGAAGACAGTAGGCGTTGCCTCGAGTAAGAGATCAACAATGACATTATCGATAATGGCCTCCCAATGGGACACAAATATGTCCACAAACCCTCTGGCCTTTTTACTCTAGAAAATGTATCACAGAAGACAGAAACTGGAGAACTGTTTCAGACTGAAGAGTAAGGAGACATGACAACTAAATGCAATGCGACAGATTCTGGGCCCAGAAAGTGTGCTCTCGAGGACTTTATTAGAATAAACTGGCAAAGGTCTGCAGGTTACAGTATTGCTGATGATTATAGTGTCAATGTCAACTTTCTTGATTTTGAAAACTGTACCTAATGGTTATGTAATAGAATATCCCTGAAATATTGAAAGAAGCATGAGCTCTGTAATTTAATCCAAATAGTTCAGAAAAGGTGTATGTATGTATGCACGCACGTGTGCACAAACATTCCAAGACAAGCCTTTATGCCTGTACACACACACACACACAGACTGATAAGGCAATTGTGGCAAAACGTAGTAGTAGTTTATGAATCTGGGTGAAGGGTAAACGGCATTCTTTATACTATTTTTACAACTTTTCTGGAATTTTGAAGTTATTTCAAAAAAAAAGCTAAAATCAAATTTGGTGGAGGGGCACCTGAGTGGCTCAGTGGGTAAAACATCTGACTCCTGATTTCTGCTCGGGTCACGATCTCACAGTTCATTAGATCAAGCCTCGTGTTGGGCTCTGCACCGACAGAGTGGAGCCTGCTTGGGATCTCTCTCCTTCTCTCTCTCAAAATAAATAGACATTTAAAAAAAACCTTTGGTTTAATAAAACAACTTAGTAGATGGGCTGAAAAGAAGATGGTAGGAGGGAACAAAGGAGAGACAGACTAAGAAGTATGGAAGAAACATCCAGGACACCTAATATTTGCCTAATAGGAGTTCTAGAAAGAAAAGTAAAAGAAGGAAAGGGAGGAAATAGTGGAAGTTCTCAGGTTTAAGGAAAGGTTAAAAACATGCAGTTAGTACTAACACAAAGAAATGTATCCAGACATGGCAAGTTTAAACTTCAAAACATCAAAAAAAAAAAAAAAAATCCTGTTTCTTGAATGAAATAAATTAAATTACAGTGGACTGAATTAGACACATCAGACTTCTTACTGGCAATAGGGATGCTGGAAGTATCTTCAGTTAGATTCTATCTCCAGCCAAAGTCCTAGCCAAGAAGGAAGACAGAACCAAACAATAAGCTTTGATTTTTAAGTGTTTGATTGAAATGTCTTCCATAACAGTGTTGGTCTTTTATTTTGCCACGGCCTTTCAATCGTCTTTTTAATAGTTTTCAACGCTTACTCGGATTTTAGTCATGCAGCAAGTAGCAGTGAGCAGAGCAGCAGGTGCCCATCACCAACCTCAGTCATCAGCCAATTTTCACTTTGCTTTAAAAACGGCTCCCCTCTCAACGACGAAGGCCTTAGTTCTTTCTTCCTCTAGCTTGAAAATATTTTGAGTATTTCATACTGACCTTTGACTTTCAAATAACGGTAACATTTCAGGTTCCCTGTAGAGGGATATTTAGAGCACTGAGGTGGAGGTAGGAAGCACTGGGGAAGCTGGAATCACCTTGAACTTCGTTCTGAGCAGACATGTGGACACTCAGTAAAACTAACTGGACAAAGGCCAGGACTATCCGGTTTAGGGGCGTAAGAGGCAGGCCACACATATTCCATCTAAACAGGAGAGTAACAATCTCTACCTCAAAGGGCAATTAGGGATTAACCTTTCAGCCCCAGCCTTGGCTTCGATCTGGAATATTTTTTGGGTGTACCTTCGCACTTGAACTAAGCCTCCTCTTGCTTTCCGGCTTTAGGGGGACTTGTCTCTTTCTGCTCTTAACCTGAGCTCACAGGACTGAACTCCAAGACCAGTGCAGTGCAGTGCCACTGGGTGGCCTCTGCCTTACACTGCTGGCTGGCTACCTGCGGTGCACCGTGTCTGCTTAGTCACGGCTGGACTGCTCCAAGGGCTGAAGCAAGGCTTTGCAGGAACACGCGTCTAACTTCATACAGTCTAAAGTGCCAGAAATGGTCCTTGTGCTAGCAACAGGCAGATAAATATTTCTCCAAGTGAGCGAAGATTTAATGACTGAATTAGCGTCTGCTTGAAACTACCTACAAGGATTAGATTATTCTCAAAGAATAGTGTCCTCATCCCTTAATGTTTACTCTAATAGTCCTACTACTATTAAAGAAACCTTGGAAATAGTCACTATTCCAACTAATCAGTGAGAGTAACAGATTATGCTGGGAAGGAAAAATGAATATACTGACCCACATTTTGAGTCAGCCTTTAACAGATAGAAGGAAAGCTAGCAAGTATTTGATAGACCCAAGAAATGCCTGATTCTTCTTTCCCAGGCTGCAGGAGAGTGTGTGCTATTGTTTCAAGAAAGCATCTTACAGTGAAACTAAATGGGGATTCCTGTAAGGAAGGAATCTAGAATAGGCTATCTCCAACCATGCATCTTTTTTGGCAAGGAGACCATTGACTAGTCCCAAACTTTTTATGATGATTTAACATGTTCAAGTGCCTCAGGCATCATAAGGTACACTTGAATTTACACACAACTGCCCACAGTTCTGATTGGTGTGGGAATATATGCAGGAGGGTAAATGAAACTGCTGCAGAACAGAAGGAGAGCTATTGTCCCTCCTTGCATTTCCAGCTTTTAACAAAGTGTTTGCTGCAAGCAAGAACACTGTAAAGCCAGATAAATGGATTCCATTACTCTCGATAAAGAAATGAGTTACTGGGGCCACCTGGGTGGCTCAGTTGGTTAAGTGTCTGACTTAGGCTCAGGTCATGATCTCATGGTTTGTGAGTTCAAGCCCCACATTGGGCTCTGTGCTGATAGCTCAGAGCCTGGAGCCTGCTTTGGATTCTGTGTCTCCCTCTCTCTCTGCCCCTGCCCTGCTCACACTCTGTTTTGGTCTCTCAAAAAGTGAATAAACGCTAAAAAAAAAAAAAAAAAAAAAAAAAAAAAAAAAAAAAAAAAAAAT